>NC_133390.1:76146082-76771082 GCF_047511655.1 Castor canadensis | reverse complement strand
GAGAACCGAGAGGAAATGGATAAAAGAGACAATTCAGACCAAGCGATGAGACAGTGGTTCTGAAAGTGTGGCCTCAGGATCAGCAGCATCAAAGGTACTTAGGAACTTGTTAGAAATGTGAATCTTCAGACCATCCCAGAGAACTGAGCTAGAAACTATCAGCGTAGGTCCCAGGGAACTGTGTTTAAGAAACCCCCAGGAGATTCTGACACAGCTCAAGTTTGATAAGAGGCTGAGGGTGAGGAAGAGGACAGTTCCGAGGGCAGAGGAAGTGCTAAAAGGCCCAGTAGCCATCTGGGAATATTAGAGAGCTTGGCTTGCCTGTCTCCTAATAGTACCAGCTCCTGACTTACAGGACCTGTCTGTAAGGGGTAAGATGGAAGGACTTCAGGTAAGCCATCTATAGAGAGAAAACCCAAACCCAATTTTATAAAGAACTTTTAGGAAGTTATAACCAGAGAGAAACTCACATCCTGATTTCATGAGATGTCCCAATACAGCTTGAAACACGACAAGGCCCTGGGAAATGGGATAGTCCCAGGCACCTGTGTCCTGAAACATCTGGTGATCCCAGACACGAATTAAACACCACTGAAGAGACCTTATGGCTTCCTTTTCCCAGAAACATCCTGGGCCTGAGTGATCCATTTGTGCCTGAGAGATACCTCCCCTAATAAGAACTGTACGTAGGCTCTGTGCAGTTCCCAGTAATGCTTTCTATTCTTGCCAAATAATGCAAACATTTACTAGGTAGGGCCTAGAGGGGATGTGCAAACACAACTGCACCCACATCACTGCAAAGTTTTGCACAAAAACACAACATCTGGTTTCTCATCAGTATCATTACCAACAAGATGCTGATAAGACCAGAGAGCCATTGCTGTAAGTCCATAGAACTTAGGATATAATTAACTCTTCCCTCACACTTACTGATGTCTTTTGCATGCACCTTGGCCATATTCTTTTTGTGCTTACTTTCTTTACTCAATATGTTATAAACATATATGCTGACAACAGTCCTCTCCATTTTTTAATACTCTTGTGAATGCCAAAGGTTTTCAAGGATCTCCGGAAGAGGAGGCTAGAGAAGTATATTCATTTGTTTGTACATTTAAGAAATATTTATTGTGCACCTGCTATGCATCAGGCACTGTTCCAGGCACTGGGGTACAGCTGTGGATAAAATAAATGAAGTTCCAGTCCTTCTGGAGCTAGTAGTCCACTGGAGAAAACAGGCTATCCATAAATTCATACATAAGCATAGGACATTGATTGTTACATATGCTTGGCTAAAAAATGAAACAAAAGAAAAGGATAGCAAGAATGAGAGCAGAAAATGCCATTTTACATTGGTGGGAGGGAAGAAGAGGGCCTGGGCCCTGAAGATTTGTGGGGGAAGAGCGTTCAGGCTGACGGAAGGGCAGGGGTGAAGATTCTGAGGTAGGGGTCTGCCTGTAGTATGTCAGGGCTCACTGTAGCCTAGTGTGGCTGGAGTGTACTGGAAAGAATAGAGACGGGCTTAGGGTGACAGAAAAAAGCAAGTAGAGTAGGACTTAGTAGGCCATTGTGATGAATTGTGCTTTTACTCTGAGCGGGGTATGAATTTTGCACACAGGGTTTCCAGAGCTTGACCTCTGGGTGTAGCAGGAGCTATTTGAGAATTTGGTAGTACAGCCTTTAAGGAGGCTCTTGCAGTCATCCAAGTGGGAGATGGAATGCTAGGTTCAGGGTAAGGGCAAAGGATGTGGTCAGCAGTAAGAACCCTGAGTCTCTTCTGCAGGGACAGCAACAGCATTTGCTGGCTTGGTTGGCTGTAAGTTAGCCTCCAAATTTTTGGCCTATGCAATGGGAAGAATGGAATTGTCTTTAAATGAAGTAAAATGACTATGGAGCTGCCACTAGGGAGGGACCACTGGGAGCTCAGTCTGCAGGGTTTAAATTGGGGAACTAAAGAACATATACTGAAGCTACAATTTGGACAGTCATACTAACACATTTTTAGTTTAACCCAAAGACAGCATAGAAATCCAGCTTCTCAAGACCTTGGAAAGGTAGACTGCAGGAGAGGCTAGGGCTGGAGATACACAGAGAGGCCATGGTCATGAAGCTGAAAGGAAGCCCCCAGCAAGGACAGGGGAGAACGAGAGAAGAAGCGGAGCTGAGATATATTTAGGAAGTAGAAACTACCAGTCAAAGTGACAAGATCAGATGTCAAGGCTGAGGGACAAAGGTTAGCTCAAGCCATGTTCCAGGCAGGATTAGGTTATATAGACATACAACCCATCACCAGAGAGGCTGTGAAGTAAATTTCCACCTTCTAGCCAATGACCCACTTTTCAGATCATACCAAGGACATCCAAACTGCCAGACCACAGGGGAACTAAGGTAGTAATGTCAAGTTCTGCTGATAGGTAAAAGCCAAGACATGCTACTGATTTGAATATTAATAACACTTAAGTGTTATTAATAACTTAAGTGTTAAGTTATTAATAACACTTAAGTAAACTGCATAAGTAAAACTTGAGTAGAGTTTTTCTGGCCCTTTGTTGCTGGACTGACATTATTTTCATGTGGCAGTGACTTGCTTTCCCATGAAAACTTACAAATATTCCTTCTGTGCCGTATCTGTTACACAAAGCAATACATTAATGCACTGGACAGGATTATTGACCCAAATGGCAATACCAGATGTGATATAGGAGCTTTTTCTACAACTACACATATATCTCTGGTCTCACACAGTTGCCCATTGTAAATAGGAAGATTCACACCAGGGACTCTAAGGGGTAATGTGGGGTGCAGAATCAATTGCCCACATTTGGTTGGGGGTAAGGGGCAGTAAGGATGGATTCCTCAGATCTCAGCTTCTGACCCTGGCAGCCTCTAGCTGTTGATACAGGATGTGATTTTCAGATTGTGGGCTCACTTTCTAGACAGCAGCATGATGGCAGAAGACTCCAGTCCCTGCCACTTCCAAATCCTGGGTTTGGCTATGTCATGTCATCACTCTGAGCTTCAGTGTCTTTATCTGTGGAGTGGGTGATGTATACATTTTCTTAAAATATCTGTGCAGGTGTTCCTACCAAGATTTTTGTTGGTCTCATAAAATGAGTTGGGAAATGGTTGTGTTCCCTTCATTTTCCTAATACAGTTTGTGTAAGATCGACACTATCCTATAAATATTTGATAGAACTCACCAGTAAAACCATCCAGGTTGAGAATTTTCTTTGTGGGATGTTGCTGAATAAGATTGTGAATTTAATGATTTTCATGTTGAAAGAGGGCTATTTAGACTTTTTGTTCCTTCTTGAGTCAACTTTGGTGACATTTTTCAAGGAATTTGTTCCTTAGAGAAATTCATGACTTTATTGACATCCTTCTAATGCCTGTGGGAGCTGTAGTGTATCCCTTCTTTCATCCTTGAAATTAGTCATTCTGATTACTCTTTTTCTTGACAAATAATAATAAGGATTTGCAAATCTTACTTATCTTTTCAAAAAATCAACTGGGTTTACCAATTTTCTCAGTTTGGGTTTTGTTTGTTTCTTAGCTTTTTGCTCTTATGTTTATTGTTTCTCTTTCTCTATTTCAACTTCAATATGCTCTTTTTATAGCCTTTTTTGATCGTGGTGAGTGTTCTATCTGCGGCTGAAAAAACATGTATATTTTACACTTACTGGATAAGGAATGAATATACTACAAATATCAATTAAGTCACATCTTGTTTTATTATTTTCTTTTTTATTTACTTATATTAAATTGAGAGAGAAGTTGAGAGCAAGCTTTTGAAAGTATGTCAAAATTTGACCTTCCCAGTGTAAATCTCTCAAAGGCCTAGAATAAAACCCAACCCCTGAGAGTAAACTCTTATAAGAGACTGTGTGATCCAGCCCATGACCTCCCGACCTCCCGTCAGGTCTTCTGATACTCCTCAGTCTCTTCCCCACCACACACACTACACACTAGTCTAGTTATGCTGGTCTTTTTTTTTTTTTTTTTTTTTTGCGGTATTGGGCTTGAACTCAGGGCCTACAGCTTGAGCCACTCCACCAGCCCTTTTACATGAGGATTTTTTCAAGATAAGGTCTCTTGAACTATTTTCCTGTGTTGGCTTTGAAAACCACGGTGCGCCTGATCTTTGCCTCTTGAGTAACTAGAATTACAGGCATGAGCCACCAGTACCCAGCCACACTGGTCCTTTTCATGTTCTCTGTACTCCTCTTCCTACCTCAGGACTGTTGCTTTTGCTATTACTGTTTCCTTTGCCTGAGATTATAGCTCACCCAGATGATCATGACTGCCTCCTTCATACCTCAGTTATCCTCAGCCCAAATATCACTGCTTCATATAGTCCTTGCACAATCAAACTGGAACATTCTTTAACACATCATCTTGATTTATTCTTTTGAAGAATTTTTCATTATTAGACTGATCCACTTTCATTACTTTTCTTACCTATGGTTTGTATGCTGGTTTCATTCAATGTTGTATCCCCAGAGCTGACTATAGAACTGGTATGCAGTGGGTAGTTAATAAGTACTTAATAAGTACTGTGGCTGCAAGCTCCTGTCTAATAGCTCCTTCACTATCTCCTCCCAAGCCTCACCATGTGCTCGACACAGGTTGCACTCAGCCAGAAGTTCTGGATAGAAGGGATGCAGACTTGGGAGCTGCATTATTTTTGCCAGAGGTGGGTAAATGTTGATGTGGTCAGTGTCTCCCCTACCCAGGCCACCTGCACCTATTACAGCCATATGCATCCATGGCAGAGGCTGTCCATGTTGTTCCCTCATTCACTTTGTGCCAAACAGGATGGGGGTGAGCATGGGTTAGGTCAGGTTTTGCAGAATGATATTTCTTATTCCATATGGTAAGTAACCATCCAGACCATTACAGAACAGTAGGCTAAAAAGCCTACTAAAGAGTAGAAAATCTACTGCAATTTGGCTTCCTCAGACTATTATGATAATTGTGGAGAGATGTGAGCATTAGGACTGACCTAATTTGGACTATAAACCTGTACTATATTCTAGAAAGAAAAATCAGTAAATCCTATCTGATGAAATAAAGACTAGTCAGTACCCAAAAGCCAGGGTGGAACTGAACTATGATTGCAGACTTGAATCAGGATTCATATCACTTACCCATCAGATCCTAATGAAATACTATTGTAGGATTCATTACGTAAAAATCTCTGGAGTTACATTAAACAAAAAGAGGATTTAGAATAAAACTTTTGAAGATTGAGAAATGGAACACATTTCCTGTTGTAGACTTTCTATAAGGCATGTTTGGATTCACCAACTTATTTTGAAATTAAAGCAAAAGAATAACCAATCAGAAAAGTGAGAGCTGGAAGGGCCTTTACACTCAGATTGCCCAGCACTGTCTGTAAAAATCCCAGCCTACAGCAGGGATTTCCTAATGCCAGTTCTTGGAGTGGAGCCAGACCCCCTCAGTATATTGCATCACCTTGCAAGCTTATTAATCAGGCAGATTGCCAGGCCCCATCCCTGGAACTTTGGAGTCAGCCAACTAGGTCTGGGAACCACTGGATTCAAGGCTGTATCCCAGATGTGACATTCAAGAAGCCTGTGATGTCAGGCTTATCTCTGCCCTTTGTTACTAAGAATGGTCAGAGTGAGGATGGACATGACATTAAATTCCTTCTGCACTGGGCTGGCTGCTGTGCTATAAAGGAAATTGGATACCCAGTAGTTGCTTATAGGTGACACCTTTTTGGTTTCCAACTACAAACCTACAGCCACACTGACTTCATTCATTCATTCATTCATGTCACAAATACTTACCGAGTACCTGCTGACAATGCAGCAGCAGTCAGTTCTGCTGATAAGACCAGCATGGATGACTAACAAACACACAGAGTTACAACCCAGTGATCGTGGAGAAAGAACAGAGTCTGAGGGCATCTAAGAGGTTCACCTCATTCAGATTTGGGGAGCCAGCTGATGTTGATGGATGAGTGGAAGTTAGTCACTGTGAGAGTAAGAGATCCATCCATTGGGGATGATCACATTTCAACTTCTAAGTGAATAAAGGAAGAAGAAAATTCTGGGTAAGTAACTAGATAACTAAGAGTACTGGTCACAGAAGCCTTCAAAATCATTTGGTGCACAATGTTTATGTCTTAGCATTGACAACTGTCCCATGGTTATACAAGATGCTAACACTGGGAAAGCTAGGGGAAGGGTATATAGGAACTCTCTGAATATCCTTGAAGCTCTTCTGCAAATTTAAGATTATTTAAAATAATAGCAAAGCATGGGGATAGCCAGGGTAGGTATATTCAAGAGATATTTAAGAAACAAAACAAAATTAGGAATTGAGGATAGAGGCAAGGAATGCTTTGAACAACTCCTCTGAGATAAAGAACACAGAGTGGGGTCTGTGAAGAAGGACAATGAGATCAGATGTGGACATGGTGACTTTCAGGTGCTCATGGGAGCTTCAGGTAGAAATGGTTGTGACAACATTGGATATCTAGGTCTGGGGCTCAAAAGAGGCGTTGATGCCATATAGATATAAAGAGACTTGAGAATCAATAAGAAAAAAAATGAGGAAATCATAACTATGAAAGTAATCGAAATAATTGGTATAGATGGAATTTTCCAGAGGGCCTGTATAATGATAAATAAAAAGTAGATAGAGGGGAAAAAGCTTAAAGGAGTTAGACAGAGAGGGAGAGAGAATAAAATCATTGCAGAACATCCAGAGACAAAGGAAGAACACCAGCCAAGCATGATATCATGGAAGCAAAGAGAGGAAGACTGTTCAAGAAAGAGGCAAAGATCAAACTTCAGGAAGGTCAAGCAAGATAAGAACACTAATGAGTGCGTTGTTGGCAACCTTGGTGAGTTTCAACTAATCTTTATCCTTCAACAAAATGTTTTGATAGTATAAAAATAGTGTGGAAGCATCAATAGATATTTTTAAATGCCACTTTGATAATACAAGCCCCAAGCATCAGCCAGTCTGGTATTGTATAATCTTGGGGGTCAGGCAGACCCAAGTTCAAACCATGACTCTGTTGCTTGCTAAGTAAGTGACCTTGAGCACATTACTTAATTCCCACCAGTTGCTTCATCTATAAAATGAGGATCCTTGTCCTTTGAGGATTATCAATAATGCATGTAAATCTTCTGCCATGGAGTCTCGCACAGAGTAGGTGATAAAGAAATGGAAACCATTCTTTTGGGTCAAGTGCTCCTCCTCTAGACTCTAAGGCACCATATACATCTGTCTACTGGTTCACTGACTGCAGTGTACTGACACAACTCCATCTTTATCACTCTCTCCCAGGCCTGGCCTCCACCAGGCTGTCTTCTTCCACATGGTCAGTTCATCAGCCAACACAGAGCCCACCTCCTGGAGGGACCTTCATGATGCAGGATCAGAAGGAAACACAGGAACTGGGCCTTTCCTAGAGATGTTCATGGGAAAATTATTCTACTGAGATGGCTCTGGAGATACAGGGTTGAAGGCAAGATAGTAATGTGCTACCATGGGTTTGCAAGGAGCTTAACGTTATTTTTCAAATTTTACAAGCAATTCAACTCTGGAAATCACAAAGAAACAATGGCAAATCAGAGAAACTGATGAGGATGTTTGGCACAACTCAGCTGATCCATCCAAACTTACACAGCATGACTCTAATTATGGAGAATGTATCTTTCTGAATCAAAAAGAAAAAAGACATACAAAGCAGGACACATAGTCTGGTTAAAGACTGTGGGCAGGTGCTGTATTTAAAAAGGAGTTGAAAGAGTGGCAGCTTGGGTATCTGGGTAGAGAAGTTTCCAAAGCCATTTTAGGAGTTCTATAAGAAACGTCCTGAAGACAAGGACGTTTAAGGCCACCATCCAGTAAGAGTTCAGGCTGATGCATACTTCTACCATATGAGTTTTCTAGGGCTGCCATAACAAATTACCTCAAACTGGATGAACTATTTATTGCTTCACAATTCTGGAAGCCCAAAGTCTGAAACTGAAGTATTGGCAGGGTTAGTTCTTTCTTGGGGGCTCAAAGGGAGAATCTGCGCCTTGCCTCCCTCCCAGCTTCTGGTGGCTGCCAGCCAATCTTAACTTTTAGATGCGTTAGTCCATTCTCTACCTCTATATTCACAAGGTGTTTTTTGTTTTGTTTTTCTATGTCCAAATAGTCCTCTTGTAAGGACACTAGTCATTAAATTAGGGTCCCTCCTCCAAACTGGATTGACCTCATCTTAACTTGATTATTTCTTCAAAGACCCTACATCCAAATAAGGTCATATATACAAATACTAGAGGTTAGGACTTTGTTCTAGCTTTGTGGGTGGCACAGTTCGACTTGAGAAACTTCCAGGTCTTCCTGCTGCCCTTCCACCTTTGCACACTGTTCCCCAGTCTCTGATACAGACCAAGCCAGCACTTTCCATGGGGTCAAGTGTGGCCACCAGTGAATTTCCAGCCTGACTTCCTCTGCTCTTGTTTTCTTGGGAAGTCCCTATGCTGGATGCAGTCAGGCCAACCTGGTGAAAGCTGACAGGCCTGGCTTCTTGCTCCCCTAGTCTGCTCTAATGAAGACTAGAAACAGGGGGTGCTGGCAAAAGGATCTAAGCACCACAATGCAGCATTCACTGGATGCTGGGGATGCCCTGTGTTCATGTGTGTGGGCAGCTAGTGGTTCATAACCCCATAAAAGTGTTAGGCCTGTGCAAAGACCAGTGTTCTTTGGGATTCTTTCTCTCCTTGCAATTTTCTTCTCAGTCATCTGTCTCCTTAAAATAGACCCTTCCTTTCTTCTGCCTGAGGGCCTGCTCTTCTAATGCCCTTGCCGACAGGCAAAGCAGAGATCAGAAGAGAATAGCACAGATATTAATTAACATTGTATCTCTAGAAAGAGAAAACATAATCGAATCCTCCCCACAGATGGGGAAACAGAGGCCTGGGATGGAAAGGGGACTTGCTGAGATCACACAGAAATCTGACAAGGTTTCAACCACACTGCCCCAGCCTGTCTCTTCCAGGAATGAAGAGAGTTCAGGTTTAATTGACATTTGGTAGCAGAAAAAACTTTAAAGGAAGTTTGCTTGAACCCCTCCCCTGCCTCTGGCCACTTAAGAGAGTGTTAACTAATCAAAGAGGTACTGTCCCCCATTCTAAGGGATGTCTGCACAGGACAGAAAGGAGACACTGTTTGCTGCCCAGAGATCACATTTCATGGAATATTAGAAGTATAAATAGATTTGGATATTGACTGCAAATTCACAATGAACGAATTCATTTTGATTTAGCCTCTCATTAAAACAAAAACTGGTTCATACTTCACCATTTATTTATAATACCCAAGTGTTTACTTCTATTAGTGCCTTAAAAATAAGGAAGGAAAAGGCTACTTGGGATTCTGTTAAAGCTCAATGTGGTAGAGAGACACAGTACCACCATGAGGTTATGCTGTCACCTGTTCCCATCAGCTAGCCCCTTGAGTCTGTGGAAGCATTGGCATTGGGATCTGGAGATTGTGGTTGTCTCTGGACACATCACTTACCTCTACTAAGTTTTAGTTTCTTCTTTCTATTGTAGGACCTGGAAGGTCATCTCCAAGTTTAAGATGCTATGTCCCAATGATAGCATGAGGAAATACTGGTTTAGCCAATACACCTCACTAAAGATGGCAAAATGAGTATCAAATGATTCTTTCTTAAGACTGCCGAGCCTTGGGAGAATTACTCACTGAAATCTGACTCCTTCCTAGGAGAAAGGTGGTTCTGATTTTCTTTCTCTCCACAAATAGGCGATTAAGAGACCCCTCAGTGTTGGGGATGTCTATGCCTATAATGATGACAATGGAACCTTATGCACATTTCTTGAAAAATAGCAATTTATTTTGAACAGACATTGCAGAAATTTTGTAATTGTTGCTGGAGGAAGGGGACAGCTGTGGGAGGACTGGAGCAGCCTATGCGGGTGGGCCTTGAGGGAGACCCCAAAATGTCTCTTGCTTCTGGCTATGTTTGTCTACATACTAGTAAGTAGTAAGTTTGTCTACATACTAGTACATACTGGTAAGACCATGGGATTGAATGCCTGGCACGACTTGGTTTAAATCATTGCTCTGCCACCTACTAGACCTCTAGATGACCATGTAGAGTTGCTCAGCCTCTCTTACTCTCCTCATCTGCAAATGGGAATAGTGACAGCAACCCTGGGGAGTGATTGTGAGGATAAAATGGGAGAATATAAGACCTAGCACACAGGATGAGGCCAATAAGGTTTGGTTACCTCTGATCTTCTGTAGAAATGTAATTCTGCAATCAACTTCCACTTTTCCAAACTAAGTGGAGGCTACCAGAGAATGGGAGGGGACATGGCCAGCTTGGGGTCCCTGGCTCTGGTGGGGGTTGGGTAGGGAAGGACTTCCCTCCTCCACACACAAAGGAGTAGGCTTGTTTCCTGAAGCCTAGGGGAGCCCTATCCTAAGCATCTGCCCAGGCTAGTGGATTAGGCAAATGCAAGTCACAGATTGCAAAATAGCCTGTCTGTCAGCTTGTTGCATGCAAGGTCTGGGGATTCTTGCTAACTGGTTAATGCTCTGGCATGGATACTTCTCAATGGTGGACCAAGCTGTTGGACAAAGATAAGTCCTGTTTGCCTGCTCCTTCTTAGCCTTCCAGGGATGGGTCACTATCCCTGGGGTAGGGCTGGGGTTTGAAGGAAATCCAGGATTCTGTTTTCTGATCTGAAGCATGGCAGGAAGATGTCTGTGTTTAAATCAAGGCCTCTTCCTCCCCTGCACTGCTTCAGAACTATTGCAGCCTTTCAAGGCCACCTGCCCTCAGGGGTGAGGATGTTGGATGTGTGTTTGGGGATGGAGGTGTGAGGGTTGGGCAGAAGGTGGTATTGTGTATCTCCCTCAGCATGGAAGGATGAGGCAATCTGGGTTATCCAGTTCAACATTCACCTACTTTGCTCCTAGTGGGGGTGCTAGACACAGGTGGAGCTGAAGGTGAGGCAATGGGGCCATGGGTTTTTGCTTCAAGAAACAGAGTCTAGGAAGGAAGAGAAGCAAAGTGAAATGCAGGCACCTGAAGAGAAGTCCAGGAGTAGGTTTTTGTCCTGCCTGGGCCAGACAGCATTCAGCCATTGGTCCTCACATTTCAAGCCTCAGGCTTTTGAAGACGTCCTGACCACTTATCTGCAAGGTTTCATATGCAACATACCTTAGCCTAGAAGAGAAAACAGAGCCATGCCTGCTTAAGACCAGCAGCATAATTCATACTTCCACTCATTCTCTCAGAGGCAATTGATAAGGCTTCCGTGGCCCTGACCTTGTCTGCTGCTTGTCTGTGCTTGGCTCTCGTGATGACCCGTCATGGAGGAGGACCTCAGCTGGAGGCTGATGAGTGAAGAAGGAACAAGTGAATGAATGGATGATGCAGATGAGTATAGAATGGTCCTGCTGCGGGGGGATCCCGGGGGGGCAAAAATCAGAGTTTACAGCCATACAGTTAACCAACTGCTTGAGCAGGTCAGCTTGATTCTTCTGAGCACATACTGACCCCCACTCACAGAGGTCCTACACTGAAGAGAAGTCCAGCCTCCTAAGTGGGTGAGAACATAACTCACATTCTGGAGTGTACATTTAACTGGCACCAAAAGTGACCACCAGCACAAAAATATCTGCTCCTTGGGGATTGCAGCTGAGAATGTCATTGTGGAGACCAGAACGGACCCTGACCTGCTAGTCATGGTGGGCAAGATCACCTACCACCTGCCTCTTCCTGCCCCTAACTCAGAACCTGCTATGCTCAGCCTCACTACCATTTGCACACTTGACCTTGGCACACTCTTCTCAAGCACTCCAGAGTTTCCACACCTCCTGGACTTGGCTCATGAATGGCCTTCCTTTGCCTCTGCCCATTCAACCATTAGCCAGGCACAGAAGTTCTCACCAAATGAAGTTTTTTCTAATTCTTCATTTGAGATTAATCTCTCTTCACTGGGTTCATGGGTTATGGAGATTGTAGCCCCTCCATGTTAGAGATGCTGATATTCAGTGGGGCCACCAAAGCCCACACTGAAATTTGGCATCAGCTCAGCCTGAAGCTCTTGTGGGCCAGCTGGTTTGCTATGGGAAAGAGGGTCCAGGGTATTTCAGTTCATGTGTCAATACTGAGAAGACAAGGTGGTATTCAACCAGGAGCCTGCCCTCTGTGGAGGGAACCTACTAGGGCAGTGTGAACTCTGAAGGACTGAGCTCACTGTGCCTTCCCCATGGCCCTGGCCCTGTATTTGTTCTTTATTCTAATGGTGCTTGGGCTGATTTTCTTCTGGGCAAGGCTGTGCAGGGTTTGTACAGCACAATGATTCCCAGCCATGGAGCCACAGAGGGAAGAAATCTATCTCATCTTCTACTTCCTGACTCATAACCATAGCTGGGGGTTCATGCATCCAGAAGGGTCACCACCTCTTCCAATCCACACAAAACGGTAAAGTAGGGAATACCCATGTCCTAATATTAGCAGGGCCTGCGACAGGAGTGTGAATCACTCAATCTGTTTTTAAAAGTTATAAAATAAGCTTAAAAGAATTAATTAAAATGTACTCTAGCCCCCATCTTTACAAATATATCTTTGCAATGATCTGAAGATCAAGTTCTAATTTAGATTCTTTGAGTTTGCCCTAGAACTTGGTAGAAATTGGTAGCTGCTCCAGGCCCAGCACCTTTCTGTTCCCTCCCCCAGAAATATCCTTATCCACAAGGAGCCTTGGGTGACTACTGGATGCATTTGGACATTCAGCTCAAAGTCCAAGTTCTCTTCCAAAGCACAACTCTCCTCTAGTCATCTGTGAGCCTACATGTACACACATTGGTAGCATGATCCACACTCTGGAAGACAGACCTGAAGAGAGGACCATGCGGGCCCCAGAAGTGACAAGTTATGTTTTGGCAGGGAATTTAGGAGTTTCAAGTACTCGAGGTAGGGCCTAGAATAAGGAGCACAGGACTTTGTGATTCCTGGCACTAGTGGAGACAGACTGGCTCTGTAAAGTGTGGGACCCCTCTCACTCAGGCATAAGGGTGGGATTGCTGCCCTGGCAGCAGTTTTAGGGGTTAAGCTCCCCAGCTGGGGGGGTGGGGCCAACCAGCCAGCAAATGTAGCCCTTCGTGTAACCCCTGCCCAAGGCCAGATGGTGACATTCAGATGGTGCATGAATGTCTGCCCCGCTAGCTGTCGGCTGACAGGTGCTGTGTCTTATATTTTATACCCTGATGGCAATTAGCCTTCAAGGCCTGAATGTTCAAGGGGCACTTTTAAAGTTTGCTATGGTCTATGGTGGAAACAGCACTGGGCTTGGGCACAGGACATGGGCACACTCAGCTCTGTCACAGCTCACTCCCTAGTCTTCTCATTTCCCAGCTGTAAAATAAGTGTGTTGGGCTGAACAGTTTTCAAAGTCCCCTGAAAGACTGTGGTTTATGACTCCAGAGATCTATGATTTCCCTTATCCGTCAGTCGTTCTCAACACTGAGAACTCATTAAAATCTCCTAGGAAGCTTTAAAAAAATACCCGAGCCTGTCCTCCCTCCCAGAAATTGCAACTATGTTCTTCTGGGGTGGGGCCCCAGCCAAAGCTCTGGGTGATTCTGCCCTGCAGCCAAGGCTGAGAACTGCTGTTGGAGCTGGATGGGAGTCCCTCCACCTACCGCTCACAGTAAAGCAGGACAGATGCCTGGCTGCAGAAGCAGAACAGCTGTAAGCGAGGCCAGACAACTAGGTCCCAGGGTAGGGGGTGGTGGTTGGGGGGCTTGGAAGAGTCTCCTGCTTACTCTCCAGGAAGACAGAAATAAACAGAGCCAATTTCCTGGCCTTCCAGCTCCTCACCTCCCCATCCAACTTCCCATCGTCCAGCTGAGAGCCCAGGAGGGGCAGTGGTCGAGCAGGCAGCTGCCTAATCTAGGGGGATTTTCTCAGGGGTGGGGGTGGACTGACTTTTGGCTCCAGGCTTCCTCCTTCCTTACAGCTGGAGCTGGAGCAGCCAGAGGGAGCTGGGGCTGGGATCCCAGCTGCTGGCAGTTGTTCCCAGTTATCTCTCTCTTCCAACAGCTGCAAATCTCTGTGTATGTACGTGTGCATGTGTGTGTGTGCCTGTATGAACATGTACTCCAGCAGAAAAAAAAAAAAAGATGAAGAGGTAAAAGGCAGAGTCTTCTACCCATTTCACTAAGCTCAAGACACCCCTTAAGGCCTTTCTGACTCCCACGTAGTTCCTCCAGCTTGTGTGATATCACCTCCTGAGAGCTCCCATAGCACCCAGGGCTTCCTCTCCTTGAAATTCCAGGCCAGAAACAACTTCAACAATCACAATAGCTATCATTTACTGAATGCATACTATGTTGCACACATTCCCCTGAGGGTCACAGGTTAATGGTTTTATTTAACTCTCAGAACAACCCTAGGAAGCAAGCACTATTATTACCTCTGTTTTATGTATGAGGAAAGCAAGAACAGATGAGTTAATATTTAATCTAAATCACACCGCTGCCAACATTCAAAGGCTGGCAAGCTGATGCCAGCCCTTGAGCTCTTTACTTTGTTGCTCTTCTGCCTCCTGTTGGTGCTCAATTATAAATGAAGGTTGTTAGAATACACAAAGTCTGTGTTATTGCTTGCAGTAACATACATTTTATTCTCTGAAATTTTGGTTTAGGTTGGAATTCTAACCTAATTCTGACTGAACCCAGAAACCATAGTCTCAGAAGCCCCTATGACCCCATAGGGCTCTCCTTTTGGGGAACCCTAGGAACAGTACTTCAAGAGGAGAATAAATCAAGATAGCATTGCTGGAACTGGGCTCCAGGGACCAAAACATGGTTGCAAAACCACCTTGATGGTGAATCAAAATTTGTGGACTTCTCCCCTTCCACTGGCCAGGGTTTCTGCTCACCAGAAGCACCTGCATGGTTCTCCCAGGAGTGGCGCTAGCTTATGTCGAGACATGCAGTTGTTCTCAGGGGTGACTCAGCTTGCATTTCCAAGATGGCAGGTGGGAGCCTGAGTGCAGCTTGTAACCTAGCACCTACAAAGCTTTTTGTTGTTGATGCTTTTTTTTTTTTTTTTCTGCCTTACTGACCTCTCATGTGCATGGCTGTGGGGACTGGTCCATCTGCTAAGAGGGGAGTGACATTGAAAACAGCCAAGCTCTTCCTCTTGGCAGTCCATGACTAAGGAAGGGCCATTAGTCAGGTGGAAACCGGAAGGCCACTCACTGCACAGTGCAGCTGGGGCCTTCCCAGTCATCTCAGTTTAGCTCTTTCTCCTCTCTCTCTAATCAAGTTTTATTCCCATTTGTTTAATTACCAGTGGGATAGACCAGTCCTTCTATTTTCCCTTACCAGGTTTTAATTTTTTATTCATTGACACATTTAAAAGAAATGAAAGTTCTTTACCAGCTAGAGTTAAATTCTGCTTCAGGAAAGTAGACTTTTTTTGGTGTATTAAACTTGTCCATGAGAATCAGTGAGATGTCCTGTGAAAACACAGATTCTTGCTCCATGGGGCTGGGGTGGGGCCCAGAATTTTCCATTTGAACAAGCTTCCTTGTAATGCCAATGCCTCTGGCCCCAGGCCACACCTCAGAGTGCATGGTGGTCCAATTAACCTGATGCCAGGCAATCAGAGTCACTCAAGCCTGCATCAGCACTCCTGGCAGCTTCCTGCCAGGTCAGGTGCACCCCCAGCCCTAAGGAAGCCTTCAGCAGCCTCTAGCAGCTTCTTCATAGGAGTCCCTGCCTGTCACAGTACACCCTCAGCTGTGGCTCCACACCCACCTCTCTGTTCAGGTGCCCTGAATCCTTGCATCCTTGCTTTCCAGAGCACCTGGGCTGGATGAAGAAACCCTGTTCCTGATAGATGACAGCTTAACCCCCACCCCCCGTCAGGTGTGTTTGAGAGAAACCTAGCCGGTGTGTCATGATTCAAGCTGACTGTGCACACAGACAGAGTGCTGATGAGTTTCTGCCTAGGATGCCACAGGCTTTGACTTTCTCAGGTGACAAGGCAGTTTCACTTCCTGATTGAGTCTTAGGCAGGGTCTGTCTTCCAGGGGAGGACTTGGGCTCCAAGGAAAGAAAACGTGAGTTAGGAAGAGGTAAGTTCTTATACTTGCTTAGGAAGAGGTAAGGTCTTCATTATCCTCTCTCACTCTCCCCTGCCACACACAATGAATCTGACCTCTCTATCAATCACTGTGGACTATGCAAAATTTTCCTTTCTGAAGGTCAAGTTCATTTGACTCTTGACAGTTTCATACGGTTTGACCTGACATTGCAACCCCAGTTGAGGCCTACCTCAGTGCACTTGTGGGGCACAGTGTTGTATGCAGAACCAGGGTGAAAGGGTACACAGCGAAGGCATTCTGAAGCCCCGTTATGATTATGTTAATATTTGTCCCTGTATGCACTTGCAAACTATCTGCTGATGTGTTCTGACTACAAAGTGTCAACTCTTGATTTAGACAGCTGTGACTGGTCTGAGAGGTGTTTGATCCAGGCAGTGACCGCCATTGATGTCCGAGGCTGTAGGATGAAGCCTAATCTTGCCTAGCAGAAGTGGTTTCCCTTGCCAGGCAACAGGCACCTTCCAAGCATTCTGCATCCACTGGACTCTGCCCCCAGCACTGTGCCAGCTGTGCTCTCCCTTCAGGCCGATGCTTACTTCCTATTTCCAGGGAGGTTCCCACCATCTCTGAAGTCTTGCTTGTCTTCTAGGAAAGCAAGAGCCTGGGAAGAGGAGGAGGATCTGCTTGCCAGGAGCAGGGCATGAAGGGGAGCCTAGCAAGTGCCCACAGCAGGAAGGTGAGCAGGTGTCATGCTGTGCAGTACTTTTGGCCATGGTTAGGGAGTTTTGAGCAAAGAGGATTTATAGAATATGATTTTTACTGGGGTTTTTTTTTTGTTGTTTTTTTCTTTGTGGTACTGGGATTTGAACTCAGGGCTTTGCACTTGCTAGGCAGACACTATTCCTCTTGAGCCATGCCTCCAGCCCATTTTGCTCCTCCTACTTTACACTTTCTGCTGTACCTGGGGTGACAGATTCGGGCCACTACACCCAGCTCTGTTGAAGTAGAGTCTCACTAACTTTTTTGCCCAGGCTGGCCTAGAATCTTGACTGTCTCAATCTCAGCCTCCCAAATATCTAGGATTACAAGTATGAGCCACTGGCACCCAGCTGATTTTTTACTGTTAAAAGTTTCATTCTGAATTGTGGTAGGAAAATGGACTGAGAGTGGTGGAGGGAAAACAGAAATAGGGAGGAGAGAAAAGTAGCTGCTGAAATGCCCAGGTGAGGGACAAAGGCAAATGTCCCCCCACTAGTGCATGGCTAAACAAAACATGGCATACTCATACAGTAGAAAAGTGCTCCCCAAAGGAGGAGAGGAGATTATAAATCGATGAAACAATACAGAGAGAGCTCAAAAACAGGCAAAAAGAAAGAAGCCAGACACAAAAGATTACATTATTCTATTTGTATGAAATTTCTAAAAATGGCAAAACTCTTAACGACAAAAGCATATCTGTGGTTGTCTGGGGCTGGGTTGGGGATCAGTTACTGACTATAAAGGGGCACAAGGGAAATCTTTGTGGTGAACAAATGGTTTAAAACTTGAGTATATTAACAGTTGCTTGATTATATAAATTCACCAAAACTCACACACTTAAAATAAGTGAATTTTATGGTAATAACTTACACCACAATAAACTTATTTCAAAAAATCTTTAACATATAAAAGTTACCTACTCAAAAAAAAAAAAAAAAGAGCAAAAGAAGGAAGGAAGGAAGAGATGGAAGGAAAAGAAATCATGTACAACTCTGCTTTGACAGATGGGTTCCAGTCTCCTTCCTGGACCACCCTCCTCTGCCAGCCCAACCACAAACACAGCCTCCAGGGCTGGCCCTGGGCCAGAGCCCCACTGCACCTTTTCAGGATTGACCTTAGTGACTGGCTTTAATGATCATTTATCAGCAAGTGACTCTCAATGAAACATCTCTATGCTCACCTCTTCCCTGAGCTCCAGAGGATCTGTTCCCTCCCCGCCAGCCAACGTTGCCTCCTGATGCCAGTGATAATGGGCAGTACATACTTCTTAGTCACAAAATATTACTTATCTCCTACCCACTTATCCTGCTTTTTCTCTCATAGCCTTTGTTATGGTTTGAATGTTTGTCCTCCCCAACCCATGTAAGGGTTTAATCCAAGTCTTTTGTTAATAGTTATTAAGAGGATGGAATCTTAGTTTGACTGTAGTGTTTAGGGGTAGAGGTTCCTGGAAAGTGATTGGATTAAATCATTAGGGCACTGGGTGGAGTCCCCATGATTGAATCCTGGTGGCTTCATAAGGAGAGGGAGAGACACCACCTAGGGCTATACATAGAAACACATATGTGCTCACTACCTCTTGCCATGTGATGCCTTGTGCTACCTTGGGACTCTGCCAGCATCCCTATAAGCAAAACTACTGGGGTCCACTTGATCTTCATGCAGCCAAAGTGGCCTTTGCCAGAGCCTGAGACTGAAAGATTGTGAGTTCTAGGCCAGCCTGGGCTGGAAAGTGAGACTCTGACTCAAAAAACAGGGGTGGGGGGCAGGTCAAAGTCATCTCTTCTGGGAAGCTCCAGACTGAGCTAGCCCTGCCCCCTGTCCTCCTACACAATGGGCATCCACCCACCCAAGAGACTTACTGTGTTGTGTGGATATCATCAGGTTCTGCTGCCAGCCTCTCTGCTCCTGAGTGCTATGGAATTGGTCTTCTTTACCTCTGAACTCAAACCCCTACCTGTGACAGGATATCAGCAAATACCTGCAGACTGAATAAGCCATTTTTTCTTAGATGATATTAGGAAAATGCTGATCACAATTTTAACTTAAAAAAGAGTAGATAAGATGAATAGGTACAATTCCCTCCATTCAAATCCCATAATCCTCTCTGCTGGGTAAAGCAGTCTGGGTAAGAGCTGTTTGCTGGGCCCACCCTGGAGTTAGTGCCCTGGGCTCTCATTGTTCTGGCCAAACCCTAGCATTGCCCTGGGTGAATGACAGAGGGGCCAGAGGAACCGAGTAGAACGTGAGCTTGAGCTCCCTTCTGTGTGTGTGACTTTGCTAGGCACAGCAGACACTGCCCTTCCTGCTCAGAAGGGGTGACTCCTAGGAGGGTAGGGGGCAAATATCCAACTCAGCCCTCCTTCAGGCCTGCAAAAGGATTCTGTTTTCTTCCTGCCTCTCTCATTCCAGACACCTCTGTGGGAGCTTGTTATTCACGTGCCCACCTGCAGTGCCAGCCCTCCTCACTCACACCTAGGCCAGTTTGAATAGGAAGCCAGGTGTGAGTATTAGCAGCTCATTAAGTTACAGTCAGAGGAGGGGAAGAATCCAGACTTTCAGGCAGAGCTTGGAGCTGAACAATCCCTCCACCTCCTCCCCGTGCTTGGCTCTTCTCTGCAGCAAATTTGTCTAGAGTGTTGCCTGTTGGTAACTCACTTCCCTCAAGTGACAGGAGCTCGCCTCCTTCCACACCTCCTGTCCCACTTGAGACCACTCTGACAAGGGGAGAACTCTCAACCTTGAACTGCCATCAGCTCTCTGGACATCTCCCCGCTGTGGTGGTCCATGTTCTACTCTCTGGGGCCACAGGGAGCAAACTCTTGTCTTCCCCATGACAATCCCCTAGGCATGTGACACCAGCTTTCCTGCTCCCCAAGCTTTTTCTTCTCCAGGCCAAAGGTCCTCAGCTCCTACAAATCTTCCCCATGAGACATGGTTTCAGGTTCCCTCAGAAACCATCCTGCGGTTGCTATGTCCTCCGTAAACTGTCCTTGGCCTCCAGGGAGTCAGAGTTTGGATGTTCTCTTTGCCTTCTGCAGTCCAGGCCTCATGCAGATTATCCTTTGTTGTTTTTTGTTTTCATTTAGTTGACCGTACTCTTGGCAAATAGATACTTGCTACAAGCTTGCTCAGCTGCAGTCTTTGCAGAAAAGACTGTGTCCCCTCACCACAGTCTGCCCTGTGGCACTTGCTACAATCCTTAGGAATGGTGGGAGCTAAGGAGATGCATCTGAAAGTGACTTGAATGAAGAGAATTGGCTAGAACCTCAGAGGAGGATCTTTTTCAAACCTCAGTTCTCATAGCCACCCAGGCCATTCTGCAGGTAGTGGAAGCAGGGTGGCAAAGGTCCTTTCAGCTAAGGCAGGTCTATAAGACATCTATGGGGCAGCTTCGGTGCCAGGCGCTCCTCAAGGCCAACATGGGAGCAACATGTTAACCTCTTCATCCCCTCCTTGAAACTAAGGTCTCAGAAAAAGTGCTTAAATAAATCAGCTTGAAGATCCCATTCTTGGACGGACATTCCCATGTATATTAACCCTATAGAAAGGCAAAAAGGTGACATCTGCCTCCCCAAGAGGATGGATCATTCCCCAGGAGACCAGTGGCTTGTGTGATACAGCCCACAGTGCCCTGTTCCAGGGTCTCCCTTGATCTGGGCTTCAGATCACCTTGACTTTCTTTTGTACATGAACAGCCAGGAAGAGGAACAATCCAAGCAGGCCCTTGTAAACCACAGAGGGCAAGAGGCTGTCCTTGAACAATGCCTGAGACAGAGGTCATCTATGGAGCCTGAGCTTCCCAAGTTGACATCAATTTGTTTGGTGACCTTGGGCCTGTTTCTCTCAAACCCAGGCTACAGGTTTACAATAAGCCTTCTCTGTTAGAAGCAGTCCCTGACACTGACAGAAGACTCTTAGGTTTCTGGAAGCACTCCAGTTCTGAAGAAGGAAAAGAATCTCCCTTCTAAGGTTTCGGAATCAAAAGTGCTCTTTTGTGCATTTGCTTTTTAACCTTAAATGCTGTGGCAGAGATGACCTACTATTTCTGCTTAAGTAACAAAGCCTCCAATTCTGGAGGTTCTTGCTCTGAAAATCTGTCTTTCCTCCCTTCCTCCCTTCCTCCTTCTCTCCCTCCATCCATCCATCCCTCCTTCCTTCTCTCCTCCATTCCTCCCTTCCTCCTTTCCTATCCCCTTCCCCCTTCCCACATCATTGGGGCCATTGAAGAAAGTTGTTTCCGGATTTCCATGCTATAGCATCAAAGTTTGGAGAAAAAAAAAATCAGAAACCTAATTAAAATATAACCCAGTTGCAAGACAAAAGGCCATGTGATTTTTCACAGGACTTCTATAATAAGATGTTGTTCCAATCCATTCTCCCAGCAGAAAGTGATTTTCCTTAGTTTCACAGGTGTGTGGGAGCAATGGATCCGAGAGGTCTGGGCCCACCCGGCTCACTCAGTAAAGAAAAATGCCCTTTGTGACATGCAGGTTACATTTGTCTGGGGTTCCCACACATACTCATGGAATCTAGAAGATTAACAGTGAAAACTGACCTATTTTAACAGGTGCACACTTGTGTGTAAGTGGGATTTAGCTGAGCGTGGAATTATTTTAGCATGGAAATAAGTGTAGGCATTGAGAAACATCACTTTTCTCACCACACAGGAATCAGACACAGGGTCAACACTAGGGAGTTTCTCAGGACTTGAAACGGATGTGTTGGTTGGATTTTTCCAGAGGAAGCTACAATATCACAGGGAAATAAACACCAAGGCCTACAAAACGCGACTGTTCATGTTCCAATTCCCTCTTCAAAACATGTCCCTTTTCAAAGAACCAGAGAGCAGAACTTTAAATTGCTAAATCTGCTTAGAAAAGACACTTTCAGACATACAAAATAACAACAGAAAAACAATTTCACATTTCATAACTGATCAGGGAAAAGAGCAGTGGCCATGTGGGAAGACCAGGGTTCAATAAGGGTGAGTCGCCCAGCCAGGGGCAAGAAGCTGAATGCCTCTGCACCTTCACTTTCTCTCCTGTATAATGGGGACCATGAGTCTGCCCTAAGCCTGCCTTGCAGGGCTGCAGGAGCATGTCTGACAGATGGGATAATACTGTGAATGAGTGAGGGCTGTGAGGGTCACTGAGTCTACCACTGCAGAATAGAAGCTGTGTGTGTAGTAATAGTAGGGTGGTGGGTTCAAGGAGTAATCCCAGGGGTGCCTCCAGAAGAAAATAATTTTTTAAGGGTGATAGCTGCTCTTTTCCATAACTTGATTTTCCAGGAACATGCTGAGGGAATTTGGATTTGGGGATCATCAGAATAGTTCAGGGAAGTACATTGCCCCAATGAATAAGAATCAAAACCTGTCTTTTCAAGTTCAGTGGTAACTTTTAAGAGGAGATTCCTAAGTAGCCCTAAAGATAGGCAGGTGTTCACTGTTTCTTTGTCAGGTTTTTCTTTTCTTTTCCTTTTGGAGGTCCTGGGGACTGAACCCAGGGCTTTGTGCTTGCTAAACAAGTGCTCTACCATTTGAGCTGGGCCCCAGTCCTTTTGCTTTTTAGTTTGTTTTTCAGATAGGGTTTCATGGTTTTGCCCAGCTTGACCTCAGACTGTGATCCTCCTACCTCCATATGCAGAGTAGCTGGGATTACAAGCCCCAAGCCCAGAGTGTTTTTTGAAATAGGCTAACTTTGATCCAGGCTGGTCTTGAACTAAGATCTTCTATCAGTTTTTTCTTGCTAAAGAAATGCTTTAAAGAAATATTGGCTCCCAGATAGCTCTTTTGGGGAAGTACGCTAACTGTGTGACTTTGTTTGATCACTTATTCTTTCTGAGTCTCTCATCTTTATCTTTAAAAGGAGGGAAGTTCATTAGTAGTAGTAGTTTTGTTTTTTGAGACAGGACCTCACTATGTAGTCCAGGCTGGTCTTGAACTCTTGATCCTCCTGCCTCAGTCTCCCCATGTCCATCTTCAAAGCAAGAAAACTTAACCCATTCCTGACTATCCCACAGGGCTGTGTGTGTGTGTGTGTGTGTGTGTGTACATATACCTGCGTATACACATGCACAGGCATACATACATATTGAAGAAGAGGGAAAAGATGCTTACTATGCCAAACAAATATTTTTCTTTGTCTCTTCTACACACACACACACACACACACACGCGTGTGCGTGGCCTGTGACTAAAGTGATCTCTCAGAAAGCTAATGGAGTGTGCACATGGAAAATTGGTTTCTGAGGGCGGGCTTTAAAGGGTATGGGGTGATCTGTGTTTGATCAGGAATAATACTTGTGACTATTAAGCCAGGTGTCCACACCTGTAATCCTAGCTACTTGAGAGTCTGAGATTGGGAGGATTGTGGTTCCAGGCCAGCCCAGGCAAAAAATTTGAGTGACCCCATCTCAACATAAAAAAAAAAAAAAAAAAAAAAAAAACTGGACATGGTGGTGTATGCCTGCCACCCTAGCTATGGCAGGAAGCGTAAAATAAGAGGATCATGGTCCAGACCAGCCTGTGCAAAAAGCGAGACCCCATCTTCAAAATGACCAGAGCAAAAAGGGCTGGGAATGTGGCTCAAGTGGTAGAGCACCTGCCTAGCAGGCATAAAAGCCTGAGCTCAAACCCTAGTACCACCAAACAAACAAAAAATAACAATTGTGACTACTTAGTGCCTACTATTATGCCAGGCACAAGATAGATGGAGTAATCATTTAACGTTAGCAACAACCCTGGAAAGTAGGTAAGTCTCCATTTTGCAAATGAGGAAACTGAAGCTCAGAGAGACCCATTCACTTGCCCAAGGACACACAGACCATAACTGGTGGTGCTGGTTTAGCCCTCTGCTCTTCTCCTGTGGCACCTGGCCTTTCTCTGGGCTCTGGGCATAGACGGACAGGGGACAGTCCACTCTTCACAAAGAGAAAGAAAGGCAAACTGGCTTCTGAGCTGTGGGCTTCTTGTTGTTTTGAGCCTGTGTATGTTTGTTTGTTTTCCCTCTGTCACTTAAACTTTAGTCCTTTTAGTGTGTTTTCTGACACCCATAGCTCTGTCATCACTTTGCCTCACATACTGCACTACCAAATCCTTCAGATTCCCGGCCCTCCTCCCTTCCCTACCCCACCCCCCCCATACTTCCCAGGCCAGCCACCTCAGTTCCCAGGCTGAGCTTCCTGGGCCTGCAGCCATTGGGGTGTGGAGGGGCCTCCCCAGGAGCTAAGCTCACAGACTCTAGGGGGCTCCTGGACCCTGCCTTTGGCCACCCAGGAGGGAGGGCCTGCCTGGGCAGAGAAGTGGGCTCTAAGAGGTCCTCCCAGCTGCCTTATTTACAGTTGCCCAGACTCAGGGCCTGGCCTGTCAGCCCGGGCCTGCCCATGGCCCTGGGAGGTGATAGGGAGGGGGAGAGTTTCAGGTCTGATGAAAGCCACCGAAACTCGTGAAAGGAGCAAAGAAGAGGTGCAAGACTGACTGGCGGGTTGCAGGCATGATTGAACTTGTCTCCCACTTGGGGAGATGGAGACAAAGACAGCTCATCTGGAGGAGTGACTGTGCCTCCAGGGGACTGTTTCTGAGCAGAGTCACGATGCTCGGAAGACTGATCCCTTCCGCCTCTGAGTTCCTAGCAATATCCTCTGGCAGAGTGGGCTGCTCCTCCCAGTAGTCAGGAGAACTGCATGTGGAGAAACCTTGACCAGTAAGCTCAGAGGTAGCTGCATCAATTCCTGTCTAGACTAGAGTTTTGGAATCCGACTCCTAAGATGAAAGGCTCCATTATGGAGACAGGATATAAATCCACCAACACAAGACCCACATCCTCTTCAGGTTATTTATACCTCTTTCTCTCCCTCTGGTCATTGCCTGTCCCACTGTAATCCACTTTCAACCTTCAACAGACTCACTTAATACATCATAACCTACACATAGCCAATATGCTTTCATTTTGAAGGACCTCTCACTCAAGGCCCACATCTCCCCTGCTGACTCCCTGCAAAGCTTTACCTCTTTACTTGGGATTTCAGAGACACTGAGAATGCTAAGGAAGGGCTGGTAGAGTCGGAAGCATGCAGTAAAACCCAGCTGGGAAGGGTCACCCAGTGTGTATCACTAATTCCATCTCCACCGCACCCTTGGGCCCTACCCGGCTGCTTTGCAGTGTAGTTACTCATGGATATGGGAAGCTATTGGAATGAGGCAGCTAACATGGCCTGGGACGCCCATTCACTTGGGAAAGGCACAGAAGTCACTGACCTTCTGCTAGGGCAAAAAATTCTGGGCATTGAAAACCAGCCAGACTGGTGTGGTGGCTCAGTCCTGTAATCCCTGCACTCTGGAGGCAGAAACACAAGATCAAGAGTTTGAGGCCAGCGTGGTTTACACAGTGGGACACTATCTTAAAAAAAACAGAGGGAAGCAGTGGGGGGTGGGGGGGAGAGAGGAAAGAAAAAGAAAGGAAAGCAACCCATAAGCTCTACCAATACCACAGAGCCCAGTCGACTTCCTCCCACTCTCCAGGCCTGCAGCCGATGCTATCTATAGGATTTCTGGCCTGAGAGGATCTCTAAACATTTACAACTTGAGAGCACAAGTCCTGGTCAAGCCACTTGCTCTGTGCAGGCCTCTGTTTCCCATCTTTATCATGAGGTGGTTGGGTGAGCATAGCCTCTTCCAGCACAGTGCAATGGGAAAATAGCTCACGTGGGCTTCAGAATCTGGCTCTGCTGTGCAGCTGCAGGAGGCCCCTGAACCTCTTCCGCCCTCACTGCCCTCACCTGTAAACTAGGCAATGCCTACTGGTGATGGGCACTGTTACTCAAGATCACAGCATCCCTAATACAGAAGTGTCTTGGAGTCCCTGGAACATTGGTTCCAAGACTTCCTGAGGACACCCAAATTGCGCATCCCTAGGCAATATCCCCACATATTTTCAATCAGTTCTAGACTATGTGTAATATCTAACACAATGTAATTGCTACGTGAGTGACTATTACACTGCAATATTTAAGGAATAATAACAAGAAAGCCAAGTCTAAACCTGTTCGGTACGGTCAAAAATTTTTTTCCTCAAATATTTTTGATCCATTATTGGTTGAACTCACAGATACAAACCCCAGCACTGTACAGGCTAACACTTACTGTCTACTTCCTGTGCTCCACGGACTGAAAGAGAACCTTGTGGTTAAGAGTGGTTAGGCACTTTCCCATGGCCACACAGCCAGTGGGTACTGTCTGGACTTGAACCCTCAGTCAGACCTTAGCTATTATACTGTGTTCTCTCTCCAAGAAGAACCCCTTAAATGTCAGCTCTATTTCCTTTTCCTTTCCTCTTTGAACTTTGCCCTCTTTAATTTGGTATCCAAAAGCAATACCCATTTATTCTTAATGTTTTCATACCTATCCTTTTCTTCTTTCACAGTCATCTGTGACTCTTGTCATTCCTACCAAACCCCTTTCCTTCCACATTTAGTAGTGACCAGTTAGAGGCAATAGCTTGTGCAAATGTCCTGTGACAGGAGAGAACATGGAGGGAGGATGAGAAGAGAGAAAAGATGTAGTGGCTGCCTCTGGGCTTTGAGGACCACATGCAGTAGTTCTCCCCATATGCTAAAAGAAATGAAAGACTCCTAAACATTTTTATGCCAAAAAGTGACATGATCCAGGCTCTCTTTTTAAAATGCAATTTCCATTCTGCCAAAAACCTTTCCAAGAGCCAGCAATGCCTCCCTACGTCTCTGAGCCAAAGTATCTCTGCCTCATGTTCAAAGCCTCCGTCCAGCATCCAACTAGGGCATGCATCCTGGGTGGGCAGGCAAACTGTGTAGTTCCATCCTCCTGAGCACACACTCTTTTGCTCCCAACGCACAGTCCCTCACATGATCCCTGCTTTCAGATGGTCTTTCATTTCCTTCCACACAGCTCTAGACTTTCTTTCTTTCCAATTAGTCTTGTGAAATACTTCTAACTCTTGCTGGAGAATTCTGGCCTCAGTGAGCACATGTTAAGTACCAGTTGCTGAGCTAGACTCTGATGAGGATACAGCCCTGCCTACTAGGCAATCAGAGTTTAATGGTGGGGCCAAGAGAAATCACACAAAGAGATAGCTATTGCCCACTGAGAGGAAGCTGTGGTGAAGTGGGAGCTTATGGAAGGAATGTCCCTTCTACCTTGGACAGGGGATAGATGAGGGTCATTGACACCAGGCCATGCTGGAGAAAGTGTTAGCAGTGGCCTAAGAGGCAGGTCTGGATGTTCACACATGGGAGGAAGAACACTTGGTACAGGCAACAGTGAGAGTGAAGACAGGAGAGCCCAGAAGCACAGTTTTGTGCAGGACTGGTGTTTTTGAGATCCTGAGAAACAAGCCTGGGGGAGTTGGGGCACAGCCCTTCAGAGCTCTCCCTGTGCATGGAAAATTTTAGGTCCTACAAGGCAGGGTTTGGCTGCCGTTCTTCTCATAAAGAGCTGCAGTGTCAGGATCTCTGGTCTGAAGAGCACACTTTCATATACTGGCACAATCTCATAGGCTATGATGCGCTGCGCTGCCCTGCAGGAGGAGGAAGAACTTGGGCCAAGGATGCTGGTCCAGTCTGGGTGCTCATTCTCTCTGCCTCATCCATGCCCTCTCCTCACTACATCCCCATCCCCATCCTCAAATTGCAACTCCAGTTACCCTGGCCTGATGACTTCCCAGGGCCCATAGGAAGGCATCGCTGCCATTGTGGAACTTGAGACTTTCTTGAGAACTGTCTCTTGCCTCTCCTGGAGCCCTGGACAAGTCCACTCCACACACTAGACTGTGCACGGGCCCCTCCTGTATTTCCAAATGAAGGTACTTACGGTGTCTCTCAGCACCTGATCCCCTCCTGGCGTGCTCCAAAACACCCACAGCACTGTCCTGTAGAGTTTGCAAAGCAAGTGCACCCGCCTGAGACAGTAGCTTTCAAAAGAGGCACAACCCATTCTGAGAGCCAGGAGCTGTGTGGGAGGTGGGTAGAGACAGTGGGGCCGGGGATCTGAACTGGAGGCGGTGACCTAGAGCTGCACTTATTTGATTCTGTTATCTGGCAGGCACCCCTGCCCTCCAGAAAAGCCTGGGATGGGATAGCTGGGTTCTAATGAAATGTGGTGAGGCATGCTCTCTTCGCTTGACTCCCAGCACAGCCCAGCCTGCAGCCACTGGATCACCCAGGGAAATGTGTCCTTCCCACTTGTTTTTTTGACCTCTCCATCACGTGCATTTAAAAACAGCAGGCAGGAAAACATTACAGGCTCTAGGTACCTGGAAGAACTCAGCAGGGATGATGGAAAACCTCTTTCACTGTAGGATTTTGGGGTCTGCACTTTTTTTCCTCTGAGGCAGAATCTCCTTACTCCTCACTCGATGACATGAGTCATATGCCACCATGTTTTACAAACCCTTGAAATTGGAATAAGTCCTCAAATGACTCTAAGTGGTCTGTATTGTCCATCTCTATATGCCGAGGGGTGCTATTGGTGCTTTAGAGTTTGCGACACAATTACCACCCTGATTTGCCATCCAAGCCAGCCTTCCATGTGTACCCACAGTACCTCAGAGCTGTGGACACAGCCAGCAGTGGCCCCATGGGTGATCATCTCCTTTCCCTTTGCCTACAAACTCCCCGACCAGCTGGAGCTTGCTAATGTCCTTTCCTCCACCTGGAATTCTCTTCCTCCAAATTCACTTATTGAATTCCTACTTACCCTAAGGATCCCTACTTACTCCTCTTAAGACCTAGCTCTAAGTTAAGAGTCACCAGGACTACATCCATATCTGTCCCCTCACGTCCTCTCTCCCACCACACATTTCCGCCCCACTCAGGGTCTACAGCACATGCTCGTTAATGTGCAGAGCACTTGTCAGAGCTGCAAAGAGAGCAGCAAAGGCTGACATCCTGGTCCAGGCTGAACTTGGAGACATGTAACCTTGGACCCATGTCTTCCTCTTCAGCCTCAATGTCCTCACCTGCAAGTTGGGGAGGTTGTCCAGAGCATGGTTCCCAATCCTGATTCTGCTTAGCTCTGTCTCTCTAGGCATTTGTTCAAAATGCAAATTGCAGGGTGCCTTCTCAGACTGACTGCATTCCACTCTCAGAAGGTGGGACCTAGAATTTATCTTTTTTAAATGCTTCACAGGCCACTTGTACAGATAGCCTGCCAAAGCTTGTCCCAGGACTAGGGTCAGAGCCACTGCCCTAGAAAGTTCTTGAAATCCTATAAGCCAGTATTTTCTTTGAATGATTTTTTTCCCCCTTAGTTTGCTTCTCACTGGAATAAACTCTATCAAAAGCAGCAGCCTGTGTTCAAGTCTGGTGCTCGGGTAGGAAAACCCTGATCATGGTCTGGTTTCACTTCTCTCAAGGGGCTCCTATGTTTTGGGTGGTTGGAAACACGTAACTACCACCATCCCATCTATCATAATCAACATGATCTGACCTAACAAGACACCACAGCCTGGGTGGTTTAACCAACAGAAATTTATTTCTGTACAGTTCTGAAGGCTGGAAAGTTAGAGACCAAGATGCTGGCTCCCTTGGTAATGGGGGAGGGATCCCCTCCTGGTTGGCAGATGGAGGCCTCCTCCCTGTGTCCTTACTTGGAGGACACAGAAAGAGAGCTGTAGGGTCTCTTCTTCTTATAGGGGCACCAGCCCTCACAGATGAGGCCCCATCTTAGAACCTCATCTAACCCTTATCACCTCCTCACAGGCCCTGTTTCCAGTCAATCACATCAGGGATTAGTTTCGGCATATGCATTTTAGGGGAAGACAAATATTCAGATCACAGCTCCATCAATGCCTGATGTTTAGAGAAAGCCAAGCTGACCTAAAAGGCAAATTGATGTCCAGAGAAATCCTATTACATTTTTTTTTCTAGTAAGTTTTCTAGCAGAGAACTAGATGCTGCCCCCTCCATTACATGGTCAACTGAGCACTCTCAATTCAGGAAGCAGCAGTTACTTCCTACCCCATGGTGGTGCAGGTTCCATGGGGCATCCAGTGTCCTTCCCAGGATGCTTTTGAACACATTTCAGGCTGGTTCCAACTGCCTAAAAGCCCCATCCTCCTGCCAATTCTGTCAATACATCTGTTTCTTCTTAATGTAAACGTCCTTTCAACCTAAGTCAGCCAGAATCAGTTTCTAGTGCTTGTAACTCAGAATCCCTGCTGATACATCTATCATATAAGGAACCACACTGAAAGAGTCCCAAGTGACTAGTCTGAAGCAGGGAAGTCTCTGGGAGTTGCTTCTTATCTCCAGATAGATGAAGGGTTGTCATGGGAGAGGGAAACACTGCTTTCAGAGGCTACCAGGCCAGCGAGGAATGCTTTGGAGAGAAATACTTCAACTCCATGAAAGGCAGAGATTCTTCAGAGCTAGTCCTCAGGGACATGATACCAAGGGATGAGTGGGCTTGCTTATGTCACTGATGCTCTGTGGAAAAGACTGTTCCCCTGCAAAGGTGACTCTGTTTTTAAAATGTATTGCTACTATTTAAAAAAACTAGTTTAAATAATATAAGGGGGTTTCACTGTAGTTATTCCGTACATGCGTGCAGTGTACTTTGAACAAGTTCACCCCTCTATTATATTCCCTTAACCATCCCCTATGACAAATCCTATTTTTGATTGTACTTTGGTACAATTCAGGTGCCATTTTGGTTATCCATCTCCCACTAAGGAAAGGAAAGGGAAGGGAAAGAAAGGAAGGGAATCCCCTAGTCTTTCACTTATTAATTTTTATAATCTTGATCATTGTGATTTATAAGGTGGAAAAGTAAATCATATGCAATAGAGAAAATTCAGTTACTATGAAAAATTGTGAAGTAGAAAATAAGTGTCACCTATAACTCAAAACACGTTTGGGGGTATTCACTTCCAGTTTTTTCTGTTTGAGTTTTTTGTTTGTTTGTCATTGCTGTTTTAAAACAACTTCTCAATATGCAGCTGGTCTGATCTTCAACTCCTCTTGCCTCATGAGGCCTCCTAAGCACTGGGATTACAGGTGTGTACCACCTCACCTGGCTCTTCAGTCTTGTTTTTCTTTTTTTTTTCTTTTTTTCGGTACTGGGGTTTAAACTCAGGGCCTCATGTTCTACCACTTAAGCCATTCCACCAGCCCTCCTCCTTTATATCAATATATACATACATTTAGGTAACAGCTTTTATTGAACTATAATTCATATACCATACAATACACCAATTTACTGTACAATTTAATTTACAATTTGATGTCTTTCAGTATATTCACAGAGTTGTACAATCATCACCACCATCAAATTTATAGCAGCCTAAAAAGAAACTCCATACCCTTTATCTTATTCTTCCATCCTCTTTTGCCCCAGATCCTGGCAACCACTCATCTAATTTCTGCCTCTATGGCTTTACCTCTCAATGTCAGTTCCAGACATTTCTTATAAATGGGATCATATAGTATGTCATCTTTTGTGGCCAGCTTAACATAATATATCTTGGGTTTATCTACGTGTAACATGGCCAGCACTTCATTTTTACTGGTAACATTCCGATATATGAGTGTACCAATTCTCTTTACCCATTTATCAGTTGATAGATACACCACTCCCACTTTTAGCTATTTTGAGAAATGCAGGTATGAACATTTATGCACAAGTTTTTTGTATGGGCATGTTTTCATTTTTCTTAGGTATATACCTAGAAATATAGTTTTTAGGTTATATGATAATTCAATGTTTAACCTTTTCAGAAACTCTAACATGTTTTCCACTTTATATTAGAAAAAACATTGAATGAGAATCAGATTTTGCTTCATACTCACCAACATGTTTTATTACCTATCTTTTTTATTATAGCTATCTTAGTGAGTCATCATCATAATGATTAAGTGGACTGTCATTGTGGTTTTTATTTGTACTTTAATGATACTCACCTTTTTTAATAAGTTTATTGATTATTGTCAGTCTTTAGAGAAATCTCTGTTCAGATCCTTTGCCCATTTTTTAATTGTGTCGCCCTTTTATCATTGTGTTTTAAGTGTTCTCTATATATTTTTAGATACAAATCCCTTACCAGAGATATGATTTCCAAATATTTCCTCCCACTCTTTTCATTGTCTTTGTACTTTCTTGGTGGTTTCCTTTGCAACACAGAATTTTTTATTATTCATTTATTCTTTTTGGTGTGATAACTAAGAAACCATTGCCTGATCCAAGGTCATGAAAATTTACTCCTATGTTTTCTCCTAGAGTTTTGTCATTTCAATTTTCAAGCTTTTGTTCCACTTTGTGTTGGTTTTTGTATATAATGTGAGGAATGGCTTTCTCTTAGCTTCTGGAAATTCTTGGCTTGTCATTGCAATCTCTGTGTTTGTCAATATGTCCTGTGTCTGTGTTTTCTCCTTTTCTACCTCGTATAAGGATTTAAGACCCACCCTAAATCCAGGATGATCTCATCTTAATATAATTAACCTGAAAAAAAAAAACCACCTATTTTCAAATAAAGTCACATCAACAGGTACTGGGAGTTAGTTCCTGGACATATTTTGGAGAAGAGAACCATTTACCTGTCCCATGAACACTTACTCACTCATCTGCTCATTTCTTCAACAGTTATCCCAAATATCCTAGGAGGAGCTAGAGATATGGTAGTAAGCTGGATAGGGTCCCCGCCCTGGAGGATGTCATTGTCTAGTACAACATTGGGACACAAATAACAGAAATACAAGGAAGAGGCTGGTAAGAGTGTTAATATTTGAAGGCTGAAGGAGAATTGAAATAATCCAAAAGAGGTAAGCACTTTGAAAGCAGTCGTAACATTGCCAGCAAAGGCAGGGGCCTGGAAAGCAGGTCAGGGATGATTGCAACTGAGTTTGGCAGGAACACAAGGTGTGGGTGAGAAGAGAAGCAAAGCTAGGGAAGTGATCAACCAGAGAACTCAGGCTCCAACTTTTGTAGTCCATTTTAAGGAAAGTGAAGACTGGCTGGGGTGTTCAAACTGCAGACAGGACACCATATTCATACCTCCAACAGCCCCCCCCAATACAGGCCTTCTGATGGACAGCGCCAGGTAGGGATCACCTTGAGCTGATTCTGCAGCTAGATGTGGGCTGACCGCGAACTTCAGATACCTTCACCAGAGAGGCCTCTGCAGACAATTCCCCAGAACCCAATCTAGCTCTCCAACCAGCCTCATGAGAACGTGGTTGTGAAGACCTCACTTCCTCATATAGCAAGAAAATCCCACTGTAGCAAACTGACTCCAGGCTTTGTTTCCTTCATGTAAGTTACGCCAAAAATCCTGGGCTGCTCCCTGGAGCTCAGTGAATACAACTGGATGCACCATCTCCCATGCAGAGGTAGCAGTGATGTAACTTGTGGGGGAGTACTTTTGCTCCAGACTCTCACGACCAGGGTCCTGTGAAGGGCACCACACAGGAAGGGAGGGTGGCATGTGGTGAGGAGATCATATTGACTGGATCTTGGGGCCCTTGAGATTCTCAGTAAAGAGGTGTCACCTCACCCCACCAAAGCTTACCCATGCCTCTCTTCTCTGGGAAGTTAAGCTGGGGGCAAAGAGGAAAACGGATTCGCATCGTAAAAGCTCCCTGGGTCTTCAGCCAAGGAACAGCAAGTCCCATATAAATTTACACAAGAACATTTGAAAGAAAGCATGTCACAGAAGCATAACAATAAACAGCCTCTCTGGGCCAGCTACACCACTTCTGCTGTGGAAGAACAGTCTGGAGAGCCCATCTCCTGGAAGGAGCCCTTTGGGTGGAACATTCTAACACACAGGAAGATCTCCCACTGGGGGGCCTTCCTCTCCACAGCACCAGCTGGTTGAAAAGAAGGTCAACATGTGTGCACTTGGAAGCATGACGTCACAAGATGAAATATTCAGGGACTTCCCTCCACTGAGCCACAGTTTTCCCAAACCCAAAAGGAATAGCATAAGATCCTCCACCCATTCACCCCCTCCTTTTCTTAAAGTGTCTTTTCTCTCACCTAAAACATCTGGGGTCCTCAAGGCGCCAGAAAGACTGCCTGAAACAGAGAGAGAATGTGTGTGTTCTGCCCCATACCACGTCACACTGGGGATAGCAGCTCCCAGGGTAAGCCTCACATGACAAGACCAGCTCGTGCTCTGCCTCTGGACAGGACACTTGGCTTCCAGTTTCAGCTCTGCCACTAACATACTCCGGTGGCTTGAGACATGTCACATAGTATCACTGGCCTTGGTTTTCTCTCTGTAACATAATCCAGAATCATTGGATATTTGAGAGTTGCAAGGTTCCTCAGAAAGTTAGTCCAGAGTTAGCAAACTACTTGTTCACTGCCTGTTTTTGTAAATAAAGTTTTACTGAAACACTGCCTTATTCATTTACATATTGTCTATGGCTGCTTTCACGTTACAATGGCAGAGTTGGATAGTTGAGGCAGACACTGGCCATGTGACTCACAGCCTAAAATATTTAATATCTGGTCCTTTACAGAAAAAGTTTGTCAACCACTGCTCTAGGCAAACAACAGGTAAACTGAGGCATGAGCAGAGCAGGCAATTTGCCAAAACTCATAAAATGAGTCACAGCAGAGACTGAACAGTGTCCTAATTTATACTGGCAAAAGTTCTCACCTGGCCCAAAGCCTAAAGTACTTCAAAAAAAAAAAAGCTGTGTTAGGAGAAAGCCTGTGGGGACAGAGGAGCTGGCTTCATGAGGGAAGTCTGTGGAGTTAGGGCTCAGCCTAAGGCCTCTGTGGTAGGGGACAGGTCCAGCTGAGTTCTGTGAGGGTCAGTGTGGGGGCACTGAACCTGCAAGAGGAGCCAGGTGACACTCTTGAAAGACAGTGGCTCCAGGTTGGCCCCTGAGAGCATTTTAACCACAGGTCACAGATCTTGGTAAACTTTTGTTAGCTTTGGAACCACAAGGAGACATTTTTTTCTTGCCTCTTTACTTACTGACTCTTTCCTCCTTCCAGCATTTATTAATCTGGCTGGTTAACCATTGAACCTAACGCAGCCTCCTCTTGTTTCAAATCTCGTTCTCCCTGTTGACTTCAGAAAAGGCTCTCACTGAACAAACCTACTTTTCTTTTCTTTCTTTTCACAGCTGAAGTTGAGTGATAAAGGAGGTGAAGAAAGAGGTGCTATGTTTGCTATAAAAGACACACCCCAAAATACACACCCTGGGCCTAGAAGGGGAGGAGGGTCTGTCCAGTGCAGGCCAGTCATGTTCAGAAAGGCATCCATCAGCTACCCACCCCCCCCACACACACACAGCAAAAGGAACTGACCAATTAGTGTGAAGGCACATCGGAGATTTCTAAAAGCACTAATCTATCTGATTTCTTTATCACTGAACAAGGCATATTCCCTCTTTCTAAACTCAATCTAAATTACATCTTTTGCTGTAATTTCTCCAGTTAAAGGAGAATGGTTTGGAGAAGAATTGCTCAAACAGAAAGGAAAAGAGATAGTGACTGAGGGCAGGAGAGAGGCTGTCTCAATATAAGGGAAGAGTCTGAGCAGGACAGCCTCAGAGCCTGGCATCAGCCCCCTTTTTACCTTCCTTTGATTTCTTAGAATCTTCTAAAACATAAGCTCCCCAAGGTAGGTGTTTTATTTATTCACTGCTATCTCCTCAGCACCAAGCATAGTGTCTAGCATGGAATAGATGCTCAAATATTTGTTAAATGAATGAAATTAATGATGTGAATTAATGGTCTGGTCACTGGTTCCAGTCTTTCAGGAGATGATGGAGGTTCTACAGAGCTTTATCCAAAGGTGTTGAGAAGCCCCTTGTGGTGACAAAAGCCAATATGACAAATTCATGAAGGACAAGAAGAAAAGCCTCTCTTCGGAGTCATTAAGATAGCTTGAGGGAAACCTAGCCCCAGGGTAAATATTTCCACCAAACACTGAGGGACATCAGACAGTGCCCAACACAGCCCTTGCATTGTTGTCCCTCTCAGTTAAAGGGACCAGGCTTACACTGTGTATTTTTACACTTCAGCCAAATAATTCTTATTGGTTAGTGAGCATCATCTTGTGTCAGGCATTTTACATACATTTTCTCATTTAGTGCTTACAATAGCCTTACTAGGTAGGCGTTATCACTTCCTTTTACAAATGTGGAAACGAGCGGTTAATGAATTTGCTCCAAGTCTGAGAGCAGTGTTTGGATCTGCCCCAGGCTCATCTGACCCCAGATGAGCCTGGGGAATATGTGACTACCATTCACATATTCTGCTTGCCTCTAACTGGCTCTGTGGACCTGAGCAAGTTACCTCTTTCTGGGTCTCAGTTTTTGCATTCTTAAATCCAGGAAGCTGAGCAAAAATATTTAGAAAAGTTTTCCATATGTAGGTCTGTGAACATGTGGGCCACAGTTAATTTTGCTTCTAGGATTCCAAGTGACAACAGCCTTTATCGAGAGCAGCTCAAAGTGTTTCCTGCTTATTCAGTTTGGGGATGCTTTGGAATACCCTGCTTCCTTTTACAAAGTAAAGTGGAGCCCAGCTTTTAATCTGGGCTCCAGCCTCAGCTGGGCTCCCAATGCCAGCCTTGTCCTTCTGGTTGCAGGTCTTCACAATGATTCCCATTTTTTTCTGTGCAATAGTAAAAGCCAGCAGCACTTCCGGGGGACTGTTGTGCAGTAAGCAGGGCACCAGGCAGCTGCCTCCCTGTATGCTGTGAGCCCCTAGGCAGCCTCTGAAGCTAGTGTGGAGAAAAGATGGAAGGGAGGTAGCCTCTGACAGGGATAGGGAAGAATCATGGGGAATCAGCTGTGGTCAAGGTCATGAATCTTAACTCACTTGTTGCCCACCAGAGGGGATGGAAGAAGTCAGATTCTTAGCACCAGAAGGAATGTTAGTGATAATTAAACACACGGTTTTGCAGCTATAGAATCCACTGTGTACAGAGAAAAGCTTAACTTTCTGGTGAGATGCAGAGTAGTGGGACCTTCTCCCCTCTCCCCAATCTGCCCTCCAAGTAGGTGGTCTCTGGAAAGCACAGTCAGAAATGATTTTAATCTAACCCGAACCCTCTAATTTTTTTTCACCTAAAGTCCTATGAAGTGAGCCTTTACCAAGTTTGGCCACCTGGCTGGTGGCAGCACTGGAGCTCACATTTAAGACTGAGCAACTGCCTTGCTACATCAATGAGGCAGTTGGGAAAAGGTCAAAGGTTGTGCTGGCCCAAGTAAGGCAACCCAAAACTTCATACAGCTACCTGGACATTGGGCACACTTAGGTTGGGCCTCGCTGAAAACAAGACTGTTAGTGATGTCCCAGCTTTGCCTTGTTCTGGGCTCTAGGACCTCAAATTCATTTTCTTGCAGTGGCTTCCTATTCTCCATGAACCTTGCCCTTTTCTCTCTATTGTACCTGCTATGAATCACCATCCAGCCCCAAGGTCCTTGATTTCCCCCTCTTCTCTAAGCCTGTAGCTCCTAGCACATTTCTTTTCTTATCTCCCTGAACCTGGAACCCATCACTCTAAACAATGTCTAACCAGTACTCCTCAACTCCTCCACCCTCAGGCCCTAATGATGTATGTGTTGATGACTCAAGCTTGACCTTCTTCCTAAGTTTCTAAACCAGAGCCAGATGCAGAGAGGGGAGCAGCCTGGCGGAGCTCTCTGAATCCCACAGAGAGAGGCCAATAATGAGGCTTAGCATGTGTTTCTCAAGCCTGACTGCACATTAAAATCACCTGGAGAACTTGACACCATTAAGAAGCCTAGCTCCCCCACAGACCAATAAAATCAAAGTTCATAGGGGTAGAGGCCAGGCACTAGTGTTTTTTAAATAAACTTTTAAAATTTAATTATAATATACATCACAAAATTACATGGAAACCTTGGCAAACATACACAAAGTGAATATCCACACATAGCAACTACCTAGATCACGACCAAAGAGTACTCCCAGCTGCCCAAAGCCCCAAAGGTCCTTAACCTCTCCTCCCCAGGATAATTCTCAATTTCTAATACTATATATTTGGTTTGCTTGTTTTTGATATTTATAGAAATGAAATCATAGAATACGTGCTCTTTGCATCTCACTTCTTTGACTCAATATTTTGTTTTGAAGATCATCATGTTATTTGGGTAGCTGTTGTTTATTTTAATTGCTATATGTCATTCCATTGTTTACCATGATGATCTGAATGTTTATGTGTTCCTCAAACTCACATATTGGAGTCTAATCTTCAATATAATACTATGAAGAGGTGGAGCCTTTGGAAGGTGATTAAGTCATGAGAGCTTTGCTGTTGTGAATGGAATTAGTGTCCTTACAAAAGAGGCCAGAGGGAGGCCAGAGGTGTGAAGACACAGCAAGAAGGTGCTGTCTATGAGGAATGAGCCCTTACCAAACACCAAATTTGTCAGTACCTTGACCTTGAACTTTCTGGCTTCCAGTAATAAATTGTATTGTTTGTAGATTAGCCAATTGAGACACTTTGTTCTAGCAGTCTGAATGGACTGGTACTGACTATAAACATACACAGCATAAAACTGTTCTATTGAGAAATACATGGATTGTTTTCAGTTTTTTTCACTTGCAAATAATGAAATTTGAATATTCTTGTCTATGTCTTTTGATACACACATGTATGTGTTTCTGTTGAGTAGATACCTAGGGGTAAAATTGCTAAGATAGCATGTGTTCAGTGTTAGTGGATAATACCACAGATTCTACTATAGTACTACTCCCCTGATGTTTTGCACAAGCTCCCTGGGTGATTTCAATGGGTGACAAGTGTTGGGAACTCTGCCCTAGGCTAATAAGTGTCATGATTTAGATATGATGCACCTCCCCCATCAAAGGCTTGAAGGTTTGGTCCACAGCAAGTGGCACTATGGAGGGGTGACTGGATCATGAAGGCACTAACCTCATGGATAGATTAATAATCCATTGGTGAGTTCATAGCTGAATGAGCTACGAGGAGGTAGGGCCTGATCGGAAGAAGTAGGTCACTAGGGGCATAACTTTGAAGGGTACAGCCTTTCCCTGGCCCCTTCCTCTGGCTCTCTGCTTCCTAGCACCATGAGGTGAGCAGCTTTCCTCTGCCATACCTGTGCAAAGACATTTCTGCCTTGCCATTGGCCTAAAAACAATGAAACCAGCTGACCATGGATTTAAACCTCTGGCACAGTGAGCCAAAAATAAATCTTTCTTTCTTCCTTTTTTTGGTCTGGTATTTTGTCACAGACAAATTTGAAAAAGAAAAAAAAAACCTGATTAAGATACACCAAGAGATGGCAAAACCAGCCTTACTGCCAATCAGTACTCTGAATCCCCTCCCCCTGCCACACACACTCTTATCAAAAGATAAGACTGTGAAGGGAAGAGGAGGAGGCAACATTGACCTTAATCCAGGTGAGGGGTTGGTCTCATGTCCTGTGGGGAAGTGGAGGCAGGATGTAGATCATTTGAAGACCCCACTGGGCTGGGCATTCATGATGGCCTCTCCTCCAGGTGTGTGGTGCAACATTTGGGATGGCAGACAGAACATCTCTGTGGGATGAGTTTAGGAACCCTCCCAGCACAATAGTCTCAAGGTAGCTAGACTTTTCACATGGCAACTTTCCCAAGTGTTCCCAGAGACTTAGGCCACAGCTGCAAGGCTTCCTGCAATCTCCTCAGAAGGCACACATACTACCACTGCCACATGTGAGTGGCCAAAAGCAAGTTATAGAGAGGGGTGGATTAGGGTCAGGGGACTTCACAAGAATATCGACCCTACTCTAATCTGAAACTTCAACCAGGACAGATGGGGAAACTCAGTTACCTTAAATGTCCCTGGGAACAACATAAGGTGAAAATAAATACTTGGTGCAAAAATATATACATTTAAATAAAATTTCACCTTAAAAAATTCTTTCAATTGGGCTTTGAGCCTCAGCTATATATCATATTCTCACCCTATGTCTTATTGGGGTAAACTTATAATACTTAAAGGCAAACTAGCATTTGTGAGTCTCTTCAGCAGTCAAGACACTTAGAATTTCAAAGTTACCAAAACCAGTCCCTGGGGCAACCCACAGGAGGCATTTGCTTATCTAGAAGGTACCACTTACAGCATTTGGTACGGTCTGGAAAGCCTCCCTTTTTTGACATCAGGACAGCTCCCTGAATGGAAGGAAAAGATCTGGGATTTAAAGAGGGACCAGCAGAGCAACAATTTACATGTAAGAATCCTCAATCAACACTGTTATTTGTAACAAGGAACTTTGGTGTCTGTGTTAGTCAGCTTTGTGCTACTGTAACAAAATACCTGAGATAGTAAAATTACAAAGAGAAGTTTATTTTGGCTCATATTTTGGAGATTTCATTCCATGGCCAACTGACCCATTCCATTTGGGCCTGTGATAAGGCAACACATTATAGCAGGGGCACATTGGTAGAGAAGTCCTGTTCATCTCATGGAAGGTGGGAAACAAAAAGACAGAGACAGGAAGGGGCCAGGGTCCCAATATCCCCTTCAAGGACACACTCTTAGTGACCTAACTTCATTCCATTAAGCCCCCGATGCTGAAGGGTCCACAGTGCCACAGGCTGGGGACAAAGCTTTTAACTAACACATGGGCCTTTGGGGGACATTCCAGATCAGGACTGTACAATGTCCAACTGTAGAAGATAAGTTGTTATGTAACCATACGATGGAAAATTATGCAAGCATTACATCCTGCTTCATGAATTTTAATGGCAAAGTACGTAACAACTTCTAGGTTAAAAAAAAGAATCAATATACAAAACTTTGCATAAAATATTCTGATTATGTTCAAATACGTACTTGTACAGGAAAAAGGCTAGAAGATTATATATCATAATTTTAACAGTAGATTTATCCATATAGCAGAATCATGAAAATGTTCTAAAGCTTTCTTCTTTGTGCTTTTTATATTTGACACGTTTCACACAGTGGGCATACATAATTTTTATAACCAGAAAATACAATTAGGGGTGAGATGAAACTTCACTGGGTAGTTGGGTCTGTATCATTGACCAAAACCTCTCTCCCATGTTCCCCCACCTCACCCCCCACCAATCTCAAGAAAAAACCTTTCACCCTGGGACTGCCAGGGATCAGTATAGGTCTCCTCCCTGGTAAATGTGAGGCCTTATCAGCTATTGACTTAGCCCAGACTGTGTGGTCTCATGTAGTTTCTTAACTTTTCCAGACTTACTTATCTGCTCCATAAAATTAGGGAGTTGGATGGTGGGATTAAATCTGGAACTTCAGAAGTCACAAGCACTTTCCCTTATCTTATTTGATCCTCTCAGTAGCCCCAACACTGATAAATACAGGTGAATCTTATCACCATTTTGACTCAAGAGAAACCAGAGATTCAGTATGCTAATGCTAGTAGCCCAGGATCACACAGATGTTAAGCAGAGTGAGGATTCGAAAACAGGTCTTCAGGCTTTACATCCAGGACCTATCTGCTATATCAGGTTTCCTTTTGTATATCAACTACAAACTCCCATCTAGTTATAAACCTCCAGTGGGTCCATGTCTCTTCCTCTGAGACCCCAGATAGTAGGACTCTCTCTTCCCTGTTTCTGTACTCCAGGTTCCTAATGGCAGCTCTGAAGTCTCCTCTGAGTCATCCTCAGGTGGCAGGGCTTGGGGGCCACACACCATTTCAGAATCTGAGAATGAGAACTGAAAAAGACCTCTAAAGGTCATTGGTCCTAAAAGGCCCTGGTCAGCCTTCTACAGGAACCCTCTCATCTGAAAACATCCCTCCATAATGCTCCCCAGAAGGCCTGGGTCAGAGCCAGGTTGATAAAGGTCCTTTCCCCACTGAGCCACCATACCTCTGCTGGGTCACCTGCATTCAATACACAGGAGGCTGCAAAGTGTGAGGCAGTGTGACTCAGGCCTTTTCACAGGGATATTGCACACTATGGAAAGATGTGAAAGTTCCAAAGGTCAAGAAAACCAGAAAGGCCAGGACAAGTCACACACAAAGAAAGCTAGGTTACAACAAATCCCAGAGACCCAGAAGAAAACTGTGGAAAAAAGTTTCTCTCTTGAGAGGGCCACATTGTGTGGGCTTTGGGTCAAAAGAGTCTGGCTGTACAGAGGGCTCTCCCACCTGCTGGTGTTCTCCCAATAGTCCTTTCTCTTCCATGTCCAGGCTCTCCCCCCAGTACTGTGAGCCCCTCTCTGCACTAGTCAGCGAGGGTGACAGGGCTTGACTGCCCTGGTGGCAGCTTGCAGGGCACTGGTACAAAGTGACTTAGTAAATACCATAGCTTTGAAAATTTCTTGCTTCACTAGTCTGTTGGGATTCATTCCATCTGCATTAAGAAAAACAAATTGGACCTCTCTCTACCCACATATTTAGTTGCTTTTATTTTATAAGGGACTTACAGAAATGGGTGTTTATTCCTAATACCGACCCATTGAATAATATATTTTTTAATATAGGACAAGCAAAAGTCTAAGTCTCCCCTTTCCAAACCTCAATAAAAGCTTTGTCAATAGAGACATTTAGAAAGCAAAACTGCACTCAATTTGAAATGGAAACATGTTAAGTGAGTGAGAAACTATGAAACAATAAAAAAATATCTTACAATTGTTGCTCCCTTCAAATAAAATTCTTCTGTGTCAAGAAGTATTTGTTTACATATGTCAGACTTTAGGGAGAACAAAAGCTATCCTGAGAGGTCACATCCCTTTGTTTTTGGGAGTCCATGAAAAAATTTCATTTAGATTAAGGAAAGGAATTCTCATTAGCTTTGTGTATCAAAAATGTTTAAACCTCAAACCACCATGGCTATCCCACTCTATCTCATGTCAGACCCCTCTAAAGTTGTCTTGAATCAACTGTGTGCCAGGTTAGTGCATCATGGGAGCTTGGATGACACTGTCATTTAATTATCCTTATGAGAGATTTGTACTCCTCATTTGCAATCAAGACAAGTTTGATTTGCAATCAAGTTAAGAGGTCAAGAAAATGGTCCAAGATCACAGTGAGACAGAAAGACTCCTAAATCAGAGCATTTTAAACATTTGACCTACTCCTTTTTATGGTCATCTAATCACTGCTTAAACCCTCCACTCACCAGAAATCACCTTCCTGGACAGGCCGTTGTACTTTGAGGCAGTTTTTGTTGTTCTAGAGAGTTCTTGCTTGTACTGAGCCTCCTTGTAATGTGTAAGTATAAGTGCGGTTCTACGCTTCAGGCATGAAGGAGACCCAGAGGGCATTCTCTAGATGTGTTATTTCCAAGTTCTGGGTCAAAAGAGGTTGAGGCTGACATGCAAGGAAGTATCATTTAGGACCATGTCATGCCAAGCCCTCAGCTTCTATGCTGCCAAGACTAAAGAACACTGGGTTTTGTGAAGTGTTAGGGGACAGATAGTATAGGAGGGAGAGGCAGAGGGTGGACACACCACAGGCTCAGCTCAAGGGAAGATAGCTTAGGAAGGACACACAGGTTCTAAAAAGAGACAGGTTCCAGGCTCTACCCTGCATTTGTCTGCAAGCCATTTCCTGGTTCCTGGATGGCAGTGACCTGGAAATACAAGCCATAGAGGTCATGACTCTAAAATTGTTGCCCTGGAAGTCTTGCCAAGTTTTCCAACTAGTTACACCCTCTGCCTCTGTAGCCCTTTGTTGTTTGTTGTTTTGTTTTGTTTTTGTTTGTTTTGTTTTGAGTTTTTTTGGTGGTGCTGGGGATGGAACACAGAGCCTTGACTATGATCATGTTTGGCATGCAGCTTTTACCACTGGTTACATCCCCAAACCCAAGGGTTTTTGTTTAAGCTTTGGGTTCTTCTTGGTATTGGGCTTTGAACTCGGAGCCTTTTGCTTTAGTTGTCAGGCACTCTTCCATCTGAGCTACTCCATCAACCCTTTTTTTCTCTGTAGCCCTTTGTGTCTCGCTCTTGACCATGTTGCCTCATAATGAGCTGTTTACATTACTAGTCTCCCCTCCAGACTGATCTTGTAAGGCAGGGGTTGGCAAACTAGGGCTCACAGGCCTATGTCTATAAATAAAGTTTTATTGGAACACAGCCATGCCATTTGTTTTGTACTTCCTAGGGTTGCTTTCTGTACAACTTTGAGTCATTATAATAGAGACCATATGGACCACAAAGATTAAACTATTGACTATGTTACACAAAAAAGTTTACCAACCCCTGTTCTTGGGAGTAGAGACAGAATCTTATTCATCTATATCCCTCTTGAAGTCTCGTATCCCCAATGTTATAGCCAGAATTTCTTAATCTAAAAAACAGAAATGATATCTTTGTCAGAGATAAGGTAAAATACAAAGGAGATAAATTTGAGATCAACATATGTAAACTGCCTAGCATAGTACCTGGCATAGGACAGACACTGAATAAGTATTTAGTGGATGAGGGAACAGAGTAGAAGGTCAACCCATACGAAATGAAATGGTGCATGCAAAAGCACTTTGCAAATGATAAAATGCTTTTTGATAGGATGGTGCTTTATTATCATCACTGTCAAACCTGGAAATATTCTGGAACAAAGCCTGCCCTCCCCTCTGGCTCTCCTGATCCTGATTTTATGAGTAAAATCCCACATACTCTGAATTTAAACTGATTCATATTCCAACTTTTCCATGGCTCCTCTCCATCTCTTTTTCTTGACATCTTCCTCTAGGTCCTGATCCTTGGGTTAAATCTCCAGCTCCTTCAATAAGAGCTACCACATAGCGACTGCTCTGATGGCTTTTGTACCAGGTCACCCTAGCTAAGCTCAAACATTTCCTGGCCTTTCTCTCCTTTGCATGGCCCTTGTTATGGCTGGTCATAGAGAAATTGGTATGAGATTTGGAAAGGAGCACAATTATCATATTGGAAGGTTGGTGCTGAGTACTAAGCACCACCACAGCTCACACAAAGGCACTGACACAGATTAAATTGCTCACCTCCTTTGTATGGACCAGCAGCCAGTCCAGCGGCTGCCCCTGCTCTTGCTGAGTCTTGGGGTCAGGCATGTATGCAGCTCCATGCAAAGCGCACATGCTTCTGTAGTGTACAGTGTTGAAAGACAGGTATAGGTCCCAGGTTGTCCTTGCTGTGTCCTGCTTCAGGTTCGGTTTGTCTTCTGCCACCTACCTTGCTGCAACTTTGGAATTACCAAAAGACAGAGACAACAGTATCCTCAGACTGCTTCATTAGGTGCCTGTCTTACTCCATTTTCTGTGGTTGTAACAAAATAGCTGAGACTAGGTACTTTTAAAAAGAGGTTTATTATCTCATAGTTCTGGAGGTCCAAATGCATGGTTCCAGCATCAGCTTCTGATGTGGGCCTCGTGGCAATAACATCATAAGCAGGAGATCACATGGAGAGAGAGACACAGGAAAGTGAGATAAGAAAGCTGACCTCGTTTTATAACAACCCTCCCTTGAGGCAACCAATCCAGTCTTGCAAGATCTCACCTGCTCCTTCCAGAGGGGCATTAATCCCTTTCAAGTGTGATGCCCCAAGACCTAAAAATCTCCCTTAAAGACCTGGCCACTTCAGTACTGCCACAATGGAAGAGTAAGCCTCAGCATGAGTTTTTGTAGGGACAAACCTTCAAACCATAGCACTTGCCATTCACACTTTCTGCATGGTAAGTTTTCTCTTCTCTTTCAGCCTTGTGTTCCACAGCTTCCTTCATAATTTTGTGAAATCTAATTTTTTGAAGGAAGGGGGGTAGTAGGGATTGATCCCAGGGCCTCACATATGCTAGGCAAACACTCTACCACTTGAACCAGACACCTAGTCTTTTTGTTTTTGAGATAGAATTTCACTAACTTTGCCCTGGCTGACCTTTAACTGGCCATCCTGCTGCCTCCCAAGTGGCTGGGATTATAGAAGTGAACCATTGTGTTTGCCCTCACAAGGTCTCTTATGTACAGCTAGGACAGTGGCAAGGAAGAAGAGAGGCCCTGAAGATCAGGATAGAGACATATGGGCAGACTCAGATGAAGCTGGGACCCCAGTAGTGAATCCTTTGTAACAGGAGAGCTTGACCTCACCTTGTCTGAAGAAACTACAATGAATGTTCATGGAACCTGGCCCAAGACAAAGGACCTGAGGTGCCTTATAAGAAACTAGTTATTCTTCTCAGGACCTGCTCCAACCTCCCTCATTGCTTCTAGGCCTATAACTAAACTCAAGCAGGCCCTAGAGCTCAAAGTGTGATCCATTAAAAAAATATATATATAACAAAAGAATTATAAAGTTTTGCCAATTGATAGCCACAGAAACCTGAGAAATATGTTTACAAATGGATCTTAATAATGTTGAATCAGGGTAGAAGAAATATAATGCTTGATCAGGCCAAATACGTCAATACAGGGACAATGACAAGAGATGCTTGGTGTAGTGTTACTTTGAGTAATTTGGAGTGGTTCTCACAGTTTGTTGACTAAAACTTAGACCCAATATTGGCTTATACTTATACAATGGAAATAGAACTTTCTTACATAATGTAAAGGAAAGTAGTGAAAGGTTTAGGGAGCTCAGAACGCTTGTGCATGTTTGTTAAATGAGACCTGTTTGCTCACCTTCTAATTATGCTCCCAGGAGAGTCACAGGACTTCCCCTTCATCAAGACTTTGAGATGTGCTGTGCAAACTAAAGAACCTGAGATGGGTATAGCTGTAGAAAAGGAATGGCATGAGAACAGCCACCACTGAAGGGAGCTCTGAAATTCACAGGGATTACGAGCTGCTTAGGTGACAGAAACTAAGTGCAGGACACTTCATCACGGGAGATGAGGTAGCTGCTGTAACAAATAGCAGAGCCAAACTTTCCATCAGAATTTTGACCTGCAGAGCTCTTTGGCTCTGCTGTCTCTAAAATGGAATTGATGTGTGGCTTACTCAAGTCTTATTTGATTGATGGAAGTTGAAAAGCTCTAAAGCTGGTGAATAGAGGTGACTTGATCACAGTTGGTAATCATGGCCCCTCAAGTGATTCCTAGACTTGGGCCAGTTCTCAGTCCCATAGCCATTTGAATGAAAGGGGAATGGGTCCCATCAGGGAGGAACTTACTACTCAGCCGAAAACTTTTTTCCCAGTTTGTCTCAAAGAAACCTGAAGACATTTACCAGTATGGCTGTGTTAGAGAAAAGGAAATTATTATACTTTTCAGGATTTATTGGCGTTGGCAATGAACTGACACTGATCTCAGGCATCTGGAAATGCCACTGTTAGGACAGGGGTTTATGGAGTTCAGATGATAAATGAAGTTTTGGTCAGGTCCATCTCACAGTGGGCTTAGTGTGGCCCTGAATACCCTGTAGTAATTTTTGCAGCTCTGGAATGAATCATTTTAGGACTTCAAATACCATGTTATTAGCAGAATCTCCACATTGGTTTCCTTCTCCATGGGGCATGGGCTGTTATGAAAAGCCAGGTGGAAGCCAGTAGATTCCCTTCCACCTACAAAAGAGTAAACTAAAGAAATGTCACATTTTTGGAGGTATAGCAGAAATTGGGCTAACAACATGGATTTGAAAGATGCAGGGATGGTCAATCCCACCACATCCCCACTCAGATTGCTTATTTGGTCTGTGCCAAGCTACATGGATCTTGGAGAATATCAGTGGTTTGTTTTAAATTTTATTGGATAGTGATTCTAACTTCAGCTGCTCTTCTAGACCTGGTTTCATTGTTATTGATGTGACAAATAACTATTTTTCTCTATATACCTGTTACAAAAGACCACCAGAAGCAGTGTTTTCAGCAAGCACAGCAAGCAGTATACCCTCAGTTCTAGTCCTGCCTCAGGGCTAGAACTCCTCAGTTCACTATCATAATCTAATCCCAGGGCCCTTCATAGATAGCCTCACCATTCCACAGGACATCATAGAGCCTGTTGATATGCTAGTTGGTGCTTGGTAATCAGGAAACAGACATTACTCTGGACATCTTGGTAAGAAAAATGCAATAAGATGGAGGAAAACAAATCCTACAAAAATTCTGGTGAAATTTCTAAGAGTCCGGGGGTTAGGGCTTGTTGAGATGTTTCATCCACCATGAAGGAGACGTTGCAACTTCTCATCTCTCTCTACTCCAACTCAATAATTGAGTAACCTGATTTTGAGTCAAGTCCAGGAAATGAGACGAGTTTGCAAAAAGCCAGCCTACTGCTGCTCTGCCATGCAAATAGAACAAATAATTCAACACATACACTTGTGCTAGAAGTAGCTTTGCAGATAAGGAAGCTGTATGGAACTGGTAGCAGGTTCCTATAGGTAAGTCACAACACATCTTTAGGACTTGAATACAAAGCTATGCTATACTGCACATTATTCACCCTCTAAGGAAAGCCTCTGCTCGCTACTGGGTCTAATAGAGATGGAACTCCTGACCATGGACCACCAAGTTACCATGCAATCCAAGCCATCATGAGCTGAGTTTTGTCCCTGTGAATTCCAGCCTGTCTTTGTGCTCTTCTGTTCATGCTTTTGTTCCCACTGCCTTTCCTGCTGACCTATGGTAACTTTAAACCATCATCAAATGCGGAGCCCTACATAGACTACATCACTTTGTGGTCTCTTGGGTGACTTTTCTCTGATTCTTTAACCGTGTCCAAGATTGTTTTAGTCCATTTTCTGTTGCGGTAACAAAACTGAAGTACTAGAGACTGGGTGATTTATAAATGATAGAAGCTCATTTGACTTTCAGTTCTGGAGTCTGGAAAGTTCACATGTATGGTGCAGGCCTCTGCTTGGTGTCTGGTGAGGGCCTTCTTGCTGCATCATAGTATGGTAGAGGGCCTCACATGGCAAGGCAGAGCAAGGATGCAAGTTCAGCTCTCTCTCCCTTCAAAGCTATTAATGGCACATGGGGCACACCCTCAGGACCTCATCTAATCCCAATTACCTTCCAAAGGATCCTCCCACTCCCAACACCATTAAAATATGAAGTTAGAGATTAAGTTTCTCCAACACATGAACTTTTGAAAACCATAACACAGATCTTCACTTCCCAACTTCCACCACAACTGTGATGGCTGAATTCCTATAATAAATCTGGGTTCCACATCACTCGCAGTGGTTCTGCTTTCTTCATCAAGCCCAGGCTGGACAACTGCCTATTATGTGCATGATTACATTTAATTTTCATTACAATTCTGCCTGATAGACTTAATGCTCTAATTTTATAACTGTAGAAACCAAGAACTGAAGTAAATTGCCCAAAGTCTCATGCTCAGTCTGTGGGAACCAGAATTGGAACCCACCCATGTCCATCCAACTCCAGAACTGAACCACATTGTTTAGAGAAGCAGAAGGTCTTTGCTAAGCTCCATTCAGGTCCTGCCTTAGGGCAAATCATCCAAGTCATCCTTCCCACTGATGCCTTGATCTACCCAGCAGTAAGGCTATGGGTTTTCCCATTCAAGTGCTCTTCTTTCTTCTTTCTCTCTCTCTGTCTCTCTCTCTCTCTCTGTCTCTCTCTCTGTCTCTCTCTCTCTCTCTCTCTCTCTCTCTCCCCCCCCTATTTGGGTTAATACTAAATTTTAAAATGTTTTTTAGTCATGAAATACTTGCAAGATACAAAAAATAATATAACAGACATTCTTGTACTCAACATTAAAAATTGCTTTATTCTCTCCAGTTTAATTTTATTGCATAACTTAAAAAATACAAGACCCTGCATTTAATTCCCAGCATATACATTACATATATATAACATATACATGAACATAAGAAATTTGTTTTAGCATTGCTTACAAATTTCCACCAGTATGAATGGATAAGTAAATGTGTTGTTCAATGCAAATAAATACCATATACTAACTAAATAAGTTAAATCTATATGTTGAGGGGGAAAGGTAAACTTTAAGTGAATAAGAACAGTATAATAGTATTTGCATACATTTATAAAACCAACAAACTCCTGCAAATATACGGTTTCAAAATCTTCAACTCTTTTCTAGAGCTGCTCTAGAAACTAGCTCTCTTCTACCCTAGCTCAATGCATCCTTGATTCTATCCATCCCCACCTCCATTTTCATCTCTCCTCATGTGGAGAGAGGGAAAAAGACACAAAAGAGCGCATGCTTAGGATTCCACTAGGAGTCAAAGATGGTCAGCAGAAAATCTTGTTCAGAGACCAGTACTTAGGTGTGGGAGGAGAAAAGCAAGGCAGTGGTTGCTAAAAGTTATTCTTGGTGTGGGGGGTGGCAAGAAGGATGCTGGGGTACTAGCAAAATGCTGTTACTTGACCTGCATGGTGGTTATACAAGGATTCATAATGGTTTGTTTTTCTGTAACTTATATTTTATGTATTTTTCTGTATGGATGCTGTATTTGATAATGACAATGGTTTTTAAAACATCACACATGATAGCACTCTTGTAGTTTCATGGGACAGTGCCAAGGATGCTTTACTAAGCTCTTTTGGAAAACCCCCAATTCTCAAAAGCCAATTGGCACTGATTCCCTCCTTAAAACTTCTATTTTCTACCCAAGAAACTACACCTTCTTAGACCTCTTCACTTTCAAAAGAGGCATTTTTTTAAAAAGAAAAAAAGAAGTTATCACTTAACAGGTTGTCACATATGTTGCCAGATAGAAAATAAAAATGAGCTGCATGATCCCCAGCCTCGTGAGCAAAGTCACACAACATGTGCCCTGGGAATAACTGATACCAAAAATTTCTAGGCCTATGGAAACAGCAATAGTTAATAGTTGTACTATGCAATCTGTTCATTTCCTTCCATGGAAGAGAATATTAAAGCACAGAGAAGTTAAACAATTTGCCTACAATCACTGCATAGGAATTAAGAATCTAGGTGTTGGACAGAGGCCCTCTGATCCTGCAGACTATGTGAGTAACTTCCAAACCACCCTGCCATACCCAACCATTGTCCAAATCAGGAATTGGCATATACTGAGAAATCTTGAAATTCTCCCTCTCCCTGTAACCAAACAATCATTCTTTTTCTGTTCTAAAAGATCTGATTCCATTCTTCGTGCTTATTCCTTCAGCTGAACGTTGGCCAACTGTATCCCTCACTGGATTTATTGCAGGTTTTCTCTACATCCAACTCCTCTCTTGCCAGCTATAAATCCTTTGATGGCTCCCCAGTGCCTACCTTGTCAATTCCAGCTCCTTGCCATGACTTAAACTGTACTTCATGGCCTGGCCCCTGCTTTGCTTCAGTCTTATCTCCTACACACCCCTTTGTCTATCTAACTGCTAACAATCCTAGACTACTTACTATACCCCATTGACCAGGGACATTCTAACCATGGTGTTTTTCTATGGGGAAGGTGGCCCTTCCCCTTATTCTCTCTACCCTCTCTAGTTCCATTCATCCTGCAAGACCCAGGGCAAATCCAGCTGCTCTAGAAGCATTGCCTGATGCCTTCCAACCAGAACCTCTGTTCCCAATCTGTCTCTGCCTGTCACTTTGTCAAAGTCTGTCCTGTCTGAGAATTGCCCAAGCGTCATCCCCAATAGACCCTAAATTCTTGAGAATAGGGACTGTGTCTTATCTACATTTTTTTTTTTTTTTGGTGGTACTGGGGTTTGAACTCAAGGCGTACACCTTGAACCACTCCACCAACCCTTTTTTGTGAGTTTTTTTTTTTTTTTTTTGAGATAAGGTCTCCCAAACTATTTGCCTGAGCTGACTTCAAACTGCCTCTTTCGATCTCTGCCTCCTGAGTAGCTAGGATTACAGGCATGAGCCACCGGCACCCAGCCTTATTTACTTTTTGATCCTCAAAGTCTGGCATACCAGCTATTTAGTTTATATTAAATGGATCTGTAAGTACACATTCAAAGGTGAAGTCTTGCATGGCACAATATTTCCCTGTCCTGAAAATCTAGCTAGTTCCTTTCAAAGCAAAATTAGAGGTGGAGTGAAGCAGACAGATGGAGTCTTTCCCTGGTCAATGGGGAGACAACTGATCAGGGATATGCATAGAACACTACTCATTGGGGTGCAGGCTTAGCCAAATACCAATCAGAAACAGTTTTTCTCTGCCCTAGTCTGGAACTCCAAAGACTCCACCAAGGTGAATCAGGACAAGAAGTGGAAAATTCCTCCTTCACATTTCACTGGGAAACCTGAGCCAGAAATCAATGTTTCAGACCCTGCCTGTCTTGTTTTTCCAGACAGGATTCACTGACTGTCCATTCTGCCCTGAAAGGGGCCATCACAGGAACAGCATGAAGTTGCTGTGAAGACTCCATGTGGCTTACCTGCCAGAAAAAAACAGCTCTTCTAAAGGCTTTCAGAACACAACTTCATTGAGAACCTAGCTTGCCTTCCAGACAGGGCAGGGGAGCTATTTTTAAGGGAAAAGCACATGCATAATTATTGGAGAAATATACACATTTACTTTCTTTTGAGCCTGCAAGCTTTCTTCCTTAAATAAATCATCCTGTGTGATCATGTGATCTGAGACCTGGAAGTGGTTTTGTCCTGGCCCTGAGCCATGGCCTCCAGAGAGAGGAGCTTTGTCCCATTTGGACACCCTTGTGAACACCCATGATGCTGCTTTGTTCTCACCCAAATGGGCAAACCAGATGGAGCAGCAAGAGTCTGTCATTTGACCTTTCCAAGAGCTTAGCAGGTACAGCCAACCTGCCTGCCTTTCAATAAAAAGGAACAGGAAGTTGCTAGGGACAGTGGGAATTGTCTTTTGACAACCTTCTTGATTTATAGAGCAGGGCACTGAGGTCCAGGGAGGAAAATCCTGTTGCCAGTATTTCCCAAGGGCTGTCTGTACAAAATCATCTGAGGAGCCAGTCACAAAGGCCACCCTGTGCCCCTCCCAAACGCACTATCTGAGGGATTTCCTGGGAACAGGGTTTTGGCTGGCTTCCCATGGCATTCAAACGCACCCTGAGGTTGGGAACCAGTGCTAATTCTTTCTGTGTAGGCACAAACTGAGTCTATGTTTCTCACAGGCTTCAGCTGCTCTTTCATCTGGCTTGGTTTGACAGATGCCATCAGTCCATCCCCAGGTTTCACACATCCAGACCAGCTCTTCCTGCTCCTCCACCCTTTGCCCCTCGTCTGAGGCTCCTGTTGTCCTAAGCTGCCAGCATTAGAAGGGGGAACAGCCCAGCCCACGCACTGAGCACTTTGGAGCGATTGAGCCCAGCCTGGCCCAGGAAGGATCTAATGCTGCCTTTCCTCCCCTGTCACCCATCTGTCCATGTTCCTTCATCCGTCCCCCTGTATACAAAGTGATGACATTATTCATGGGAGTACTAGCGTCTGCTGTCTCCAGAAGCTCTGTGTGGAATCAAGAGGAGTTTGTAAGATGATAAAACCTTTTGAATCTGGGGCTTGCTCAAGGCTTATTATAAGTAACCACACTGACAAATGGCTCTGTAGATTTCTGGTGCACACAATTTAAAGCTTTACCAAATTCATATAAAGTTGCATAGTGGTCCCTCAGTATTCATGAAAGACTGGTTCTAGGACCTCTGCAGATACCAGAATCTGGGAATTCTTGAGTCCCTTCTGTAAGATGCCCTAGTATTCACACATATCCAATGCACACCCTCCACTGTACTTTAAACCATATCTAGGTTTCTTGTAGTATCTAAAACAATGGCAATGCTATAGAAACAGGTGTTATCCTGTAACGTTTAGGGAATAATGACAAGAAAAAAAGTCTGAACATATTTAGTACAGATGCATTTCTTTTTCAAATATTTTTGAAATGCAGTTGTTTGGATCCATAGAAGCAGACCCCATGGATCTATGGGAATAACTGTAATCTATTCTCTCTACACATCCATCTCCAGCCATCAGTCATTAACTTAAGTGAATGCCATTTTGAAAGACCTTTGTGTGTGAGTGATATTTCCTTGAAGTCAGGTCTTGTCTAGCCTTAAAGGAAGCAGGGAAAAGAGATGGGAGCCCATGGCAGTGGAATCTGATCCACATGGGCCACAGTCCTATTTTACCTCTTCGGCTGTTGGACTCTAGAAATCCCCTGCTTGCTCCTAGAGTATGTTTTCTACCTGAAAAGGGATTGCAATTCCTACCTCACAGAACAGGTGTTGTGAGATATAGAGGCACATCCTGACACTGGCACATGGTGAATGTTCCTCTCCTGTCCCCAACCTTCACAAGCTGCTATTTCAGACAATATCCTGCAAGCATTCAAGGCCTAGTTATCTGTGCTCTAAGGTGCTTCTGATAGTCAGAAGGCCCTTCTGGAAAGATCTCTAAGTTATTAAAAAAGAAGAGTAGCTTCTGAGTCTCTACCATTGAAATGACAGTATCAAATAAGCACCTGGGATGCAGTCTGTCATGGTGGCCACCTTAAGAAAGACCAGGACCAAATTAGTTTACCTGTTATACTAGGTAGTATCAGAGGCTCTTGTGATTCTGTGATAACAAATTTGTCCTGATATTTAAGGCTCCTCACAATCACAATCAAGTCATTCTTGCAGAATCATCTAACATTATTCTCTAAACCCCATTTTCCTCCAAGCCATGCAGCTCACTGTTTCCCATCTGTATCATGCCCCTTTCTGCAACCAGACTTCTGATTCTTGAACTTTCCATTCCTCCTTCCTCTCCAAGATTAATTTCCACCCATTCTGAAGTCCCTCTTCCATCAAATTCCTCTTGCTTCCCCTGCTGCAGTCCCCGCCCCCCGCAGCCTTCCCTCTGCATTTCTAATGTTAAACCACCTTGCATTCCAGCATGTGGGGCCACATCTTACCGGACCACATCTTACTGAATTCTTTGAGGACAATCCCAGGTCTAAATTTTTCTCAGAATGTCCCACCCCCTGTCATGAAAGTTATTCATAAAATGTTCGTTGAATTGAGCCAAGGAATTCTAAGGATCAATTCACCACACTAAGTCTTTGATTTGAGCACTTTTCTTATTTAGGGGATTTTGGCAACAAGGTCAAGTGTTCTCTGAGTAAATAAAGCAAAGCTTTATTGAGAGGATACAGGGGACTCTTTTTGAACTCCAAGGACAAGAAGTGAGTAATGCTAAGTGACAAGGGAAGAGAAAATGTGTCCTCTCTATGTCCTTCAAGGGGCTTCAGGGTCTCTCACTGCCTCTAACTCCTTCTGCGTGTCAACTCCCTTCCTCTCTTGGCAGACTAGACCTCTTTGTAAGGCTCTTATTTTCTCTCTTCCATTATTTAGTCTTGCCTGTGATTCTGCCTTTGTTATCCCCACTACCAGCTCCTGACCTGCTATCTTAGCACCTTCTAGTTCAAGCATTCTCCTATTTGAATCTTACATATGCTTTACATGTCTCTTAAATTCAAATTCTCTCTAGAAAGAAGCTGATCGACTTGGCCAGGACTGTAACCCAAAGTCACATGTCCACCCCGGGTCAAGCAGCTGACTAGGAAGTGTTGGAAGATACCAGTATGACTTCCTGGGTTCCATCCTTTCAGCAAGAGGCTAGAATTTGGAGGGAGGGGAAGAATTATAATGTTTTCCCCTGATAGGCCATTGGTTGGACCATCGTTCCCAAAAGACTGACACAATAATGTCTACAAAAAGCAGTGCTTGGAGAGACTGAGCATAGATACACAGCATGAGGCCCGGTGTCAGCGTTGCCCGACAGTGTCCCAGGAGGCCCTTGGATGCTGCTGATGTGGGTCTCTGGGGCATGTGGCAGCTGAAGACAACATACAGGTTGGCTCGAGCTCCCTCCAGAACCTTCTACTTGCAGTTTTCTTTTCTTCCCAAGAGATACATGAAAGGAGCAGACAGCCTAGACTAGATGGAAATTTCTGGACTGTTCTCCTAGTAGCCAGCAGAGGTAATCCTGGGGTCCACAGAATGAGGACTTGGGAAAAGGGAAGGGGCAGAGAGGGAGCATGAGGATCTGAAAAGCCAGGTATACACCTACAAAGTCACATAGGGGACACTTTTAAAGCAGATTCAGGCTGATGGCCAGGTAGATGCACACACTGGTTTTGTTTGTTTGGGGCCCTGGATTCCCTTCAACCTAAGACATGTTGTAGTACCTCCTTTCTTAAAATGATCCTCCATTGGCCCCCTTTTTATTCTTCTATGTCCTGATCAGCTCAGGCTATTGTAACCAATTATCATAGATTAGGTGACTTTTAAGCAACAGAAGTTTATTTCTCTTAGTTTTGGAAGTCAGAAGTTCAAGATCAGAGTGAGGGCCCTCTTCCTGGTTCCTGGAAAGACTGCTGGACCAGTGGTAATCTTACACAGTAAAAAGAGGACCAGAGTGCTCTCTGATGTCTCTCTCTGAGGGCACTAATGTTATTCATGAGGACTTTACCTTTTAACTTAATTGCCTCCCAATGAGCTAGTATCTAATATCCCTCACACTGAGGGGTCAGCACATCCACACATGAGTGGTGGGAGGGGCCACAAACAGTTAACACACTCTCTGACAACTGTCCCAATTCTCTATTCAATCAAGATGCCCAAATTTATACTTTCTCTGAGAGAGGTACCCACAGGAACACGTGGAATCAGTTCATTGCCACAGAAATTTGATGGGGCCCAAAGGATGCTGCTTGTTTTGTTGTTTTGTTTTTTGCTTAATTTTGTTTGGGCTTTTGGTTTTCTGAGACAGGGTTTTGCTATGTAACCCAGGCTGGACTCAAATTTGAGATCCTCCTGCCTCCACGTCTGAGGTGCAGGGATTACAGCATGTGCTCGTCTAGGATGGAGCTTTAAAGAAACTTCTAGGAACTTCTAATTTATACATCTTTACATCTGCTGTTATTGTCTCTGTTGGCTTAAACTTGGAAAGACTAGTATCTTACAGCGAAAAGGGACAACCATGAGTGCCATGCTCTCCCTGTCACAACCCCACCCCACTGTGTTCTCCTCCCTATCTCTGCTCCATCTTCAGAAGGCTCTTGTCCACCCTGCAAAGCTGCATTTAAAAGGCTTCTCTTCTTTAAAGACTTTCCTGACCTCAATGCCAGAGCAAACCTCTTCTTCACCTGGGCTCCAGCCTCCCCTTGTTTCTATGTCATGTCCTGCTCTACATGGGTCTCCCAGACAAGCCTGGTGCACCTGGTGGCCAGAACTACACCTCATTCTACTTCATGGTACTCAGTACTCGCTAGACTCTCAGGATTTGTTGAACAAAGAAACACCTGGGTTCTTTCTTCCTGCCTACTTTTTGTGAACATTGAACAACACTCAATTTTCTTAAGTCTTTCTATCTCTAAAATACGAGCAGAAAAGACCTTCATCCAGCCTCCTCATGTTCAGTGAGGCTAACAACTGGGAAACCTTTGCAAATCTAAAGACCATTGTTCTGGAGAACAACCTGCTGACCTGGTCCAAGAGAAACAGGCATAACACTACCATGCTTTTGTTTGTATGGTCTGGTTGTGAAGCAAGTGTTGGCTTTTACCCTACATCCTGATGCCAGCTGCACTCTCCATGGCCTGAGTGGGTCCTGTCTGGGGACAATCACCTCACGACAGTGCCTGCAGTTGCACCTGAGATGCCTAAATATTGCAAAATAAGGACAAGATTAGAGCCTAAGTGTTGGTAGGCTTCCTGTAGGGTTCTTAGTACCCACCCAGAGGCACTTTCCCAAGCCCTGCATTCATTTCATTTATTCATTGATTACTTCTTCAGCCTACCCCTCCCCCTGGTATCCCTGGAGTAAAAAACAGTTAAGGCAGAGTACAGGTGGTACCTGTACTTTGCAAACTTTGCAAAGATTCTTTCCCAGTAGAGTGCAGAGGAGGAGCACCTAACCAGACTCCACCAAGAAGCTTCCAGACTGCAAGGGTTGCACCTAAGCTGACTCTCCAAAGACAGCCCGATGCCCCTAAGAAGGGGGCGGGCTTTCCTTGCAGTGGGGACGTCTTGTGTAAGCTCTGGAGGTGAGCAAGAACATAGTGTGCTGCGGAGAGAACAAGCAGCTCAGGGTGGCTGAGTGGAAAGGGAAAGGTGTGTGGCAGCGATGAAGCCAGAGCCGGCGCGGGAGCGACCAGGGGGCTTGGGAGCATGGTGTACATACGACCTGCCCAAGGAGGATGCCTGAAATTCCGCTGTAAAATCTTGCTGGAGGTCGCTCAATTAACCTGCAGAAGGCAGTCTCCAGGCTCCTAGAGTCCAGAGTTCATTGGCCCATTTACCGTTCATGCGGTGTCCCCAGCTCCACTGCCTGTACTCAGACCTCTCTTAGACCAGGGTGCTGGGTGCGAATCGCCACTCCCCAGAGCCAGGCCGGGAGAGAGAAGAGATGCCCCCAGACACCGACAGGCTCTGCAGCAATTAATCAGACTTTGAAGCTGAGGCCGAAGACCCACCAGGAGCCTGGCAGTGCCCACTGCTTCGCCAGCCACTCGGGCCCTTCCCTGCCGTGGTTAATTTTCACTTTTCACAAAGATGCATGGGTTTAGGGGATCGGAACACATGCCTCCCCCACGGCGGGCGCTGCGAGTCGTGCAGGGGCCAGGTTGCAGACGTCTTGCGGCCCGTGCGCCAGATGCCGCGGGCCTGGAGCTCGGGCGTGGGCTGGCCTCGCGTGCGGGGAGCCCCTGCCCACATGAAAGCGCGGCGGGCGGCCGGGAGCCAGCGCCTTCCTTGGAGCAGCCGCGCGCTCCGCTCGCTTCCAGCCGAGTCTGGGAGCCGCACAAAGGAAATGGCAAGAGCGTGAGTCACCAAGAGGCTCGGCTGCTGCCTGGGCTGCAGGCCCACAAGGAGACCTTTGTGCTTGAGCGAGGCAGACATTTCAGGGCGCTGAGTAATGCCGGCGACAGGGAAGGAATCTCCATCGCCACCCGTTCCTCCTGTCCCAGTCCCTAGCACAGGAGAAGGTGCTAAAGTCTGTGCAGTGGTTGAGTGAATGGGTGGATGAAAACATTCCTTCACACGAATACTGTATGTCAGGAGCTAGCCCAATGCCTTCTTTCACAAGTGGGGAAATGGAGGCCCAGAGATGGGATTGACTCCATCAGGCCCCACAGTGAGGAGGGCAGGGCTCAAAAATTGGGTGTCATGTGACTATTGTGTGGTTCAGGGAACACCCAAGGGCATTTCTGACCTGTAGGGGAAAGTCAGGGTGGTGGAGTTATCTGAGTGGATAAGACAACCTCAGAGGGGCCTAACTTGGAAAGAGAGAGAGAGAGAGAGAGAGAGAGAGAAGCCAGAACAATATCAGCACTTAGAGCTCCAGGCGTTAGGACAATCACAATCTCCTCGCCAAGGTAGGTGGTAGAGAGATTGCAGGGAATGGGGAAAGCACTAGCATTTGTTGAGCAGCTGGTGTACACCAGGCATGGATATTTAAGCTACTCAGCCCTGGGTGAAGTTTCATTCCAGATAAAGAAGGGGATGAGGAGCCTCAGTTGCCAGCTCTGGCAGGGCCTTGAAGTGGAGGTGACTCAGAGAGGCCACCTCTGAGTGGAACGAATTCTCAGCCTACAGGCCCACAAGCTCAATGATCTTGGAGCCCTTGGAGGGTACCAGTGTCTCAGGGCTAACTCACATTAACTCACATTCAAAGTCTACCTTCAGTTTCCAAGAGACTAGGATACAGAATAGTCAGCTTCCTACCTGTGTGATAAGCTCAGTGCCCAGAGCCAGGCAGTATTCCTGGGGGACATGGAAGCAGGACTAGAGGTTTAGAGCCGCACCAGGGAGCGCTGATCATCTATGAAACTTCTTTCCATGAGAAGTAGCGTGGACTGCCACACACTACTCATCAGAACCCTTAAGGGTGGGCTCACCCCAGCATGTGCACAGACACAGCTTCCTGCTGAGGCCTCTCCTTCCCTAAAGCCTGTGCTGACTGTCCTCCCCATACACCAGGCCAAGCAGCAGGCTGGTTGCACAGACAAGCTGGTACATCGCGCTCTGGAAACCACACCGGGATGCACTCATGGGAGTCAGACGGTCCAGCTGCTGTCCATCCGTGGAGAGATCATTCCCTACCTCTGCTGTTTCCTAATATCTCAACAGAAACCAACTTTAAGGATGACTACCATCCTTAAAACTTTCTAAATTAGCCAAAGTTTAAAGATGAAGACTCCAGATGAAGGTCAATAGCCTTCCCAAAGTCACATGGCTAAGAAGCAGTAGTGCCAAGAATAAGGGCTACTCTTCCCCACTGCCTTTCCCTTAGACACTATTAACACTAATGACAAAGGCTACTTTAAGGACCTGGCACTTCACTTGCTTCTTCATGTAATCCCCACAACAACGGGATGAGATCGCTCTTGTCAACCCTCTATAGGCGAGGGTTGAAGTGCAGAGCAGTGAGAAAATCTGCCCAAGCTGGGATCACTCAGTTACTAAGAACAAGAACTGGCTTTCAGACCAGTCTGTCTGCCTTCCAGTCCACCCCCTCCATAGCTGAGAAAAGCAAGCTATGTTCAATAAGTAGCCCCTTGGTTCCCCTGTGCCCTGTTCTGAACCGGGAGAGGGTGTAGCAGCGCTATCATGAGGTTACCAAAGTCCAAAGTCTTGCCCTCAGCCTTGTCGGTTTAGGGATTAGGTTTGGATCAGCTTCCTGGAGAGAAACAGGTTCAGGCAGTCTGATTGATGATGACTCAACCCACAAAGGACTAAGCCAAACCCAATTAATTGATTCACCTGTGAGATACACCAACCAGAGAAAAAGACCGTGGTTAAGAGAACTGGCTTTGGAGGCAAAGGCAGCTTGGATTTGAAACTCTCCACCACTTTCTACCCCTGTGACTTTGGCTATGCTATTTGCTCTCTTTACTTCCTAGTTTTCAGACACTGAAAATGGGGGGTGGAAAATGCCAGTCTTGTGTGATGGCTGTGACTTACATAAGATGCTGTGTATAAAATGTCTAGTACAGTGGTTGTTTAGTAGGAGCTCAATAAATGGCAATGCTTATAATTTTCATTATTTTATTGTTTGAAAACCAGGCTTGGCCATCTGATAAGATCTCCCCTGCCCTGTGGGTAGGTCCTATCATAAAAAGCAAAATTCTAGCTCAGAAGGCTGCTGGGAGAGATCTGATTAGAGGGAAGGGATTTACTCTGAGCCTCTGATAGCTGGGCAAGCTGTCCAGCCTCCTTCCTTGCCACCCAAAGGTGTTTCTGTTGGAATGCCCAGAGCTGCATCTGACTCAGAGCCCTGTGTTCCCCTGGACAGAGCTACTTGTAATGACATAGTCTCCCCTATCAGTACTTTCTTCCCACAGAAGATCAGTCCTGACTTGTCACTTCACCTTTGCAGCCACTGAGGGGTAAACAAACTCTTGGTTCCCCTACCTTCACTTGTGAGATCTTCCAAGCTCCCCAGGAATTGACCGCATGCTGGTCATGCTTCCCAGGCACTGAGACACAGCACTGCAAACCACAGCTGGCTCCTCTTTCTGGATCTTGAAGTCTAGAACGACAATAAGCAAACCAAATCATTATAGCTTCTAATTGCACAGAAGGAAATGACTGGTATGATGTGATAGAGAACCCTGGAGCAAGGGGGTGGCCAGGAAGGGCCTCTCTGGGGAGGTGACATTTACCCTGAGGCCTGAAGGGACGGGCAGGAGCCAGCCTTGCCAAGAACTTGGAACAGAGGGTTCTTGGCATAAGGAACAGCTTTTCCTTTTGGAGGAGGGAAAGAACTTGATGTATTTCTCATGATTGGACCAGGCTGGAACAGATGGTGGAGGGATGGGGGAGGAAGAGCCATGGAAACCAGGGATAGGCAAAGGCCTTGCTTCTCTGTGCGCCCAGCTGGATGTGTGATAGAATAAGACTCATTACCATTTATTGAATGCCTACTTTACACCAGGCACTGTGTAGGCACTTTCCATAGACTCTCTCATTTAATCCTCAGCTTCCCATCTTGAAAGCCCCATATCAATGTCTCCATTTGTGCTCTTGTCCTGCCATGTTGTCATTAGTCCTCTGTGGGTTTGTTTCTCTGTCTACCCCCACCCCCATCAGTCTGTAAGCAACTCTTGGGCATCTTAGTATTTGAGCACATAGCACCACAACACAGTGCTACCACGTCTGTGGAGTTTCAAACAGTACCCCTCTTCACTTGGTCTTGAGCAACTACAATGGGGAGATTGATATCAGAAATAGATAAAGTTTATAGAAACACACCTGGCACCTTGATGTCATAATTCAAGAAGCACTTTAGTGGCTTTGGTAGTTAGTACATTTAACAATTATGACTTAGGTTGCCCAGGTCCTCGTACTATGCAGAGCAGCTGATCTCATTCTTTGTGTGTTAGTGTCTATTGCCGGGGGTAGACACTTACCCTTGCCCAGAAGGAGTGAGCTGGTCTGGACAAGCCACAGAGACCACAATGCCTACAGCAGGGAAGAGTCCATTCCATCCAGCATGCCAACAGTGAGCACCTACTATACGTTAGAGCCAGTGACAGACGATGTTCTCCTGGGTATAAAAATAAATTTGGTGTCCCGTGCTTGTTAGTTACTAACCTGCATGGTTGACTGTGTGCAAGGTTATAACAGAGAGCAGAACAGTGATGGGAAGGTGATCGACATAGCAGGGGCCCAATCATAGGAGCCCTTAATTGTCAGACCAAAGGCTTTGAGCTTTAGCATGTAAATAATAGAAGAGGGGGGAGCACTGAGGAGGTGGGGGCAGGGGGATTATGAGCCTGAGACCAATCTGGACTAGATAGTGAGTTCCAGGCCAGCCTGGGCTACATAGTGAGAACCTGTCTCAATAAATTAGCTAATCAATCAATAATAAAAAAGAAGAGGGAATCTCAACTGTGGCTTTTATTTTTATTTTTTGAACATTAGCAATTATAAAGAGCTCTGTTCTGAAAGGGCCATTTGGGGAAGGTGGTTAGGGCCAGGGTAAGAGACTGTGTGATGGTAGGGGCTTATTTCATCCAAGTTGTAAGAGGGACATGGGCTGAGAGGGAGGATCACACTGAGGGAAGGTGTTGAGGAATAGGTGGTATGTGGTGTGAATGTGTGTGGGGGGGTTGCTGCGAGAGGACAAAGGTTACCAGCCCAAGACTCCAGAAAGCAGAGGCTACTGAGACATCACAGTACATGGAAAAATACTGGCCTTGAGTTAAAATTGACTTCCAGTCCAATATTTGTCATTGATTAGCTGTGTAACTGGAAAAAAGTCACTTCACTCTCTGAACCTATTTCCTCAGTTGAACATTGTTGGGGGTTACAACCTCCAAACCTCAAATTGTAATAGATAAAATGATACGAGAAGTCATCTTTTATTGAATCTGAGAATTCTAGATCTTTCTCCAGGTGTTCAGTTGGAATCTACTCTACCTTCTCCTTGCACATGCTCATCTTCTGTTACCACATGACTTTGGGTGAAGGATCTGCTTTCAATTCTGTAATTCATAAAGGATTTTGCCAGATCAAGTTGACTCAGGACTATGAAGCATCCCAAGGAAGCTATTCCCTGAAGGAACGTCATTGTCAAGTCTATGAATGATGCAGCCATGTTGCATACTTGCACATATTTCACATGGATTTTGCTAGACTGTGCAATCCATTTTGGTTTGATTCTCAAGTAAAAAATGTTATCGATTGCTTTAAGGAAGACAGTAGTGAAAAGGCAATTTTATTAATATGGCCATCACGGTAGGTTATGTATAGTTTCTCTTTTGAAGGTCTTCTCACCATTCCCAACTTGAAATTTTCTTCACTGAATTTGCACAACCAACTGAAATGGTTTATTCTGAAGATGTAATGCAAAAAAGAAAGGATACCTCCCAGAAAAAGGGGTAGGGGAGGGAATAGGAGGCCCTTTGAGGGAATTCCAAGATGAAAGTGATGAATGATGGTGACTTTAAACTAGGGCTTGCAGGAGGTATCACAATACCTGACTTCAAACTATATTACAAAGCAATAACAATAAAAACAGCATGGTACTGGCACAAAAACAGACATGAAGACCAGTGGAACAGAATAGAGGACCCAGATATGAAGCCACACAACTATAACCAACTCGTCTTTGATGAAGGAGCTAAAAATATACGATGGAGAAACAGCAGCCTCTTCAACAAAAAACTGCTGTGAAAACTGGTTAGCAGTCTGCAAAAAACTGAAACTAGATCCATGTATATCACCCTATACCAACATTAACTCAAAATGGACCAAGGATCTTAATATCAGACCACAAACTCTAAAGTTTGTGGTTGATAACAGGAAAAGTTGATACAGGAAAGAGGAGGAAATACTCTGGAGTTAGTAGGTATAGGTAAGAACTTTGTCAACGAAACCCCAGCAGCACAGCAACTAAGAGATAGCATAGATAAATGGGACCTCATAAAGCTAAAAAGCTTCTGTTCATCAAAAGAAATGGTCTCTAAACTGAAGAGAACACCCACAGAGTGGGAGAAAATATTTGCCAACTATACATCAGACAAAGGACTGATAACCAGAATATACAGGGATCTTAAAAAACTAAATTCTCCCAAAACTAATGAACCAATAAAGAAATGGGCAAGTGAACTAAACAGAACTTTCTCAAAAGAAGAAATTCAAATGGCCAAAAAACACATGAAAAAATGCTCACCATCTCTAGCAATAAAGGAAATGCAAATTAAAACCACGCTAAGATTTCACCTCACCCCTGTTAGAATAGCCATCATCAGCAACACCACTAACAACAGGTGTTGGCGAGGATGTGGGGAAAAAGGAACCCTCTTACACTGTTGGTGGGAATGTAGACTAGTACAACCACTCTGGAAAAAAATTTGGAGGCTACTTAAAAAGCTAAACATTGATCTACCATTTGATCCAGCAATACCACTCTTGGGGATATACCCAAAAGACTGTGACACAGGTTACCCCAGAGGCACCTGCACACCCATGTTTATTGCGGCATTATTCACAATAGCCAAGTTATGGAAACAGCCAAGATGCCCCACCACTGACGAATGGATTAAGAAAATGTGGTATCTATACACAATGGAATTTTATGCAGCCATGAAGAAGAACAAAATGTTATCATTCGCTGGTAAATGGATGGAATTGGAGAACATCATTCTGAGTGAGGTTAGCCTGGCTCAAAAAACCAAAAATCGTATGTTCTCCCTCATATGTGGACATTAGATCAAGTGCAAACACAACAAGGGGATTGGACTTTGAGCACATGATAAAAGCAAGAGCACACAAGGTAGGGGTGAGGATAGGTAAGACACCTAAAAAATTAGCTAGCATTTGTTGCCCTTAACACAGAGAAACTAAAGCAGATACCTTAAAAGCAACTGAGGCCAATAGGAAAAGGGGACCAGGAATTAGAGAAAAGGTGAGATCAAAAAGAATTAACCTAGAAGGTAACACACATGCACAGGAAATCAATGTGAGTCAATGCCCTGTATAGCTATCCTTATCTCAACCAGCAAAAACCTTGTTCCTTCCTATTATGGCTTATACTCTCTCTACAACAAAATTAGAAATAAGGGCAAAATAGTTTCTGCTGAGTATTGAGGGGGTGGGGGGGAGAGGGAGGGGGTGGAGTGGGTGGCAAGGGAGGGAGTGGGGGCAGGGGGGAGAAATGACCCAAGCCTTGTATGCACATATGAATAATAAAAGAAAAAAAAAGATCAATAAAGAGTGGCCAGGCATAGTGAAAAAAAAAACTAGGGCTTAGGGCTGTGGGTGTGACTCAAGTGGTAGGGTACCTACCCAACAAGTGTAAGGTCCTGAGCCCAAATCCCAGCAACACACACACACACACACACACACACACACAAAGTCAGGGCTTGCCTGGTTGATTCTCCACCTTCTGTCCACGAAGCCTTGGTCTGCAAGTGAGCAAGCCATTCATGTTCTTCACCTTATAGGCAGTCAGAGTGGGATGAGTTAAATCAGAGGTTCTCTTCTTTCTTGAATCACCAAATCAGAATCCAAGGATCTCAAACGGAATCCAGATGATCTCAATTCAAAAGGTATTATTTACAGAACAGATGCTTATCATTTTTTTTCTTTTTTTTGTGGTACTGGGACTTGAACTTAGGATCATGTGGAATCACTCTACCACTTGAACCACACCCCTAGTCTTTGGTTTGTATTGTTTTTCAGATAAGATGTCCTGATAACTTTTCCCAGACTGGTCTCAACTGTGATTCTATTGTCTCTGCCTGCTGAGTTTGTGAGACCACAGGCATGTACCACTATACCTGATCCAAAATAGATACTTCTGCCTGAAGAAGCTATAATGTGCTTTTTCTATCTGACTTGGGGCAATTTACAAAAAGGAATACCTAGGCTTACAAATATGTTTAGTCCATTTGAGATGCTACAACAAATTATCACAAACTGGTAGCTTATAAACAAATGAGAAATTTGTTTCTCCCAGTTCTGAAGGCTAGGAAGTTCAAAACATAGGAACCAATAGATTCAGCATCTGGTGAGGAATTGCTCTCTGGCTTGTAGATTATAGCTTCTCACTGTGTTCTCATACAGTGGAGGAGAGAAGCCTGATCTCTGAGGTCTCTTTTATAAGGCTATAAATCCCATTTGTGAGGGTTCCACCTCATAATCCAATCACCTCCCCCCCCCACCCCGCCCAAAAAAAAGGTCCCTAACATCATCACATTGAAGACTGAACTTCAACATATGAACTGTGGTAAGGTGTGCAAACATTCAGCAAAATGTCACCTTCACATTGACAGGGAGGAGGAAAGACAGGTGTCAGGACTCAGAGGGGAAAGGATACTAAAGAAAGTCTTTCAGAAAGACTAAAAGAAGTTGCTCAGGGACAATTTTATAATCTCTTTCAACAAAGTGTAATCTCAACCTATAGGTCTACAAGGGCTCCAGAAATCCACATTAATTGTGAGGGACCCTGACACAGGCTGGTAGTTTATTTTGAGAAGTGATCCCAAGAAACTGGAGTGAGAGGCTGGGAAGAATAAAACGTGAAGAAAGCCAACCCGAGGGTAAATGATCAAGCTGGTCAGGCCAGCTTGATACCCGTGGGGACCCTGAACAGCTATGAAGGGGCTTATCTTATGGATCCCAGGCCACCCTGTGAGGTGCTAACCCCTCCCTATCTCTCAGTTTTCTCCAGGGTCAGATGGCAAAATGGGTTTCCTCAGGCACTCCACACGGGGGAGCAGAGAAGCCCTGGGGCAAAAAGTGAGGAGCTAGGAGCAGATGCAGCTTGAAACCAGGATGTAGTTGGCATAAATAGATGGGCTGAGAAGAGGTACTCACTAGTAGGTTAGAGAAGTCAGCCTTCAGTGGCAGGCCATGGTAGACTCCCAACTCAGAGGGGGAACTGGTCCAATTTTGCATGTATGTAACATGTTTAGAAGACTCTGGAAAGAAAGTTTTCTAAGAAAAAAGGAGAGGATAAGCAGAAAGAGAGGAAGGAAAGGAGGGAAGGAAGGAAAATTGCTAGAACCTTAGGAAGACACAAATTCACTAGTTTCTTAAAAAGAAAAATCATGGAGTTTTCTTTGTGTAATAATTGTAGTTAATTCATTCCTATAACAAAATATTTAAGCATTTTAGACTGAATATACAATGAATAAGTTTTTCTCCTAACCCAGGCCACAGTCTCTCTACCAGAAGTAATAACTGTTACGAGTTTCTTGTGTATTTAAAAAGGAAACTTTTTGTATCTGTATATATTTCCTTTTAAAATCACAACTGAAATTAAAACATTTAGACATTTTTTTCTTTTTTACTCTCTGCTTTAAGAAATGTTTCATATGAGCATATGGATTCCTAGATTATCAAAAAAAAATCCTTCATAATACTTCTTTATTTTATTTATTTATTTATTTATTTATTTATTTAGTGGTACCAGGGCCTGAACTCAGGGCCTACACCTTGAGCCACTCTACCAGCGCTTTTTGTGATGGGTATTTTCAAGATAGGGGCTCTTGAACTATTTGCCAGGCTGGCTTTGAACTGCGATCCTCCTGATCTCTGCCTCCTGAGTAGCTAGGATTACAGGCGTGAGTCACCGGTGCCCGGCCATAATACTTCCTTAAATGGACTTAGCCATTTATTTAGCCAGTCTCCTTTCGGTGTACAGGTAGGGTTGTGATAGAACAATAATGTCACCATTTGTAAATCGGTGGCCATTTTATCCTCAGACACCACTTGAAAAACTTGCAAGGGCAGCCCCACCCTTAAACAAATTCCCGCACGCACTCTAAGACAGCTCCACCCCTACCAGAGACTACCGCGCATGCGCTAACTTCCTTACCCTCCCCCTTCTATAAAAGCCATGCCTGGCCCAGAATCGCTGCTGCGCCATCTTTCCCCTGGCCAGCCTGGCAGTTGGGGCCTGCCATTAAACTTTGCTCTATGGACGTGAGACTTTTCTCGTGAGCTTTCTTTGTGAGCAGCATTTTTCTTAACAGGTTGGTTACCACATTTTTTTCCCTTCATTGATTACAATTCCCTGCTAAAAATACTTGTATGCCTTTCTCTGTACACACATCTAAGGCTGGTTGTAAGATACAGTTCCAGGAGTGAAATTATAAAAAACGATGTGAAGTTAAACTTTTAACAGAGATTGCCGAGTTGCTCTTGAAAGAGTCTTGCTGACTTCTACTCCTACCCCACAGAGGAGTGTGTGTGCGGTTGTCCTCACCTCTTCACTACTTTGTGATCTTTAGGGCTCTAATAGGTAAAAAGTCAATCGCATGGTTATTGGAATTTGTATCTATTTAACAAGTGCTAGTCGCCATTTTATCACGTCTTTATAAAGTAGTTGTTTTTCTCTCTCTGAAACTGCCTGTTTAAAAGCCAAAATAACAGATATACACATGCTGTCTATAGGTTGTGCCTGTGAATTATGGTTAACCTAAAATCACTGGTATCTGCAATGGGCATAGTACCAGGTGACAAGGGGAGGGGGGGGGAGGAGAACAATCCAGCCCCTGCCTGAAGCACTTACAGTCACAGCAAGAGGCCTCTAAATAGCCCAGCCATGTCCTGGGGGAACTAGAGAACACTACACAGCAGGGACAAGTCACCTGACAGGTGTCCAGGAAGACATCCTGGAGGAAGTCATCTTTCAACTGAAACCAGGAGGTGGATTTCAGAGTTAAAAGGGCAAAGAGGATGGGCAAAGAGCTTCTCAGTGGGAGGCACTGTAAGTGTGAAGGCCTCAAGGTGACAGACAAGTTAAGTGAGAGAAATCCAGGTGAAAATAGTATGGGATGGAGTAGGGGTTGGGGAGTGAGGGGAAGAGTAGAGTGACCAATCAGAGTTTCCAACAGGGTTGCACTCCAAGGTTCAGCGTTACAGAGTCTGCACAATTTGGAAGGGCATGGAGGGGCGAGGGGAAGTGTGACCAGGCTGGAAGATGAGACGCCAGCTGGGTGGTAGTTTGCAGTATTAGGCCCAGTCAGTGACTGAGCAGCCCTCCTATGCAAAGCCTTCCGGACACCACTAAGAGTCTAAGTCTCCTTGTCACGATGCCTCCAGGGCAGGGCCCACCTTCTTTCCTGCTTCCGCCTGACACCCCACATGAGCCTTCCTTCTTTACTCCCCTGAAGCTCTGACACAAACCAGCGGCCCTCTACTGCAGATGCCATCTCACTCCACAAAGCCCCAACCTCACCTTGGACCACTGCCCCTCCTATAAGCCTCCAACCCCTCCTACCCCCACAACAATGATGCTGCCTCAATAAGGATATTAACAATGGCGACAGAGATCAGCAGGATTCATACACTGGCTGCTGCTGCTGTGGTCGGTGATGCTGTTCTCTGCGGGGCTGGGGGACCACTTCAGGGTAGTAACCGGGAGGCATCCAGAGCGAGGATAAGATGAGAATTTACACTGTGAGGCCAGGGCCTGGGAGCTACCCAAGTGGCCACATGCAGGAAGCAATTTGATATCTGGGTCTGCATCTTAAGAAAGAAGACCTGGAAGAGATTCAGTTTGGGGCAACTTTGCCTTCAAAATGTTAACTGAAGCTACTGGAGTAGATAAGAACACCCAAGGGTGTAGAGGAAAGTCTGATGGGGGGCTATAAAGATAACCCTATTGATTAATTGCAAAACAAAAAACATTTATGAAAGTTCAAAGAAATTTGATTTGGAGTAACAAATTGAAGATATTGGGTGAACTTTTGCCTCACAGGCACACCTCTCTGACTGGGACATGTGAGGAGAGGGCTCACTGCGGCGGGATAAGGGCCTTCCAAATGCTCTTCAATGGCAAGTTTCTTGCCCTTGATTCATGAGGTCCACATTGTTGGGAGGACAGTTTTGAAGGTTGAAGCCTCAGAAAACAGCCAACATGCTGTCCATTTTCAGCTGCCCAGACCAAGGGGTCATTTGCCTAAGGTCACCTGACCAGTCCAGAGGGAGAACCCAGTGTTTCTCATTCCTACTCAGTGTCTTCATTCAGACTAGTGCTCTTGGCAGAACCAGAACCTGTTAGAACCGAAGGCATCCTGAATAGGAAGGAATCCTGGTGTTACATGAACAAGACCTAGGCCTCATTTTACAGTGAAAATACAGTGTTTGCTGTCAGTGTGTGCTCCCCTCAGAGATCTGCAGGGACCACCATGAAGGCCAGGCAACTCAATAGAGCTTGCACCCCATTAGCCACAAGTCTGTTCTCTCACCAGAGTGAGTTACTGTGCACCCACTGTGGTACCCAGCGAGCTCCTGGCTCACTCTGGGGAGTTTGTTCCATGCATTTCTCACTCCACAAAGGAGTCCCAGGGGCGTCAGAGGCCAGAGCAGCAAGAACAGACTGCTCCATGCCCACTGAAGAGCGAGAGGATAAGAGGTATCAGAAAGCCTGGAACGTCAGAGAATGCCAGAGGCGTCTTTCTTAATAGTTAGAGTTAAGACCAGCCTCTCCAACTGTGCAGAGCACTTGAACTTCCTAAAATGTTTCATGTACGGAATCCACTTAACAAAGATGAAGACACTTGTCCAATGTTAACCTAGCTGGGATAGCACTTGAATCCAGGTCTTTTTTATTTATTGTGTCATCCATCCAACGATCAACATTTGTCACCTACTAATTGCCTTAGGTGCCACTAGACTCAGGACACCTTCAAGATGAAGGTGAGACTCACAGCCACCTTCAAGGATACAACTTGAACACCTCCCTCACCAGTGTGTCACTGGTGCCAGGACACACTCCATAGTATGTCCTGCACGGACACTCTCCTCACCCATTCCTGGTCTGACACCCTTCGCTGGGTTGTCCTCCTATGCCAAGCCTTCCTCACTCCATTAAGGGTCTGAGTCCCCTTGTCAGGATGCCTCCCAGGCAGGGACACCCTGCTTTTGCCCAACATCCCACAATGGCCTCCCTTCCTCACCCCAGTGGGGTTCCAACACACATCCAGCAGACCTGCCCTATGGATGCTGTCTCACTCTACACTGACCCAAACCTTACCCTGATCACCCCCCTCCCTTGTGGGAGCCTCCTCTTCATCTGGGTGACCCCACCTCCTGATCTGGGCCACTACAATCCTTCCCATCTCACCTAAAGGCTTAAGAACAGAACTTTCTGGAAGGAGGGAAAGAAAGGAGCATATTCTCTTGACTGGTTCCTGCACCCCAGCCTTCTCCTTCAATCACATCTTCTCCATTGTCTAGGAACCCCAATAGCTCCTGGCTTTGTTGAATTCTCCAGGTGGGTAAGGTTTTCACTGGCTTCTACCGGAGCTCACTTGTGCCATCTCTATGCCATATGACAGCCTGGAGTTCCTCAAGTACCAAAACCTGTAACTTCTGTTGAAAGTGTGTTAGAACACCTCTCTTTACCACCTTGCTTTGTCACACTCAACCAGGAAGTCCCCAAGCTGTGTCCTGTTTTACAGTTTGGAGTCAAACAGCTTTTGCAGGGTACCTAGTCACGTCTGCTGTGCCCATCTCGCTCCCTCCACAGTCTGGATTGGGAGATAGGTCTCAATGATGAACACCATTGTGCATATGGGATTCTCTCCCCTCTCCCAGTTTGGGCTCCCTACTGACCAGTTCAAACTTTCAATGACCTCATTCCAACCCTCCTAAGTAATGCCTCATGAAGTTCCCTAGGCCCTTGCTGGCACAGACCTCTGCTGCTCACTGTGGCATAATCTAGACATTTCCAAACCAAATGTGGGTACAGCTTGGGCTCAAACTGGACCCTTTAATGATGTGGCCAAGGAGTCTGGTCTTCGAATGTTCCCTCTCCCCTCAGTGTGCCCAGTGCGCCAAAGCAGGGACCACATCTTATTACCAGTCTATGACTAAGACCCCTGCCATAGCAGGGTGGAAGAGTAGTAAAGTTCCCATGGCAAAGACCGATGAAGGCCTGTCTGCTAAAATTCAAGCCCCATGTACAACCTGAAGAGCAGCCTGAAATGCTTTTTCCTCCCACCTACCTTACCCAGTAGCCAGCCTGGGGGAAAATTAGAACCTGTTTTCTTATTTTATGATGAATTAAGGAAGAAGCTACCCACCATAGAGAACCTGTCTATGAAAGAGATTTATTAGACCATGGATATGTCATCAGAGCAGGCTGGGAAACTCCATTGCTGAAATATCAAGCAGGGACCAGCTTCTCCATCAAGTCTTAGAGAAGCTGTCATTAGAGAAGTGTTGGGACAACCCAACACTTTTAAGTTCCCATATTCTAACACAAGTAGTGGTTACTTTCAAAAGAAAAGTGACAAGATCATGAGTTCACTCTGTGCGGGAAGGGAAGGAAAGTCACTGATGTAGAAAAGGCATTTGCTACTGATGGCAATAGAGTGGGGCCCAACTTGACCCAAGCCTTTCTGGCAGGTGCTCATTCATTCCCCATGGAAAGGTCCCTGAGTCTTCTCAGAAGTCCCAAAGAGTGACTCACACCTGCTCAGAGACAATTCTACTCTCAGTCTTTCTCTTGCCCTCTGTCCCACGGGTACCAACACCACCTTAGGCACTGAAGTCTCTAGGGATGTAGGAGAGGGAGGAAAAGTGGAGATATTCTAAGGGAGTATAGCAAAGTCCTTGCCCAGTCTTGGGCTGTGGTCACATGTAGGGCAAGGAGCACAAACATGTTCCATTGTCCTGCCTTTCAGGTCCTCTTACTCTAGCTATGTCGCCCAAGGCCCTACACAGCTATTTCAACTGCGTTCTGCCTCCAAGCTGCTCAATAGCATGGCTGTTAGCCACCTGTGACTATTGAGCCCCTGAAGTGTGCCGATGAACTGCTTCTTAAATTTTCTTTAATTCTAATTAATTTACATATTGTATTAGTCCAGTTTCTGTTGTCAGTAACATAACACTACAGGCGAGGTAAGTTGTAAAGAAAGAAGATTTATTTGGGCTCATAGTTCTGGAGGTACAAGGCCAAGGGGCTGCATCTGATGATGACCTTCTTTTTGGCAGAGTCCCGAGGCTTCTTTTTGGCAGGGAACAGGGAGTGCACGTGTGTTTTTGTGTCTCCGATGGTGTCTCTCCTCCTTCTTATAAAGCTACCAGGACTCACTGGTAGGGGTGCCACCCTGATGACTCTATCTATCCCTAATTACTCTAAACACCACAGTTGGATTAAGCATCAACCCTCTTAATACTTCACAATGGGAATTAAATTTTTTTTAATAGTTCATTTTATTAAATAATTTATAAAGTTGATTAATACACTGGCTTATTAGGGGAAACCATTTCTTCACATTGTCTCCTATCTTGGAATAGATTATGCCAGGTGTCAGGACATTCCCTTTTAATTTATTCACAACAGAGTACTGAATGAAGATGGAAGGGCTGATTCTTGCACTTGAGGAAAGTTGTGTTAGTGTTTGGGAATTAAATTTCAATACATGAAACCGTAGCACATAGCTACATGTGGCTAACGGCTACCATATTGTGCAGCACAGTCCTGGGCACCATCTCCTTGCTCAGGCATTGCCAGGAAAGACCTGAATTCCTATGGGAGCCAAAAGGGTACTTTGTGGGAGACTCGTGACTACAGCTTTGAAACTGTTAAACTATTCAAGCCTGGATCAGCCAGAATGTCTCCCAGTAACCTCTATGCTCCTTGCTGCTACTCTTTCCCAGGCCTAAAGATCTTCCCTTCTTTCCTTCCTGCAAAAAGCTTGAAAAACCTTGAGAAGACACAGATATTGTCTGTTTAGCCCAAGATGAAATAAAGGAGTGATCAGACCAGGGCAGCAGTGGTCTTCGATGTGCAGTTACAACCCAGCAGCTAGCATCATCTGGGAACTTGTTGAGTATGCAAATCTCATGCCACACCCAAAGTCCTGAACCAGAAATCTCAAGGGTGGAGCAGGCGGTCTGTGTTTTAACAAGCTCTACTCACTCTGATGCTCTCTGAAGTGAGAATCACAGCTCCAGAAGGCATAGGACAGTGGTGGGTGTCCTATGAACGCCAAAGAACTTGCCCTTGAGCCTGCCAAGGAGTTCACCAGGCAAGGCATGCCTGGGCAGAGGACCCTGTATGCCTACAGCCACTGCCCAGCTCTGCATTTCTTCTGATATATGTTAAATAATCTTAGAATGATAATTTTTGTTCCTATTATATTGTAAATAGCAACATATTTTTTAAAGAATCAAAACTGCATTCTGTTTTTGAAAATGTTCTTGATGGTCTGAGTTCTAAATTTAATTAAAGATTATCTTTATTCAAAGTTTTAAAAGTTTACCACGTTTACCTGATGAACTCCTCCAACCTCTTTCCTTCGACTCTTTTAAAGCATACACATAACTTTTTGTTGTGGTTGTTGTTTGTTTTTATTTTTATATTTTGTTTTTTGGAGACAGGGTCTCACTATGTAGCCCAGACTGGCCTGGAACTCTCCATCCATCCTCCTGCCTCAGTCTCCTACATGTTGAGATTACAGGCATGTACTACTATGCCTGGCAGCATATAACTTTTAACATGAAATTTCTATTCAAAGAAATAAAAGATAGACAACTAAAACACTGCTTATTTAAGAATGCTCTTCTCTTAGACATTTATTTTCTCTATCAGCTTGATTTTCCCTACAATTTACCTACCCACCCTCACCCCCTCACCAACCTCCCCCCATCCTGGCTTTGAACCAGATAGACAAGCTGTTTAAAATTGTACAAAGAATGAAGCTCTAAGCAAAAGACTTTCTTAAGCTTGCTTTATGCATGGATGCCACTCTGAAATTCATAAGTTAGTGGGGGAAAAAAAGCACAGGTTTATGATCAGACAAATTCAAGTTCAAGTTCAAGTTCTAGCCTTGCTAGTTAATCATGGAACTCCATGGCTGTGTGTTCTCATTTTGTCGGCTATAACATGAGACTAAGGATGTGATGAATGTGGGGTTCAATGAAATAATAACGTGTAAAGTAGCTGGCACTTAATAAACACTTGCTGAGTGTTCGTTTTTACTTCCCTTTCCTTCTTGCAGGGTAAAAAATGGAATGTGAAGAACCCAGGCTTTCATCCAGACTAATCTGACAGCTAGATTTGAGTCCAGCCCAGCCATTTACTGGCATGTGACTTTGAGTAAATTATTGGAATTATTCTCTGTGCCTCAGGTTCTTCATCCTGAGAATGGGAGTTACAAAAATAGTATTATCTCATACTCACACAGGAGAAATGGTCTTCCTACAAGCAAAATGCATAGAATGCCTGGAGTATGCAAGCACTCAATACGGGGTAGCTAGGGTTATTGATGTCATAATTACTCTCACTCCTGTGAGCAAGAGAAATTGCCCGAGAGCTGCACCATACAGATTAGTAAAGTGCTCATGTGCGTTGAGATTTTTCAGATGCTTGATCAACTTCTTGGCACCAGAAATACTCATCATTCTTTGATTTTTTTTTTTTAAGATTAGGTTCTGATAGGTTTTGATGGTTGCTTGACCTGTATCACATAACAGACATTTCAGTACCAATTCCCTGAAACTATTTGGAAAAAAAATAGTCTGCAGGAAAAGGAACAAGATGGAGTAATTGATTGATTCTCCCACTCTATTCCATAAAGGATGTGGGATGACAAATCAAAAAATCTAAATTTATACTAGTCCAATATTTTCTAGTTCCTAAAAAGAAAAGACTGATTCAATAAAGTCACTGAATTAAATAAAGCTAACTTTAGTCACCTGCTTCTGTAGGGATGACTGTTATTCTAAAGGAAATCCTACCTGAGACTGGGGCATGGGATATTTTGGCAGAGAATTGCAGAGAAGGGAGGATTAGAAGATTCCTGTTTAGAGAATCTTGAATTTCTTTTTTTTTTTTTTTTAAATGACTGAGTTTCCTAAGGTTGAAATCCAGAAAGTGAGTATTTTCCATTTATTAGATTTTGCTCCCTGGAAATAGAAAGACTCCAAATACCCGGCTTGATGGGCCCTCTTGTTTCTTACTTATCTTAACCTTGCCTTTTCTCTCTCCACCAAACAAACCCATTAAGCCTGGCATGCTCATTTCTTGACTTTTTATAGGATACAAATTTGCACACTTCCAGATCGAGAGCAGCTCATCTAACAGTCTGTGAGTTACTCACCTAGAATATTCAAAATAACATCTTATGGGGTTTTTCCAATCACATGTCAGTGATTCTCAACTTGGCCAGTGCATTAGAATGACCAGGGAGGCTCCTTAGTAAATGTGGAGGCCAGGCTCCTCCATCACTCCAATTGAGCCTCACTCTCAAGGGTGCGGCCCAGCCATCAGTGCTTTTCAAAAACTCCCAAGCTGTGGCTGGACTGAGACTCACTCCTCCAAATGGTTGAAGGCTTAATAAGCCTCAGTGACTCCCAATGTTCCCCTCACTGTGTGAGGAGCCTTAAAAGGGAGTCATAGGGGCCTGATGCCAGTGGAAGTTGTGACAGTAGGTCTTTAGCACAGTGTGTTGGAAAGAGCTTCTCATGTTGCCTCAGCCAATCTGAAATTTCCAGACATGTATCATCCAATCTTTTAATTTTTCTTAAAATCATAGCTAAAACTTACCATTTTAAGTAGAAATCAGTGGCATTAAGTACTTTTTTTTTTTTTTTTTTGAGACAGGGTCTTACTACACAGCTCAGGCTGACCTCAAACCCATCATCCTCCTGCCTCCACCTCCTGAGTGCGGGGATTATAAACCCATGCCACCATGCCTGGATTTTTTGTTTTTTTTGTATTATTGAGACAGGTTCTCTCTATGTTTTCCAGTCTGGTCTCAAACTCTTGGACTCAACAGATCCTTCCACCTTAGTGGAAGTCCCAAGTAGCTGGGACTACAGGCATGCACCACCATGCCTAAGAACCTTCATATTGTTGTGCAATCATCGCCACCATCCATCTCCAGAACTTTTTCATCTTGCTAAACTGAAATATGCACTCCCCATTTCCTTCTTCCCTCAGTCGCTGATGACCTTGTACTTTGTCAACCTATAAATTTGACTGTTACAGGTATCTCATGTAAGTGGAGCCATACAAAAGTTGTCCTTTTGTGTCTGCCTTATTTCACTTAACATGGTGTCAAGTTTCCTTCATATTGCAGCATGTGGCAGAATTTCATTCCTTTTTAAGTCTAATAATATCCCATTTATGCTATACCATTTCGTTTATTCATTCATCCATCAATGGTCATTTGAGTTGTTTCTACCTTTTGGCTATGATGCTATGAACATTGATATATAAATAATCTATTAAAGACCCTACTTTCAATTATTTTGGGTACATGCCAGCCTCTTTCAGCTACATAAAATTACCCAGGAATTCTCCCCTAATGAGTTGAAGAACTAAAAGCTAAGGTCTACCAAGATAGAAGGCATTATATAGGTCCATGATAGATGGAGAGCTGACAGGATACATGTGGGCATTGACAGAAATGTCTTCTTGGTGAATTATAGGAACAAAGGAATTAGGAAGGCAACTTTGGCTGGAAATTGAGATTTGGTCTTTGGTCATGGATGGTGAGTGTCCTCAGGCATCACTGAATACAAGCTCGTATCCTAGTAGGGCTCAGGATGGGTCCTGTCTGAACATGTGTGGGTTTGGCCTGCCTGATATTTTAAACCTTGTAAAATTATCTGCATCTTGCCCTCTCCAGAGCAAACCTGGCTGCGTCATTCATTTGTACTTCATTCTTGGACTTGAGAGCACTTGTAGTTATCACCCTAGTTCAATCCAAATTCCCAGAACACAGGTGAAAAAGTTGAGTGAGACCTGTGGGGTTAAATGACTTGGCCAAGTTGAGCTCATGATTCCTTGGCAGGGCACTTTTCATTTTCAGTGTTATTACAGTATGTTGACATATGATAAATTGCACATACTTCAAGAATATAATTTGCTGAATCCTGACATATATATACACATGAGGATTATGAACCTGTCCCAGAAGTCCCCTCATGCCCCTTGGTAATTCCTCTCCTCCTCTCTTCCCTGCCACACTGCCTCCAGCAGAGTTGCTAGGCAACCACTGATCTGTTTCCTGTCACTATACATTAGTTTGCACTATATGAAATTTTATGTGACTGGAGTCCTACAGTATTATGTACTCTTTCTTTTTTTTTCCCCCCGGCATAGCTTTCCCTGACACAATGAACTACACTCCCAGCCTGCTATTGCGATTCTTTCACTTGCCATAATTATTCTGAGAACATCCCTGTCGCTGGCAATTTTAATAGTTCATTCCTTTCTATTTTTATGTAGGGTTTTGTTGTAGTTTTTATCCGATTGGCCTGTTGATGGACATTTGGGTTGCTTCTAGTTTTCTGGCTATTCCAAGTATAGCTGCTGTGATTCTTCTCATACAAGTCTTTTTCTGAATATGTACCTTAACTTCTCTTAAATATTTACCCAGTAGGAGAATGAGTGGGTCATATGATAGGGACTTGTTCAATTTTATTTTAAAAAATAAGCTGTAGAGCTGTTTTCCAAAGTGGTGTGACATTCTTCAGCCCCATCACAGTATTCCATACTCTCACCAACACTTGTTCTCACCAGTCTTTTTAGTTTTAGCCTGGAGTTCTACTGGGAGACCCAGTAAATTTACCCAGTAAATTTAACTAATGATATTTAGCATTTTTCCTAGGTGCTTACTTGCCATATATCTTCTTTAGTAAAATTTTCAAGTTTTTTGCCCATTTCCATTTATTTTTAATTTTTTTGGTGGTACTGGGACTTGAACTCAGGGCTTCACACTTGCTAGGCAGGTGCTCTTACCATTTGAGCGACTCCACCAGTCCTCCATTTTTAAATTGGACTGTCTGTCTCCATATCATTGAATTGTTAGAGTTCTTTCTCTATTTTAGATGTAAGTCCTTTACAAGGTTTATGTTCTACAAAAATACTCTTCCAATTAGTGGCTGGTATTCTCAGTCTTGTAAGTTTTTTTTAGCAAATATTTTTTATTTTATAAGTTCAATTTATTTTTTTTAATTTTTTTTACAGTTCATGTTTTTATATCAGATTTGCCAAATCCAAAATCACTAAAATTTTCTTTTGTGTCTTCTTCTAAAAGTTCCATAGCTTTAGCTCTTACACTTAGGTCTATAATTAGCACAGATGAAAGATCTGAGACTTGTGTGTGTTTGAGTGACTTGGCCGAGATGGCATGTTGAATCAGCTCTAAGCTGATTCCATGTCACAGGACTCCTTGCCTTAAACAATTTTAAGTAAATTTAAATTTACTTTTAAATTAAAAAAAAAAAAAACTTGGTGGCACTGGGCTTTGAACTCAGGGCCTGAGCTCACTAGGCAGGCAATTTACCACTTGAGCTGCATCCCCAGCCTTTTGACTTTTGTTATTTTTCTTGCACTTCTGCCCATAGCTGGTATTGCTATGTGCACCACAACACATGGCTTATTTGTTGAAATTGAGTCTCACTAAGTTTTTGCCTGGACTCAAACTTTGACTTCCCACTCTCTTCCTAAGTAGCTAAGATTACAGGTGTGAACCACTGTGTCCAGCCTAAGTTGTTTTTTTAGACTCATTTACAGAATTGAGTTTATTATACTCCTTAATTCATAAGGTCACTATTATCAGCAGTCTAAGATAGTACCCCAATTTTAAATTATTTTTCTTCTTTTGGTAGCACTGGTTATTTATTATTATCTTGGAACCCCAACCCATCATTTTATGTTTTGCTCATTTGCCAGTTGGCTTCCTGACAGGTTCTGCCTGTGGGCACACTGCTCAGGGATAGGAAAGCAGAGGGTGCCAAAGGACCCTCCTATCTTAGCCCCAGTCACAGAGGACAGTCACAGCTCCACACACCAGCTTCTTCCACTCTCCAGCATCAGCCATTGGCACCCACTCTACCCACCCCACCCCTGCACCCAGAGATCTGAGCAACTTGTCTGCATACCAGCCATGTGTGGCCTTCTGTCAACTCCTGAGTCTGACTCCACCATCTTTTCCCTTTTATCCTACCAGCCCACAGCATGACAGGTTTTCTTCATGATTACGTAGATAAGTTATCTCAGCATCCCTTCCTGATATCTTTCTGATATCTTCCAATCCCCTGTAACCAATTCCCTATACTAAGTACGCTCTGTTTGAAATACCTATAGTGTTTCCTGTTTGCTTTATTGACACTGATTGAAACCATGGTCCCTTTTCTTCTGTGTGTGCACCCATCTAGTGTGTTGGACAGATATGCTTGAATCCTTGTAAAATACAGGGGCTTTTCCATTATTTCTAATGTTTGTAAATGTTATTGTGCTATCTATCTTATTTCTTTTCTTTCTCACAAAAATTTTTGGTGGGACTGGGGTTTGAACTCAGGGCTTTGTGCTTGCAAAGCAAGTGCTCTACTGCTTGAGCCAAACTTCCAGTTCATTTTACTCTGGTTATTTTGGAGATGAAGGTCTCAAGAACTACTTACCAGGACTGGCCTCCAACTTTGATCCTCCTGATCTCAGCCTCCCAAGTAGCTAAGATTACAGGTATGCTCCTGGCTAAAAAATCATTTTATTAGGATCTATTCATGTTATATTTCTACATCGCTGTAGATTACTGCATACTATTATACAGTAAGCACCTTCCTCCTTTTATTTATCTACCCTTCCCCCCCATCCCCAGATAGTCTCTGAGATTATCACCAACTCCCAGATACCATAAAGAACTCAACCCTGACTTACGTGAGAGTTTCCATGGCATTCCCCCTGGAGCTAGAGCTGGTCAGAGGTCACATGCTCTCCTCAGTTAAGTATGTGTAATACATTAAGCTTGCTCTCAGGCATGGCTGTACTTGCAATGCTTGTGGGTTCCTATTTCCTTATATCCTCATTAGTATTTACCTGTTATTCCAACATTTTGCTAATTTAAGGAGTATGAATACAATCTCGCTATGTTACTTTGAATTTTTGTGATTATTAGTGAGATGGTATACTTGTCAATTTTAAAAGGTTCCCCCCTTGCTGTATGACTTACCTGCTCATGGCCTTTGACCATTTTCTATTGTATTCCTTCTTTTTTTCTCTTTTTGGCAGTACCGGGGTTTGAACTCAGACTCATGCTTGCTAGGCAAGTGCTCTACCACTTGAGCCACTCTACCAGCCCCTCCATCTTTTTTTCTTATTGGTGTACAAGATTTCCTTATTTTGTCTATTTCTTCCTCCTCACTTAAGATATTGCAAACATCTGTTGTTTTTCTTTAACAATTATCTACTATATCCTTTGTGGAGCAAAAAATGTAAGTCATTGTAATTAAATCCATTAATATTTTGCCCTAAGGTTTGTGTTTTGGGATTCTTCATTGAGTCTTTCCCTATCCCAAGGTCATAAATATATTCTCTTACCTTCTCTTCTTTGGATTCTTTTATAGCTTTATAATTTTACCTTTTCCATAGTGATCTTTAATTAATCCATCCAAAATTCACCTTTTATTTAATAGAATTTAGGTGTACTAACTTTTTTTCTTCAACGAGTAGCCCAGAATGGGTATTAAGGAAGGTGGACTCAAAGAAAGCACTAAATACATACGAATGGAAATTCCACAGTGAACCCATTACTCTGTACAGTTAATATAAGTTAATAGTTACAATAAAAAGGGTGGCCTATACTCCCAAAACCATCTAATCTTTTCACATTTTATGTGTAGAAAAGTGAGACCTATTCTTTGTGATACAATTAAACCTCCATGATAAATAACTAAATTTATTATCTAAATGTTCTAAGTGATGTTGGCTTAAACCAGGCCCATAAAAAGTAAAAGAGGGACAGGATCACGTGGTTAAACTCTTAGGACCCCCTCAACTGCTGCTCCTGACTCCTACCAAGCACACCGGTGACCTTCCCCTCAGGACTCCTGAAGACCTAACTTCATGCATGCCACCTTGTGGAATGTCTAGCCAGCCACTTCCTTCTTTCCTGTGCCACCCTCATCTCTCTGAAGCTGCTCATGAGAACCTCTCCTGTCCCCATTCTTTCAATGCTTTGTGAGCGCTGAGGGGCATGCACACATGCACCCTGTCATAAAGGTCTGCTTTTTATAATTCACAAAATCCTCTCACACGCATTCATGAACCCTACAAAGCAGGCAGAGCGGGAAGTATTTTCTCCCAGCGGCAAATGAAGAAACTGAGACTCAGAAGAGTTCAAAACTCTTGAAATTTAAGCAATTGGCCGAAGGTCATGCTGCCAGAACAAGGAATGGCAAGGACTGAATGCCAGCTCTTTTGGTTCCAAGCCCAGTCTTTACTCCATGCTTCGTTTCTCAGTACTAGCCAAGGGGCTGTCTCTACAATCAGATGGATTGTTTCTCAGGGCAAGGCAGGGTTTGACCCTCCAGAAAGTACTTGTCTCACCCCGATCCAAATGAACTACAGGCACAGAGGCCGTTGCACTTGGAGCCTGGTCTTGAACTCCTACTCATTTGTCTGAGGCCATCTTGTTACACTGTGTACATCCTTTTTCACAACATTGTTCACAACTATTATTAGATTACCCCTTGTGTCATTAGTATTTAACATCTGCCTCCCTCACAAGTTCCATCAGGGTAGGGGCTCCATCTGTCTTGTTTGCAACAGTATCTCAGGATCCAGCTCTGTACTTAATAAATATTTGTGGAATGCATGCATGAATATATGGATGGATGAGTATGTGAATGAGTATTTCCCATACCTCCTCAGTCACTGCCTAGGCTCCCGTGGTGAATGAACCACTCACGTTAAAAATGCTGCCACACACCCAGCACCTCTACCACCCAAGACCATTTCATACTCCGGTGCACATCTTCAGGGAACACTTGACGCTTGTCATTTGCCACATGGCTGCAGGTTCAGCAGGAAGGATGGTTTGTGGTCCAGCCCAGAGATCAGCACTGCCTCAAAGACATTCCCTCCAGCTCAAGTTCATCTTGACCCTGCCTGTCCTTCCTCATGCCTGGCCCAGCCTCCCCCAACTCTGTGGCCCAGGATACCCTGTGTCCAAGACCTAGGACCACGCCTTATGGTCTGCACAAAACAGACTCTCACTAGATGTTGATGAATAATGAGCTCTTTATTCCTCTTGGGAAGCCAATTTTTAATCTGTCTCATAGATATGAATGGAAAACACAGCTGATTGGTAAGCAGGAAAAAATGCTTCTTCCTTCCAGTAATGTGCCCAACCCTGTCTATGTTCAGAAATGTCAGCCATCAGAGAACAACACATCAGTGGTAAACAATGTTTCTTAAATGATTACTGTGGAAAAAAAATGTACCCTAAGTACTCCATAGGAAGTGAGCCTGATCATAAGAACCACAAAAATATTCTTCCAGACACCCAGCTTCTGGCCAGGTGAGCATACAGGAACACACACACACACACACACACACACACACACACACAGGTGTGTATACATACTGAATTGATCTAATAACGTAAGATGGTTTTAGACCCAGATTTTGGGGTCAGAATAATATTTAAATTCTGTTTCTAGTTTTTCTTAAGTAATTTAGTTAGAGCAAGCTACTTCTTTGAATTCATTTCCTCATGTGTAAACTCAGGTAATAATACTTCATGAGGTTGTTGCAAGGATTAAATGAGATAAATAATGCCCCAGCAGAGGAATAGTGGCTGTCTTTGGTACCAGAATTGTATCGTTTACATTTCAAAACCTTGTGGATGTTGGGCTGATGCTAAATAATAGTGGTGGGGAAAGAGAACTTGGGAGAGAGAAGCTCAAGCTAGGTTTAGGAAAAAGGAAAGAAAATGGTTTAGAAGGGAGAAGGGAAATTGAGTAAGGAATGAGGGGCACACTTCCCTGAGTAAGGACACAGGGAAGGTGGGGCCAGTTCCAATCCTAGCTCTAGCGGTGGTCACCACTGAATAGTCCAGGGGGCAGTCTTGCATTTCCTCAGGATCTTATGCAGTCACTTACTTGGTTTTTTTAAAAACTTTCTACTGAAGTGGCCTTAGACATTCTGCCCAGCAGTCTGTGAGGCTCAGTGGGTGGGATCAGCTGACTTGAGGAGATACCTCCGCCCTTGAATGCATCCTCCTCCACAGCCATCGTCATGTCCTGCTCAGGGTCAATGGAATGAACTTTGGTTGAGTGATAGGCACAGACTCTGAAAGTTCACATTGGGAGGCAAGTCTCATCTTATCTCATCTTCTGTGTTCTAAAGTCATTCTTACCTGGGGAAAGGATAATATTTAAGGACTCACTATTCAAAAACATGGTCCTCAAACTAGCAGCATCAGCATCAGCTGGAAGCCTGTTTGAAATTCTGGTTTCAGAGCTCTACTTCAGACCTACTGAATCAGAGTCTCTGAGGGTGAGACCCAAGAACCAGTGTTTTAACAAGCTCTCCCAGTGATTCTTGCGCACACTAACCTTTGAGATCACTGACATAGGCAGAGCTTAGATAGGTCAGCCTCTCTTTAGTCCACTTGCTTCACTTGTAGCTACTTTTTAATGAATGATCAAGAGAGTCTATTTCCACATAGGGAACAGGAAGTTCACTGTAAAACACAATTACCAAAGCTTTCATTTAAAAATATAGATTTTCCTAGACCAGCCAGGAATTATCAAAGTAAAAATTGAGCATTAGAAATGTAGCTATTTGGACTAACCTACTCTACCAGCTAATAGAATTTGATTATAGGCAAGAGAAACAGAGTATCACAAATGGAAGCACAAAAGGAATCTAAGAGCAGACACAGGACTGCTTATAGAATCAGAATCAGAAGAATCAGTCTCAGAAGGGCCACAAACTGAGTTAGGACCTGAGTAGTGGAAACTAATGGACATCTGGATGGGGAACTGCTTCAGGGATTGACTTTCATAGCATCCTAGAGCTGCATCTCTTTAGCCAAGATGCAAATTCTCAAGAGAGAATCTGATTGGACAATGCAAAGTCACATGTCAAACCTGGCCAGTAGGAAGCAGGATATCTAATGATGGTGCCTGAGCCCCTACATACAGTGGGCACTGATGGTCCTCAGAGCAAAATCAGGTGCAGCCCCAAGGCATGAATGGATAGAGCGTTCAGGCAAAATGCGCCCTGCCTCCTGGGGCACACAAACTGTATGCCTGGACATCAGGAGAACTGCAGAAGTGTGATCCTTCAGAGAGATGAAAGGAAATGTGAACATCTTCTTAGAGCAGCTGGGGGAGTTCAAAGGCTAGGAAAATATGGTGGAGACAACAGTGTGACTGGGTGTAGTTGTGAAGGGCAGAGAATGACCTTAGGTGATGACTTCAAGAAGCCCCCCTCCTGGAAGCTGATGGGGGCAGATGCACTGTACACCCCGAGAAGGAGAAAAGGAGACAAAGAGCTGCCTGTGAGAGACAAGTAGAGGACAGAGAGTGCAGACCCTGACTTTTGCAGCCCATGCCCTTGCTCTGAGCAGCCACAAAAAGAGCCAGAATGGTGTGGAGGTGAGGGCAAGGGGAAAGGGAAAAGAGGCCTGTCAGCTGCATTTGGGCCATGAGTGCCTGCAGTGTGACAGCAAGGACCAAAAGAGGCAACACTGGCAAGATGGTCTACAGGTCATCCTGCACAAGGCTTACAGGGAGAGACTGACAGACCTTGATATTTTTAAAGAAAGATGTTGAAAAAATCAACTTCTATAGTAAAGTAAAACTGATCACAGGCACTGAATTCTAACTAAAGGCACTACAAAAATGTGTCGGTCTGAAAAAAATCACCAGCATTTCATACATTTCATACAGGCAGAGAGCTAGACACTGTACTCAGCAAATCAGAATTTAGATGACTTGCTCACAGTCATGAAGATAGTATGTGACAAAGATATATGCTTGTTTGAGCCAGGCCAATTTAACTTGAAAGCTTATACTAAATATTATGCTAGCACTGTCTTTATTGGTATTCACTTTACTAACAAATGGAATCATGAAAGTTTCTATAAGATGCTCTCAGAAATAAAGTTTTTAAAGGTTGACCTGAAAGTACAATACTGATTACTAGAGATTGGCAAAGATGAGGGTGTGGGGCAGGAAGTAGAAAAAAGGTTGGATTTGATCAGGGCACACTATATACATGTATTACAATCTCACACTGAACACCCAACATATCGTATTACAATTAGTATGTTATTTACAAATTTTAAATTATAGCTTTTAACACTATACGCATCTATGTTGTACAAGTAAATATAGGAAAATAAACTTGCATTTCTCTGTATTATTTATTATTTGTTCATTTTTTATATAGTAGAGTCTTAATGTGCAAGAAGGCATTTATATAGAGTTGTTTAATAACTGAGCCTTCATGAAGATATACACGTTTAGATATATACAACATATGTGGTTATTTTATATTCTAACTTATTTTTAGTTGGCCAAGTCTAAAGAGAGTGTATCAAAAATCATATACCTTAAATACACTTGGCCAACAGTGGCATCAAATACATGAATATCTAAAACTTCTCTAACAGAAATTGTAAAGTGTCTCAATATCAGACAAAGCAAAGAATGGAGCCTTGGTATTTATTTCACACTGACCATTCTGTGTCATTCTGAGCCAGACAATCTGAGAGCTGCACCAGCTGGTTTCATGAGGAGCTGGGGTGTAGCTCAGTGGTAGAGCACTTGCTTAGCATGCACAAGGTTCTGGGTTCAATCCCCTATGTCACAGAAATAAAGAAAGAAGAAAGGAAGAAAGGAGGGTGGGGTAGAAGGATATCAAAAAACACTTCCTTAGGAGACGGTGTTCCTTTCATTAGGGCCTTTGTTTGGCAGAGAACTAAGGTGGCAGGGAACTAAGGTGACAACCTTACGCCACAGCCCACAGTCTGGCAGGCTAACTTCAGAACTAGAGGTGCTTGGGAGCACGACTTCCCCTAATGGTCAATTTCATCTATAGGAGCTGGCAAGTTCCCACCTTGGCCTGCCCAAGGGGTTCATTCCCCTTCTGTCACTCCCACTCCTTTTATCCACACTCATCTACTCCCTAACAGTACTTGGTGCATATCTTACCAGCCTCCAAGCCATTAGAAAGCACAATTGGTATGTGATTTATCTCTCTGCTCTTGCCAATGCTTAGCATTGTACTTTCTATTCAGATGGTGCTGATAAATGCTTTAAAAAATGCTAAATAATACAAACTCTGAAGAGGCTGTATAGTGGATTGCCACTTTTGCTGGTTTATGCTTTGGAATGCAGATAAATATCTGTTTTTAATTTTACTCTCCCACCCCGCATGGATCACAAATGTAGGAGCAAAGTGTCTAGCATATCATAAGTTTAATAAAAAAAATCCATGGATTTTTTTTTCAGTGTTGGGCATTAATCCCAGAACCTCATGAATGCTAGGCAAGTACTCTACCACTGAGCTATACTGCCAGCCCTGGATGGATAAATTAACTGAAAAATGCATGCAAGATGTGAGCAGGAAGATAGATGCATAAATTAACTGAAAAATTGCAGCAATTCTCAAATCAAAATGGAAAGCCAATAGTGAGATAGTGATGGATGTCCCACTGAAAATCATTGAAAATCCAGAATTCCACAACATGTATGAAATTAAAATCTTCTATTTACCACGCTGGCATCATTTTAGTATATTATACCATGGGGAAGGTGACATTCAAAATTTCTCAAGTTAACTTTTCAAATTATTTAATTTTCTAAGAAGAAGAAACCTCTTTAGGGAAGACTTTGAAATAGAATTTAACTATAAACAACAAATGCACTTTAATTCTGTCCTTCAAAATTGCACAAGGTCAGATTACTTTCTAAGGTCTGGGTTTTCTTTCGTGAGGAAGATGTGCAAATGAGGAATTAAATGGTAAAGTCAGACCTCCTCATCTGGAGCATGACCTCTCTGCTTTTTAATAGGCCTCTTTTCCATTTGGTTTGAGATAAAGTGGCCCCAATTATTTTAGAATCCTTTAAAGGAAAAGATATCCATAAATTACGTTACGGGCCTCTCCTTATTTCCCAGAGAAATTAAATTCTTACCTTAAATGACTTAAATCGCATGCACAGAGCCAGACAAAACTCCCTTCTCTAATGTTACAAAAGACAGACACAGCAGCCCAGAATTTCGGAGCTAAAAAGATAAATAGGAATAGATATAAACACACACCCCACTAGCAAAATTCAATAGTGAGATCAAAGCTAAACTTTCTCCTTCACAGAGTTCCTGTTAAGATTTTTTTTCCCTCTTCTGCACCATAATCTGAGTCTCAGAAACTTTGGTTTCTATTCAGCTCCAAGATCAAACAGCTCACACACATCTGCTGGGGTAGGGCTTTTTCTTTTTATTCTTTTTTTTTTTTTTTAAGGCATTCAATAATTGGTGGGGTGAGGGGAGAAGAGAAGATTGAACAACAACATAGAGGCAACAGCAAAACTCATCACCACACTCTCCTGCCCATGAAAATGAGGGGCAGTTGGGAGATGCCGTAGGAGAGGGTGCAAATGTTCATAAAAGGTTGTACCAACATATTCCAAAGGGAGTCTTCTCATATCACTTGCTCTAGCATCAAACCTTATCTTTCTTTTTAAAAAATAAAATTTATCATTTTTTTTCATCTCTTTCCAAATGGAGATTCTGCCCCTGACCTGTTTTGGAGCAGAAAGAGCAGCAGCCTGGCCTCAGGAGGCATGCAGACTCAGGCAGCAGTGAGATGTACACGTATACCAGGGTGGTAGAAGGTAAAGGGTGGTCCCTAGTGAGCAGTGGAAGTGCAGGGTGAGAACTGCTATGTGATTGACAACAGCCTGGAGAAGGTTTTCTGAGGGAGGTGGCCTTCAAGCAAGGCCTTGAAGGATATGAACGGGTTGGAGCATGTCTCAGACAGGGGGACTAGTAGAAAGAAAGCAGTGCTGGAAAAAAGCAGCCATGTTCAGAGGTCGGTATAACTGGGCTGTGGGGGGTAGGGTGGCAGACACCAGGGAGATCAGTGAAAACACTGGTGGTGGGACAGAGGATTAATGATGTTGGATTTGTTTATTGTCCATGCCAGCTTTCCTCCATCCTGGATACTCCTTGTGCCCTTCTAATCCTGTATACTACCCTTCTGTTTCTCTGTTTCCAAACAATAAGATTCATAGCATACTAATGTCCTCTGTTATCTATGGCATAGGTTAAGAATAGTCATGTCCAACAATGAAAATAATAAAAATAACCTGAGAAGTGATACCCAAGAGGCAAGACTTCCTAATCTCTTCTTTCTCTGTGGATTATACAGTTTCTCCTCTAGAAGTCATGAACTCTACTGTTTGAGGAGCACATTTGGTCTCTTTGACCCTCTCGCAGTCATCCGAGAGCTAGCACATTGTTTAGTTAAGTGATCCTAAACTACTGTTTCAGGGTATCAAATAACCCCCAAATATTACTCACTTAATACAATGAAAGCTTATTTCTGGCTTCAACAAACCCAATGCAGATCGGCAGCTCTCCTGGTTGACTTGGGAACCCAGGCTGCTTGACCCCAAGCAAATCACTTACTTCCCTTCTATAAACTTCAGAGTCTTCATTTACATTGGTAGTCTTTGCCTGCCTACCTTATAGGAATATTGTGGTTTTCAAATGCTTAATAAACAACAAGTATAATTATAAAGGCCATTAACCTGTATTATCTTCTTTCTATCCAAAAGACACTGAGCTATGTGTTATGTGAGGATTATTCCATTCAGTCCTCATAGCAGCACTGTCATAAAGTTCTACTACTATTATTATAATCATGAAATGAGAGGAGTTTTTGCATTCATATGTGAAATACAATTGCAAAAGAATAATCCTTGAGCATATCAAGCATGTCCCCTCCCCCTCAGGGAATGCTCTGTCCCAGATGTGGGCATGGCTTATGCCCTGCCTTCATTCTGGTATCCAGCCTCTTGTCACCTTAGAGAGGATGGTCCTGTCTGCTCCGTCTGTTGGCATGTCACCGTTCCACCGTCATCCTTCTTTATCCTCTGGTCCTGTTCCGTTATTGTTGTGTTAACTATGCAATTGGCAGTCTGTATCCACATTAACATAGGCCTGTGATGCTTGTGTCTGTACTGAACATGTATAGACTTTTTCTTGTCATTGTTTCCAAAACTACAGAATAACAACTACTATACAATGTTGTATTGTATTAGGTATGATAAGTTATCTATAGATGATTTAAGATACAAGAGAGGATATGCGTAGGTTATATGCAAATACTAAGCCATTTTATATGAAGGACTCAACTTGAGCATCAACAGATTTTGGTATATGGTGCGGGGTGGGGGGGGCGCTGAAATCCATACCCCACAGTTGCTGAGGAAGACTGTATTTATTTACTGTTGGTCTCTGTCATTTTGACTCCTGGCTCTGTGAAAGCAGGAACTTTAAGTGCTCCCTGCTATGTCTTCAGTGCCTAAAGCTTAGTACATAGTAGGTGCTCTGTAAATGTTTATTATCAATGTGATCCAATCCTTATGCAGCAAATTGGTGTGGAGAAATGGTCCTTTGCTACTTTCCTTTTTCTGCAGAGGAGCTGTATCAAAAACATAGCTGCAATATAGGGAAGCACTGAGTTTGATACATGCATGCCTTCATCACTTAGGGTGAAGAAATCTACCAGCTGTGACTTGTCAGCTCTCTCCTGCTGAAAGGCTAGAAGGGGAACAGGCTCCCTTTCAGCCAATTCCCAGGCATCTGGGTCGCCTGTACAAGCCTTAATCAAGTCATCATATCTAGCCAGTGTCTCCTGGATCCCGTCACTTCTGAATGAGAAAAAAATTTGTGGACAAATTTCTAGCAGCAGGAAGTTGGTGCTCTGCTGTGAAGCTGCCTGAAAGCACCTGTGACATCAGGGGCCTCCCTCCCTCCAGCTCCTGCTGAGAGCTGCTCTGAGCCTCCAGTTTGGAGCTAGAGGATTCTCTGCTCATTTACTTCCAGCCCAGTTACCCCCCTGAAGTCCTGCTCTGGAGTCCCTATTGCCCTACAGCTGCATTCATATGAACCCTAAGCCCACACCCTAATGGGCCTTTTGCTGGCTTGCTGTGGTGGAGAGAGGGATCTACCCAGAAATCAAGAAGCCCAACCCAACAGCACCAACCTCTTCTACTCTCTCCATTGTCCCCAAGCTAAGGGACATTTGAGTGAGTGCCAGAAAAGTTCACTTTACCTTACAAGAGTCCTAGTTTGAAAGAAGGGCTGCTCTGGCTTCTATATGTGTCTGACCATTTTCATTTTGTACAAAAACTACAAGAAAGAAACAAAAAAGCACTTTTCTCCCTCCATCAGAAAGATTTTTTTCCCCCCTAGGAGAGAGTTTTGCTGGAGAAAAAGAGCTGAGAGGATAAAGATATTGGCAGAGCTTAATGCCATAAATCTGATTAATTTACCTTGTGACACTCTCAACAAAAAAGTTAAGGGTCATAGTCTTGCCTGTGAACTGACCTTTCACCTGCAGTCAAGGCAGTCACAATGGGGGCCTGAAAGCCTTTCATAGCTACCTGCTGCTTTGGACAATGAGATTGGACACAGTGCTCAACATGATGGAGAATACCTCCAGAGCCCCATCCTTTGTTCTTTCTGCCTGGGGAGTGGAAAGTGTCCAGGCCAGCGCCTTCACCTTCAAGTGTTCAAACAGGACCAGACAAGAACTTGTATCTCTGGGACATGGAGGAAGGAAACCTAAAAAAGAGAGCTCTCTGAATGGTTCATACAAATACTTAATTGCTTACAGAATATCTAAAGATGAGTAAGTCTTAGTCCTTGCCCCAAGAGAACACAGGGGACCACATTACTCTAAAACAAGATACAGTCAATGCCAAATGTACAGGAGTTTTTCAAAGCATGTTCACATGGTGAAAAATTGACGGACCTATGAGATCATAATATATAATTATACAAAGCAAGAAACTATACAAGACAAAATCAGACCATTCCCAGATTGGGAACTTGGAGCATGAAGTTCACATGCATCTCTTAAATTGCACCAGTACACAAAAAGGATGGTGAATGGGATGGCCCTTCCCTGTTACTCACATTTGCCTTGAAAAATGTTTTTCATACCAAGCAAGATTTTATAAGGCACAACTAGCTTATCCTGAGACCCAAGTCATGGTAACTCTTTCTGGGAAAGTGCAGCCCTGTGTAGGATATTTCCAGAGATTTCTCTGTTCTTGCATGTTCACATCGTGTTGCCAGTAACACTTGCAGCTTTCTGGCTTTGCATTTCATCTCAGCCTTAGCAGAATGTATTAACAGAGGGGAACATCTGGCAAAATGGCAAAACGAAATGGAAACCAGACACTCAGTCAAGCGCCACCAGTGGCTATTTACCGGTGGAATTAACCTTTTGTTCAACATTTGTTTTGTGGTAAGGTTGTGCTGTGTTTTTAAATTCACATTTCTCCCTGTCTCTTCTAGAGGGCTTTTCTTATTCAGCACGTCATACACCTGGCAGAAGCTGTTTTGAGCAGCTGGCAGCCATGGAGACCTGCACTCTCCTCTGGACAGTTGCATTTGGCTCCCTGAAGATTTATGACAACAGTAGATGATTACAGGTGAGCACATGTGAAAAATCCCAGACAGGAGGCTAGGCACACTCACCTTCTAAATTCACTTTGAAACAGCTCAGAGTTTGAAAGGAATCTGTGATCTCTGGGATGTCTGAAGCATGCAGGCAAGACATCCAAGAACTGCTCAGGAAGAAAGGAGAGAAGGAAGGAAAGAGAAAAGGCAAGAAGGAATGGAGACAAGACCACTTAACAGAGTGTGCATGCCAGATTAGCCTAGAGCACCACTCCACCACACCTGCCTGATCTCCCCAGCTGGTGACCAGAGTTCTTTCTGAGGAGCATCATGGTTATCCACCATGGCTCAGTTCTAATAGGAGCAATAAATCCACACATGCCAGTCTAATGGGGCCCCTTATGTATTGGCTAATGCTAAATATGGCCCCAAAGAAGGTGGTTGTTGTTGATAGTGGTTTCTATCTTTGCCGCTTTATTTACATGGAAGCCCCAGATATAAAACAGATCAAAGTGCAATGGCTCAGGTTGAAGGACAATTTGGAGGTGGACAGGAGACCCACCCCGTGAGGCAATCTTCCCCTCTCCCACCAATACTCCAGCTCTTCTCAGCTGGCCCACCCAAGGCATTAAGTTTGAAACCAATTGATTTTTTCCAAGGCCCAAGTTGGCAGAAAGCCCTGACAAGATGGAATTTACTGAGTCACCTGGAATTAATGATGGCACTGGGACCAGAAACAAGTCCCCTGTCTTCAGCCAGGAACTGTCACCTCGACCCCCAGGCACGGTGTGCACCTGTGCACCATCACTTCCTGCTTCTTCAGAGGAGCAACAGCAGCTGCTGCAATTGTAGGAAGAGCAGAAGGAAGCAAGCTTGGGGTCACAGCTCCTGTCCATCGCAGGCTAAAGCTGCTGCATGTGGCTGAAACATCCTGAAAATCCCCAAATTCAGACAACTAGACTTCATCTGGGTACCATATGTCTGGCAACTTAGTGATTTCATTTTACATTGAAAATATAAACATCATAATAAGAGAAACACTGAATTCATTTATCCATTCAATGCTTATTAAAGGGTTTACTTATGATTTACAGATTTTTTTAAATTAAGAAAGTAAAAGAGAACAACAAAACTAAACAATAGGTCAAATGTTCTCTAAGCAGCTTATGGCTTGTCACTGGTGTTGAGCCATCTTAAATAGGATAGCCGTGATGGTTTGGAAGATATATTTCAGTGAAGAAATCATTGAGAGAACATGGTGTAATTTGGACAGATGAATAATGTGAGCAAAACATTGTTTTGGAAGACCATCCAGTCTTGCAATATAATAGCAGATGTTGACATCTGGAAAGACCCTGATTTGACAATTTGGCAGGGAATATGAAAAGAAAAAAAAAAAAAAACTCGAACGGCAATTTTTTTAAATAAAAAAATTATAGAAAGGAGGGTTACAATGACCCATTGAAGCAGTCCTGGAATGTCAGAAAGTCAGAGTTTATCACCCATGAAGTTCAAATGAAGTGTAGTTTGAGCCTTGGAAGGTTCCAGAAGGGTATCTGAGGGTGAGGAAAGGGAAGGCTCTTTTGTGAACTCCACGAGGCAGTCACAGTCAGTGGTGAAGGGAAGCAGGCCAGAAAGTATTGATGGCCCTTGTGATGTGGCTGCAGGGCCCAGAGGAAATGGCTCTCCCAACCTGTTATTACAGCAGCTGTGGTCAAGCCCATCATGACAGCTTGGCGCTGGTAAAGAACACAGGAAGCTGGCTGGCCCCAGCCATTAACACGAGTGGGAATAGACAGTTCTTCCACGGCCTGGATCTAGGGCACACCAAGGCAAACTCATTCTAGCAGCCTTACATTCTGAGCTCACACACTCTCTTCCTTATCGGATAAAGCGCTGATATCATACGTTCCTGTCCATAGCTAGAAATTCACTTTAACATTTTTTGAGGTACAACTTATATGCAGTGAAACACTCAGATCCTCAGTGCTTGTTCAGGATGGACAATTGAACACACCCTACACCCCAGTGAGGAACAGAAGATTTCTATTGCCCCAGAAATTTCCCTCATGCCTCTCTGTAGACACAGAACATGAAACAACTACTGGTCTGATTGCTGCCCCCCAGATTGGAGTTGCTACTCTACAACTTCATGTTAATGGAATCATGCAATGTATCTTCTTTTATGTCTGTCCTCCTTCCTTCAGTATGTTCTTGAAACTCACGCATACTGATCCAACCTGTAATAATATGAATTGGTGAGCCAAAGGACAAAGATTGTTAAATTTCTTTAAGTAACTGCCAGATTTCCAATGCGACTGTTTAGAAGTTCACATTTAGTGTATGAATCTCAAAGTGGTTCCTGGGCTTTAGAACATGAATATCTCACTACTGTGAGGTGCAGGTGGAGACAATGTAGTGCAGTGGTCACCTGGGAGCTGTGACAGTCACATTTTGGATCATGTGTCTGGGTCTCAGTAAAAAGAAGTGGTTGAACAGATGGTACCTAAGGGTGTTTCTAGCTCTAGTAAGACATTCCATCATTAATCAATAATCTAGTGATTATTACTCTCCTTAAAAGTCATTATGTGCTTTGCAACCTATTAATGGATTGATTTGATTTGTCATCTAACAACTTCAAGCCCTGGATCAGATATAATACTTGTAGCCACAAGAAACAGAAAACCCAGTTGAAACTAGTTTAACAAACAAAGAGGAGTTATTGGCTCATGGAAATGAAATGAGTCCCAAGGTAGAGGCCAAGGCTCAGGTGTGGAGAAACCAGGTTCCTGCTCCATCTCCCAGGGTTCTTTGGTTTTGCTCGCCTCTCTTTGATGGCTTTATCCTTAGTTGGGAAATAAGAAGAAAGAAATTCCAGCCTTCACTTCTACACACATAAAAGAGAAACTATCCTTTCTAGTGGCTCTTTCTTAAGAATGAGGAAACTTCTTTCCCAGAAGTTTCTGGAAAACTTCCCCTCATGTCTCCATTTGCATTAGATTGCATGCCTTTTCTCAATCAATCTCTGTAGGTAGTGTAATGCCATGACAAAATTGGCATAGGCCTGGATTCCTGGGCCAGCCAATGGTCCATTATACTTATTAGCCCTTCTAACAAAGCCAAGGTGAGGCCAGTTTCCCCTAAAGCATGTGACTCTGTGAGGATGGACCAAGCCCCTCCCCAAAGTGAGAAGAACTGATATTTGGTAGGCAAACAGTCTATTTCCCATCCTTGAACCTTGGCTGACCTTCTTCTGACCCACAGAATGTGGCAAAAGCAATATTATATGTGCTCCACAGCACAGGCCCTACAAAGTCTTATGATACCTTCCCCTGCTCTCTTGCAACACTCTCATTATCACATCAGGAAACCTAGCTAGAAGACTGAATGATAAGACCACAGAAAGACAGGGCTCACCTGACAGCAAGCACCAAAGTCCTAGATAGATGAGTGAGCCACCTTAGCTCCTCCAGTCAAGCTGTCAAATGACTGTGGTCACATGAGGGACTCAAGCAACACCAGCAGGAGAACTGCTCAGCTAAGCTCAGCCAGCCAGCAGAGCTGTGAGAAATAAGTCATCGTTTTAAGCTCTAGGTTTGGGGTGATTTATTCTGTAATTATGAGTAGTCAGAAAGAGCTTTTAAAACTCTTCCTGTCCCTCCAGAGGGTGGTTGCTCACTGAATCTACCTGGTACATACACTAATGGCTGTGATACAAATCAGCCCCTTCCATTTTTGAGAACTCTACAAAAGAAGTTTCACACTCTTGGATGCTTCCATTTCTCAGTCCTGGTTTCCTATCACTCATTTGGGTCTACTTCCACGGGTTCAACTCCTCAACCACACAGAAGCACTTTGGCCATCTATGGTCACTCTCATCTGTCCACAGAGATCATCTCTCTCCAGGCTAAATGATCCTGGTTCTGAGCCCTTTTCTATTGCTGATGGAATAAAAGATGGGAGATCTAGAAGGTCAGACCAGTGAGGGGGCCATCTCAATGACCAGGTGATGCCATGAGGGTATCCTGAAACCCTGCAGCCCTGGACAAAATTTGTCCCAGACAGACCTGTGGGAGTACCAGCCAGATTGGTCAGTGGAGGAGCTTTGGGAAAAAATGGCTTGCAGGGCTGTGGGAAGCTAAATGGAACCCAAAAGAGGGAGTGACAGACCATCTGAGAATGAAAGGATATAGGGACAGGTTCAGTGTGTGTTTTGAGGGTTTTTGGGGGACGAAGAAGAGGAGGTATTGGGCCAAAAGTCAGATGGGGAGGGATATTGGAAGTAGAAGAAATAGGCAGGTAAAAGAGATGACTTTGGTTCTGGTTTAAGAGGAATGAGGCCAGCAAGAGGGGCAGAGCTGGTGCTCCCTGGCTACTACATGAAAGTCCATGGAACAAGTGGACTAAGGACCCTGTGCCCTAGAGGGGCAGAGGCAGGAGATAGGGCTCAGGCTGGTCTCAGCCCCCCTTTCATCTCCTTCAGAGAGTCCCAGGCCACTGTCAAGCAAAGAAGGAAGCCGTGCTCTCGGTGGGCTGGGGAGGGACCTGGATTACATTTCTTTCTTCTCTTCATGCTGTGAAGCATACTTGAGCACAGGGCTTCTAGGAGACCTTGATAAATATTTGTCACAAGAACTTTGCTGCAGTCAAACAGAAACTGCACGTTGACACTCTCATATGGGATTACTTCAAGCTACTCTTTCTCAGGCATTTTGGGTTCTTGCTGACGCCAGGCATTCAGCCTCACACCTCCACTCCATGGGCCTCAGAAACCAAGAGGGAATTCTGGGAAATCCCCCTTAGACTGGCACTTGGAGGAGGGTGCTATGGGAGCAGACTTGTCAGGGCCTGACTTGTAGAGAAGTCTCCCCTACTCTCTGTACCCTGCTTCATGGTGGGAGAGTAAGGTCTCCTAAGGGCCTCAGGCCAGATCCAGTTCAGAAACCCAGGGCAAGCAACCCAAGAAAACAAATCCTGCTGGCAGGTGCCTGTCCTGTGGGGAGACCAATATGTTCCTCAGTGGATAGGGGGTGTCAGGAATAATGGTGCTGGAATTGTCTGTGCAGTAGGCAGGAGAAGACCAGCCAAGAGCAATCTGAGTCCTGAACTGACTCCCATGCACCTTTGCTCCTTAAGCCTTTTGCAAAAAATATGCCACACCTTAACTTTTCTTCAACAGTAGGCAGTGTTCTCACTAGCTGCTCCCCCTCATCCCTGTACCCTTAAGTGGTTTATGTTTTCTTGAGGTTTTACATTTTCCCCTTGCAAATTATCTCCATACTCCTGCATCTGGAAATGAGAAAAATAAATTAGCAAATGGTTACAGTCCAAGCGTTTCCCTCCTCTTTAGAGAGGATCGTATTCTGCACCCTCTCCTTTCACCATCTCTCCTGCCGCTAGTTCCCACCCCCAAACAGGGTTCATTTCACACTCCTGTCTGTCATTCATTTTTAAGGCCTAGATTCCACAAATGACAGACCATGTGCACTTAACATAATGAGACATAACATAAAGTGGGGGAGGGGTTAAGAAAGGATAATAGAGGAGGTGAATTTGATCAAAGTACATTATATGCAGTATGGAAATAATAATGAAACAACTTTGTATAATTCATATGCACTAATACAAATCATTATTTTAAAAAAATCTCTGTGACTCTGTAGATGGAGAATTCATGAATACACCCAGGTTAAAACTTAATGATCCAGATAAAGGTTAAATCAGATAGATCAGTGTGTGGGGAAATATGTGTGAATCACCAGGGCTCTTGATGAGGTCACTACCACTGTTTCTCTCAAAATGTTAAAGACACCTGTAACCGAGAAAAGGTGAATAGAAAGCAAACTTTTTGCTTAAGATGAAACTTTTTTTTTAAGGCAGGTTTTAAAAAAATAAAATTTCCCGGGTTGGCCTAGAACACCTGGGCACAAGTGATCCTCCTGCCTCAGCTTCCCAAATACTGAGACTACAGCTGCACTACCATGCCTGGTTCAAACTTACTTTTTAAATAATCCTTAAAAAATTACAGTATCCTATAATTTGGCAGGAAGAATGGGAAAAGAAAGGGATGCAGTAAGAATTATGGCATCACAATTTGATGCTGATGAAAAAACCAAAATCTTCCTCTAGGGAACCACAGTTTTTCAGATGGAGATACTGAGTTCTGGAGTGCATAAGTGATTTATTCAAAATCAAAGACATTTATTTTCTTTACTTTTCATCCCACAGAATCTCAAGGCTTAGGATCAGAGGGCTCTGAAATCCAGCTCCTTGGTCTCAGGCAAAGAAAGGGCTGAGCACTCTCTCAGTGCCAGGAAGTCAGACCCAACCAAGCTCACAGGATCTAACTGCTTCTATCTCCACCCACCAAACGTTGCAGTGCGATAAGGGTTAAATCAGACAAGTGTAGAGGAGGGCTTAGCTCTGCATGACGAGAGCATGTGAACCACCAGAGAGAAAGGCCCTTGGAGGTGTTCCTTCTCTTATCTTGATAGTGGGGGTGTTCCGTGCCCTTTGTATAACCCTCAAAGCCTAGCGTCTGGCAGCAAAGTTTGCAAAGACTGTCTCCAGGCTGTGGCGGTTGCAAGTGCTTTTGCAAAGATTAGGCTGTTTGATAAACAGATAAACTTGGAGCTGGAAGGGACTTCAGAGTCTGCCTACTTGGCCCTCTCCTCTCGATTTTTTTTTTCTAAACAGAGGAGTAGCTTAGGAAGGAGGTATGAATCACCCAAGGTCACACAGTGACAAGGGGCACTGGAGCTGGGACAGAGATAAGAAAGTGAGTTCAAGCCATTACCTTGCACAGCCTTACCTGGGCTTCTTGAAGGTCCCCAGAGTTCTTTCAATCCCAAACTGCAAACTTTTTCTTCCAATCACCGTCCCTCTCTGTCTCCCCACACCCTCTCCACCCACTCCACCCCCCACCCCGCCCAGCAGCATCTGCTTTGACCCTGCTGGCTGCAGGAGGAGAACAGGGAGCAACAGGCAGTTGGTGGCTTTTGCAGATGGGTCCATCTGTGACAATGCCCACTCCAACCCCAAGTAAAAAAAAAATAATAAAACCATTTCGTCAACACCACCAGCACAAGAATTACCTGAGACTTGCTAAAAGTCTAGTTTCCTGGGCCCCATGTCAGAGTAGAGGCTGGAAAACCTCATTTTCAATCAGCACTTCTGGGGACTTTGTAATCTGGCTAGGCTGGGGGGGCTCCCTGGAAAGATTGGGTGGTGGCCCTTCCACTGTGCCTCCTCACATGGCATTCAAGATTCCTCATTGTCAGTTTGTCAGTTTCCCGTGTTTCGGACCCATCACATTCTTGCATTTCGGCTTCATTAACTTTAGGCACTTTTTTTTTTTTTTTTTTTTTTTTGAAATAGAGTCTTCCTATGTAATCCAGGCTGACCTGGAAGTGGAGATTCTCTTGCGTCATCCTCCCAAGCACTACCACACTTTAGCCTTTTTGGCATTTAATAAAAAAATGTATTCATGAGGTTCAGAGCTCCATACTGCTTACTACTTGCCCCTAAAGTCCCACACAACCTCCCTCCCATTGCAAGTTCTCTACCAGGTAGGTGACAGTGCCATCCCTGTCTTACATCTCAGAGGAATGGGAAGGTGAATAACCCTTCTGAAGGCACAGCCATTACAACCATTTCAGAGCGCCGTTTCCAAGAACATGGGCATCTTTGTTTTCCTCACAATTATCTTTGCTCACATCATTTCCTTCCCGCCGTTGCCATCTCTGCTTGACGATGGTCAGCTTATTCTTCAGTCAACACCACCTCCCAAGACCTCTTTTGAGGCACCTGTACTTCATCCCTCACAGTAAGGGCGATTGTGGCATCTTCTCTTCTGGCCACTACTTGTCTCTGCCTCATTCCATGCAGCAGCAGGTCTGATCATCTAAAAATATTTATCAGGTCATGTCGCTCCAATGCTCCTGAGTGCTGATGGTTCCCATTTCCCTGAGAATAAACTCCCTCACTTGGGCTACCCTCTTCTCTCCCTCTTCAGGCCAGCCTCCTTCTCCTCTCCTTGCTCAGCCCACCCCAGCACACTACCTTGCTGCTATCCCTTCAATATGCCACACACCCCCCTGTCTCAGGAGTTGCTCTTCCTTCTTCACAGAGAGTCCCAGATGTCCACATGGCTTGTTCTCTTATTTCTTTTGATCCAGTTTCTGCCATGTACAGGCTGTGTAACCATAGGCAGAGAGTTTCACTTCAAAGCCTTCATTTCCTTAAACATAGCAGGGAGGGAGGCAAGGAGCCTGGATACAGTTGGCCTCCAAGGTCCCCTCTGAATCAAATAATCTTTGATGAAGGATTAAGCTTTGTGTCCTGACCCACCCCCACCCCAGAAGCAGCTCTAAGTTATGTGAGCTGAAATATACAAGTTTGTGAGTCTTTGGGGAGAAAAAGAATACAAACAAATTATAAATAAAAAATTAGACACAAAGACAGATATTTATTTAGAAAGTTGGAAAATGCCATACATATCTTAAAATTCCAGAAAAGATAGTTTTTTAGTAATTAATTGCTTAATGCGTATCTGTAATAATTTTAAGCAACATTTTAATGACTTTTTATTGCTTCTTTATATGCCAATGATTTTGTTATATTTATTTTCAATAAAGATAATGCAAAGATAATTTACTCATTCTTTTAGTAGGGTTGGCTGGAATTTGTTTCTTTATTACTGAAAGCTGAGATGCAAGAAATTCAAAATTTCATTGAATTTACTCATTCTTTTTAGTACTCCAACTCTGTGTTTGTAAACACAGGAATAATGATGGATTCTATTTCCCATTAAAAAGCAAAAAAATGACATGCTCATAATTATAAATAATACTTTATTAAGTACAGTCCTGACAGAGAGAACTTTTCTTTGACCAAGCATTGGACGGATTCTTCCATTTACTATTTTATAGGTGTGGTGATGAGACTCATTTTCCACAGGCTGCCTTCTAGTTTCAACCCTTGCAATTTTTGCTTCCTGCTTTACCTACACACCTCCAGTGTTTGGTTTAATTCTGGATGGCACGGCTCTGTGCCGTGACAGGAGGTAAGGTGTTGCAGTGAGGGTAGTTCTCCTGTAAGTCATCCATACAAGCTAGCAACAATTTAGTTGCATACAGAATAGGCAACAAACCACACAAATTCATCACACTAAGGCCAAACTAATGTGTCTCCAAATTAAGGTCCCCTTGGCTAAAGTGCCACTTTAACCCAACTTAGCCCTAGAGAAGTTTGGTGGAAGAGTGGAAACAGGCATGTTCTTAACCAACTGTGATTAAAATATCTGTTTTGTAAATTTTATGAAAACGAATGACAGAAAACTTGAGGGTGGATACATCACTATTTTTCTGTGAATTCTCCCTATACTTGAAGCAAAGGCCTGCCCACCCTGCCTACTTGCGTGAGAGAGATTTAGCAAGTTTAGTCAGTGAGTTAAATCAAGGGAGAAGAAACCTTGACCCCACAATAGTTTATTTGCCTCTCCATGGAATATCCTCAATAAACTGCAGGCAAGAGCTCAGCTATAGAACAAACCTTGATGAGTTCAATTACAAAGGATTACACAGGGTCCTGCTTAAGATATTTTGGCCTTGTGTTTCATTCTCAGGGCTTAAATTACTCTGCCATCATTTATAATCCTCCTGACATTCTTGTAAGGCAGGTAGGTGGCAAGGATTATTCTGTATGGTCTTGAAGCTCTGGTTCGAACAGGGCTAAAGTCTGACAAATGAAATATAATCAGCAAATTTTACAAGAAAAGAGGGAACTAAACATTGATGTTTCTGCTTCTGCTATCTGCTTACTCCAAATACCATCTCATGTTTTTTTTATGATTGGGATATGCAACTTAATAGCAGTGTTTTCACTGAATATAGAACAACTGCTTTTAGAAAAACCAAACTGTTAAAGCAATTAAATATTGTCAGCTGCTTTCTTAATATATCTCTTTATTTCTTCTCAAAGGGATTACAGAGTAAAACAGCTTAAAGATGAAAGAGTGCAATTTTTCCATTTAAGGAGTTCTCTGTTTCTTTTGGCCAAGAGGGCATTGATACACATCTGAAGATAAATAGTTAATAAAGGTGTTTGGATTGCAACATCTGTTGCCATCCTTGGAAGCTAGGACTTAATTGCAGAGCAGAGCATCAAATCTTCAGAGGGTTTGTAAGACAGAGATTGATTGGGGTCACCAGGTTACCCAGAAGTAAAATCCCAATCCTTATCTTTAAAATGCAGTGTCCAATTGATTCTCTCTGGATCATTACACACAGCACATGGAGGTAAAGCCAAGGAGAGGAGTGGTCAAATATTATCCTTTTCAAGATACCTTCAAAATAAACCATTGTGGTGCTTTGATTTTGGCGAAGAGTACCAATGTGGAAAGCCAGCAAGGCTTAGAGATGGAAGCAGCAATGTTAATTAATATATCTCACAAATTTGCATTGAATGGATTTTCCACTTTACAACTTCTACTACAGATACAAAATCTGTCCTTCCAGGGGCAGCAAGGTAAAATTTCAACCTAGAAGTCACAGGGTTCCCCTGTCATTAGCAATCTCTAACATCAGAATAATAAGTGGCATGCTTCTATGATTAAAATGTGATCAGCAATGATAGCCATGATCATTCTTCAGTTGAGTCAGGAGAACCAAGTTCCAGTCAGGCTGTACCAATAGGTCACAGTATGACCTTGAACATGTCACCTTTCTTCCTGGGCTGCCATGGCTCCATATTTAAAATGATTGAGTGGACCAAATAGTTTTTAATGTTTTTCTCAGAATTTAAACTTGAAACTCTGTCATCTTTATTCTAATTAATATTCAAACTCTAGGTCTTGCCTAGCTATCTTTGCTGGGGTTATGGCCCTTGAATTTGAGAACTCACCTCCCCGAAAACAGAGACTACCAACAAAAGAGGCCCAGGCCTTGGCCACTGGTACCATGGTGTGGTCTCTAGCTCTAAGTTTCACACTGATGAAAACCAGTGAACAAATATGTAGAATCTCTATTTTAGATCCTATGAAATTCTAGCAAGATCATGCTATCAAAAGAAGACAAAATACTACTTCACTCATGGGAGCCATACAAATGGACTTGTTGCTTCCTGGACAACTTTAATTTCACTGGATTTCCTTTTTGACAGACCTCTAAATAAAAAGTCAAACTTAAACAAAAACTCCTGGGGCCTAGAATACCAGGGAAGCCTGTTAGGTGAGACTATTCACTCCAACAGGTAAAGGAGCCAACAGTATCCAGGGCAGCATCCCCTCAGAAGGGAGTGTGTGAGAAAATACCAGGGTAAGTTCAGCGCCATATTTCATATGCTTAGCTGAGAAAACAGACATTCAAGGGTGTCCATTTTTTGCTTTCTCTTTTTAGTACCTACAAGGTCAGCACTTAGAAGTTAGGACTCCACAGGCCAATAAATACAAGAAAGGGTTCTCTGAAGAGACCTGCCAATCTTGTGATGCTTGGAGGCTGTTAATTATCCTTTCTTATTAAAACTCAACTATTTAAAATCCATTTATATTCACAACCATCAAATCAGATATATCTTGTTACTAGGATCTTGTTATAAGTATCTTGTTACAAGGATCACAAAATGCAACATTCCACAGAAAATATAAAAGTTTTGAGCTCTTTGTAACAAAGTTTACTAAACACTTTTGTGATATAGTTATAGTGTAGAGTATTTTAATTTGAAAGATATGCAGTTAGAATTGCTATATGATTTTTCCATGCATCCTATACTCATCCCAGCCTTTAAAAAATTATCTGAGTAGAGAAGAAAAAGTGAAATCAATTCATAGTATAACTCTTGCTCCTTTAAACGTGCACGCATACACACTCATACACATACCCTTATTCAGATTCCTCTATAACTGCTCACATTTCTCTGGTCGTCTCTGATCACCTCATGACTTTGTTGCCTTAATGAGCTCCTGCACATTTTCAGAGATTTAAGAGGGCTAAAGATTGCTTGTTTCCATTTAAAGGCTAGGATGCTGTCTGCTCCCTGGTAATCCGGTAATATATTTATGCCAAATTCCATTGTATCCCAAGAAAGAAGAGAGTCATACCAAGGAGACGGCTGGACTTCAGTTTCCCTTCTTTCTTTCTTCCCAAACAGGATACTTCTGGCTGGCCCAGAACTAAGTTCACATATTGTGCCAGGCAGCAGAGAATGGCTCCTTAGTGCTTGCACTAATCCTCCTCTTTACTAAATAAGCAAGTCAAGCTTTGGGGGTAGGGATGGGAGGAAAATTATATAATTTGAGTTAATTGGTTTGGGGCTACCCAAAGCCCCAGCTGTATTGAAGGGAATTGTTCAGTCTTCAAGACCCAATTAGAGACATTCAGTTCATGTAAAATAGACTTTATTCTTTTCTCCAAGTCATTGTCAAGAGACTCAGGTTCCATAACATACTAAAAAATATCTTTTCATTATGGTCTGCCCAAATGCCTCCTGAAAACAGGTATACCTAAAAGCATGAGAGGAATATATATATACAAACTAGTTTAATTTACAGGTTCAGGAATACAACCCTAGTGATAAGACTGGAAGTTCTTTACAATAATCCTTCAGGTATTATACAATATGTTCATCAATCAGATTGAACAAATGATCCAACCTCTGTTTTTACCCTGAATAGAGACTGGTTGGACGGGTTTGAGAAATTCATGTTGGCCTTCCTAAATCTGAGACAAAAACCACATGTGACTCCTTTGCATGAGCCATGCGTAAGGAATAGCCATGGTGATTAACTCGCAAGCAACCACAGTGTGAGTCTCCAGATAGGTAGAAAGAAAGAATCACTGTACATTTAAAGTGATCTGAAATGTGCTAGCTTTTTGGTCCAATAGCTTTTTGAAATGATGCTTGAAAACTGGTTTTTGCTGATGACTACAAAAATCACTCTTTTTTATAAGGTCCATGCAACCTGGAAAGAAATTAGAAGCAATAATTGTCAAGCACTGAGGCAGCACCTTTGTTTACAAAATGGCTTCTTGATGCAGCAAGTTCCTTAATTCCACGATTCCTGAGAGTATACCATGTGCATGGCATGAGAAAAGAAACAGAGTTAAGGTCAAGTGCTTATCCTCAAAGGACTGAGAAAGACAACCATAAATCTAGACAAACAAAGGAAGGGTACAGATGCACAAACTAGAAGATGAAAGGTAGAGAGCTCATCTAGTTACAGATTTAGGGACAAAATGATATTGAAGATGGGTCTTGCAAACTCAGATAGGCTTTAAAACCTGTAAGTGATTCCAGCAGGCAAAGAAATCACTGAGCACATATAAGATCCCTCCTGAGTATCATCATTTCATTGGGGAGATTATTTCAGAGGGACCAAAAGGAAGAAAGGATGAAGCCAGAAAGTTTTCAGGGACAAGTCTGGAAAAAATTGAGCAATGCAATTGAAATGCAACTAAGAGTGCTGGTGGGAAATAAACTGAATTGAATTTGGAAGACTAGGTCAGGTACAAATCCTAGGTTTTGACTACTCAAGTGGGAAGAATGTACTTAATTTCAGGAACAATGGAAAGCCACCAAAGAATTTGATCTGAGTAATGGCAGGATCAACACTCTGCTTTTACCCAGAGAACTTGACATCAGTATGCTGTGTGGAAGGAGGCAGTGAGGGCCTAAGTGAGAATGAAATTCCAACCTAAGAGAGCAAACCCAAGAAGTGGAGAGTGTGCACTGACTGCAAGCAAATAGAATTGATCAAGTAGGGAACCAACATGATCCATAGCCTGCAGAAGAACTGATTCTGAGATGAGCTGGTTGCTTGCTGGTGGAATGACTTTTGCTCATTCAACAGACACAACTGAGAGCCTGAACACTGTCCTAGCACTTGGGACATATCACAAGTAAAATGGATATGGATCCTTGCCTCATGAAGGAAGTATTTAACTCCTGCATGGAGTTAAATAATTCTAAATAAGAGCTTCCAGAAGTACAGCCCTGTCCTGTGGGAGCTTATAGTTGCTCAGCCGTGGCATAGATTAGGAGATGCTAAGACCATGATATGTCTCCATGAAAGTAAGGGCTCTGTGTGGAGGTAAGCAGGCTTGTTCTTGCAGCAAAGGCCTACATGTGTGAGAGAGATTTAGCTACACACAGGTAAAACAGCAGTGTCACTATACACGGGATGACATCAGGTAGGTAGAAGATATCCCCAAAGCCAGAGGATGGCTAGCTAGGAGCAGTACTGGTCAGACTAGACGCAAGTGAAATCTAGGGCCCGAACGAATATTTTTTAAGTTAATAAATAAGAAAGAGTGGGAAGAGTGTGGTGCCTCACGTTCATAATCCCAGCACTCAGGAAGTAGGAGCATCACGAGTTCAAGGCAAGCCTAGGCTACATAATTACATTTTCAAAATGAAAAAAAGAAAGAAGGGCAGTAACTCAGCAGAAAGCAACATAGAAAAGGAAGGACAGAGCCTTGGAACTTGGCATTATTTGTATAGCAGGAGAAGGGCTCTGTCTACAGACATCTCCTAGAGCAGGGTCATAAGGAGATGGATGCATCAGACTATCAGGACATGGTGCCCTTAGACAAAAGGAGTCACCTTACTGCTCCTTCTTTCCCTGACACTTGGTTTCCCAGACAAAAAGCTGACTCCATTTGGCTTCTGTGAGTAGCTTGCCTACCAGGGAATGATAGGCTGGACATAGATTTCCATATCTACCCAAAAAAGGCCAGTTCCACCTAGCAGATGGATGCATTAGAATTCTCATCTACATGTCAGTTGCCTTAGCAACAGGTTCTATGGAGCAGGATCCTCTCAGGGACCGCACCTTGGGACAGGTTCACCAAAGCACAGCTGAACCTTACAGAAAACACTACATGGCAGGCCTGTCATGAGTACACTTCACATGTGCTATTTGATCTACTCCTTACAACCATCCCATGAGGCATCTATTATGATTCTGATTTTATAGATGATGTTAAGAAACCTGCCCAAGGTCACATGGCTAATAAATGGTGGATATGGGATTTGAACTTCTAGTTCACTGCCTAGGTATCCAGCAGGTCTCCAAGATTCTTCTGTTGCCTGTTCTCAGCACTGTTAACATCAACTCCATATTGGAGTGAGTGCAATTAGCTAACTTTTGGGTAAATGGGCTTTTTAGTCCTACTATTACATCACCTTAGCAAAAGTCAAAGACCCTCTATGTGTACTTTCATCACTTCCTCAGGCCAAAAATTGCATATTCTCCCTCATATGCAGACTATAGACTTAAAACAAATGCAGTAATATTATTGGACATGGATCACACACTAAGGGGAGAATGTGCACAGGAGAAGTAGAGAAAGGGAAGAAAACCTAAAACTCAAATGTGGTTGATGTGCTCACTGTGCAAGAATGAATATAGTAATCTTAAACTGGCAGAGGCCGCTGTAGGAAGGGGAATAAGCAAGGTTGGGGTCATCATCTCCGTCCACAGAGAAGGGGCTCTTTCCAGTGGTTCTTTAAATTAAGGCCTCTTTCTCACACTGGCACAGCTAATGCCTACCAGAGCACCTAGCATTAAAATAGATGCTCAGAAAAAGAGCAATGCTGGAGGTGTCACAATACCCAACTTCAAACTATACTACAAAGCCTTAGCAACAAAAACAGCATGGAAATAGTGAAGAGGTCTGGCAGAGATGAACCAATGTGGGCTGTAATACACATGTGCATGGAAGCAACACTAGGAATCTCTCTGTATAGCTATCTTTATCTCAAGCTAACAAAAACGCTATGTCTTTCTTATTATCGCTTATGTTTTCTCTTCAACAAAATCAGACACAACAGGTGGAACAGAATCTGCACAGTAGCAAGGGGGATGTGGGGGGTGGGCGGGGTGGGGGGAAGGGAGGTGGCCCAAACAATGTATACATATGTGAGTAAATGTAAAATCGATAAAATTAAAAATAAAAATAGATGCTCAGAACAGCTTTATGGTCTAAAGTGAGTGACCTCAGACCAGTCATCCACCCACCTCTGCGGTCTGTTTGATCCTAATCTCCCAGGACAATCCCTAGGAATGAGACTAGCCAGGTTAGGAGAAAGAATAATCAAGAATATGAATTTAAATAAAGAAATGAGGGTAGGTCAGATGTGTGAGCACACACCTTTAATCCCAGCTCTGGAAGGGGAACTGACAAAGAAGACCATAATAACCATGAAATCTAACCTTTGCCTAAGATTGCCTTAGCCCAGAGCTTTCTCAAGTACATCACATGTACTAATACATTTAAACATTACAACAACCTGATGGGCAGTCATACCCTCTTTTCCCTCTTCAGATTAGCAAGCAGAGAGGACAGAAATCATTGGTAGGTTTGCCTAATACCACACTGCCCCTTAGACATGTGATTTCATCCTGCCAGGTACCATATTTCCCTAGGTGATCAGAGCCGAGTGTGTCCCTTCAGAGGCCTTCAGTGGGCCTCAGTGTGCCCATCTGAGAAGTGAGGACATTGACTTGTGTGATCATTAGTAACCAGTAGATTCACACTGGCTGCCTTTTGAACGTGGACCACTGGAAATACACCCTGCACCCATCTGTATTTTTAATTATGCCTTTTTAGTGTAATATTCAGAAACCATTTCAAAATCTAAAAGCCCAAAGGAAAGTAAGCAGAAATGCCATCTATAACTCCTTCTTACTACTAAGAAAGAGTAGAATGACCCCAGTACCTCCTGCAATGGTTAATCTCACCTTTAGAATTTGCCAGAAGAGAGGGCAGTGCTGTCTCTGGGAGGTCCAAATGGGAGCCATAGTGGGAGCAGCACTTCTGGGTTTTTCTCATTAACTTCTCACAGGTACATCATCCCCCATGTAACTGGGCTAATGTCAGCCAAGCCCATCAGGAACCCAAAGCTGGAGGACTCAGCCTAGGCTTCCTGTTTCTTTCTTTTCTTCCCTTCCCCTTTTTATTTACCTATTTACTGAATCACACAATTGGGAAGACTAAAGTCTAAACAGTCTTTGTTGTTTCTGCCCTTCCATCCCTTTAAGTCAAAGAAATGGAATTCAAAAGCAAAGCCAGGAGACATCCATCTTGCAGAAAGTTAAACAAGGCTAGCCAGATAGAGAAAGCAGATAGGACACATCTGTCAATACACACTCAACAGAAAAAGGACATAACTGCATGACACACAAGCACCAAAGCCTCACACCCACTGGGATTTCACCTGGGGTGAGCCTCAGGCAAAGCGAACATCATCTCCAGGGTGGCAGCACCAACTGGCCAACAAGGCAGTTCACTTCCTGCTCTCAGGTAGGAGGTCACATGGTTCAAGCCACCTCGCGCACCTCTGTTTGATTCTCTCATGGCAGATGACATGCAATCCTGGAGACTCTGAGCCAAGCTCATTTATTCAATCTTTCAACAATAAAATAATATTCTTTGGTGGTACTGGGGGTTGAATTCAAGGCCTCATGCTTGCTAGGCAGGTACTCTACACTCGAGCCACACCCCTAGCTTCCTGCCTCTCTTTTGCCTTAGAAATTTTTCAGGTAGGGTCATGGTTGTGCCCAGAGTTGGCCTGAGACAGCAGTACTCCCACCTACGGCCTCTCTGGGGTCACAGGCACATGCTACCACTGCTGGCTTATTTGTTGACTTTTTTCTGTGGCTGGCCTCAAACCTCAATCTCCAGCTCCCAAGTAGCTGGAATTACAAGCGTGAGTCCCCATAGTCTGCTTGACAAATTATTTTGAGTGCTTACTCTGTGCCAGGTGCTATTGAATGTTCTGAAGTGAAACAAAAATCTGCCCTTCAGAATTTACGTATTATTGGACAAGTCAGATAATAAATAAATATGTCCTGTCTGGTAGTAACAGGTACTATGAAAAAAAAGAAAGAGAGAGAGAGAGAAAGGAAGGAAGGAAGGAAGGAAAGAAAGAAAAAGAAAGAAAGAAAGAAAGAGAGAGAGAGAGAGAAACAGCACAGAATAGAGAAGAGAGGAGGAAGAGACAATATTTTTAGATGGGTGATCAAGGAGGTGACATTTGAATAAAGAAGCATGTGAGTCCTGTGAGTGTCTGGTAGACTGTTCCCAGCAAAGGATACAGCAGGTGCAAAGCTGTGAGACATGAGCATGCCTGGCAAGCCTGAAGACCAGCAAGAGGGTTGCTGCATGGCTTAAATGAGTGATGCCAAGACCAGACTTATGCTTCTAGAACAAGTCGCTGGGAAGTAGAGAGAGCAGAACATCCAGCACGGACATCCTGAGACACTGTGAGGAGGATCTGCTGTGGGGAAAATCGTGAGCTCTGTGAATAAAATGTGCTGCATTTTCGTTCAATTGTGTACTGAGTGATCTGCTCTGCATCGGCTCTCAAGAGACCCTGTGCACCCAATGCAAGTCAGCCCTGCTCTGCAGAGACCACTTGATTTGTGTTAGGTGAGAGAAACGTTTTTCCTCTTTTTCAAGTTGTAAGGAATGAATATCTCCGCAATGGTGTACAAATAATGGTTCAACAACAAGATCTCTAAGGGAAAAGAGGATAGGAGGGCCATCTGGCTGCTACATCTGTTACCCCATTGCTCTCCAGGGTCGATTCTGCTGATCTGGATGGCTAGGCAGGTGTCCTCTTCCTCCCTCATCGCTCCATGTGCATCCCTCCCAAGGCTGCATGCTTGGTCGATGAGAACAACCATCCCCAACAGAGGAGGACTGTTCTTCGGTCAAGGGTATACAGTAGCTGTACTCCCTACCAGAACCTCCAAACAAGCTCGACAAGAAAAAATAGATGATTGATTGATGGATAGATACATAGATGCAACTTTAACATAAATTTTACTGGAATAAAGAATTTATAGCACACAACTTAAAAATAATAAGAAAAATGTATTAGGGTTCTTCAGAAAAATACTAAGCTAGACACAGACATGAAAAGGGAAATTTATTACGGGAATAATGATTATGGAGACCACAAAGTCCTAATGCCAGTTGGAGAGCCAAGAAAGCCAGTGGTGTAGTTCAGCCTGAGTTTGAAGGACTGAGAATCAGGGGAGCCAACAGTGTAATTCCAAATCTAAGACTGAAGGCTTAAGAATGGGAGGTGAAGGGTGGGCATGGGCTGGATGTTGCTAAGAACCAGGAGATCCTATGTCCAAGGATAGGAGAAGACAGATGTCCCAGCTCAAGAAGAGAGAAAATTTGCCCTTCTTCTCTGCCTTTGTGTTGCATTCAGGCCCTCAGGGGACTGAATGATACCCACCACATTGGTGAAGGTGAATCTTCTCTACTTAGTCCAAGGGTTTAAATGCTAATCTCATCTAGAAACACCCTCACAGGCATACCCAAAATAGTATTTTGTCTGGGTATCTCTTAACCCAGACACACTGACACATAAAATTAATCATCATAACACTATGTATTACAAATGTCATACATCCAAATAAGACTCACAAAACACTTTTATTGATTACTGCTGAAATCTTAAATATATGGCCAATCTATGCTAGTAGTTATCAAATGAATGTAGCTATGATATGAATGTTGGGTGATATTTTCATTTAAATGAACAAGACAAAAGCGAGATAACAATGATACGTAGGAAGGAACTTCATTATCAACGATGTGAGAGACTTCTTTGTTGAATTGGATAATAGTTTGTGAGAACTAGAAGAATATTTCCTCAACTTTTTGTGCTATTTATAATGTAATAAGTACAGAAAAACTCACTTTTTAGGTTTAATATGGATAATTAATGTTTCTTCATCACTTTTTAATTGAGATAAATTAATCAGTCTCTGATTTTTAGCACTCACCCATTCCCACAGTGTAGACACATTCCACCACTGATTTCAGACTGAACGCAGAGCAGGGAAGAGATGGACTTTGCTACGTAGTAACAGATGGAGATACTTCTCCATCTGCCATGTAGATATAATAAATTTCAATAACCTCAAAAGCATGTGTATTGTTAAAATCTAGTGAAATAATTAGTGATAGGTTTAAGTATTTTTCCTTTTTAAAATATAATTTAATTATAATTTCATATGACTCAGTTTTAATAATGGCTCTATTTAGCAACTGGCTCACAAAACTCCTAAAAATTTAACAATAAACTCTCCAGAGCTGGTTAGGAGCCAGCTCCAGCACAGCTTTAGGTTATAGGGATGTCTGGCCCTGTCTTCATAGCTAACTTTGAAGGGTCAAGATCTTTGCCTCTCTTCTGTCCTTTCTACAGGAACCACTGTGAAACAGACAATTGTCATCTAAAGGTCTTAGTACTGGGATGGTCCCACCTGCCCTCATCTGGATACTGGAACTTCACAAAAGAGTAGGCAGTGCAATTTGGGCGCATGGACACTTGGGCTCTGACCTCTCGCTGCTGCAGTAGGTAGAAGTATAACATGTCAGAGCTGGAGTGAACTGGTGAGATCACAATTCAGCCTCCTATCCAGTGTCCTCCTTTTGTAGCCCATCATACAATCTGTTGTTAACCTGTAAAGAAAAAGAGAAAGAAGCCACCATTATCCTATTTTGAGGAGAAGTCCAGTAATGAGTGAAACATGCACTCTCTAATATATTTGACAAGGATCCCAGTGGACAGTGTTCTGTGTTTCTGGTCTGAGTATTTGGAGCCTAATGCCTGGAGAGCTAATAAAAACATGTCATGGACTGACCCTGAACTTCTAGCACAGAGAAATGTGCTACCTATGCAACAGAATGAGATTCATACACTTTTTTTTCTAACCCTTGTATTCACTTCCCTTCTTCCAAACCAACATGCCATGTGACCCTTGTGTGGTTTGGCTGAGGCTGTCCCTTCTTCCTAGAGTTCCACCCACCCCCTCTTATCTGTTAGCCCTGTCTATCAAACCAAGGTCCAGATACAATGAAATCCTTGCAAGCTGCCCTGAACAACCTTGGCCTCTGTATCTCTAGCACGCCAATGGACTTCTGCTGCCTTATGCCACGAATTATAGTTACTTGTCAGTCAACTGATCGTACTGTCTTCATCTTTAAACCTTACTTCCAGGGTCCTGCACAGTGACATAAATGACCTGACCAGTCATTGTGTCCTCAGGAGAGAAGTCCTTGTGATCTATTACTTGTATGTAGCTAAGACTCTTATGCCATAAACACTCAGCAAGCTCATCACCTCGTCCCCCCTGCAGCCTCAACAAAGCTTGATTTCAAAAATCACTAAAAGAAAACATGAACTACTTCTGGGAGATAAGTAAGTCATGTTCAGGCCACAGCTGCTTTCCAAAGTAACAGACTCCACTGTTTGGCCCTGTATAGCATCAGCTGTAGATAAACCTCCAGCTGCCTATAGAATGACACGGCCAGTGTAACTGGATTGTGCACAAGATGAGGAACAGAGATTCCTGTTTGATATGAGTCAGTAACAGCAACAATGATCATCCCAGAATCCCCACCAAAGTCCTCATGGGACAACAATACAGCAGAATTCAGCACCACAAACTGGGCAGGAAGATGTCCTGGCTTCATCATTTGTCATCTGTGTGACCTTGGGCAAATTGCTCCACCTGCCCACCTTCATCTTCCTCTCATCACACTATAAGGTGACTTGTGAGGATTTAATGAGCTAACACAAATCAAGTGCTTACAGGAACTGCTGCAATACCAACCCATGGTAGTTGTTATTTACAGTAATAATAGCAACAAAAACAACAATTATTATTAGAAGACCGTGGGGTAGGGGAGAAGAGGGCAGGGTAGCAGAGAAAGGGCACCAGCTGGGAAAGTGCGAGTATGCTTTCTGGCCTGATAGTTACTGCATAACTCTGTGCCTAGGCCAAGTCACTTCCACTCTCTGAACCTCAATTTTTTCATCTGTAAAATGAAGTCGTTGGATTAGAACAGTTTCCTAAATTGGGCTAAACATCACAACATTTTGGGAAACCTCTTAAAAACCAAGGTGCTCACACTCCACTGATATTCACTAAATCGGGCTCTGAGAGTGAGGAGCTCAGGAATATAATTTGTCTTTGAAGCTTCCTAAGTGAGCCTGATGTGCCCAGTTAGTTAGCATTTAGGAACCCTTGGATTCAACCAAAAGCCCCAACCTCTGGGCCTTTGCACTTACTGTTCCCTCTGCCAGGAAATTCCCTTAAATATTTCTTCACCTCATTCTCATTCATATCACTATACAAATGTCACCTGCTTAGAGAAAAATCTTTCTGATCACCTCTCTGTAATACACTACCCGTCCAACCACAGTTCCATCTTTTACTGTGATATATCCTTCCCCATAGCACATCTTACTACATGGCTTGATCGGTTGGTTGTTTCTGTTCCTCACTAGAATACTAGCTCCATGAGGGCAAGAACTGTGTGATGTCCACCTCTGTATCCTAGCACCTCTGGTATAGTGCTGGGTCAAAACTGGCACCTAAGAAATCAGTTTTAAATCAACAAATAGGTAACTGAATAAATGAATAATTATGTGTTATGGTTTAGATGTACAATGGTCCACAGACTCATGTGTTGAAGGTTCCTCCCAGCTTGGATTATGAGGTGATTGGATCAGGAAGGTGCTAACTTTATCAAAGGGTTAATCCATTAGTTCATGGCTGAATGAAGCCTGGCTGGAGGAAGTAGGTCACTGGGGGTGTGCTTTGAAGGGTAAATCTTTTCCCTGGCCCCTCCCGGTCTCTCTTAACTTCCTGGCCACCATGAGGTGAACAGTACTTCTCTATTATGCCTGCTCCACTACGCTGCTCTGCCCCACCACCGCTCCACTGCAATGGGGCTAAGCAACCACACACTGAAACCTCAAAAACCATGACCCAAATTAAACCTTTCCTCCTTTAAGTTGCTTACCTCCAGTATTCTGTCACAGCATTGAAAAACTAGCTGGCACAGTGGGCATTTGCTTTGCCTTTGTCTGTAAATCAAAGAGCATCAGGAGAAGTGAGCAGCAGCAAGTGGGCAGCTCACTCGGCCAAGGATTTCAACAAGAGTATCTCCTCCACCGGACTGCTCTACAGCTAAAGGCTAAAGGGCACAGCCTTCTTGGTCTCAGGGGTTCCCCAGGATGGTGGCTTTGCTTCTTGCTGTACCTGTGATAACCTCACTGGAGAGAGGTGTTTAAATCCAGTTAGCTGCCTCAGAGAGGTGTGGTGGGAGTTCACTGCACTCACAGTTCCCAGGTGCTTATTTTCAGGGAGGCTGATGACAAACCTTTTAGTCGTTGCTTTATGGAGGGCAGGGAGCTTTCTAGACCCCCATTACAGAACAGTATAGACCAAAAGACATGATGTCATTGGATTTTAAAGAGGTGCTTGAGCTGGAAAATGTTTCCAGAAGTATTTTAAAGGGGTTCATAAATGATTAATAAAATTCATATGTGTAGATTATTATCTTAAAATATGCTCTATATGAAATACTTCTGAAGGCAAAATTTTATGGACTAGCATTTTACTTCCAGATTTCTAGGGCTTTGAAAAATAAATATGCTGATCTGAGTCCATCAACTTTAAAGGAAAAATCCCTTTCCCTAGGCCATCTTCTTGCTTGTACACTGGGGATGCATGGCCTTTACATGAAGATTACTAGAGTTTAAGTTATCTGTTTAATCACTCGCCTTACCAAAAAATGCTCTGATTGGTAGTAGTCTTGATTTTTCCATGAAAAACCCCAATTTTTTGCCTCCTGAATAATATTTTTCCAAAACTTTGGTGAAAATAGATAAGAGGTCAGATAATCCATGAACCAAAAAAGAGCAAGTATTTCCAGTATCAATGAATAGTCCCTAAATAAGAAGTTCCAATGTTTTTCCACTTGAAAAACATTAAATGAATGAAAAAGTTTACAAGAATGTGTCAGAGTCTTTAATGTGTTTATGTGCATGTAACTCTCAGAAAAAAGAAAAAAATCAGCCATAACTCTCCCCAGAAGTTCTTGTCTGAGATCCCTATATCCCTGGATTACTATATAGACTCCTCTAGAGCCAGCATTCCTCAGAACACAGAATGGGCAACACTAGCCTAGAAAGCACTCTTAAGAGACTGGAATTTTAGAAAACATAATTGATTTTTCTATATGTTTGCTTGTTGGCTGGTTTGTTGAGAATGTTGGAAGTCAAGAGTTGTGAAAAGCACCAAGTGTTTTTCTGAACTCACCAAGGTATGATTTTTGCCCTCTATTGAGAACATAAGAAGAAGAAGATGGTGCAGATATGTTCTTGGTGTGGCAACCTGGTTGGACAAATGTGTATGGGTGAAATTCTGTTTTTGACTATAATGGGGTCAACTGGCATTGGACATGCCTTCTCCCCACAAACAGTGATTAAACAAGACTGAGGATACAAGGCAACTCTTGCCAGGGGTTGACCAACAGGCAGCAGGATCATGATCTCTGAAAGAAGGGAACCCCAGGAAGGGAGTCCTATATGCCACATGGCTTTCTGCCTGGGGATATTTAGTACAATATAGCCCAAGCGGAGTGTGATGAGCATGTTTAGTTGAGGAATCAGAGAGCAGAGTTTGGAGATACTGGAGCCATGGGATCTACCGCAGGGAGGGCACCAGAGAAGAGGTAGTAGTGCAAAGAGGTTGTCATAAGTTTATACTTAAGAATTCCTCAGGGTCTTTGGCCAAGTGGAGGACTGTACATGCTCAGTGTAAAACTCCACAAGGATTAGCAGAGGACAGGTTCAATGGAGATGAAATCCAGGTAGAGACACCAGAGATCCTCAGTGTTGAAAGACTGGAGTTCCAGTCAAGCACATGGGAAACACAAGGTGAGCACTTCATACATTCATATAAGAAGCTAGAAATTCCACTAGCAGACTATGCCATAGGCTAAGAATCACTGTCATAAAAAAAAAAAAGAATCACTGTCATGCATCATTTTGGTCAGTGATTAACCAACTGCATTATATGATGGTGGTCACATAAGATTATAATAGAACTGAAAAACTCCTATCGCTTAGTGACTTCATAGCCACCATACTGTGCAGCACAGCTTATAACTCACACCCCAGGTAAAGTGGCCTAGTGTACTGCAATCACATAAGATAGAGCTTGTACAATTATGTATAGTACATGCTACTTGATAATGATGACAAATGACTATGTCACTGGATATGTAGTTATCATACTATACTTTTTATTGTGTTAGAGTGTATGCTTTCTATTTATTAAAAAAAGTTTGCTATAAAATAATGTGTGGTATACTCACAATAGTCTCATACATCTTATATTTACCAGATCTCTTGGTTGTATCATTTTCTTTTGTGCTATGCCATCTAAGTTTGTGTGAGTACACACTATAGTGTTCACATAATGGCAAAATTGCCTAATAGTACATTTCCCAGAATGTAAGCTGTCATTAAGAGATACTTGACTATATATCCAAAGAACAAAACAAGACCCACCCTAAAAAATCCTTAACACAGGCATACACACAACCAAGGTGAACCACCAGTAATTTAAGTTCCTGTTCTACACTGCACTGGAGATTCTAGCTAGAGCAATAAGGAGGAATGAAAAGTATAAGGATTGGGCAGAAAGAAGTAAGACTTATTTACAGATGGCATGAGCATATATATAGAAAACCCTAAGGAATCTGTACAGATGGTTGCAAAACTAGGGAATTCAGTAACATAGCAAGTTACAAAATCAAATACATAAAAATCAATTCTGTTTTAATACATAAATGGCAAATGATTATAAGATAAAATTTTCAAAGCACATTTCTTATGGCATCAAACTACATAAAACATTTAGGAATTAGTTTGACAGAAGACATTCAGGACCTCTGTACTGGAAATTATACATTGCTAAGAAAAATAAGTAAAAGTCTGTACCATATTCATTAATTAAAAAGTTCAATATTGTTCAGGTATTAATTCTCCCTTTCACCAAACGATCTACAGATTTACCACACCCCATCAAAATCTTAATGAGCCTTTTTTGTAGAAATTGACTAGTTAATTCTAAAATTTATATAAAAATGCAAAAGACCTACTCTGACCAAAATAATCTTTTTTTAATTTTTAATTAATTAATTTTTTTGATGGGATTGGGTTTTGAACTCATGGTTTAGCACTTGCAAAGCAGGTGCTCTGCTACTAGAGCCACAGCTCAAATCCATTTTGCTCTGGTTATTTTAGAGATGGAGGGGTCTCAAGAACTCTTTGCCCAGACTGGCCTCAAACCCCAATCCTCCCCAGCCTCCCAAGTAGCTAGGATTATAGGCAACACCAACGCCTGTCTCATGCCTGTAAAAAGAGTAAAATATAGGAGGCATATGATCTAATTTCAAGACATTAAAAACAGACAACCATCATAGCAATATGGTATCGATTTAAAGATAGATTAAAAATTGGATAGAGAATTGGTAGAGGCAGACATATCTAATCAATTTATCTATGACAGAGGCACCAGAACAATTCAATGAGGAAAGGAAAATCTTCATCAAATGGTTTTGGAACTACTAGACAAATTTTTGAACAAAACCATCCTCAACTGTTACCTCACACCATCAAATTAATTGGAAAGCTGGAAGCATGGTTCAGTGGGTAGATCACTTGCCTTGTAAGTACAAGATCCTAAGTTTGACCCTGTCAAAAAAATAAAAAAATTAGAGATGAATTACAGATTTAATCACAAAGCTAAAATTACAGAGCTGCTAGAAGAAAGTATAGAAAAATATCTTCATAACCTTAGATCAGGCCAAGATTTCTTAGATGAGACAAACACAAAAAGCACTAACCATAAAACAATTGGAAAATTTTTATTTTAAAGTAATAAACTTGGTGATCAATAAAGATAGCCAACTTGGAAGGCTTCCTAGCTACTTTGAAGGCTGAGATCATGAGGTTCAAGGCCAGCCCTGGGCAAATAGTGCATTCTCACGAACTATCTCCAAAATAATCAGGGCAAAATGGACTGGAGGGGTGACTTAAGCCTTAGAGAACATGATTCAAGCACTGCATTCAAACCCCAGTCACAGACCCCCCCCCCTAAAAAAAAAAGAAAATAAAAATTAAGGGCACAGACCAAGAGAAAATACTTGTAATACCTACATACTAGAAGAGACTTTTATCCAGAATATATAAGTTATATATTGTCTACAAATTAATAAGACAAACCAATAAAAAGTGGATGAAAAGCTGGAGACTTTATGAAAGAAAAAATGGTAACAAGCATTTGAAAATGTGTTCAGCAGCCTTGGTATTCAGAAAAAATTAAGACAACAGTGATACCCCTTCATATCATCGAAACAGGTATTGTTAGCAAGACTGACAAATACTTGTGAGGAGATGGAAATATTGAAACTCTCATCCCCTGGCTGTTGAAGGGCCACCTTAGAAAATTCTTTGACAGTTTCTTAGTTTCCTAAAGAGTAAAAGATGTACTTAACCTAAGAGTGAGCAATTCCATTCCTAGGTAATTCCTTAAGAGAAATAAAAACATATTCACACAAAAAGCTTACCCAACAATGTTTACAGAAGCTTTATTAATAATAGTCTAAGATTGAAAAGAACTCAAATGTCCATCAACACAAGAATGGCTACATAGAGTAATAGTCATACAATGAAATATTAGTTATAAGTAAAAGAATGAACTACTCATACACTCAATCAACATCACCAATGTTCTCAAAAAGTACTATTTTGAGTGAAAGGTGCCAGACACAAAGGATTCATGTCATATGATATAAATTATATGAAATTCAAGAACAGGCAAAACTAATCTATAGTAATAAAAATCAAAACAGTAATTGCCTAGAGGGTTTGTATTGACCGAATGGAGGCAGAAGACTACTGAGATGAAGGAAAAATTGTGTATTTTGATTGTTTTGTTGATTACCAGGATGTGATACATCCAGTGGTACACTTCAGATCTGCATCTCACTGTATGCACATCTTACCTCCAAAAAAAAAAAGGGGGGGGGAGGGGGATGGAGGAACAGAACGTGTGATAGTAGGATAGTGTGCACACACACACACACATAGAAGCAATGTAAATATGGGTAAGTATCTTCCTTGCCACCTGGGCCAGAGTTGCGCAGGGCACCATACACTTTAGAGTCTTTTCCATATAGATCTTTAAATCTCATTATGAAAAACGTCTTTCTTCTATTCATTCCATTCTCTCTTGGGCTTTATTATCAAAATACCCACACATGTTTGAAAAGAGAGGGAACAGAAACACCTAATTCTGAATTTCGCACTTACCAGAATCCAAGACAAATTGTTCATTGTTGACATTTTCAGATTTCATTTCCTGCCATGATTCTGCTCAGGAAAGGAAACAAGAGAGGAAGTGACTTTCAACTCCTCCCTAGTCTCCCAAACCTAGCCACTTGATTTGTATCTAGAATTTGATAGCAGGGAAAAAAAACAACGTGTTTTCAAGAACAAAAAAGTTACTATTTTTATTATAAGATAGCTCTGTAACTGGCTTCATACTACCTTCCCATTAAGACAGACCAAGTGACATTCTCAACAATAGCACCTCGCTTCATTACTGAAGGGCACTGGTCACATTAAAATGTAACCACATGGAAATGAATTTCCCCCTTTTCACATCTCTGTCCTTGGTTTCCATGGAAGAGGGCTAATTACCTTTTTAATAGCCCTAATTGATGGGCTTACAGATCATATCTTTCAGTCCCCACTTGTGTGGGGGAGGTGGGGGTGGGGCGCCCTCCTTTTCTCTTGACCCCTGGGCTCCAGCTCTTCCTCTTGGAAGGAGGTTTGCTGCCTGGTGCGAGGCCCCTGCCTTGTGTTCCTCTGTTTGTAGGACTACCTGCAGCCCATTGTGGGCTGACCAGGAAGCCTCGCTTTGTCTTGGCCAATTGACACAGCTGCACACTCAGTAAATAGACTCAGATGTTGAGCTTTTGTTTGAAGGATCTTTTCAGATTAATGCAGAGAGAATTAGTTTTTAAAACTTAAGCCGGAGCCAGGATGAGTAGAAAGGAGCCATGAGCCATTGAATTCACATCCACAAAATGAGAACAACTGTCTTACAAGGATGTTTAGCTTCTGTTCATTTTGGAGGGAACACGGAGGGGCGAGGCGCCCACGTTTCGCTCTCCTCAGAGTCTTTACCAGCCATTGTGAGAAGAGTGGCTTCATTCTCTAAGGGAAGAGAGTGCCACCCTTGTCAAGAAGATATGGTGACCACAAAATAGGTATCTGCAGTTGATTTGAGTGTCCTTATTTCCAGATCACAAGAGATTCTGATAAATGATGGAAGGGGACCCAGATCCTACAGCAAAGACCATTTATTTTTATCAAGTTGACAGGCAGGGTAGCAGTCTGGATCCCGTGCTGATCACAACTTCAGATTCTTTGAGTTTCATCAGTTCCACCATCCAATCCAGCTCACACGTGCTCACGCTGAAGCACTCCTTGGGTGGGGCCTCAGGATTGGTCATGGCTTCCAACTGATGGCTGGTCTCTTGGGAGAGGGGCTGTACCTAGCTCTTCTCCTGTACCTGGCACTCACTCAGCACAAATTAGAAGCTTAGTCGCAATCAATAGTGATTAGAAACTGTCAGACTGTATGCCTCTCTGATTCTCAGACTCACTTTCCTCAAGCTCTAAATTGGAGATCATTATTCTTTGCTAATATCTCCATGTACTTAGGGAAGCAATTTGATGTTGTGGAAAGGAGTTTGACTTTGACTTAGGCTGATCTGAGTTCAAATCCTTCATCTAACACTTACTAGCCATGTGGTCTTAGACAAGTCACTGCTCTGATCTCTTCACCATGACAACTAAAATGATAGCTTGGGTCTGGCAGTACACCAGTGGTAGAGCGCTTGCCTAGCATGTGGTCCATGGGTTCCATCCCCATCACTTGCCCCCCAAATGAGATGACTTGTCTCACAGGGCTGTCAGAGATAGGAAGAGTTTTCTATCTATGTGAAAGTGAGAAGCACAATGGAGATGCCCCAATATGCTGGTTCTTTCTCCATGTCTCTGCCTTACAAATGTTCTGTTTTTATCTTTTTTAGAAAAGATCAAAAGAGATTCCAAATGGAAAAGCACATGGTGAATTATAAAGTGTGTATTTATGAAGCAAACTTCCTTCATTGTTCTAATAAATACTGAAGAATGACTGTTGATGGCACTCCCAGCTCTCACTTTGTCAACCCTCCTTTCTCCTCTCATCTCCAATGTGACTGTTACACTGCCCACACGGGTACACACTGTAACCACTGCTCCCCCAAATACACCCCCACTAAGCTAAGAGGGAGCTACTGATAAAGCCAAGAGATGAATCAGAAGGGTGCAGAGAACAAAGACAAGAAGAACGGTAGACATGGGTGACTTCCTCTTCTTTGATCCTAGCAATGGGATTTAAAGAAAATGCTTGTTTCTTTTTTCCTTTATGGACAATTAACCAGTCTGGATCCCTTCTTCCATGTTCTTCCACAATGTATTTTCTGTTGACAAGTTGGGACCCTCAGACCCTGCCACAGACTTGCTGGGCTTATGGCTTCCAGTTGTAGACTGTGGCTTGGACCAAGCATCCAGAACTAGATTCCACAGTAGCTACCCAGGAAGGAAGTATGAGGTGGAACGTGTGGGTTTGAATCCTGCTACAACAACCAGGAACAATGCTGACAGGAGTGAACCACACTGGAAAACTAAATCCACCCAGACGGTAGGTCATATCCAAGTTTTGACCAGCATGCCTCTAGACACAGAGAAATTGACACTGGAAAATGTCAGTGTTCCTCCAGTGGCCCTGTCCCTCCAGATGGGCATAGAACACAGCCACCTTGGAAAGGCCAGCACTTCCCAATACACTTGCAAGTGCCAACACGTGAGAAGTGTCTGGAAGCTACTGCAGAAGCGGCAATAAGAAGTACTATTTGAGAATATGGAAATGGAGTGGACTGAAGGATGACAGATACCGGGAATTGCAAAGGGACAACTGACAACAGCATATGGCATCTGCCTTGCTTCTGTCATCAGGTTAAATAAGGCAGTTAAGGAGAACTATCTCGAGTCAGGAGTCTCCACTGCTGATACTGCCTTTTCTGGACTCTGGGGCTCTCCTTGTATTTGCAAGGAGCAGCAGTAAGTTGCTAAAGACCCATCTCAATGTGACATGCTGAATCCTCCCAGAAGTCAGCTAGTGTCCCTTTTCATCCAAGGCTCTGGAGTCTGATTTCAGAAACAACAATTAGGAAATGCATCTTGGAGGAGGTACCTTTGTTTTTCAGACTTTGGGCCTTAATGATGAGTTTCTAAATCTTACTCCCTTGGCTAGATGCCTGCCTGGCTTGATCTGCCTAGAGGTTAGCAAAGGTGGCCTTGTAAGGGACCAGGAATAATGACTGGGTGAGACCACATTTGTGCTTCCTCTGCATATGGCAAGGCTTCACAAAGGAGCTGGAATTGGAGCCAGATCCTCTAAGCTGCATGGGAAAGGCTCAAGAATGAGCATTCTAGGCAAAAGCAACAGCCTCCCCAGTCCACATCATGCTATGTGTGTCAGACTGAATGCTAGAGTACCCACTACAACAAATAGTCCCCAAAGTACAAAACGGTTTAAATTCCATGGACTTTTATTTCATGCTTATACACAGGATAGGTGGAATAGCTGTCCTCTTCCCCTTAAATTTTTTGAAGTGCCTGAGCCTCTGCCACTTCTAAGATTTGGCTTTAGAAGTTTCCCAGAAGGTCATCTTCTCTCCCTCCAACTTCTGACCCATCCCCCACAAACTCCACTAGTGGCAAGTCTGTCATGTAGCCACATCTAACTTGAAGGGGACCTAGAAAATATAGTCTAGTTATGTGCCAAGAAAACCTGTAACAACATGGATTCTAGGGACCTGCTGGCCACTTCTGCCACAATCTGGTCCATTCCTCAGGCCCTGTTGCTGGATAGATCAGAACGTGAAGCAGCCAGAGGCCCTGGCAAGGCACAGAGAGGGGAAGGGAGTTGCTGGCATCTGGTTGCAGCCCTGGGTGCAATCAGCTCATCTGGGACTCAAACCACTTTCTTTTTGTAAACCAGTTTCACTCCAATGTAATGAACAAGCCAGGAATCCCATGGCTGAGAGGGCTTCCATATTTCTCCCTGTGCTTTATGAGGAGACAGACATAGACAGTTCGAGAAGGCTGACTGTCCACAGACAAGCCTCAGGCCTCCCAGGGTGAAGTTTGGAAACCCCCTGGTTTTCCCTGGCATTGCCCTCATCCCGTGTTCCCTCCTCCTGCCCTGTTTTTAGCCCCTTTCTCTGGGCAGGCACCAGTGGCCAGACCTGTCACATTGCCTGACACCTCGGCTCTGTGCCCAGTCTGGGGGCCACTTTGGGCTAGAGCTACTGGTGGGAGCTGATTCAGGAGCCTGGCCCAGCCCTGTGTCTTTGATAGGGTTTCATCACCCTGCCTGCGCTTTGGCTGGGAGCCTGGGCAGCAGCATGGCCCCAGGCTATCTGCTTTCCCAGGAGAGGCCCTCTCTGAACAGAGGGGACCTTGAGGTGAGGGGTGAGCTTGGGTCCCCATTCTCTGTAGCCTAAAAACTGATCCCACGGCCAAGCCATCTGCCTTCACCCCACTTTCGCAAGGGGTAGAGACAAGATAAAGAATCAGGGAATTAACACGGAACAACTCTTTAACGATTTTATTACAGGTTAAATAAAACATCTCAAATAAAACTACAGGAGACTGTCTTTAACCTTACTGGCTGTAAATATGTATTAACTCAATTACTATCAGCAGTTAAGGCCTAGTTTGGGAACAGTGGTCTGAGACAAAAAAAGACATTATCATCCTGGGAAATGAATCCAGAATAAAAGGAATTTATTCCACCTTAGCTAATGAGCAGCTGTATAGGGATGGAAATGAAGGCCTTTGCCTCGGAATTGCTTTTGGCCGTTCATGGGGGAGAGAGAAAGGGTTCCCCTTTACGTAAAGCTTTTGGAAGCACATTAGGGACGTTGTTACAATGCAAATGAGGAAGACCGTTGTGTTTGGGTGGTTTATGGGTTTAGTAAAAGGAGTAACATTTCAATTAGTGGGGAAGGAATGAGAACCTGCCTCGAAGAGGCTTAATTGGCGACTTGGCATTCCCAGGGGGCTTTGAAGTAGCATCCGAGCAGGAAGGTTTCCAGAGATGGATGGAGAATAGCGCAACTTGGGCCCTGGGCTATGGGTGTGTAAGAGGGCAGATGGGGATGCTGCCGGGGGACAGCCTACAGGGCTCCGCAGATGCCAGCCCCATGCCAGTGCCCATGCCAGCCTGCAGGGCCTCCGGATGGTTTCCCCCACTCACCTCACTCAGCTCCCCTCTGAGAGCAGCAGGAGCCCTCCCTTTCTAAAACAGCCGTCTCCAGGAAACCAGCTGGCTTTAAGGACTGTGGCCCTAACCTCACCAGTGTGGAATTCCTTTCTCCTTCTCAAGAGTCCCTCTCGCTGGGTCTCTAAGTCCAGCCCGGCACTGGGGAATTCAGTCCCTAATTGCAGAGAGTTATGGGGGCAGGCAGGGTGCAAAATCGCAAAGGAAGGAGTGTGTGTGCAAGGGAGAGAGAGAGAGAGAGAGAGAGAGAGAAGCACTTGTTCAAGCACTTGTAGAGCCTGAAGACTGAAGGAAGATTCAAGTGTGACCCTATCTCAGGGCAGGAGATCAAACAGATGATGTCAAGGTCCCTTTGAGATTTTACAGTTTACGAAGGCATCTAGCCTGCATTACTCTGTGGTGTTTTCTTTCTTGCCGTGGCTTCTCCATGAGGTTTTTGTAGCTGTGGCTTGTGCTCATGAGGAACTCAAAACTTTACCCATCTTGACTGAGTTGAGGATTTATTTCTCAAACAAGCCATTCATAGGATATGACAAACTTTTTTCTACTAACATGGAGGAACTCTCCAATGAAAATGTTAACAGACAATTGTTTGAAATGAAGCCTGGAAGAAAGTTCAGCTAACCCTGTGTTTTAGCTGACTGACAGCAAGCTGACCAGGGGTTTTCAGAGCTTTCCAAACCAAGCCTCCTCGGTGGTGTGCCGTCTCACCGAGCTTGGACACACCAGAACAGAGAATTTCCAACTGACCCCAAGACTCACTCTATTGATTTTGAGGAGGGGGAACTCAACTCCCTGCCCATGTGAGCAGCTGTGAAGCTGGATTGGATTTTGCTTGAGGTCTTAGCATTGAATCCTGCAAGAGAGGGTACAATCACCCTCTTGCTGAAGTAATCAGTCCCCAACACGCAGGATCCTGAGTCAGACTTTCTCTCCCCATCCTCCCCTCTCCCGTGGGTGGCTTCTCCTGGAACTGGCTCGTATCTCTGGAGCCTGTGGTTTGGGGAATGCCATTAGCTAACTACAACAGGACTTAGGGAGTTTACTTTCAGTCTACAGTGGGAACTGGACCCACCCTCTGAGTAAAGCTCATCCCTCAGCAGGTCTCACTCAGCCAGTGCCCTGCTACTTTACAAGTGACCCCTCTTCCCACCTCCCTTCTTCTAGTTGTCCTGTGGAGAGACAATATCTTGGCCAAGCCTCTTCCTTGCTGCCTCCCAGAGCTGTGACTGGCAGAAAACGGCCGCTATATGCACCCAGCACATTTCTGCAGGCTGGGAAAGCTGAGCCACCCGCCCCAAGCCACTGTGAGGAACAAGAACCAGGGTGGGGGCATAGCGACATCAACTCCTGTCATGAGTGTACAGGAGACACTGTACTGGTGGCCAATCACATTACCACCTGAGGCTCTTCAGCCCCTGCTAGGTATTACTAGATGCTCTGGGACAACACTGGATCCAGAACCGTAATCATATTCTCACCAATATGCGTGGGAAACTGAGGCCCAGAGAGGTGAAGAGACCTGCCCAAGTACTCACAGGGAATAAAGGGCAGGACTGAGACCTAAACTTAGGTGGCGGCTCTAAGGCCAATGCTTCTCTTCTAATATCGCCAAATCTCAGCTTCTACTTTCCTGTGAGCTTTTGCCTTTGCTGACGTGGAAATGAGTTTGCAAAACCTGCAAAGGAAGAGGGAGAAAAAGTAGACAAATAGACCAAAGGAAGCTAGATAGCATTTGCCCTAGATCTCCCTGGAATGGATAATAAAGACATTATTACAGGCTTTTGCCTCACTGGAGGGACACTTCGCATAATTTCTCCAAACCCTGTTATTATAATCAGAGCAGCTTCAGTGGTGTTTAGGGGAATGCTCAGGAGAAGATTCTCACACTAGCCCATCATTTGCAAAATGTGCTTTTCAGCATCCCAAATATTTCTACTCTCTAACATCACACAGCACAAAAATCCAGGCTCTGTTATCTCTATTCATATAAAGGAGAAAAACGGTCTTCAGAGGGAGGAGGGGGTAATTTGCCCAAAGCTCCTCACAGGTGGCTCATACATACCACAACCCAAGTCTCCCAACACTTTGCAGAATTCTAACCTCCAGGAAGAAATACCCTGGCTTAGACAAGACAGCCTTATGTTCTCCTCCCCATGGGGGACTGCAAAATCAATGTCCTTTAAGACATGAGGATTTGGATAGATACCACACATCCTTGTCACCACCTCTTCTCTCCCCAACCAGAGTCTTTGTACTCCCAGTCAACCTCCAGACTGATGAGACTCCCATCCATGTCCACAAGCTTCCCTGGGATATTTTCACTGCCTCTCTCAGCACCACCAATGATTCTGAAATGGATGGCACAGTCCTTCAGCCTCCTGATTTAAAGGACCAAGACATGAGAAAATGCATCAGATCATCTAGGGTCACGGAGAGGATATAAAATCTCTTCATCAGTTGTTTTGTATTGGGAGTTGTTTCTGGAACACGCTGGGGAAAAAGTGAATAACTAAAGGTGGAAGAGATGAGCTAATCCAGGGTGTTCACTCACCAGACTAAAGTCTCGCCAGAAAGAAAGATAACAGAAAATATTTCAAAGACGAGACGAGCAGCAAATAAGTCCCCAAAAGCATACAGAATTGCTTCCTTAAAAATTTCTCCAAAAACAAAAATACAAGATAGGAGATGTGTGCTGCTTTTTTTCATACATATATATTTATATATATATTTGACATAGGAGGCATTAACAAACACTCAAAATCTCTTGATAATGAACAAGACATTTAAAAAGAGAGAGAGAAGTTTCTCTTTGTGTCTAGCAAACTCAAATGAGCTTCTTTGTAAAACAATGCCTGCGAATCCTCTATTATAGGCTCTGGAGAATTATAGGTGTGGGTGCATGCACACATATGTGTATGTAATATCTAGTATCTTAGTTCAAACTCAATAATTTCTCAAAGGCAACTGAGAAAATGGCAAGGACCGCAAAACTGCCTGTGCTCTTAAAACAACTTCCACATTGCTGTCTTAAATACAAATTGGACCACTTCCTCCCTTTGGCTGAAACCCACCTAGGGCTCCTAGTGCCCACAAAACAAAGCCCACCTGCATGTTTAGAAAGTTCCCCTGTCCCTTTTAATTCTGTGTTCATTTCCTGCTTCACAGCTTACACTCCCAACAATCTTCCTAGATCCCTGCTCATACCATATGACTTTTCTCCTTCCTCACTCGGCTCACCTGGACCCTGTGCCAGGCACCCAACTTGCCCCTCTGGGCAGCCTTCCCTAAAGCCTAACACATTCTCCCTGCCTGTCTCCCATACACCATGGCCACATCTGTGTCTGGCATTTAGAATCATTGGTTAGGGTGTCTTTGTCACTACATTTAAAACTTTTTATTGAAAAATAAAATACATCAAAACATGCCTAGATCTTAAATATGCAACCTGTTAAATGTTTTCAAATTTTAAACAGCACCCAGAACAAGCAACAGCCACTGTATTTTTGAGATAGAGGCTGAGTTTACTTCATCTTCATAACCTCAGCACAACACACAGTGGCTGGCATGCAGTATGCTGTTGAATGAATTAGTGAATGGTTATCTTTCTGTCTCTCTGTTTGACCCACTAATCTTTTCTACCAATTCCCGCTCTTCCTGAGCTGCCAAATGGGATAATTCAGGATTTCTTGTCCGGGCTTTGAGAGGCTGAATTCCAAATGATAAGGATTATGAAGAAGAGTTAGTAATTGGGCATACCTCAATTGGGAAGAACATGGCTGCTGAGCAAACCTGGATATACACCTTGGTAAAATCCAAGGCCTGGCCACAAGAGAAAATTAAGCCTTTCTTCGTCATGGACTATATTCTCAGCTGCCAGTGCAAGTCACAGTATCTACATGAGTTAAGAACAAATGAGGAAGTCACTAGAGAATAGCACATTGCAGTCTTTTTTGCATTATATCAAAGAAAAAGGAACAGGCAGCATTCATTTCTTCCATGCTCAGCTCTTGGTGCAAAGCATCAGCATTGCCTTAAGTCAACATTTGACAGCACAGCTGAGGAGCAAAAGATCTGTTCTCCCTGCACAGATGGACGCTGTTATAGCAAGTGTAGCAGGGAATGGCTGCTCTCTAAACCTTTATGTCCCTATTTATACACTTCTCCAAAAAGCCCACCAGAAATAATAAACCTACTGTTTAGTTAGCACTTACCGTGTGCCAGGCACTGAGATGAGTAACCACTTACATACATGATTACATTTATTCTTCACAGCTACTCATTATTTCCATTTTACAGATAAGAAAACTGAGCAACTAACAGTGGATTTGGAGATATACCTTTGATTTCAAAGACTGTGAAGATAATTACTGTGCTATCAACACAGTAATTATCTGCTGAGAAGACCACTAGTGCCCAGGTGAGAACCCTGACCAGAGGACTCTCCTGGTGACCCTGGGAGCCTAGGGGATCCAGGAAGAGAGGATGGGCCACCAATTGAGTTCATGAGCAAGGTGAGGATGGGTTCGTCTTGATGTCCTGCTCCAAATTCTCATCTCACTGCTAGAAATCCAGATTTAATATTACTCAGGAGGCCTCTATTCTTGTAGTAGGTTTTCTCCTGAGAAGTTAGAGCTCCTCGTTTATGCCTATTCAAGACCTGAGCTTGAAAGAGGTATTTGGGGGAGGTTCATTGTGCACAAGGATTGAAGCACTGAAAGCAACCACTCCTTCCCAGAGGCAGCCAAAGGAGGCAGAAGCTCCCCAAAGGAGCCTTCCCGAGAGGGATCAGCTAGGTTTTGGATTCTTTGTGAAAAGCTGTCTGGCCTGAATGAGAGACATGTCACCCTGGGATCTACCCAGTACCTCCGACAGCCTTCAGCAGGGACATTCTGTTCCTATTCAGCCAATCACCAAACAGGGATCTGATTAATGTTCACTAGCATCTGTGTTTAAAGGCAAAGTCACCCTACTCCCCCATTCAAGCCCAAACCTCTAATGAGTCACTCCTGCGCCCCACCTCTCAGATGTCCATTGCTTAGATTTTATTCCCCGGCCAACCTAATGCCTGGGCTCCCAGTCTATACCTCATCCTGGTTCTGTATATTGTCTGGTCAATACATATTAAAAATAGCCATCCTGGTGGGGAAGACCCATGTTTAGGGAATTCTTGACCCTTCAGGTTGGTGCCAACAGAAGAAAATATGAAGAAAGAAACCTAAACATTTACAAACATTCCAGAATGTTTAGTTCCAGCTGCTCATGTAAGTGAGTGCCCAGGAAATACAAAATTTCCAGATTGGCTTCTAAAAAATAATCCAAGTCACCATTCCTCCTTCTCTTTTGCTTCTCAGGAGCATAAGACCCTTTTCATGCTGTTTGCTTCAACATTATTGTATTTCTTCTGCCCTTTGAAATTCAAACCCTTTTTAATGGATATTAGTGGAACGTGCTTTCTTGTCTCCCTAATGAACTTTCACTTGGAAAATACCCCAAATAAGGTAGCAAGAAGTATAGCAATATTTTGTTTAAAGCAAGGAGAGACCATTTATTCTGGTTTCCCCCTCTTTGGTCCACCCCAGAGGAATAATCAGTCAAGGATCACAGATGGGGTCACTCACAGTTTTGCGTTCAAGCTCCCCTACCTTTTCAGATTGTGTTTACTTGGTCAAAGGCCGCAGACCAACCAGGGTAGGCTTCCTGATAGTGCCATCTTGCTGGTTCTCAGATGCGCTGGTTGGGATTAAACTCAGCTGATGTGTCAGAAGTGACAGAGACGTTCCTTTGAGACTCTCCCCCACAAGAGGATGAGAGAGACCCACTGTGGACCCATATTCTTCAATATTCCTTAGGGAACACTTGGGCTTGGGTTTCTGGAAGAGTCCTGGTCAGCAGTCCTGTAGTAATTTCTAGCTAAAATCAGGAAAATTTCCCCAAAATAGAAGACAGCTTGACAACATGGTGAAAACCCTGCTAGTGAAGCTATTCTTTCTAACAACTGAAAATATCCTGTGGGAAACAGTTCTCTAAAATCTAATCAACATTAATTTTCAAGTAAAACTATTTTTTAAAAATGAAGACATCAGTGTCCCCAGTGTCCTGCTGCTTCTCACAGCAAATGCTGTGACTGGCACAGAGAGACTCACAAAACAATACAGTTTAAGCTACTAAAAAAACCATGAGACTGCCCAGCAAATCTATTTCAAAAGCTAAAATGGTGATTTTATGTACTCCACAAAGGAAAGAGACACAGAAAAAGTTAGGAATGATGAAGATGCTGGTCAACACAAATTTAAACAACTTTAAAGGGAGCCAGGCTGTCTGATGATGCCTAAGAAACTGGGGACCACCTAGTTCACGATTCAGTTGCTGGGCTCTGGGAAGCTTCAGAGAAGTAGCTCTGCAAAGTGTTAGCTAATAGCATCTTTGCCAAGGTCAAGATTCGAGCTGAATCACGTGCCAATTCCACTAAAGATAAGGTGAGTGAAATGAACCTGGGCTTTGGAACCTGCAAACCAGCTGGGTTTGCCAGCTGGGGTCCTTGGCAGGTTCAGTGAATTCTCATTCTTGTGGTCAAGTGTGAAAAGCCACCTGGGTGGGTGATGAATTCACACTTACAGTTCCATAGCCACACAGTGCTGGCTACCTCAAACAAGGGGCATCCTCTGTGCTCATCTCCATTTCTTCGCCTGCAAAATGGGAATCCTAACCCCAGAGCTGCTGGGCAGATTGAATGAGTATATGTGTGAAAACACTGCAGCAAAAATGTGAGCAAGTATAAGGAATCCTTAACACCCATGTTAATGGCTCTTTGGGAACCAATCCAATTCCCTAGCTTCTGAGTAAAGACAAGCAGTTAGACAACCTTGAGAGAAATATAAGACCCTGCCAGGAGTTCAGTTGTGTCACCACAAAAGATACAGTGAAGTCCTAGCCCTCTCCCCCAGTATCTATGAATGCGACTTTACTGGAAGTAGGATCTCTGAAATGTGTAAATTAATGTAACAAAGTTACATTAATAAGAATCTCTTCTTATAAAGACACTAGTCATTGGATTTCATCCTCATCATCACTGCCACCACCAATAGAGTATGACCTTATTTTACCTTAGGGTGGATATTAATCTAACTGCTGTTCTTATAAAAAAAAAAAAAAGAAAGAAAGAAAGAAAGAAATTACCATGAGAAGACACAACACACTGAGAGAATGCCAGGTCAGGACGCAGGCAGAGACTGGGGTGATGTCGCTGCAAGCTGAGGATTGAGGACAACCATCAGAAGCTGGTAAGAACTCCATGCACAGTCTCAGGAGTGTGGCCTGACAGCACCTTAATTTCAGACTTTCAGCTCCCAGAACTGTGAGAGAATACATTTCTGTTATTTAAACCACCAAGCCCCTGAGTAAGTACTTCAGCGTGATAGACCTGGCAGACTAATGTAGACCCTCTTTCAAGTCCATCCTTTCTATAACAGTTACCCCCCCAAGTTCTCCCATAATAAGGTTTATATTTCTATATTTCACTTCTGCAAACCATTGCCACTGCACCTGAAATCTCTAGGAAGTTGCTAGTAACACTTCTTTGGGGTTGGTGCTTCTGGGACCACCGTATGCAGAAGGCTGGTGTGTCGGGGCGGGCAGTGAGCCTCAACAAATTTTGAGAACACTAGGATACACTCTTGAACAGTTCACAGTACACTTGTTCCTTTCTTTCTCCTTTAGCTTAACATAAAGTGGGTCCACAGAGCATTCTTCCAACTCAGGTCACCAACAGAAACTCATTCTACATGACCTGGTGCCCACACCAAGAGGTCATCATTCTGGGTCATAGCATGAGCCCTGAAATCTGTTCCCAGATTTGCTGATCACCAGCTCTACCAGTCTTCCTTTATCTATAAAATGGGTGTAGCACCTCCACCTCCCAGGGTGGTCCTGGGCCACAAATCAGACAAGAACATAGAAGTGCATTGAAAATAGTGAGGGCTGTGTAAATGGAAAGTGGTGAAATCATTACCACCACCATCCTCGGCCAGTTGTCAGCACCTGGGGGTTGGGGGAACCTCCAAGAGGACGAGGAGAGCAGGATCAAAGTGTCCAGTTGATAAAAGAAGAGTCCGCTGTGGTCCTGATCCTCTGGTATTGGCTGCCTGGGGAGAGAGCAGTGGAGATGCGCTCTCCTGGTGGGTAATAAAATGAGTTTACGTAGGGAGGAAGCAGGATGTACAAAGCCCAGGAGCCTGATCTGTTTCTGAGATCAAACAGAGCAGCATTGTGCCGGGGTGTGGAGCTGATGTCAGTGTCTAGAATGCTGGTTGGAATCGCCCTGGTTACGCAGCTGGACCGGAATAAGGCAAGTCTGTATCTGAACTCATTAATTTTTACAACCAACTGAACTGTTCTGCCTTTTTGGGGGGGAGGGAGGGAGAGGGGGTGGTGGCACAGGGGGAGAACAAGGGAAGGAAGGGGAAAGGGAGGGGCCGGAATGTATGGAACAGGGGGCTTCCCACCAGCAGACACTGTCTCATTATTCCCCAGCAAACCCCAGCCTCCAACCTCCAGCGCCCAGGACAGGCAGGCAGAGACCCTGCAGTGGGTTCAGCCAGCGGAGGGAGAGAAGTGGGCCAATGGGACCCAAGGATAATTACAGAGGCACAAGCTGCTCCTGGGAGTTCAGGTTATGTCAATGTTTCCATTATATGCCTCACTTTTCAGGGGTTTATAATGGAGCTATAAAAACTCATGCCAGCTGAGAATTTGGCAGGCCAGGTCGCAGCAACCGAGGGACTGTTTTTCTAATCCAAGTCAGCTGCTCATAACTTGGGGTGGGGGAGCCTCTTGGACATTTGGGTAACGCAAAGGGGCTAGGTTGAAGTACTGTATACTATTTTGCTTTCTGGTCACCCACCCTCCTTCTCTTCCTTCTCCTTCATTTTTTTGTGCAATAAGAAAAGAAACAGCATTATATAAATGCACCCCAAACACTTCCTAAGCCAAGAATCTATGGGTGCTTTCCAAGTGCCAGCTAATGTACCTTTTCTCCATTCCCAAGAAAGCATGCAGGTCAACCCCTTCCACACAAATGTGTGAACCACCTCACCCAAACCTCTACCCAAAACATTGTCGAACCTACAGATAAGCATTTGGTGCAGGAGCTATTGCAAAGGAACTCCAGTGCAGGACACTCCTTTTACCTCAGTATAACAGGATCTAGCTTGATTAGTGTTACCCCAGTCTCATCCAACGGCTTTGTTAGCCTCTCAGGAGCATAGTGAAGAGAGCACTTTTTCTATATTCGATCCTCTCATGATCTCCAATACAAAGTATGCAGATTCTGCTGGATCCTGGACAGTGCAGTACACAGGATTCTGCACACAACACATGAAGTCTTCTTCAACTCTCCTGCCAGAAGACTCTCTCTCTCTCTCTCTCTCTCTCACACATACACACACACACACACACACACACACACACACACACCCCTTGGGTCTCTGATTTAGTCTGCCTATTATATTTACCTCTTGATTGCTGTGTTATGTCAATTTATTGTGCATGTCTTACCTCTTCTACATGGGATGAGCCCCTTCTGACTGAGTTCTGAGCTTATTAGTCTCTCCTTTCTCCACAGTGCCTAATTTAGATGGACTCTGCTCAGTAAATGTGGTGGAATAAATTACTGAAATAATTAATGAATGACAATCAAAAGCCAGGTGGCTGACAGCAGTGAAGCTCAACACAGGCAGGGACTTATCAATTCCTTCTTTCTTGATAGAAAGGAAGAAAACACATCCAATTAGCTCCTTACCTGCTACCGATAGAATCCCCAACCAGCAAATGGTAGTAAGATACAAGCATCTTATGTCCATATGAATGTTAACATACCACAGTAATAAGAAACAAGTAAAAACATAAATGTATACATAATTACATTGACAAATCCCTATAGGAAAAAATGAGGCAAGTTTATTTTATCTGTTTGTATTGCTCTTCTCTCCATCGTACCTCAGTTCCCATCTCCAATGCTAGGAAAGTGCTTTATAAGTTATGAATAAGCAACTGTATGTGACTGATGGCATTGATAACACTGTAGCACATAAAACATTCAATAAAAATTTGCCAAATGAATGAATGAATGAACAAATGAGTGAATTATTAGGGTAATTTAAATGAGATAAATAATTATACTTCTAGCCAGATGTGATGGTGCATGCTGCCATCCTGGCAAAAGTAGGAAGACCTTGTCTCCAAAACAAACAAACAAAAAATACAAAAGAGCTGAAGGTAGAGTGGTACTCAGTGAGAGAGTGCTTGCCTGGCATGTTTGAGGCTCTAGGTTCAATCCTAGTACAGCAAAAATTAAAAAAAAATTTAAAAACAACAACAGAACCCCAAAACTTCTTCATGTACTAAGGAAAATACCATTAGCGATGTTAACTAGTTCCAGTTCCATTATAAATACCCAGCTCTCATCCAAGAGTCAGTAATGAATGGGACTATAGTCTTCCCCAGGGATTCAGAGGACTGAGCAGAGAAGAGGAATGAGTGTTGGGGAAGCAGCAAGGTCTGCCCCAAAGCAAAATGAGATAAAGTAGAGCCTCTCAAAATGTGGTCCCCTATCAGCAGCTTCAACATCATCCGGGAACTCATTAGAAACACAAACTATCAGGATCTGCCTGAACTTTATGGGACACCTGCTATAAGGTAGGTAATCTCTTTGATGCCTTCACCTATCTCTTCTAACGGAGTCCTCATTCACAGATGAGAAAAGAGAGTACCGGAAAGATTAAATGACTTGTTCAAAGTTATTCATCAGTGAATGATGCAGCTCAAAGTCAAAGTTTGGTCTCATTGCAATCCAGTGTACTCTCAACTGTTTCACCTTGAAGGGAGCAATCCTAGAGAACTTAGACATAATTAATGCAAATGTGGTTTAGAAGAAAAACTATTGTTCCTTTGAGGAGTTTTCAAAGCCCTTTGCAGTTTTGCTCTGATCTATCTTCCATCCTGCCCTTCACCTGGTCAGAGCCATGTTTGCCTCCTCCCCAGTTCGCAGGCAACCACCCAGCCCCAGGGCCTCAACTCAATTCCTATTCCCTGGAATGCTCCTTTGCCTATTCTGCCTGTTGAACTTTATTTTTCTGTAAATAACCACACAATTGAAATTGGCCCTCCTTGAGTGATTATAGTATAGGAAATGAACAAATTTACCATTCAACAATTGCAATAAATAACTGTAATAAATAAATGCAAGACTGCCTTAATTGAATTCTTCCTCTACCAAGAAACACTTTCCTACCCCAATAGCACTTTGCTTGCATTTTAAAACTTATCCTATAATGGGGTGATACATAGACCTCTGTCTCCTAACAAATGTGTGAACTCCCAAAGCCAAGGCTAGTTCTTACTCTCTCTTTAGCTCAATAGCACCTGGCATAGGGTCTTACTTGCACTTAATAAGTGCTCAAGCCAGGCACCAGTGGATCATGCCTGTAACCCACTGCTATTTCTCAGAAAGAGGATAACCAGAAAAAATCAGAAAGAAGATAACACACCAAAAAAAGGCTGGTAGAGTGGCTCAAGTGGTAGAGCACCTGCCTAGCAAGTGTGAAGCCTGTGTTCAAACCCCAGTACCACCAAAAAAAAGTGCCAAAACTGTACATGTAGGAGTGAACTATATAACATGAAACATACATCTGTACTTCAACAAACTGGATTTTTCATTTAGCTGATGAATCCTACCATTTTTAATAAACAAACCCCTATTTCGTTATTAATGCTGTTGATACAGAAGCAAACCTTTCCTTTGGATCATTCTAGTGGATTACCTTGCCCAGGGCTTAGCTAATCCAATTTGGAGAATATGGCATGACTGCTGGATGTTGAAATGGAGTCATTTTGGGAAGCTGAGTGGAAAACCTCCTAGTAGGAGTTATTTGTGCACCTGCTGCACTGCCCATAATAAACGATATCGACCAACTCACAGTGTGGTCCCTTGTACACTCTGTACCCTGTCATTCCCTCCCTGACTGAGTTTGCTGGATGACTTCCAAGAATATTTGGAAATTAAATACATTTTGCAGCCTTCAGAAAGTATCAAGGGACAATTTTAGAGGTGACACTGAGTCATAGATAATTAGATTTCTCTAAAAGAGTTTTTAAAAGAATACCTTTTACAATAAAATTTGAGTGTTAGGGAAATGACTAGTGAGGGTTTAAAGGAGGGATTAAAAAGATGGTATGAAAATGGTTTACAAAATCTGGCATTTTCTAGCCAGATAATACTACAGGCTCAAGGAAAGACTGTAAACATAAATACTAAAGAAGGCAGCAATAATACATTCAATTATATCACTCCTTCTTGTCTCCCAGTATTTTCTGGATATTCATTCCAAATAAGTAGCCAATGGGAATTTATAGGATACTTCCATACTATTGGCTCAGCCTATGAGAGGTAAGAAAAAGAAAGAAAACCAACTGGGTTACTGTCATCTGTTGTATTTTTTTTTAACTTTTAAGAATTTAAAAATGCCTTTCCATACCCTATCTCATTCAATGCAAGGTATTGCTCTCATTTCACAGATGAACAAACTGAAGATCATATGACCAAGGTCCTTGGTTTATAAGTGGCTGAGTTGGAGCATAAGCTTAAGTCTTCTGGCTCCAAGTCTGTGGTCTTTTATCTCTACTCCTCCACTACAAAGACTCAGTTGTGTTTAATAAATGTATAGCATGCAATCTATACTCTCATAATAGGGAAAGCCTTAAAAGTGGCCTTGTTCACACTTCTGGAGGAAAGTGCTTCACTTCCTCTATACTAACATCCCCTCTCAAATGACCCAGAAAAAAAGAAAAAGCTCTGTGGGGAGAGAGGACAAGTATGATAAAATCACTGGAACCTAGACAGTGTGGTTCCCACATGCTAGAAAGTTTGGTGTTGTCCTATTCAATATGGTTCAGAATGGACCAGAGGAAGGGAAATACTGAGAACAGATCTTCTTTCTGAGAAATAGCAGTGGGTTACAGGAAGCAATGGCAAAAGATGGAGATCCTCACCAAACATGACTGCCCTCTTCCACTGTCAAGTGTGGCAGGCCACAAGCAGTGCTGTGTGGGGGTTAGGTACAAGGGCCATGCTTGCCTTAACTGCAGAAGCAGCATCAGCGGGAAGGCCATAGAATAAGCACAGTGACTCCACTAAGCAAAACCCATCCAAGGAAGCGGGCTTTACATTGTGGCCAACAACCCAAGGAGGGAGATAGAACCAAACACAGCTTCAGCCTAAGATGGATGTCAGACAGGAATAAAATGAAATTCAGGAAGTCAGCAAACAATTTCATTTATAGGCAAATTGACTTTTTCTTCTGCCTAGATAATTGTAAAACTCTTTTATTGTTCTTGAACTTGGATGGATCTCATAGTTGAAGTCTCTGAGATAATTCTGCCAGATGCTCACTGAGATCTTTCAGACTGCAGATGAATATTTTTATTTAGTTATAACAGAAGTTGGTAGTCATTCATGCAAACACATACTTTTTCTTAGTAATGTAACTCTTGATATTCATATGGACATATAACTTAGAATAAAAACTGTATTTACGTCATCTCAGGATAGTTTTCTTCTACATTTTTTTATTTTTGTTTTTTAGTATTCTGTGCTTTACCCCACCCCAGAACATCTCTTGTCTACATTTTCTGTATAATTCTGTTCTTCAAACTCAACCATTTTTCTTTCATTATTTTAATCCCTTGTCTTTTTCCGCCTCATTCCATGGCAGTTTTTCAAGTTTCTCTTCTGTATCACTGAGTTTGACCTTTTGTAGGGCCCATTTACTCTTCACTGCTTTGAATGAAAATTCTAATTTGCTGTTTCTCTTCTTGTAGTCATAACTCTTATAAGTTACCTTCTCTGAGCCAGTGCCCTTTTCACTGTTGACTTTTTCTCCTCTCTTTCATTATTTGATTTCCCTTTTTCTTGAATTTTCATGAGAACACAACTCTGAGTTTATTGTTTTCTGTTTTTCTTCTGAAAAAGATGATATTTTGATCTTTTTCTGTATTTTGAACTCTACGTTTTCTGTCTCTTATAATCTCCATATTGGTTTTCTTTTGCTTTTAAGAAATAAGAAAATGCATACCTTACTGCTGGTGTTTGTTCAAAAATAATGTGAGTATACTTGCCTGATGGAAATGAATTTGTATTCCTACTTTGGGAGTCCAGTAGGTAGTAGATAGAGGGAGGAAGAGAAGAAATTGGAATCAATGGTAGTTAGGGGTGGGAGAAAGCAGAGGCAGACAGAGGAAGCTGGAATTACAGCAGCCTTGGGGAGATTAGTGCTCTTTGTTCCATGTTATAGTCCTATAATATTAAGCAGCAAATGACAATAAAGAAATGCCTATAGTTTTCAGTACAAAAATGCCTGCTAGCCAAGAATTCTAAACCTATCTAAGTTGTCATTAATGTCTGAAAGAAAAATCTGAACAATGTCTGCTACTCAGAAATTCCTAACTTCCATCCCTCACGTCCTTCTTGAAAGAAAAAGTACTTAAATCATACTTGAGCCAACTGAGAGATGAATCGAAATTTTAAAAATGGGGATATTGTGGTAAACTAGAACTTGTGGTGATTACTAATACCAAACTTTTAAAAGTACTAATACCAAACTCTAAATAATTTTTAAAACATGGTTGTAAGTCTTTAAATATAAAATGATAATTCCGGAAAGAGAAAGCAATGTTAAAAGATAATAGCTGCTACATATTTATTAAAATCAGTGAATGTATCTACTTAAACTTGTGCATTTCATTCTTCATAAACTTTGCCTCAAAGGAAAAAGAAAACCTGTAAGCAGTTACTAAACTCTAGTCAATAATATTTGTTCTGAAGTACTTAGGGAGAGTTACATTGATATCTTCAATTTACTTTGAAATGCATTTTTTTAAAAAAAGGTAGGTTGATGGAAGAATAGGATAGATAGACAAGGCAAGTATAGGAAAATGGCAATCAATAAACTAGGTGGTTTATATATAAATGTCTAACTTTTCTGAATGTTTGAAATTGTTCATTAAAAGAGATACTGGAAAAATGTAACATCTAAATCTAAAATCCAAGGTTAAATAAATTGGGAAACTGATTAAAATAAGAAAGAAGAGGAGAGCCAGGCACCAGTGGCTCACATCTGTAACTTTAGCTACTTGGGAAACAGATTGGGAGGACTGTGGTTCAAAGCCAGCCTGGGCAAATAGTTCTCGAGACCCCATCTCCAAAGTAACCAGAGCAAATTGGACTGGAGGTATGGATCAAGCAGTAGAGTGCCTGCTTTGCAAGTATGAATCCTGATTTCAAACCCTAGTCCTGCCAAAAAAAGAAAAAAAGAACAGGAAAATAAAGATGTGTCTATTTCTTAACATAGGAGACACTCAATAGTTAACATTTAAAAAACTGATAATTAGGAAAATATGTATTCACATATTTTAAAATTTTTCAAGGCAATCCAAATAGAAGTTTAAAATAGAACCTCTACCTTCCATATCATTAGTGTAAAAATAAAATACAGATGAGATAGCAAAAAACAATTTTAAATAAAGAGTAAGATAATATTGTAAGAAACAAGAAAAATTAAGAGATTTAGCTGAAGTAAGATTTAATATGGTAGTTATAATAATAAATATAAGTGGCTTAAACTCTCATATTTGAAAAACTAGACTTATCAATAGGCTATCCCAAGGTATATACCTGAAACAAAGAAAGTATTAGAATAAGGAAGGATAAACTAGCAAATACATCACACACATAAACACACAATTCATAAAGAAATCAAGATCATAATATTTGGTATCAAAGTAGAATTTAAAATGAAAACCTTAAGTGAAATTTAGACAAATATTGACAAAGTAATCAACACATAAAGAAAAAAACTGTCATGTTCCACGTCCCACAGCATGTAGATTAAAAATAAAGAAATAAGAATTCCTAGAAATTCAGAGGAAAATTGATAGACATGAAATATTGACTTCAACTACTCAGAAAGGCAATATACACACAATGACAGAGTAAGTTAAGAAGTATCCCAAGTGTGTTTCAACCACTCACTGATCAGGGCAATAAGTTTGCTCACACTAGAGGCTGCAATTTCCCTTAATGAAAGCATTCATCTGTGAGCTTCTGGATAGTCACATACTGTGAATTTATACTTGGTTTATGATGTCTACAAACCTTACCTGCACACGTGCTGTTAGCATACCATCTCCCTGACACACAAGATTTATCCAGACTCATGAGTTATAACCTAGAGAGGTTTTATTGTTGATTTATAGAAAGAAGAAATAAAACTGGAAAAGATTTCTTATGACAAACTGAGATATTTCAAACCAATGGGTCCTAGTGAAAGATCAGATGATAGCATGGGGAGGTTTGAGATCGCCCCAGCTACTTTTAATTTCTTATAGCTTGATCATACTGCCAGAAACAGAGATGAGTTAGACAGGGAAAACAGCAAGATTAAGGGAATGAGTAATTTTGCATTTGTAGTAATGATAAGATAGTCCAGTAGAGAAGAGTTGTAATAGCCTGCCAAAAGTTCAGAGTGGGACCTGGGTTAGAAATGTGGGTTGGAGAGTGACCATCACAAAAGTGAGTTAAAGCCACACAATTCAAGTTACTTAGGGAAGGGAGATGGGATTACCAACACCTGCTAGAGCCAGATAATGGGGACACTGAATACCAGACAGAGAAGTCTGTGCATGATGTGAAAATGTAAAACCAGCAAAGGTTGGAACCAGGGAGGTTTTTCTAATTATTAGAAAATCCTTCTCAGATTAAGCTTAATTTGCCTCCCGCCCCTCCCCATTGCCATGTCTGTCAGCTGATGTTTCTTCTGTTCTGTGGGCAACACAGAATGTATCTGTTCCCTCTTCAACATGACAACAGAGAGAAAAGCAGAAACAACATAGCCTTCAAGCAGTTCACAGGACTGGCAGGAAAAGCCTTTTGAGAAGCCATAACACTCTGTGAGAAAACCACATTAATCATCAACCCAGGAAACTGGAACGTTCTACAAAACCATTGCTAGAAATTCAATATTTGCACAAAATCTGGAGGTCGAAATTCTTGTTATTGCAGAGAAGAAAAACACGAAAAGCTGCTAGAAAGAGAAGCCCTAGACTCACCCAATTCATATTTAAGGGAAATATTCTCCTTTTACAGATGAGGAAACTGAGATGCAGAAAAGACAAAGTGTCTCACCAAGAATGTGTCCATACACTTCAGAATTTCCACACAACTATACACATTTCCAATTGAGGAACCTGCAGACACCAGGGCACAATGTCCTTCCCAATGTCACATACAAATAAGCATCCACATGGACAGTCAAGCCCATTTTGCCCCACTACCCAACCACACAAGCTAGCCAGCACAGCAGGCCTGGCAGAGAGAAGAAAAGGAGCTGTGGTATGTCTAAAGAAGCAAAGCACAAGCTCTGCTTTGGTGCATTCTTTGCAAAGATCAAAGCCCCCAGAGATGGAGAGGCCTGTGCACATGCTGCAAGAGTTTGGTTGAAGTCATTGAGAACCTCGCTACAAGTATCTCAAAACAGCATCTCTGAGCTTCCTGCATCAGAGTTGCCTAGGGACTTTATCACAAGTGCAATTTTCCTGGAGCCCAGCCCAGACTTCCTGGGTCAGAACTTAAGGTAGGTGCCCTGGAACCCAAACTTCTGACAAGCCTCCCCCATGGGTCTTACATACATTGGAGTACAGAAGCCACAGATTTGACATTCTTGACCAAACAACACCCAGAATGGGTCTAGATCATGTGCTTAAGTCAGGGATCCAAAAGAAGGGGCCACCAGCCTCTGCCTTCAGTCCCCAGATCCCCATATGCACATTCAGTCCGTGGGCTTTGCTCAGCTCAGCGACGCACAGAATCAGCGCTCCTGAAAGATGTCTCTCTGCCATTGTAATTTCCAAAACCTGTCATAAAAGCAGTGTTTGTCTCCTAATGAGGTAATTGGTGCCATAATGCCATTAAGAGGGTACCCCTGATGTGCAGCTCAATTAAGAAAGGTATACTAAATGGTTTACATTTCTTTATTTAGCTGAAACACTAGTTCTAGGCTTGCTCAGTAACAGCATGTTGTTGATGAGCCAGCATGATACTCATTTAATCCCACTGAAGCTGTCTAGCTAATTGAAGCAGTGTCCCTCCTCATCACTACCCAGTTCTTCTCTTCCCAATGCTAGAGGGGAAAAGGAGAAGAAAGAAGAAAAACAACAAAACCACTTGAGTGTCAGATGGTCAAAGGGACAACCTACAAAAAGTCTGACTCCTAGCCAGATTGCAACAGGCCAGCATTCCAGGGGACAGAATGAGAGCAGACCTGGCAAGTTCAAAAGAGCCCCAATCTGGAAAGTCAAGTGATAATGTCCCCATCCCAAAAGTTCTGCACTCAGAAGAGCCTCGAGGAGATCAGAGGTGGAATTGCCTAGCGTGGTCTGTGGGCAGTGGCGGCAGCAGCAGCATTTCTAGGAGCTCACTGGAAATGCATGGTCCCATGCCCCACCCCAAACCTACTGAATCAGAATCTGGATTTATCAAGACTCAAATGAGCCTTAAGTGCTTTGAATTTTAAAACATTTTGTTCTAGATCCATTCAGAATGAGTCAGAACTTCCCAAGCCTCCCTGAGAGAAATGTACCTACTAGAAGGCAGACATGCCTATCCCATGGTAGCTTATTCTTTTCTTAACATGGGGCTGCTGTCTTGGAAGGAAGAGCTGGAGAGAGAGAGAGAGAGAGAGAGAGAGAGATTGAGAGGGAGAGAGGGAGGGAGGGAGAGAGAGAGAGAGAGAAACCAAGAAAGGGTTCTTGAACTTGAGAAGTTCAAAACCATGTTTCATTTTGCTCCCAAACCACAGACCTCTCCTGCATCACACCCAACGGCTGCAGCTTGGCCTCTGCCAAGCCACAGCTGAACGAAAAGCCAGAAGGAAAACACTCTTTCTGACACAGGAGAGCTAGGAACTGCAAATCTGAGCCTAACCTTCTAACCTCACAGAATCACAGCAAGAGGGAGCCAACGGGGGAGCCTGAGCAGTCATTTCCCACCCTTCTACCCTACAGAACAAGTTGATGCCCACCAGGAAATTTGATTTGTCTAAGTAGCTTGTGCCCATCAGTGACAGAGCTGGCCAGGATGGGCCCAGGTCCCTTGTCTCCAGGAGACCTCCGGGAATCTTACAAGGACTCTCTTGAGGTCAGTGTACAAAAACCACTGCACAATGTGAACCTGTATGTTTCTAGCTCAAAGGTAATATTGTACCATTGTAACTATCACTGTGGTCAGTTCTGAGCGGGAAGTGCCTTCCTAGATACCCAGTGGATGCCTGAAATTGTGGATAGCTCTGCATGATACATATAGTGGGGGTTTTTTAAGTGCCCTGTACCATTGCCACACAGAACCAGAGTTAACCTGTCCTTTCACGTTTCATGCTCTGGTCCCTCCCGTACATCACTACTCTTTCCTTTAGAGACATTATTAAGTCAACTAAGGGTCATTTGAACATGATCATTGCAGTCGATCTGAGAACCAAAATGGCTACAAAGTGATCAACATTGATGAGTGAGTAGAGAATACAGTGTGGACGCTTTGGACAAAGGGATGATTCAGATCTCAGGCAGGATGGAGAAGGATCATACACGACTTCATTGCGCTACTCAGAATGGTGCACACTACAATACATTAACTGTTTATTTCTGGAATTTTCCATTTATATTTTTGAACCGAGGTTGATAACTGGTAACTGAAACTGAAAAACAACACCATGGATTAAGGGGGATAATTATACCCCTGTAACTGACTAATGGTTTGGTTGAAGGCCAAAGTCACCATTTATTCTTTCCTTGAAATAGACACAACCCCACTTGAGAACCAAGTCAAAATAACGTAAGCCCCCCTCAAAACCAAAAGTCTCAACCAACAACCCCATAACCTAGCAGCCAACACAAAACTCCAATCCAAAATGACCAAGAAACCCCGGTGGAAAAATCCATGTAAGAAACTCTGCTGTAAGGAAGGTGCTTCATCAAATCCAGCTGGATAAACCTTAATTCCCCAAACTCCCTTCTCTGCTGCCTCCAGAAGCCATGCCACCTTCCAATCTCAACCCCCCCTCCTGTCCCTCCACCACCTACAGTGTCAAACATCAGCTTTGCACTAAGGACTTCTGGAATCATCCATCCCCCTTTCGTGTGGTCCTGAGCACCCTGCCATTTCTCTAAACTGAAGAAAAGCGGAGTAGGGGAAAGAGGAGGAGAAGCAAACGAACCTTCCCTGCAGCGAGGCAATGCAAGTGACTTCGATGTTTCCATGGCTCACTTTCCACTGTTCTCTGTGACCCCTGCAGACTTCCCTTATGAGTTAGTGTCCTGGAATGTCTCTTTATTAGGTGTCTGGAGAAGTAAAGCTGTCCTGATGCCAGCACCTCACACTGAGGACTTTATTAGTTTTTTAATTTTCTGTCTGGGTGCCCCTGCTGCATCAAACTTTCCACAGCTGTTAGGAGCTATTAAGTAAGTAGCCTCATTGGGCCCTTTCCCCTCCCCCACCCTCTTCTTAATAACGGGAAATTTCTGGACATGCTACATGGCGCCTTTAAAATACAGGTACTTTGCCTCTGGTGAAAATTTGTTGGGGGTCCAGATGGGGAGAGGATGTTCTGCCATTACAAAATCTCCTGGTCTTGCCGGTGCCTTGGCTTGGAGCACGGCTGTCCAGGCAAAATGGGAACCCAACCTGATGAGGACATGCAGAAGTGAGAAGCCCCTCTTTCAGTCATTCTGCACAGCACTCGAGGGACCAAGGGCAGCTCTGTTTTTAGACTGACTTGGAATCTAGCCCAGAGTTTGATGACTGGTTCAATGCCTTCCCTCCTGAGTGGACATTATAAGACCCACAGAGAAGAATAAAACCAGACTTGCAAACATTGCCCTGCAGACACAGCCAGTGTTGTTGTTTCTGTCTTCCCTGAAAGGGGGAAATACAACCCCCATCCGGCCAGTATTTCTGAGATGCCCTAAGGTGACAGGATGAGGACCAGGCCCCAGAGTTCACAGGATGACCAGTGGGTAAATCCAAAGGTGGGCAAACGTGTACACACACACACACATTATTAGGCCAAGTGGCCTGGCTGGGAAGGGTAGAGGAAGGGGCTTGAGTGTGCAGAGTGCATAGCATCCCTGCGGCTCCAGCCTGCCCAGCAATTTGCTTTCCAGCACAGCCTTTAAGCCTCCCTTTGAGGAGCTCTTATTTGTGGGGTGAATATGAAAGCCCAGGGAGAAGAAAACCTTTTGGTGATACCCGCCTCAGGAGCAATTTTGCCTCCGAGAGCAAGTTGGTATTTGGAGTTAATCCCTCTGTGGATTGACCCGGTTGAAAGCCCTTGGAGGTCAGGGGTCCATTACGGCTTCTGTTTACACATAAACTTCCTGGTCCTAGGAGACAATCAGAGTGGTGGGGGAGGGCAGCCGGGAAGAAAGGAGAATTTTTTTTTTTTTTTAATTAAATGACCTTCCCTCTAAAAATAAAGTCAACAAAATGAGGTGGAACTTGAGGAACTAAAGTTTGACTTTAATGTCTATGAACAAATATTTCTTTTAAGTTTTTCAGTGGTGAGCTACATCCTGGAGTTGAAGTACCTTTTGAGATGAAATACTGATATATATTTATGTGCATAGGTATGCTTCAAACAAGAAGCAGGAAGAAAGAAACTTTAGTTATCTCCTGAGACCCAGAAGCTGCCCAATCAAAGTAGCCAAGGAAATTTGGTGAGGTTTTGTTGTATTTTTTTTCCTCCGCCCCCTTCCTGGTTTTTTTTTTGTTGTATTTTTGAGAGTGGTTTCTGATTTGTTTTTTGCTTAGTTTAGATTTGGATTGGTCAGAGAAAAATCGCCATAAAAATTCTACAACAGGAGAATGAGCTGAAAACAATTCGAAACTACTATATATGTGTGTGCGTATAAAAGAAACCTAGAAGATAGGGTTAAAGTCAAATAACACCGTAGTTTCAAAGAAATTAAAAGAAAAAAACATGTATGTCTTCCACATGCTCAAAAGAAGGCAAAGCAAAGCTATATGGCGGAGTGGGGGTAGGGGGGTAGGGTGAAAGAAAAGACTAAAAAATGCAAAATGGTTAATCAAGAAAGGGGCCACTTTAAGATCTGTAACTTAAACAACTTTTTAAAGATCAAATTTAAAAGCCAAAATAGTTCCTTTGTTTGTTTGTATATTTGTAGAAAAAGATTTAAGAGTCTGTCCCAGACATATGTAAGAACATTAAACAAAATATCCATGAAGAAGCAGTGAAACTCTATTACTTGAGACATTTACAACCAGATAAGAATCAGTATATAGGATTTACATCCAAAACAGTCTATAATAAAACAGATCCCAAATACCTAACCACTAGTTTCCTTTTGTGTTTGTAACTGAAGTGTTTTCTTTTTATAAGTTTTTGCTAGTATTAAGGATCGCTCTTACTGTTCACTCTTGTCAAATAAAAAGCAAAGCATTTCTTCAGTAAACCTTTCCACTTTGAACACTATAGCTAAAGAATTCTGGAAAGCTAAAAGTCTACAGTTTAAAATGAATCTGTCAATAGAGGCATAAAAAAGAAAGCAGCAAACATTGAAAATCAATCCCTAGAGGCTATTAATAACCCCTTCAAAAAAATAACACAAAGACATTTTCTAACTCATTTATTTTCCTCAATACATTTTGTGACTCCCGTTAATTCATCACTACTTGGTCTCTGCCTTACATGCTTGGCTTTTCCTCTTTTATTTATCTCTTCCCCTAAATGGGGATGGTTTCCTGATATTTTCTAACCTAACTTCCTTCAGTGCACCTGACAGCAGGAAGGTGGCTGTTTTAGAAGAAATAAAAGGAGACAAGGAGGAGACAGACTGACAGCAACAATTCAGCAGACACAGAGGCCCAAAAGTTCAAGATTTAAGGAGGTCCAGGCATGCCATAGATGAAGAAAGCATTGTGAAGAGACACCTACCACAAAGGGGGCTGTGTTTTTTAGGGACACTGATGTTCTGTCAACCCCTTGCAGAATGACTTTTAAGAAGGTGAGGCATTTTGCCAGACTGAAGATGGTGACTGAATAAAGGCGGAAAGAATTCAGGGCCTAGTGGCAAATATCAGAGGTTGTCAGAGAGCAAGTGGTGAGTCACAGGGTGACATCAGACTGTGTTATAGGCAGAACCAAAGTCTAACAATGAGCTGCCCTTTGGATTTCAAAATGCCAATTGGCTGTGCCTTGGGGTCTGCAGTGGATTATGGTCATGATCAAATCATTTATACCCCAAACCAGGACACTTCTGAAAGCAAAGGGTGTGTGGAGGGAGTTGTCTGTTATGCTTATACCAGGCAAACAGTATAGGCTTGGACTGCCGCTCATGTAAACCACTCTAAAATCTAGGAGACAGAGTCTAGCTTTCCTTGGAATCTACTCCAGACAAGGCTGGGACCAGTGGAACTTCTGTCTCCCCAGCGAGAAGCAGCCAAAGCAGCAAGGAATGGGGGATGGGAGGCAGGAGGAAGCTCCCTGATGGACTGGATATAAGAGCTGGGTTAGTCATACTCTTATACTGTCTTAGAGAGTCACAATATGTATCAGCAAATTAAAGATGCTAAAAAGACCTGAAGGCAATTAAACTACTATGCATTGTTCAACTCAGGTTTTCCCAAAGGTGTTTGGCCCCCCTGAGGTCTTTTTTTTCTGCCAGGCACCTAGAACGTTCAGGCAAACATGCTCTAAACCTTTGGAGGTAAAGTGCAGAGGGAAGGGCTGGCTTGCAGGCCTTGGTCTCTAGGAGCTGGAAAAACTGCAGAGTCTGCACATAAAGAATCAGCACTCCTCAGGATGACACTAGCAGATGTTCAGCTGGGTGAGGTAATGCAAGAACCCACCAAGGCACAGGCAAAAGGCCTGCAGAAACATGTCCACAGCCATCCCACACTGGGAGCAGGGAGTCTCTGAGTTCACACTGGCACAGGTTGGCCTCCCCAGCCCAACAGATCCATTACTGAAATTACAATGGCAATAAGGACTGCAGTAGATGCTACAGAAATAGTAAACCTGATCCCAACTCAGCTGTGACACAGAGAACCTGTTTCCTTCCACTGGTGCCAGAGGCTGTACCTCAGCCATGCTGCCATTTCTCTGGTATGCGTGTCCTTGGGGCAGTACCCAAGAGAGTTTGGTTGGTACAATGGTAGCCAGGGCGTCTCTAAATAATTGAGGGTGACTTCTGGTAAGTGAGGTGGATCGGTGGCCACAACCAGAGAATGTGTGAGCAACAGATGAAGTACCTGTCACTGGGTGTGGAGGGCAGTGCAAACACACACTCCATGCAGGTGTGACCAGCCTCCTAGACACTGGAGAGTTCTCACCTGGATAATCATGAATGCCTCCAAAGGCAGGTCCTAGTCTCTCACTATTTCCCTTGATTTTCCACAATGCAACCTGAGGGATCTCTCATAGACTTGGTCAAGTCTCTCAGCGCATCTTCCAGTGAAGAGGGAGAGAGGGAGATCCACCTTCATGGGTAGGAAAGTCCTAAGGAAGGTCATAGTGGGGGGGTACAGTTCTCTGATTCTCATCCACAAAGTCCAACCATCACATGGCACTAAGGCTCTTATGAGAGCTAAGATGACCCAAGTCTCCCCTCCTCCCTGCACTTCTACTCCCTCCACTCTATTTGCTTATATCCAACTGCTATTTGATTTCTTCATCTTTTTTGTTTTTTTGGTGAGACTTGGGTTTGAACTCAGGGCTTCACACTTGCAAAGCTCTACCACTTGAGCCATATCTCCAGCCCTGCTCTTCAGTTTCTTTTTTTTTTAATATAAAACTATTTATTGACCACTGTTCACCATTATTTACAATAAAGTAAACAATATACAGTTGGATAACATTCTGATTACTACAAAGTTGTTTTCCTGGCTTCTGCAGAACCAGCAACCCAAATACTGCAAAGATCGAGCCTACATGTAAGGAATGAGTCTGGGAAAAGAAAAAGCATGCAGGTCAATTTATAAAATTTTCACAAATTTATGCCAGCAAGTCCTAAATTGCCAGTATTTCTAACCAGTGGATTACATTTCCATGAGCCAAGTCTGAGATATTTCATGATTCTTAACCTTTTAGTACAGATTTCAACTTTCTGTAAAGGAATGGCTCCCTAGAGGAACCTTTAAATGTGCACTTAGTCTTGTTTAGCTAATTAAAACAAACCAGGATTTGTCTAGTTTCCTCTTCTGGCTGGGGAAGTTGTTGGTACTGGTAACAAGGAATTTTGCAAATAAACAATTGTATTTATGTGTCTATAGAAAACCAAAACAAGCCCGATGTGGTGATATATACCTGTAATCCCAGCACTTGGATGGTAGAGGCAGGAGGATTTCAAGTTTGAGGCCCAGTGAGTCTGTCTTATCTCCAAACAAAAAGAGAAAAGGCTGGGGTTGAAGCCCCGTGGTACAGCACTTGCCTACCATACTCAGGGCTCTGCCTTCAATCCCCAGCACCTAAAACCACCTCCAAAACCATCTAAATATTTTATGTGCACGCCAACACAAACAAAAAGCCCAGAATGGTCCTTTGGCATGCCAGTTAAAAGATAAGGTCTGATTAGTGACTGTAAAATTTCCCTAACATTAAAGCTATTCTCAAATGCAGAGGAAATATACCATGGTATCAAATAGTCTTTTCTGATAAAGGAAGCAAATACAGAAAGCTTTTATTTTATCTGTTCAAAGTAACCAGTACTATTGCTGCAAAAAACAAAACCAAAAAACCCCAACAACTCCCCCAACACTACTTTCAAAACCAACATAACAAACTTGATTTTCATTAGAATGTGGTTATCTTTTTCACACTAGTAATTCAAAAACTAAGACTTAGATTTTATATATATGTATAAATATGTATTAAAAACAATGCAAACAATTATTGAGCTTCATCTTCTGGACAAGAATGCCAAGTTAGTCTCTCTTCATAAAATGCAATTATAATTTGAGGACACTTCATATTTGCCTCTTTTGCCAGTGCCAACTCTGCCTCATCTGAATCTTTCTAGTTCATGAGAAACGTCAATTCTCCACTGCTGTCTGTGGCACCAATTATTTGTTCAGGATCAAGACCTCTAGCAAAGCCTCTTGGTTTGTCAGCAGCCTCTCTTTTCTTCTTTGGCTTGTTATCATCAGATTCACTGTCAGATAAAAGATTTTCTTTTTGTACCATCTTTTTCTTTACCAGCTTTTTAAGAATTAAGAAATGCTTCAATTAACTCTGTACAATCTAAATTTTCTTCAGGCTCCCAAGTATTGTCAGGATCTGTAAATCCCTTCCACTTCAGGAAGTACTCCACCTTCCCATTTACTACACGCTGGTCCAGTACTTTTTCCACCACAAATTCTTCAGGCTCTGCCTCTTCAACTTTTTTACTTTTTCCATTCTGTTTCTTTCCCATTTTTTGCAAACTAGTTTTATTGGAGGCCATTTTTAATTGCAGACTTGAAGAGCTATTGCTGGGATGCTCTGGGTTGCAGGTCCTGCAGCGTCTCTCTTCGGTTTCTTAATAGGCCAGTATTCTTGTGGTCCCTTGCTTTTCCTGTCTCCCTAGCAAAATCTTCCTCCTGTGCCTCAAGACCCATCTGAGATGCCTACTTTGTAGCTGAGAATTCTGAGCTACCCAATCTCTACCCAAGCCCAAGTCAAACCTCCTCCTCCGTGGCCCACAATCCCTTGTTTGGCTGATTGGGCCACAGGGGGTAGTCTCTACCATGAGACTCTGAACACCTGAGGGCAGGAAGCTTCCAGTTCCTTTGTCCTCTGTGCCTACCCCAATGTCTGTCAGATAGCCAATGTGGAGTCATGGAAAAACATAGAACCCTGTAGAATCATAATTGTGACTCAGTTTTTCTCAGTTCTTAGCATCTTAAGCCCAAAAGTGAATGCAAAGAGGAAAATGCCCTTATGTTGAAGTATGAAAAGAGTCATCAAAATGATTAAAATGTAGAAGTGTGCCAGAATTTTACAACCATAGCAAAGCAAAAGAATGTTTGCAAGGAGAGCTTAAATACGCACATCCAACACCCCTGACCTACGTGTGTCCCTTCAGGAAATAGGGAGGACAGACAGGTGTCTTCGGCTCTAAGAAGGAGGAACTGGGGAGGAGGCAAGGACTAAAGTGAGAAAAGGAAATGAAGGAGAATGACAGTATCTAGAAGGTGAGGGAAGGCCCAGAAGACCTGACGATGAAAACACAGAGCTTCAAGTAACCCCAAAGTCCCCTTCAGTGAGGAGGGAGGGATCTGGTCCAAGAAAGTAAAAATGGCCCTCAGAGGTTAAGTACAAAAGTAAGAGGCAGGGAGGCTGCGAATCTTCAGGACACAAAGCTGAATAACCAAGCCTATATTTTTGTAGTACTCTGGTTAATTTCCAGCCATAAAAATATGGTCCACAACTTACAGAGATATCCCTTAAGCATTCCACATGCTTCTCAGGGGAGGGTAATTGTTCTGAGCAAATCCACACAAACTTTTGTGCCAAAAGCAAGAAGTTGTGAATAAAGAAGGAAGAAGAAACATGAAAAAGAGGGCTTCTCGGAAACCAGAACGACAAATGCAGGCCATCCTCCCCTCCAGCAAAACCAGAGGGAAGAGGAACTTGACAGCACACCAAAGGCTATTGCTTTGGAAAAGGAGGCAGCACAACAGACCTACAGGATCTTTGCATCATTCAGGAAGCTCTGGGAGCCTTACAGAGTGAACCCCAGGTAGAAAGGATCCTAGCTGTATGAAGTCACAGCTGGAGGTCCACCTGTCTCTAAATGGCTCCACATGTGGATAGCCAGGTTCTTCTTCTCCACGTTCAGACATATGGACACATAGAAACTTCTTTCCTATATTCAGCTGAATTCTTCCCCTGGAGAGTGGGAGAAAAGAAGAAGCAAGGGAAAAAGGAGCAGAGGCCTGAAAGGATTGGTGGTCCCTCCCCCGATGGACCTTCAGGTATATGAAGCCAAGCCTAATGTGTCAAAGTGAACATTCCTAGTCTCTTTACTTTCTGTGACATGAGTTCCAGTCTGTCACTCTCCTGGCTAAGATCCTAGGGACATGATATTGTTGGAATGGAAGGAAGAACTTGGGGTCCAGAATTATCCTACCCACCACTGTGCAGCCCTCAGTAGACTGTTCCAACGCAGCTGAAGCTGTGTCTCTCTGCTCAGAGGACAGGAGTGCTGTGATTTTGTCACCTATTTAAGACATAAGAGAAGCAACTCCTCACCCAATTCCTTGTCTCCCAGCTCCCCAAACCAACTGAAAGCTTTGTGCTGCTTCCAACACGAATCGACAGGAAGGGTATCAGAGCACCCGAAGCCACCACTGGGCTTGCACCACCCTTTGCTCCTCCTTCTCTCCAATGTAATCCTGACTAGACTCAGATGCGACCTCCTCAGGACCTTTTCCCTCACCTTTAGTTTTCTGGATATACAACTGTTCACCCTCTCAAGGACATCTTCACTCTGAGGGGGGCCCCCTGTCCCCCAACATGCACCCCCAAAATAGGAAAGTTCACAAAGAATACCATGAAAGACAAAGAGGCACTGAGACTGTTTCCCACTAAATAAAATGAGATCCCAGCTCCCTGAGGTTGTCAATGGAGAACACTGATCTCAGACCAAGCAGTGCTGAATCCTGTGACCTCTACCTCCCTAAGCTCTCCCTACCTCTTGGAGATGCCTCTGGTACTTCAGATTCCAGCCATCTCTCCTAAGAACACCAAACTTCAGCCCTTCAAGGATGGCCTTGCACAAGATTCTTTAAACTGGAAGGAACCAGAAAAAAAAAAAAAAAAAGGTTCTTTGCTTCTGTGTAACATCTTGCAGTTTATTGACTATCTGATATTTGTTGTCTCATTTGGTTCTCAACATAGTCCGCGACATGGACAGGCCTAGAGAGATTTTAATTTTCCAGGTGAGGAAACTGGGGCTCAGAGGAGAAACAGTGAATTCCCCCAAATTTATACAACAAATCAGAGGAAGAGTTCTAGAACCAAAGCCCCTGATTGTTTTCTGGTGGTCGTGCACTGGTGCAATCACGGTCTTAAAATGCACCCCTCCCTAAACATTTGATGCATACAGCAACAGCCAGTGAAAAATCCTAAAACCAAGCCTTTCTGGGGACAAATGGCCTCTGTCCTGCAGCTCCAGCCCTGAACCCCTGATGGCGCAATGACATCCTTTGAGATGAAGAGGCATCTGTGCTGGGGCCCAAGGGAACAGACAGCCACACCCTGGGGCTCTGCAGGCCCGCTGACTCAGGAGGAGCATTCCCACGGGTGACCACGGCCGGCTCCAGGCTGTTGCCCTGGGAGACCAGAGAATCAGCAAGCACAGAGCTGCCTGCCCTGCCCAGCCTCGCAGGGCAGTAGCTTAGCCCCAAAGCTGGCAAGCGCCCACCACTTGGGTGTGACTCGGCTGGATGCCCAGCCTGCAAGCCCGTCCAGGTCTCAGTTGCTGGTAACACCCTCACGCATCGCCCTCTTACATATGGGAGCAGAGTCATCAATCTGGCGGCAGCCCAACCTCAACAGCTGATTGGAACTGCGAACGGCAGAAATCTTACCAGGCCAAACCTCTTTCCGTGAGGTTATTTAAACGTGAGTTTTAAAGGATTAAACACCAGGCTCATCTATGCATCTCTTTTCTAAACAAGTGCATTTTCTCATCTGCATCAGGAATACGTGTCATGTTCCTCTAATAGCTGGGAAGACACTGGTGTGGTCATTATTCCACAGGAATTTCCCAGGCATTTTACACATGTAGTCACACAAACAGCTAGCGAGGCATGGCAGAGGCATGGCATTGTGCAAAGTGGGATGTAAAGATTTCAAAAAGAGGACTAAGCTTCCTCAGTTCAAATCCCAGTTCTCCTATTTCATAGCTCTGTGACCTTGGGCACATTAGTCAATGTCTCTGTGCCTCAATTCTTTCCTTCCTTCCTTCTTTCTTTCCTTCCTCCCTCCCTCCCCTTCTATTTTTCTCTCATTTTTCTTTTTCTATGACCACCACTCAGTGGGAGCTTGGGCACAGAAGAGGGGAGTACCAGAGTCAAGCATGTGTTCCATAACATTTTAGGGTGAGGCAAGCAGTGGCCTTCTCCTCCTGGGCTGGCAGCACCAGGTACATTCAGCCAGCAACTCACCATGGGCTGCTATCCCCCAGGATTTATGAACATCTCCCTGCATGAAGGCTACAGTTCCTTAGAGATGACTTGTCTACTTGGGTTGGAGCAAAGGCCCAGGGGAAAGGAGATTAGAATGGCTTTCCTGACCCTTGTGCCTCCATTTCCCTATCTACAAAATGGGAATCCTGGTCCCTCACTCACAGAGTTACGAGAATTAAATAAGATGGTGTTATGGTTTGGATACCGTATGTATTGAAGGCTTGGTCCCCAATGCAAGAAGTACTCAGCATTGAGTACTTCTCAATGGGACTTTTGGGAAATGGTTGGCTCACTAAGGTTCTGCCTTAATCATGGGTTAATAGGTTAATGGATTAACCCATTGCGCAAACCAAAATTTGAATAGTCTATTGGGAGGTGGTGGAACTGTGGAAGGTGGGTTCTAGTAGGGTGAGTGCATCACTGAGGGCATTTCTTTGAAGAGCATGTCCCCTACCCCTTCCTATCACTGTCTCTTTTTCCTGGCTGCCATGTTCCTGCCTCACCTCAGGCCCAAAGCCATGGCTCTAGCTAACTTTGGATTGAAACATCTGAAACTGTGAGTCAAAATAAGTCATTCCTCCTTTAGGCTGCTTTTCTTCATTATTTTGTCAGTGCTGAGAAACTGATGAATACAAATGGTCACACCGAGAGCCCTGAAAACTGCTCTAAATGCAGTGCCCGCTTGACGGATGCGAGCCACTGGTACGGGCAAATGGTTACTTGACCTTTCAATTTCCCAATGAGATGAGACCTATTACTAACAGCATTTCACAGATGGGTAATGGGGGTCAGAGGCAGTAAGCAGGTTTCCCAAGGTCAGGGTGCTAATAAGAAGCAAATTTAAGACCCTAAACAGGTGTGTGTGGATCCAACCCCATGCTCTTATGTACTGTGCAGAACAATGCAAAATGCCTCCCAAGAACCCACTGTCTCCTCTGACAGGAGGGAATCAGTATTTGCCCCGTGTGCTTATCAATTGCTTATCAAGTGCAAGACGCTTTGTTGGAGCTTTACACATATTAATGTAAGTAAATGAATAACTCTGGTTCAAATCAAAATGTGATTAGCTTCTCACCAAGTGCTACCAAAAGTCAGAGGAAGGTAAATGCCGCATTGCCAGCCCCTGCTTTCCCTCTTGGGGCCCCTCCTCTCTCCTCTGGTCCCTTAACATCCTGGGGCTCAGAAGAGCAGGCAGCTAGAGCATGTACTCCTTGCACTATTTTTATTTCACAAAGTACCAGAACTGTAGGAACAAGCCACATACATGTTTCTTTCCACCCCCCAGCCAGATTTCCAACAATTTGAAATTAGCTTTGCCCTAGCCCCTCTTCAATAACCATAAGAGCACAAAAACCTACCTTAAAAAAATGTTTTCTTCCCTGTTTCAGTGCAGCAACTCAATGGAGTCAAATTAACTACAACAAGCAGGAATGATACAACCCAGCCTGCTAAGTTTTCAGAAGAGATCAGAGATTCTAAGGAAAAGATGTCTCTTCATCTTCACTAAAACCTAAAAAATATTTATTTAGAGCAATTATATTTAATACAAAAGTCAATCATTAAAAAGTAAATGATTGGGCAATCATTAAAAAGTAAAAAGTTTGAAATACTCCTTTTTGCATAACATAAATCTATATGTTCAGTCTCATTCAAGTTTGTTTCATATATATGAATATATATATATATATATATATATATACATAGGTGCATCCTTACCAATAGCAAGAAATACATTAGAATACAGGATCTAAGGGGTACTGGAGCTGTGATCAACCCCCCATGGATACCAAGATAGCAGGTTGTATTTGCATGTCACCTAAAAATACTCTCCCATATGTGACTTTAAATAATCTCTAAATTACTTATAAAACCTAATACAAGGTAAATGCTATATAAACAGTTGCTGTACTGTATTTTTTAGGGACTCATGAAAGAGAAAAACATCTGTACATGATCAATGCAGATGCATATTAAAAAAAAAAAAAGACTTTCAATCCATGATTGGTTGAGTCCATGGAGTGTAATCAGCAGGATACTAACGGCAGCAATATTAATAGTAACTCCCTCTAGAGCATGAAGTAATGGTAATTTTCTTCCTTCTTCACGCATTTTTGTATTTTCCAATTTGTATATGTGAGTCCATGTTATTTTTATAATCAAGAAAGGTATCAAAATTTTTACTTTAGTTTTAAATTAGTGCCAGGAAAAGCAAATTTGTTAGTGTTAGCAAGCATCATTTAAAGTTGAGTAAAAGTCTAATAATTCAACTAAAATAAGAAAAGAACTAATTAAGAAAAATCAAGAAATAAGTTAATGAAAATAAAGGCAAAAATGCATGATTTATATTTAGCATCTAAATTTTGCAACAAAGTACGAAAACTACCTCAGCAGTATATTTGCCTATTTATCCATTTACAAAAAGTATAATGCAAGCAAATGTTTCTCTACTTTTTTTCTTTGGTGGTTCTGGGGTTTGAACTCAGGGCCTCATGCTTAGTAGGCAGGCACTCTACCACTTGAGACACTCTACCAGCCCTTTTCATGTTGGGTATTTTCACCATAAGGTCTCTTGAACTATTAGCCTAGGCTGGCTTCGAACTATGATCCTCCTGATCTCTGCCTCCTGAGTAGTTAGGATTACAGGTGTGAGCCACCAGTGCCTGGCATATCTCTACTTTTAGGCAGTAGTGATTAACCTTGAGGAAGGAGGTTAATAGACAACTTTTAAAATCAAAGAAAAATTACAAACAATAAACCTTTCCTCCAAAAAAAGGAAAGAAACATACATACACACAAACACACCCACAAAAGTTGACAAATAAATTTAGAAGCTTCCTAGTCCCTGAAATAGGCCAATAAATTCTGCTTCAAGAATTTCCTTCCCCCATTCTTCCCTCAAAGTTTTTTTTTTAATTTTTCAAAAAATTAATACTAATTTCAAGTATGGAGAAAAATGGAAGAACAGAACAATGAGCATTCATATAACTTCCACCTGGCCTCAGCAACTGTGGTGCTAGGGCTTGAACCCAGAGCCTCATGCCTGCTAGGAAAATGCTTTACCACTGACCTATACATTCCCTATTGGTTTTTTTTTTTTTTTTTTTTGAGACAGGGTCTTGCTATGAATTCCACACTGGCTCCAACCTCTCAATTCTACTGCCTCAGCTTCCCAAGTGCTAGAATTACGGTGTGCACCACTGTGCCTGGCTCACAATTTTTATATTACTTCTATTATATTTTTGCTGAAACATTTGAACACTATAGGCACTGTAACACCACCCAGAAAGTATTTTAGCATGTTCTCCTAAGAATAAAAATGTTCTTCCTAGCTGGGTGCCAGTGTCTCACACCTATAATCCTAGCTACTTGGGAGGCCAAGATCAGGAGGATCAAAGTTCTAAGCCAGCCTGAGCAAAAGTTCACAAGACCCCCCCCAACCCAACCAATACCTGAGTGCAGTGGCGTGTGCCTGTCATCCCAGTTATGTGGGAGGCCAAGAGCAGGAAGATTGCCGTTCCAGGCCAACCCAGACAATAAAGTTTGTGAAACTCCATCTCAACAGAAAAAACTGTGTGTGGTGGTGTGCACCTGTCATCCTAGCTACAACAGGAAGGGTTAAAAAGAAGGATCAAAGTCTAGACCGGCCCGGGCAAAAAGTGAGACCCTATCTCCAAAATAACCAGAGCAAAAAGAGCTGGACGCATGGCTTAAGCATGAAACCCTGAGTTCAAACCCCAGTACCATAAAAAATAAATGTTCTTCATAATAACAAGCAAATTACACACAGGAATATTAATGATTCCATTATATATATTATCAAGAACCTTTGTCATCTAATGTATAATCAGGAAGAAATAAAGTCCAAGGACAGTATAGAAATTGTAAATGATGTTCTACATAAATTGCAAAAAGAGAACAGAACAAGACTTCTCTGTCTTGTCCCTCTGTGGCATCTCAGAGCAGTAGCTGCCTTCCTCTACCACACCAAGGTGGAGCTAGAACATGGAGTCAAAGCCATGGAATAAAGAACACCTCTGTGGGGCAGCTGCCTAGCCTGTGGTGTCCCCACAGGGGCACTCGTGTGAGGACGGCAGACATGCACGATTGGATTCTGGGAGGCCAACACAAATGCTTCTCTTTCCAATCTCAACCACAGAAACAGCCAATGACCTGATTCATGGTATCCAGATCCACACCTCTTAGCAAACCACCAAAAATCTCAACCACTTATGGCTTGAGCCATCTTTCATTTTCCTGCCAACTCCCCCAAACCTCAAGACAACCAACAGTATTGGCTGAACTCAACCAGTCCATATTAATCCTTTCTATTCAGATTAAACTTGTGTTTTAGCAGGTGCCTACTGTGGTGATTTCTGGATGCCAGGAAATTAGAAAGTTCAAAGATGGAAAATATACATCCCATTTCTGCTCCACCACAACTTTCATGTCAAATGCCAACATACACTCTTTGACATCCCTCCCATACTTGGAACACTGCTCAGTCTGTGTACATATTTTTTACATTGTTATCTAATTATTTGTCTTCTCAACTACATTGAGCTCCTTGAGAAAAAGAACTCTGTCCTTTTCTACTTCATATCCCCCATGTAGTTGGTTGAGTGGTGGTCCCCTGAAAAGCCTAATCCCCAGGCCATGTGAAGTGACCTTGTTTGGACAAAGGATCTCCAGCTTGAGCAACCCAGATGGGCCTTAAATCCAATGACAAATATCTGTGTAAGAGACATACAGAGGAAAGACAGTCAGGGAGAAGAATAGCTTATGAAGACAGAGGACAGACCAGAGAGGCACAGCCATAAGCTAAGGAACACCTAGAGTCACCAGAAGCTGAAAGAGACAAGGTAGGATTCTCAACCAGAGCCTTCAGAGGAAGTGTGGCCTGCTGACACCTTCACTGAAGATTTCTGGTCTTCAGAACCGTGAGGGAATAAATTTCTATTATTTGAAGTCACCAAGTTCATTGTAATTTGTTACAGCAACCATAGAAAACAAATATGCCCCAATCATACAGCTCCTGATACATAGTTTGACCGAAGCATATTTATCAAATTGAAGAACTGAAAAAGCTTAAGGGGTGGATTTATTCCTTTTACACATCCCACAGAGACGGAGGCATCTCTTTGGATTGTTGTACTCTGGCTAACACATATGTCAGCCTCAGTGTCAACGGAACAATTTCTTTTCAATAAGATATTTTAACCTTCCTCTATATTCATCGTCCTGTCCTCCTTGATTTCACTGTAAGTGAATGAGTTGCCTTTTGATGTATTGCCAGCACACGGTAGATATGAACCTCCTTCTTTAAGGTTGGAGAACGGAGAAACCGTACTTCCCTGTTCAGTTATTTCAGGCCAGGGTGGGAACAGGTTTTCTGTGCCAGCAGCATCCTGATTATGATGCAGGATGTGCGGCCAAAGGCAAACAGTTCCTCTGCAAATTCAATCAAATAGGAAGGAGCAAAGGCCCAAACAAGAAAGGCCTGGCTCGCTGTACGCACAGCCAATGGGTCCTGGGAAGCTGGTGAGGGATGACGCCCTATCTCAAGCAAAATCAGAGTGAGCTCAAAGGGGTACTCTAGAAACTTCTGCACATACACCAAGTGGGCTTCCAACCCTGGCCTTACAGAGACACTTTTTGGACAATTCCAGATGCACCTTAGTGGAAGTTATTTACAGGATAAAAGGATGGAGGTTAACCAGAATTAAAGCATCTGGATTTTTTTTTAATCTCTTCTCCCTGGAAAAAAATTGACACACACAACCCTTCTATGTTGTTGATTGTGGCTACAAAGGACCCAGCTGATGATAACTGCCAGCATTCTGTGCTGCTCAGCACAGAATGATCAGTTAAGTGAGAGATACCAGCACTTTTACCTACTTGAAAGAGAAGAGGGTAGGAAATAATTGAGTTACCTTGCATAGTAAGAGTAAATGTTGTACCACGAAATTTTGCTTCCATCTTGCATATATGGATATGTCACACTGGCTTGTGATAGAAAAAGCCCCATCACTGTGAGTTAAGATCCAAAAACACAGGAAAACCACTGTCTTAGAAAATCTATTCCGTAAATCCAGAAAGCACTCTGTCCCTTTACAAGTGTCCCAGTTCTTAAAAGCACTATTTGCAGTTGCAATGGGCAACTCAATTAGTGGGAATGAGTCACCTTGTGAGAGGGGCTGGCATAGGAAAGCAAGGAGCATGTCTTCCTGCTGCTCAAGCTCACCCCCCTCCCTCCTGGGTCTTCACTTGTACACCTTGGTGGAACCTCTTACAATTCCCTTCCATCCCCTGGAGTCCACTCTTCCTCATCTGTAGCCCTAGAAACTCTACTGACTTTCGCACTTACTCTGAAATAGACCATACGTACAGTTCCCAAAGTCTTTGAGGAAGGAAAGGAACCACCTTAATTCCTGTCATTACCCGTCTTCTTTGTCGTTCTATGTCAACGGTCCAATTTCTCCTTTGCCATTTTGCCTGGAAGATCATCGCTGTGGCCTCTCATTCATCAGTTTGCTGACGCTCCCAGCCCACGGTCCAATGCTCTGGTAAATGTTCCACCCTGTGCCCTGTCCCCTGAGTGCCTGCCTCGTGATTCTGCTGTGAGCTTTCTGATCACATGTAGTTAAAGACTGTTATGGTCACACATGATTAAGGACTAAAGCTTTAGCCCCGTGGTGTAGACAGCAGCATACACTTGGACATTGGCAGAAGTGGGCCCAAGTTTCGGGTGCTGATGCTTTACTAACTGTTGACCTTGAGAAAACTGCTTGACAGAGAAGTAAAGCAAGCGTCGTCTGCAAAATCAGGATAATGTTAATACCCACCTGGAGGGAGTTGCTGACATCCACTACTTTTTAAAAGATTGATGATTGACACTTGGTGTGCATCTGATGAGTAGACTTCAAAAAAAAGTCTTTATTCTTTAAATTCTTTCAGAAACCTGTTTTACCTGGGGGAAATGTACAATCCAGAGACATTCTGAAAGAACAGAGTCTAGTAAGTCAAGTCATTCCTGACGCTTTAGAACTAAAAAAAAGTGAAAAGGAAGTGAGGGAGAAAGGCAGGAGAAAATTCTGCACTTGGGCTGACTTACAACTGTGCCACCATGTTCTCACACTTGCATGAACACAGGCCATCAATCTCTTTCTGCCAGCAGCAGCATCCAGTTTGCCAAGACTACAAATCCATTTTGGCACAAAGGATACACACACTAATGGAAAGCAAGTGTGCACAGAACGCACTTCACTCACATCCCAAGGAGATGACTTGAAACCCAACACAACCACGGTCATGTTGGAAAGGACTGCCCTTCACATCTGGGGCTGCTCTTTCTTCTATGGTGGCATCAAAAAAAATATGCCGTTGTCTTAAACAGTTCTCAAACCCTTCACAAGCTTGCCATAGCACGTCAATGGGGAAAACAGTGAGGCATTTAAATAGTTAAAAATAAATACATAAATAAATAAATAAGGCAAACAGATAATTCAAAGAAAAATAGGTAAAAGTTGCTAAGAAATACACAAAACTGCATACATTTACTAATGATCAAAGAACTATGTGAAAGTAAAACTAAACCTCCATACATGCTAATTATATTTATAAATGTTGATTACAAAAAGACGAAGATAATTAATGTTAGTATAGGAATAATAAATCAAGCATTCTTCTCTGCCAATGGAATTTGAAGGATAAACCTTTTTGACAGCAATTTGGCAATACAAACCAGCAATTTTAGAAGTTCCATACCCTCTGGCTAGTAATTTAAATTCCATGAATACATCAAAGGGAAATAATCAGATATGTAGGCGTGGTGATATGTAGACATGTGTATTAAAAATCTCATTACAATAATTTCTGTAATAGTGAAAAATTAACAATAACTGAAACAGCTAATAAGGGAACTGGTAGATTAGTGGTAGCTCATCAGTATGGTAGAATATTAGACAAATATTCAAATTAGGCCTTAAAAATGGTAATGGCATGAGGAAAATGTGAACTATAAAACTATGCACACTCTCAGAAAAGATTAGTCATTGGCAGGAAAAAGGGAGGCAGGATAGAGGAAAGAAGGTAACCATGTTACAAAGAAGGTATCTTCTCTCCCAGGAGACATCTGTGGGGTGTCACTGTTAGGAATCTCAATCATCTATGGTGGAGGTAGTTACCTAAGTCTGCACATGTGATAACATTCCACAGAAATAAAGCACACACACACACACACACACACACTCAGTTTCACACAAACACATGTGCATGTAAAACCAGTGAAATTATAGTAAGGTCACTGGATTCTATCGCTGATGAATTCCTGATTGGGATATTGTATTATAGTTATTGAAGATGTTACCATTGGGGAAAACTGAGTGCCGAGTTTATAAGATCTCTCTGCATTGTTTCTTACAATTACATGGAAATCCACAATTATCTTCAAATGAAAGTTTTTAAAAACACAAAACTTTTATAGAGAATGTTCCAAATTAGATAAACAGAAACACAGATAAAAGAGGTTTAAGGAGGAAATACACTAAAATGTTCCGCTGGGGATGTAGCTTGGTAGTAGAGTGCTTTCCTAGCATGGACAGGTCCTGGGTTTGATTTTTAGCAAGAAGAAGAGGAAGAAGGAGAAGGAGGAGGAAAGGGAAGAAGGAAAGGGAAAAGAGGGAGGGAGGGAAGGAGGAAGAGAAAGGAAGGAAGAAATGAAGGAACGAAGGGACGAAGGAATGAAGGAAAAAGAAAAGAAATACACGATATTTACAGTAGCTATCTGTGGATGGTGGAACTATAGGTAAATTATACTTGCGTGTGTTTCTAAACTTTAAACTGGGCATATATAACTTTTATGATTATGTCTTCTACTCATTACCATGTTGTACCAGAGATGTAAGGGTAGTGGGATGATTCATTTCCGGACAGTCAGCTGTCAACTCCATGTGCTAGATGATATGAAGGATGAATGTTTCACAAGTCACTTCAGACACATGCAGAGATGAACAATCTGGAAAAAAATTAATCGAGATAATACATCACTCTGATCAGCACAAAGCCATCCACATAGTAGGTACTAATTTCAGTAACAGGTGAACAAAATAACCAGTAAATGCTACTGAAATCAGATAGACAAGAATCCCAAGATATGAAGAACAGAAGGAAAGAGTCCACAGAGGGGCTGGTACTTAAATTGGACCTTAAAGTAGAGGCTGACTATGTGCAAGGACAGAAGATGGAAAATATTCGAAGTAGACATTGGCATTTCTTTTTATTCTATTTTGAAACAGGGTCTCACTAAGTTGCCTAGGCAGGCCCAGAACTCAAAATCTCCCTGCCTCAGTCTCCCACATAACTGAGATTTTAGATGTGTGCCACCACACCCGGCAACACAGGTATTTATTATGGTCACCTCAGAGAGATGTCACATGGCTTCATTGGCCTGGAAGCTTCTTCATATTCATTTTCAAGCCATGAAACAAGTAGTACTGGTTGTCCAAGACAAGGGTGATGACTACTGTATGTTCAGGCCTTGGTCATGGTTTAATATGAGGGCAGCTGATGGTGATGCTGAGGAGCTGGCCTTACCAAATCCCTTCACCACACTCTACTGGGTTGACAGCACTTTCACATAGAGTCCCTGGCCTCATCTCTCCTCACTCTGCAGAGTTCTCAGTGAAGAAACTGGAGGCTGACTGAAAAGAAAGGACATGTTCAAAGTCAGAATGAGTCAGTGACAAAAGCTAAGGCCCCAGACTAGTCTAGTGCTGTTTCCCTAAGGCAGGACTAACTCGGGATACATTCCTGAGAAAGGAGTTGACTAGCTCTTTCTATTTGCATCAAAACAAACATACCCTTCCAATCCTGTCCACATCCTTACTATGTCTTGAAGTCACTGTGTACATCAGCATTTGGAGGCCCAGATTAAAACACAAGTAAAATATACAATTTGGTGATCAAAAATTTCCAAAAAGGAGTAAGTAGAATCCACCCCCAAATATGTATGACTACTTTCTAATGGGATCCCCGTTCCTTCATCAAATACCCATAGAAATCTGTGAACCAGAAAAGATTTAAGAGTTACTGGAAGATAATTGCAATAAAACCATGGTGGACTTGTCTGAATTCTAAACTCCACTTTGACCTTCCTGGTCACTAGGAGAAAGTCAACAAGGTTTTACTTTAATAGATGCTGCAGAAAGAAGTGTGGCACTAGACAGTGATGCGCCGGGGGCGGGGGTGGGGGGGTGTCTTACACTCTGAAAGGGTTTTTAAGCAAAACATTGTAGCATTTGATCACATGAGCGCTTTCTCTTAGAAAACAACTCTCCTAATACCAACCTCAGTATATAACCAAACAATCATACATGTCCTAAAACAACCAGAAGCCGAAACAGAATTGGCTTTTATGCAGTTAACCTTAAGGACCTAGGGTGTAGCTCAGTGGCAGAGCACATCCTTATCATGTACACGGTCCTAGTTCAGTCCCCAGTACCGCAGGGGTGGTGGAGGAGCAGTAAACCTTGGGTGGTTATAAGAAAAGAAGTGTTCAAGAGGTAGAACTGGAGACTTAATTTTTTAAGTGAAATTTAGGATTATATACAAATACAAATTCACAAAAATTCATAAAGCTGCCCAAGAAATCTGACCTATTCATTTAAAGATGGAAAACTCAAAGCCAGGAAAAAAGGGATTTTTCCCCTCCACCTTTGGCTTTAGAATCCACACCAACATGCTCACCAAGTATTGCCTAAAAAAAAGTCCTACACACAGTCCAGTGTGATTAGAAAACTTGTGGATTGCATATTAGCATTCCAATACTTCACTTGCTGGAAAGCTGAGAGAAGGGCATCATTTCTTAGCCATATCAAGGTTCCTGCTACCTGACCTGATTTATTCTGATCTACTTTACCTTTCTTCAGAGACAATGTGACATACCTCCTTCCCAGGTATATTTTCCCACATTCTGAATTAACAGGATATTTTCCCACATTCTGAATTAACAGGATGCTAATATACAAGGGAATGGGTTAGTAGAATTGAGTTTGGAGTTGGGGCTTGGGGGGTTGTTTTCGTTCATTAATTCAGAAGTTCTCCTTTTCTCACTTTATTTAACCTTGGATAAGAAGATGTTAAGAAAACATTCCTGGGGAAGGACTCATTCACAAAGCCAACTGAACCACAAAACCTTCCCCAAGGCCTACGGCCCTCTTCAGAGTCAGTTAGTCTCAAAGTCTGGAGTTGGGGGATTTCTTCTTCTAGACTCTTGGTGTAACCATAATTAATACTACTACAGGGGCTTATGACACAATAGTATCACGTACAAGAAAAGGTGGCAAACTACGTCCTGTGGGAGATTCCTAGTCGCAACAGAGACCTTATGTCCTGCAAAACCAAGAATATTTTCTGACTGGCCATTCCCTGATATGTATCACAATGGTCCTCAGTCACCTGCTGGGAAGCAGCTTCTTGTTCTGACAGTCCCACAGGTTCCATGTGAATAAATGTTTGAGATTCCTTCTGGAGTTCTACCTAGGAAGAATACCCCCTCCCCTAAGATGGAGAGGAAGGGTTCAGAGGTTGTTGGGATAAGGGTTGGAGAAGTGACCAAAAAAAAAAACAAAAATTGATAGTTGAAAAACAAGTTGAGCACCCCTACTGGACAAGTCGCCCAGATGCTGGGACCACTGCTTTTTATGCTCTGTCTCCCCGGTCACAGCTACCCTCAGCTTCCTTACCCATATGCAATGGTGTGTTGCTGCCATACACAAATGATCATGGGGAAGCCCACTGCCATATTCAGTGACATCATTGGTAGTTTGATGTCAGTCAACGATGGCAATATTTACACCATGAAATCTGCAAATCTACAAATCAGAGTTCTCTCCCCAACCCTCACCCAGGGCCAGGTGGTAAACACTTCCCAGCACATCATGACATATTCGCACATATTTCACAGGAATGGTGCCATGTGCTACACTGTGGAGGGTGCCGGGTACAATGTGCACACCAACCCCAACACACACCCAGCTGCTGACAGCTCAAGACTGAGTCCCTCTCCAGGAATTGCCTTAATCCGAAGGGAATTGTCAACATCCCAGGCCTGCTCCCTTCCCTGGGGCAACCTCCTTGAGCAACTAGCTAGTCAATTCCCGGAATGAGAAGGCAAGACCCATCTTGATGCAGGACAACTCCATCTCCAAAGATCTTGGTGCCATTATACGAGACAGAAAGAAAGAGAGAGAGAGAGAGAGAGAAACTCACTTTTTGCTACCACCAATTTCTGGCTGTCCTTTTTTTTTTTCTTTTTCTTTTTCTTTTTTTGTAGTACCAGAGTTTGAACTCTGGATTTTGTGTTTGCTAGGCAGGTGCTCTACTTGAGCCACACCTCCAGCCCTGTGTGTTTTTTTTAAAAACCTGTCTGGAATTATCTGTTTCAATTCATTTTTTATTAGTTTATGGTTATTTTCTAGATTGCTTTTCTCAGATAATCTAGATGACATATAGATATAACCTGGATGATAAATGTGTGTATATATATTTTCCCTGACCAGCAAGGGGTATTCTGTCTGACTCTAGTATTTTGTAGATATCATCTTCCCTCTTCAAGTCTCCATTGTTGAAGGGAAGAATTGTGGCACCATCTCTTTCCTTTGCCTTCATAATTAACATTCCCTTCTTTGTGTTGAAGTATGCAAAAAGTTTTTCAATACCTTCTGTTCAAGAATTTAACTGTCTGGGTTTGAGTATGGGGTTGTAGGCACCCCATGAGCTCTTTTAAAGCTTGGGCCCAAGTAATTTTCCTCAAGGAAATCATCTTCTCTGATTTGTTTAATTAGTTCCTGTCCTTCATCTGTTCATTTTTCTCCTCTTCCTGCAACTCCTATTAGTTACATCTTAGATCTCCTGAAATTTTACTTTGCCCCTTGGACATCCATCTTTTTGCATTTTTGTTCTATGTTTGGGATACTCTTGCCCTTGGTCTTCTAAGTCAGTTTTAATTCATCCAGTGGGTACTTTAGTTTAAAATATGTTTTAGCTCAGCCAGGCACTGGTAGCTCACACCTGTAATCCTAGCTACTCAGGAGGCTGACATCAGGAAGATTGTGGTTCAAAGCTAGCCCCTGGCAAATAGTTCATGAGACCCTATCTTGAAAAATCCCACCACAAAAAAGGGCCGGTGGAATGGGTCAAGGTGTAGGCCCTGAGTTCAAACCCTAGAACCGCAAAAAATAAAAAGGAAAAAAATGTTTTAGCTCCAGTACAATACATAATTTTAAAATTATGTTTGAATGTCATTTGGTTACTTCTGCTCAGGTTGTCTATTCCTTGAGCTGAGCGCCTTAGATGCAGAGCTGTTTTCCTGCCCATCCTTTGAAGGTCAGGACCAGTCCCTAGGGTTGCATAGGCAGTAGTCCTGCCAGTAACGGGAGGGACGGCCTCTGTGGGCCATCAGTGCAGCTGCACAGAAGGGTTAATCCCAATCAAAGCACCAGGAGGAAGGAAACCTCTGAACTCCATCGTTCCCAAGTTCAGCTTCTCCTCAGTGAGCTGGTCAGGGATGTCCAGCAGAAATGCCGAGATGCCCCTTCATCCAAGGGCCATGACTCTGAAGAGACCAACTCTAGGACCCACCACAGTTAGAGTCTTATCCCCAAGTTTTCTACACACTACCCCCGCTGCGGTGGGAAGAGAAAGCCCTGTCCCAGCTGTCCTCCTCAGGTCTCCACCAGAGCCAAGCTGGTCCTCTGCTGTGGTTTGAAAATGAAATGTTCCCCAGGCTCATGTGTTAAACACTTGGTCTCCAGCTGGTGAAGCTGCTTTGAGGGGGCTACAGAAACTTCAGGAGATGAGACCTAGCTAGAGAAAGTAAGTCTCTGGGGGTATGCCTTTGAAGGATATAACTGGTCCCTTCCTTCCTCTTCCTCTCTCTCTCTCTCTCTCTCTCTCTCTCTCTCTCTCTGCTTCCTGTCTTCCATGAGGTGAGTAGTTCCTGCTGCCATGATACTCTGCCTCACCACAGGCCCAGGCCCAGAATTAATAGCCAAGAACTCTGAACTGAAACTTACGAAAGCAGGAGCTAAAATAAATACTTCCCCCCTTAAGTTGTTTATGGCAAGTGTTTTGTCATAAGGCCGCAAAGTCTGACTGACACATGCTTGCTTCCCTGGGTTCCATCTCCATCATTCTCACTGGCTGCCTTTTCAGGAGAAGTACCACGCTAGAGATGGAAAGAGAGGGCAGCCAAGCTATCATCTTAGGAAAACCTATCCCATCCCCAGCCGTTCAATATAAATAAAGGACACACTTGGTCTGCAGACCTTGGCCAATGCCTCATTTACTTCTGGACAATGTAATTCTCTGTTCTCCTCTGATTTCTTTGGGTAAGTCCTCAAAGTTGTGTACATTAATTAAATATCCTTGAATAATTGGATTTACTTTAAAATTGTGTTCATAAGGAAAATAACTGTGTGAAAAGGCAGTGTGTACAAATACAAATGTCGTATATGTGCACATGCCCACAGATGTATTAACTAAAACCAGGAAAAAAGTTTGTGTGGATAAACACCAAATTGTTATCTTTAGATGATAAATTTCTAAATCATTGTCTTCTTTTTTCTTATCTAAATTGTCCATAATTTCTTATGTATGGAGAATAAAATCTTATTTGTTCCTTCAGCAAAATGCATTATAAAATGTTGATTGACTCTCACGCATGTTCTCAGAAGATGGAAAGACTGAGAGAGCGAGCAGTGCTTGACCTCTCCATCTCAGTGTCTGCGAAGTGAGGCCCATCCTGTGGACTCCTTATTCTCAGTGCCCTTACCAGGCTGTTAGTACCCCATGGGGGCAAAGGAGGACCAGAGATAGACACTCCTGTGCAGAGCCACCCAGGGCAGCCCCCACCTTGGAATGGATCCAGACTCAGAATGAGGTTTGAAGGCAAAAGTCAGCCACCCCTGAGCCTCCCAACCATCTAACACTGGCCCAAATGGACTGGACCATCTCCCATAGCACAACCATTCCCAGGTTATGTTGACTCTCCAACAGCAAACTCATTGTCTGACATTTAGCAGCCACTGCTATACACAGACCGAATCCATGATCTCTCTGCTCCGTGGTCGTACAGGACATATTAGATGGCATTGCTTGTGTTGTGGCCATCTTTGGACTTGCAATTCTAAGTGAGGGACCAAAATTTGAGTTGCATAGGAAGATTTCAGGTCAATACAAAAGGTTCACACTTGGATTTGTTCTGAAAGATCTCAGTTCCTATTGGTTCACATAGGATGCTTCTTTCAAAAGAGCTGGGTTGGCTGTCTTTGGATGTGAAAGAGAAGGAGCAGCCTATCTCCTGGAGAGTTGCATGGAAAGGCCATGAGAAGAGACCAGATGTGTTCCAAGTAACCTTCTAATTCCAACTCCATGGCAAATGCAATTCCTGGTTGGGCAATCTTATGCAAATATGTCTCTTTCTTCCAAAATATTCTTCTGCCCTGAAGTCATTCCTATGCCTATTAAAGCTCTCCTTTGAGGCTGCCAAGTATGATTCAAAGGAAAGATTGGGTGTGTCCTTCTAGCACCCCTCCTGTGGACACCATGGGACTGGTGAAGGAGAGGCAGATGGAACTGTGCCTTTGTTGCACAGGAATCTGGAAGACCCAACCCTAGAAAGATACACTGCAGGTTAGGTGATGTTTACAGCATTAGTAGCTGTAGGGGCACCAGACACTTACAAATGGCATTAGAGACACAGAGCAAGGTCAGCAGGATCTCTGCATTTGCTTGGTGGATCATGGGCAGGTCCCAAAGTGGGTGCTGAACAACTGAGCCACAGAGCAGGGCGTGGGACGCTAAGAGTAACGATCATTTAACGACAGACACAGAGGTTTAAAAGTTTAAGAACCAGAGTGGCCACACCAGGGCATACCAATTAGATAGATATCAGCCCTGCTCTGAAACCACTTCTGAGCAGGGCTGACCCTCTGGCAGAGGCTGCAACCCCATTGCTGCGAGCCACATTTTATGGAGTTCTTTTATTAGTCTCTCGTGTAACCCATAGCCACATCATAAAATTAAACACCCCATTCTGTACATCAAGCCCACTGACTTCTGTAGCCCTGATTAGCACTGGGCTTTTCCCTCTGGGGGTTGTATTACAGTAATATTATAACTGAAAGAAAAGGAATCTTTGCAAGCTTGCTCAGTTTATGCTGAAGTCAGAATGGCACAGGTGTGTCCCTTCTCTGAAGCCCTCTGGGAGCTTCCCAGCAATCTCTCTGCATTTTTCATTCCCACACTTCCTCATCCCGCCTTTGGAATCCCTTCCCCCTTTCCAAGCTCCTTCTGCCTCTTGAGATGCCTCAGAGCTAGGGGTGCTCAACTGCTTGCCCAGAGTCACTGGTCAGGATAGCCCCAACTCACCCGAGAATAAATTTAGCCTGTGGGTAATATCCCAGGTAGAGAAGTTATCTTTAGCCTGGCAGAGGTGGGGAGTCAGTCCAGGCCATGGTACAAATAGCAGAGGGAGGAGGGGAGAGAAAGGAAACTAATACTCCAGAGACCACAATAGTGGCCAGTGTGCTCAGGTGGCAGAAAACTAAAAGTCAACCGTGTGCTTCCTGAAACATGAGGCTCTTCCGGAAATAATGGTCTGTTTCATTCCACCCTGTGAACCAAGAACAATTTTAATAGCAGAAAATATGGCTGCGTTATGGGCAGCCAGTATAAAACCACAAGCACACATGTTCTTTACAAAGAGCAACAAACTCAGCATGATCCATGATTTCCGAGCCTTCCCAAGCCTTCCCCTTCATAGCTGTTTACTACTTGTTCATTAGTTTCATTGCCTGCAGGTGTAAAGGTTTAAGACTTAAGAAAAATGTATGGAAAAAAATTACATGACCTAAATTAAGAAAAGACTACTACTATTCGATTTTAAAGCTGGGTATCTCAGTCCTGCCCAGGAATACCAATGGCAGAGGTTGAAAAGCAGGAGGATTCTGATTTCAAGGAAGACGACAGACTTCTTAGGGAGACCACAGGAATTTGCCTTCTTATCAATCTAATAAAAGAAATCCTTCCTTTTCACTCATGAAAAAGCTTTCCTGCTAGGGTTTATATCCAGAGCCTTCCTTTTGGCCTCCCTTATAGAAAAATAATAGAATCTTTTGTCAAAACAACTGAACCCTTGTTGGCTATTATTAGGGCAAAGCTAGGTCCTAGGTTGAACTCTGATGTGTCTGAGCATGTCTGACAGCTGTGTCACAGGCCCTCAGCCTGTTCTGTAGGGAAGGAGACCTGAGAAGCTCAAGCTGACCCAGTGAACAGTAAGAGTCCTGTTCACTGGAGAAAAGCAACTAATTCTGGGTCCCCTTTGGCCCAACATACTTTGCGCTTCTATCTGAGAATCATCAAGGTGCAATGACTGCAAGAAAAAAAATGCCAATTTGTTGAAGCCTGTGAGAAACGAGAGCAGAGAGTAGATTTGGGGGACATGATAACTGGAACACCACACTATAGGGAGAAGGACCAAGAACCTTATTTTTCCAGATTCCCCAGAACTTTCCAAATTCCCTAGTGGCAGGACAATCCAGTAGGAGCAGGCCCCGAGGACAACTGTCCAGGACAACACCTGGGCAGAAGACTGGAAAGCTTTTGGTACGGGCAGGCCAAGGAGTATAGTGCTACTAAAAAGGTCATGGGTCTTGGGTGTTGAGACCTGAGGAACTCAATTTACTCTGCCAAGTAGTTCAATAATTAAGTCACCACTTGTCCTTTTTCTTCTCTTGACTAGATGATATCAGTTGCATGAACTAGTCTATGACAACACCCTTTATTTTATCATTAAATGAGTGCACTTGGTCTTCCTTATTCAGTTAGAAGTCACTTTAACTCTGTGACTTCTCCTCCCACCTATGTATAGCAGAGTAACTACAGGACATTTGTAAATATTTTAGGACCATCTCCAACAAATAATTTGCTAATCTCCATCAGTTATACTCCTTATGATCCATCTGGAAATTTGTCAGCACTTACTAAAATGGTCTAACAGTATCTGTAGTCAACCATGCCTCTTGGAACTTTTTCTACTGTTCTTGAGTCAGAGCTGTCTTGACAGTATTTGAGATGTCCAGGTTTTCTTGCTACACATTTTTTTGGTCTTGTCTGTTTGTTTAGTTGGTTGGTTGGTTGCAATCTTTCTGCCTCAGCCTCCTATGTGCTTGGATTATAGGCATGTATCACAATCCCAGCCTACTACCTACTTTTTATTACTGAACATCATTCAAAATGAGCAAGACTAGTTTTCCAGTTCTCAAAGTCAATAGACCTTAACCCTCTTTTCCAGAGCACCAAGAGTTATAACATCACCGGCACCTGCAAACACACTGAGTAAGTCCATGGCGACCTCTTCATGTCATCGTAAAAATATACAATGTTGAATAGCATATGTACAGCAGCTCTAGGAAAAGCAGCCCTTAGTGACAGCTGCCCCTGTGGAAGGAGGAGATAATGAGTGAAGGACTCTACAGTTGGAATCATAAGCCCTTCTGAATCACTCTAATTTTTCAATTATGTGCATATATTTCTTTTCCAATTATTTTTTAAATCTAGTTCTAAAGAAACAACAACAAATTCAACAAAGAACAAGACTCATCTCTGACCCCCTGAGTAATGACACTGACAGATAAGTGCCTATAGCTTCTACTATGTCTGTCTGTGATGTCAAATGTCACCATGCCATTGGCCCCATGGAACAAATGCCTCACTGAATTCAAGATGGATTACACAACAACCTGCCTGGCTCCAGCTCTCACAACTCCATCCACAGTGTTGGGCAACATGACTTCCGTTTGTTGACTCGTCGCTAGGCCCAAGCCCCAGGACTAATCCTGCTCCTTGTCTGCAGGGATTTTAACAGCCAGCAGCTTGGGTTACTCGACCTCAGCCAGCCTGGTTACTGGGCCTGTTTTGGTCTTTGTGTTCTCTTGGCAGAATGGTCTGGACCTTCTCTGGTGGGGACATGTCTCCATTTTTAGCCTGCCTGATTATGAAATCCACCAAAGGATAAACAAGACACCTGTGAGATCAGAAGCTCCCCAGGCCCCATGTAGAGACCAAATGCAGTCACCAAGCATGTCCTGTGTGTAGGATATCAAGCCAGGTGTGGAGCAGAGGCAGGTAAGAAGGGAAGGACAGTACCAGGCCCTGGCGCTCAAAGCCTAGTAATTAAGACAGGTGGAGCCCAGCCCCCAGGGCTGTCATGCAGATAGGCAGGTGTGAGGGAGGCAGAGGAAAGACTGCTTTCTATCAGGGAATGGAGATAAGGAGTAGCCCAGGAATGTTTTTAGGAGGGGGGTGGCTCGGTTGTTAAGACTTGTGAGGCTACATGGGATTTCAGTAGCTTCAGGGAAAGCCTTCCAGGCACCAATCCATTGAGGCTCCATACCTCTGCTCTCCCACTCCTTGGAGAAAGGAAGGTGAGTGGCCCTAAGAACAAGTTTTTTTCTGTTTAAAATTGCCACCTTCTCACCTCTACCTCTGTCTGGTGAATACCTAGTCTTCAACACCCAGCCCCATGACACCTTCTTGGGAAGTCCACACTTTCCCAGGCAGGATTGGTTATCTTGTCCACTGCCTCCTGCCATCTGTTCTAGAGAGTTAGGGAAATTTAGAGGTTAGGTGATGGGGCTCGGCCACCATCTGCTTAAATTCAAGTTACTTTTGTGTGTGCAGTGCTGGGGTTTGAACCCAGGACCTTGGGCATGCTAGGCAAATGCTCGATGGTTAAGCTATACCCCCAGCCCCTAAATTCAAATCCTGGTCCAGACACTGGCTTTCTGAATCACCTTAAGCAAGTCACTTAACCTCTCTGGGCCTCAGTTTTACCATCTGTAAAAGGCCCGGTAATGGCACCTCCCTGAGTTCACTGTGAAGATGAAAGGAGTCAATGCCCCTTTTGGCATTGACCTGCCTCGGGTACCTGCTCCTATCACTTACAAGCCTGCGCCGCTGCTACATTACTCCACTCTCTTCCTGACCTTGTGAGGGAGGAAGGCCAAGGCCAAACTAGTCATCTCTGAATCTCTCTCTTCAGAGTTTAGAGGCGTTCCTAATGTAAGAACTCAAATCAATTATACAGTCTTCTGAAGGGATGGACAAAACCACGGGCAAATAAGTCCAGATCAAATGCAAAGGCAAAGCAGATGTAGGTGACAAGAAAGGAGCAGGAATGTAGAAAAATCATCGCACGGGATGAGATGTGCCACACGTTCAGGGGAGAAAACTTGACTTAACCGCGGTTCCACCTCTTCTCCAGGTGACTGCCTTCCAGCCCAGCCTGGGCGCCATCCGCGGCCGGCAGTTCCTGCCCCTCCCTCCCTCCCCCCCCCCCGCTCCCCTTCCCTCCCCCCACCCCCACCGCGCCCCGGGAGGGCTGCGCAGTCCTGACCTCCTCCCACGCGGACCCGCAGCCTGCCGCCGGCGGGCGGGGCAGGAAGGGGAGCCGGCTCCCGTCCCCAGATCCTTAACTGTCGCTTCCAAAGCCCGGCTGATCCTAATCAGTGTGGGAAAGGAGCGCCGGGCCGCCCGCCGCCGGAGACGCCGCCTCTTTCATAAACTTTATCGCCGCCGAGCACAGCCCCTGATAAAGCCCCATAAATAAACGCGCGGCCCGGAGTGTGCGGCCGTCCCGGACCGCCGGCGCGCACGCCCCACCTCGGCCCTGCGGCTCCCCCGGGACACGAGCCATGTGCCAGGCCGCGCGGGAGCCCGATCTCAGCTTCCCGCCCCACGCCTCCCCTCCCCGCAGCACCTCACCTTCCCCTTGATGCACTCAATAACGAGTCGAGGGGTTTCCTCCGGGCTGCGAACCGCCCCTCCTGGTCCTGGCCCCGTAGATGGGAGGGTTGTGTTCCCGGTCAAGTTCCTTGGGCCTGGGTTGGGCCTGGGCGTGTGGCTCCATTATGGCAAGTCTCCTTGGTTCTTGCACAACACACAGGGACTGGAGAAGGGAAGGGAGAGACGGAATGGCCAGGAGTCTAGGCATACGGGGAGCCCTGGGTACTGGGCTGAGCCTGCCTGTGCCCAGTTCATTTAAAGACCCTGGGGAAGACTGCAGGAGAATGGGGACCCCCTCTCCCACGTGTGCGGTAGTGTGTTCAAAAGTCCCTGAATACTCAGCGTCCTTGATCCCCATTCGTTAGTCCTTGAAAGTCCCACTTGGGGGACCCAAAATTAATCTGGTACATTTCGTAGACGGAAGGTTGAGGTCGACTTCAGGAGTATGAAGGAGTCTAGAAAGGCTGGGTTCATGTAGCAGCGCAGGCCACACAAGCTCCTCACAAAACCCAGTCTCTAGCTGGGCGCCAGGCTCTGAGGCCTCTGGCAGCCCCTGCCCTTCCCTGGTCCTCAGTTTCCTCATCTGTCTAGTTTTCTTAAAAGAGCTCCTTCAGCTTTCATTCCCATCCTTCTTATAAACCGTTCCATCTCTGAGGAGTCTTGCCAGAGGCCTCTCTGAAGAAACACTGTTATGTCCAGTTGGAAGAAACTAGAACATGAAGTTTCCAAAACTGACCCCTGGTTCATGAGACTCGCACTAGACTTTGTCCCTTATGGTGGCTGCAGAGATTCAAGGCCCTTGGGCCAGAATGAAGTCATCCTGCCAGGGGAAAAGATTTAAAAATAAAATCTAGTAAATTCTAAGACTGTCAGCTCAGTGCTCCTTTGGCTTCAAGTATAAGCTCCGTTGTGACTGTGGCTCTGCTTCCCATGGGAGGGACCAGTTGGAAGCAAGGCTGGGTGCTCTTTGGAGAGAGCAGAAGCTAGGCATCCTGATAAGATTCTCTTCCATTCTCTTGGGTTTGACACTGGGAATGTGGGAGGGAGCCAACCCCTCCAGCCACAGCTCGCTCTTGAAACAGAAATGAACAAAGGCCTGGTTTTTCCAAAACTCATTTCTTACACCACAACATGTCTGAGGGACCATGAGGCCCCAGACAGGCTTCATTTCCTGCTCTCTGGACAGAAAGCTACTCAGTCTTGTTTCCTTCATTTGCATAATGTCAAGAAAAGTGAGTCACATTGAATTGTCATTTGTTGAGAAATACTGGCAAGAGGTTCCAACTGCAATTGGAATTGATTTCTTAAAAAGGAATACAGGCACTCTCCCTCACTGATTTGTTATTATCTGTATGTGGTCAACTCTCCAGGCCTTGATTTTCCCATCTGTGCATGCCGAGGATTTCGGAGGTTTCTGGGACTCTAACATATATGGGACTTTCTTGAGAAGAAGTAAGATTCGAAACTTTCTAGAATCTGTTGATAAGAGAAACATTGAAAACGCATCTTGCTTTCAATTTTGTCTGCTGAAGCCCCACCCAAGGACCCTGTTAAGAATCCCTGCTCTGGAGGGTAATAAAATGTTAGGCCTCTGTTTTCTAATCTGTAAAGAGGAAATACCACTGTCCACCCCACCCACCAACCAGCTTCAGAAGAAAGACAGGAGGATAAATAGATCTATGCTATTAAAACCTGTTGGTTCTCTGCCTGGTAGACATGTAATATTAATGCAGTTCTATTACCGTCATCTGCCGGAGTCATTCCCTATTCTGCTAGGTAGGATGTAAATTTCTTTACAAGGCAGAGGCAGCCCTGTCTGTGAAATTCCTGAAGCAACCCCTTCTGGTAAGCTAGCACTGTAAGTTTTCATACTTGCCTGTTAGAAACTTAGTGAGTCCCCATGGAGACCAAAGGGAAAGCAGGAGCAGCTCTGCAGGCTCTCAGAAGGTAATAATTGCCAAGGCAAAATGATACCCTTGTGACTTTAAAAGTCAATGTAACTTTCCAAAGCATCCTCCTCTCTCCTAGAGTAGATTGCAATATTAGAGACATTAACTCATTGAAAAAAACACCAAGGTTTAGGGGAAAAGCTTTTGAAGAAGTTAGCAGCTAATATATTAAACAGGGTCAGTCTGTTGGTACAAGGAACCAAACTTCAATTTCTATATCACCAGTAGAACAATAGAACTGGATTAGACTTCACGGTCCTTCCTCTTCCTGGCTTCACAACTCCTTTGAGAATCAGATGTAAGCTATGGTTCCTTGCCCCAGAAAATATACATGAACAGGACACATAATTCTCACATAATTTTCCTAACAATTTAGGGACTTTACAGAACCCCGGCAGAACCCTAGATTCATGGTAGCCTAAGTGTCCACTCTGTGGGCCTCTTCTGCCTTAATTAGCTTTAGACAATTAAGAATGACCTTGACCATTCCTCGGAGCCTCTGCAAGCAGAGGAAGAAGGAAAATTCTTCCTAGGGATGATGTGAAAATGACCATGCTTTAAACACCCAATTTAGGCTACGTTTAGAACACAGTCCAAACAAGCAGCTCCCAGGGCAATAGCATGGGATGTAACAGGATGGCTTTTTCCCTGGGAGACAAGGAATGAGAAGCATGGGAGGCCCAGACTTGCAGCATGGGGTGTAGTCAGAACGTGCAGACGGCACAGGCCTTGAAGAAGCAAGCTCTATGGCTCTCAAGAAAGCCCCGGGACAGCAGCACTCTTCTCCTGTGACAGTGGCAACAGGAGCTAGGCATCGTCTCAACAGACAGAGGGGCTCTTCCTGCAGCACCTGATTAGGCCTAACTATCTGCCCGAACTGCTCCTAGAAAGGAAAAATGATGTTTCGCCTCCTTGTTGACATCAGTTTGGCAACAGAATTTGCCCTGGCTAATAAAATGAACAGAAGTGGTACCTGCCATTCCAGGCAGACGATCTAAGAGTCAGATGGAGGTTTACTATGCATTCTCCCTGCCACTGGGCTGGCGATACTCCAGATCCACACTGGCTCCAGAGTGAATGTGTTCAACCTGTCAGAACTCAGGTGAGTACAAGAAAACCTTTTCAGTGTTATAAGACCTTGAGATTTTGAAGTTGCTTGTTACTGCAGCACTGCCAAACCTAACTTACTGATATGCCATCCTCCTTGGAAATAGAAGAGAGATGGGTACTCACAGTGGCCCTCACCTAATTCTCAGAGCCAGCCAAGGTCCACAGGGCCATGTACACACTCCTTCCTATCTACCCTTCCCTCTTCCTGACACTATCAACAGAGCCTTCCCTAGCCACTAGCACCCAAGTACCCTACAGCTCAGGTAAGAGCCAGTAGCCGATCTGTTATGCCACCTGTAGTAGGTTGACTAGTAACCCTCACCCAAAAAAATATGAAAAATATGTCAAGTCCTATCCCCTAATTCTTCACATACGATCTTATTTTGGAAAGTGTCATTGCATATATAATTAAGTTAAGGCTGTCTAGATGATGAGATCATCCTGGATCACCAAGGTGCACCCTAAATCCAAACACAAGTGTCCTTGTAAGAGATGAAGAAAGCTAAGTATGGTAGTCCATACCTGTAATCCTACTACTTGGGAGGCAGAGCCAGGAAGATTTTGAGTTCAAGGCCATCCTGTGATGCACAACATGACCCTGCCTCAAAAGAGACAGACACAGAGAGAGAGAGACAGATAGACAGTGAGAGAAAACATCACAGAGCCCAGAATTATGCAGCTACAAACCAAAGAACATCTGGAACTACCAGAAGTTCAAAGAATCAAGGGAGGTTCTCCCCTGAGCTCTAGGAAGAATCCTGTGGTCCTGCAACAACTTGACTACAAACTTCTAGAGCTATCAGGGAATAAATTTCTGTTGTGTTGAGCCACCTGGTTTGTAGTAATCTGTTACAGTAACCATAGAAAATTAATATACCACCTTAGCAAAATATCTTTTCTTCCTGAGCTCCTGTCTTTGATAGAATTCTTAAAGCAGGGGCTACAAACCAGTGTGCTAATGGACTGGGAAGAAAGCCTACCTTTCTCTCTATTCAGTCCCCAGGGCAATGCCTCAATTATGTTGAGAGAGAGAATGCCAGCGCACAAAGCCTGACTGCTCTACTTCCTTTCCAGAGGAGGCACCGGCCCCAAGAAAGGCTGAATCCTTGATTATGGACTATGCAGAAAGCGATGCTCAAAATAAATAGCTCCTGGAATCAAAGTTCAGGGAGCATACACGGGATTTTACTCTTGAGGATGGAGAGAGATCATGGAGTCCAACTTTTTCAGACAGAGGTTTTAGATGTATAAGAGAGCTTCAAAGGACTTGGGGTGTAGCTTAAGTGGTACTGCCTAGCAAGCAAAGGGCCCTGAGTTCAAGACCCCAGCACCACCTTGTTTTATCAAGGACCCTGAGGCCTATACAGGGGAACAATCTGCCCAGGATCATGACCTAGGGGCTGATTCCAGTCCCTCAGTCCAGCACAGGAAGGCTTTATTTCTCCACAGAACTCTGTTGTTTAACACCCCTGGTTCTGTCCTCAGGAACCAAAACTTACTACACAAGTGTGACTAGGTCTTTGGTAAGCCCTCAGCTCCCTGGTTTAAGGACTCCTTGGTTTAAGGACCCCATTTCATGTCATTTTGTTTTATTTTATTTACTTTGATACACAGTCTTACGATGAAGCCCAGCTGGCCTTGAACACACATCCTCCTGTCTCAGCCTCCCCAGTGCTAGGATCACAGGTATGTGCCACCACACCCAGTTCATTTTAAACACCTCAAGATGCATGCTCATCTCACATCAAATGTCATTCTTATTTTTAATTGTTTTCACAGTTCTTTTCTACATTTTACTTCTGCATTTAGTTACTCATAAATAACTTGTTTGATTTTAGTTTTTTGCTTTTTGGGGTTTTTTTTTGGTGGTAGTGGGGTTTGAACTCAGGGCCTTGTGCTTGCAAGTGGATGCTCCACCAGCCCAGATTTCTTTTCATTGTTTTTAACTATCATGGTGCAAACCCAGGAAAGTCAAACCATAGATTATGGTCCTTTTTCCAAAGGCAACAAAACTTTTATGTTTATGAATTCTTTTCCTGATTAGTAAGATTGGCATTATGCTTCCTTTTGTAAAGATTTAACTAACATTTTATTGATTTCAAGAGTACCTTTTAATTCCTGGAATTGGAAGTACTGGGAGAGGCCATCACATAAAGGATGGTCAGCAGGTATAGTAAGTGAGGTAGGCAGGACATGTGGCAGTGCACACATATCTAGCAAATCCCTTTGGCTCTGGGAGAATGCCTGGCTCACCAGACCCTGCTGTGTCCATAATCTTCTCTAAGTCTTGAAGACCAAGCTGGGACCAGATTGCAAATGACTGCATGCCCTTCCTACCTCTACCCACCACCAGCTCCTAGGGAACAATGGACATACCCTTGACTCTGCATTTCTGCCTCTAACCAGCTCCCTAGACATGCCTACCCACACCCTCCTCAGCTGTTTGGATGGTCCAGAGCCTGCTGAGATAGAGTCTTGTTAGGAATGGAAGATAAGGCCAGCATCATTCCAGAGCCAGGAGGGTTGGGATCCCCTGAGGAGATGACTTTGCTGCATCAATCTCTTCACTCTCCAGGCCAGGGCACCCCTATGGAAAGGATTCCCATTCTCACTGCACCAAACACCTGGGAGAGAGAAGAGCCATTCAAGCAGGGATTTGTTTGATGAAACAAATAACTCACAGGCTACAAACAAGCCAAATAGGCAGATGTTTCAAGAGGCACCTCCCCAGCTCATTAGGCCATCATGAAATATCGGTGCATAGAATGATTCTAGAACATTTCTAGGAATGGAAGTCAGCTATATTATAATCTCTCCCTTCAGGCGGAATTTCATAACATCAGCTCCAGATGGTAGCAGGGACTAATCACCCCCATTTTAAGCCACAGAGCAGAAGAGCCACTCCCCCAAGGATACCCAGCTAGGAAAGGAGGAAGCCAAGGAGACTAAAATCCCAGGTCTTCAGACTAAGAAGAGCTCCCCCTCAAGCCCCACCACCCCTCTGTCTGCTGATCCCAACAGAGTTAACACTCCAAAGACTCACAGCCTCTCAGAAAATGTGGGAACATGTCAGAAAGACAAGAAAGCCAGCTTGAAAGGGCACACTCTCTGGTCAACTCTAGGACAATCTATTTATCATAATAATAATACTATCATAAATAATGATAGTAATAATTATAACCATTGAGTAAAACAGGAGTCTTTTAAGTCCACATAAGTATAAATAAGTAAATGGAGAGAAGAAAAAGCTTTCCTTACAGTAAAACGCCAACTTGTAATTAAAGAAAGATGGAATTAGAAAAATGGCCATTCAGTAACCACTATAGTAACAATTAATTCAGCCAAGAAACATCAGTAGACATTAAAAAACAATGGGTGAAAATTCAGTCAGGAATAGGAAGAAAATTCACATAGCTGCAGAGCAACTCCACCCAAAATTCATATTAACTAAAAAAAGGGAAAAATGATCATTTTACAATGAAAATCCCTGACAAACACCATCTTAATTGAATGATCAATGTGAACATCACCAATAATGGGTCAAACTGAAATCTTATCTTCCAGATCAGATGCAATGAGAACACGGCATTGTTTCTGTGGTATTTTTCCTCCCCAAAATGCATGACCTAACTCTAATCAGAAAGAAATATCAGACAAATCCAAATTGAGGAATATTCTACAAAATAATTGCTAAGTAACAGTCAAAGTGTCAAGGAAAATTTGGGCAACTATTCTGAGTGAGACAAACTAAAGAGCCATGACAACTAAAGGCAGCAGGTGACCCTAGATTGGATCCTTATGTTATAACAAACATTACTTGACAAATTGACAAAACTTGAATGGCGTCTGGTAGTGCTGTCTCAATGTCAATTTTCTTATTTGAATAGTTTCACTGCAATTATGAGGGAAATTTACCTTGCTTGCGGGAATATACAGCAAAGTATTCAGGCTCAGGCAAAAAAAAAAAACCCTTCTTTGTACTATTTTTGTGACTTTTCTATAAATCTGAAATTATTCCAAAATTAATAATTTAGAGAAAACACCCAGACACAAATAAATCAAAGTAGTGACTTTTAAACATATTTTGACACTTCTTCCAGGAGATAGGCTGCCTCAGCCTGTTTGAGGCAGCTCAGTGCCCTGCTGGAGAGCCTTGAGTATCTGTAATCAGCCCTCTGTCTCCACTATGTTAAACTGGCATTCCCTCATCACTGTGTACAGCAACTCTCATTTTACTTTTTAATCTGACCCATTCAATGAAAAAGGGTTTTGGGGGGAAGAAAAAGCACACCTTAAGGGTATTAAAATAGCTTCTACCTAAAAGAACACTTTAATAAATGCATTTTTAAAACATAGAAAATCTAATTCTTTAATGAGTGAATACTGGTTTTCTTGAAAGGGGGGAACCAGCAGAAATGAATGTATGTTCATTTAAGCACATTTATGCATTTAAAATGAACAAAGCCAACACCAGCTTACCATCACACAGGACAATTCAATAGTCATGTGTCATACGCTCCTATGCCCTCTACTGCCTTCCTGCTAAATGGTGAAATATATACTGTATGCCTCTTCATGTCTACCAATACCCAGTACACCCACCTTCCCTCCCTTCCTTCCTCATTGTCTTAATGCACTCAGCATTGTCTGGTCGATCAAAAAGTCTATTTTTCTTGCAGACTTTAGGAAATCTACAACACCTATTAAACCTACGATTAAGCTTAATATAACCCGGGGAAAGTAGAAGAGGAAGATGAAGGCTGTGAATCAGAGGAGACATGCTATTAGCGTGTCCCCCTTTCCTTTGGGAAAGGTATGCAAAGTACATTGGGTGCTCGCCCTTTCTCAGATCTCTAGGTATTTCACCCTTCTTGGTCAAAAAAATGCCGTGCCTGGGGGATGCCTGGCGGATTCCCACAACACTCCACAGGACACTGCTGCAAGGACCCTCATTCTCTCTAAGTGGAACAGTCTTTCCCCAGCTCCAGCTCTGCTATGTTCTGAGAGTTCTTGCTAAAACAATTATTTACAACTCAGAACTAATGTCACAAGTTGCAGTTTCATTTCCTAATCAGCCACAAAACTCAGCAGAATTAGTGTATAATGTTAACTAATGCATAAACATACCACACACACATGAAAACAATGGCAGAGGAAAGTGTACACTGTGTTTCCTATACTTGCAATCAAGTTTGGATGGGCTATCCTGGAAATCTAACCGACATTTTTACACTGTTTCACTAGGAAAAGCAAAGAAAATCCAACTTGGAATTCAGGCCTCTGGAAACATTCTCCTCCACTGCAGAGGTTCACTCCCACTTCCCCATGTCAGCCACCCCCCCAACAAGCATGGGGGACCCCTCCTCAGTCCCTCAGGCCAGAGGGTCTATTGAAATCGAGATCCATTCCACAGATCCCTTCCCAGTGTCACACCTATGTGTGCACACATATACATTCCACGCAAACCCAGGTTTTATCATCAAAAGGACTCAGGTGGCATTTTCAGTCACGTGCTCAGCGTTTAGAAGCTACGTTGGTGCAAGTGATGCACGTTCATGAGTGGCTTCCTCCCTTGGAAGGTGATGATGAGCTCCTGCTATACCAAGGTCTCCCTCTTTCTCCCACATGGCCATGTCAGGTATGAACCTCAGACCTAAACCCAGTTATATTCTGATCGTCTTGCTCTAATTTTTTTTTTTCAGTACTGGGGTTTGAACTCAAGGCCTACACCTTGAGCCACTCCACCAGCTCTTTTCTGTGATGGGTGTTTTGAGATAGGTCTTGAGAACGATTTGCCTAGGCTAGCTTCGAACTATGAGATCCTCCTGATCTCTGCCTCCTGAGTGGCTAGGATTACAGGTGTGAGCCACTGGTGCCCGGCCACTATTGCTCTAATTTTATCCCCTTTCTTTTCTCTCTCTCTCTCTCTCTCTCTCTCTCTCTCTCTCTCTCTGTCTCTCTCTCTTTGTCTAACATGCACACACACACACAATCTGTTTCACTGAATACAGAAAATTTGACATTGGGACAGAAGATGGGGTGGCCTAAAAGGAAATTTAAGAAAGCAAATATCATTTGTCATTTTATCACTCTAAATATTTCATTCAGGACAGCCTTCTAGCAATATTTGGAAGAATTCTTTTATTTAAAATATCTTTGGAATATTCTATTTATCATGGTAATGAGGAAAGGAAACAAAAAGCAGAGAAAGAAGACATAAATAGCTTTGGGTATCAGCTCACTGCTGTAACTGCACATAGCTCTAAACTTTCTAGATATGATATGACTGAAGTTTCAAAAGCTGCTGAGACCGTCGCCAGGATGAGCTCATTGAAAGTAAAAATGTCCTTGAAGTTCTTATTCTGTGACAAAAAAATGAGGGCAAATCTGTCTGGCATTCTCCCTACATGTTCTTCTTCAAGAAAAAGTTTCTAAAATAATCTCAGACATGGTGTAACATTTGCCAGACAGTTGTGTGAGGGAATGCCAAGAAGATATTCCTTGGGTCTATCATAGTCTTTTGCACTTTTTCTTCTTTAGTGAACTCTGGGTCCAAGCCAGAATATGGACACAGGCTCTGAACACTTGAAAAGTCTCTCGAGGAAGATGTGATGTTGCTTGAGGCTGTTTGTGCCTCTCTTGCTGCGTGAGTTGAGAAGGCAATTTTTCAACTTCTTGGCAAAGGGAGTGACCTTAGCCCTCTTTCTAGAGGGCAAGTGTCTATTAAAGACAAAAGGGTAACTGGAGTTCACCACCTTCCAGGACACACCTGGTCTGAATCCCCTCTCCAGAATCCCCAGAGACAGCTCCCACCCTGAACAGGAACTATAGATTTGTTGATATTAAAGCTAGAAGAAAACTCATTTGACTTACCTTCTGACCCACCTTCCCTTCATCTTCATTGTCCAGCAGAAATGAATTTTCAGGAAAACTAAGTTCTGTCAATAAACATGTTCAGCTGCCAAGGTAGCTTGTGCCTGTAATCCCAGCTACTGAGGAAGCAGAAATTGAGAGAACTGAGGTCAGCTCAGGCAAAAAAGTTCAAGAGACCCCATCTCAATCAATAAGCCAGGTATCTTGTCATGCACCTGACTTCCCAGCTACCCAGGAAGCCACAGGTAGGAGGAGGCCAGAGGTAAGAGGTGTTGGTCTAAGGCAAGCTCCAGGCACATGAGACCCTATCTGAAAAATGACTAGAGCAAAATAGGGCTGGGTGAGTGACTCAAGTGGTAGACTACCTACATAGCAAGTGTGAGGACCTGAATTCAAACTCTGGTACCACCACACACACACAAAAAATCTCATAGATATTTTAATACATGTGACTCTTTTCATTCAAATGAATTTAATGAAAGACTTTTGGACAGGGAAAAAAAATTCTCTGCGCTTTACATAGAACTAGATGTAAAACCTTGGGGTTGTCAGGCGCCAGTGGCTCACACCTGTAATCCTAGCTACTCAGGAGGCAGAGATCAGGAGGATAATAGTTTGAAGCCAACTCTGTGCAAATAGTTCACGAGACCCTATCTCTAAAGAAAAATCACATAAAAGGGCTGGTGGAGTGGCTCAAGGTGTAGGTCCTGAGTTCAAACCCCAGTACCACAAAAAAAAAAAGTCTCGCGGTCAGCCTGCCTCTTAAATCTTCAAAATGCCAGTTTTCTGATGCAACCATTTCTTCAACATCTGTCAGAGAACAAAGAGGACCGTCCATAGCAGTGGAGACAGAGGAGCATATAGTGTGGACACAGGGACAGATGTTGATAGAGGTAGAGGCAAAATGAGAAATGTTCAAAGCTATCTTTGAGGTCCCGACAGATTAATGCGGAAGCCTGGTGTCAGGCCATGGGGAAATTGTTTTGTCGGTCATCATGCTTTCTCCAGCTCTACTAAGTGATAGGTTAGGGTATCAGTCTGCTAGGCTGTCACACAACATACCACAGACTGGGTGGTTTCAATGGCAAAAATGTATTATCTCCCAGTTCTGGAGGCTGGAAACTGAGGCTCAACATAGCAGGTTTAGGTTTCTTAGGCCTCCCTCATCAGCTTAGAGGTGGCAGACCGCTTCTTTCTCTGGTGCCGCCTTCCTGGCATCTCCTTTTGTGTCCACAGTTCTTGAAAGGAACACCACCAGACAGATTGGATTTGGGTTCTCCTAAATGGCTTAACTTAACCTACTCATCTAAATACAATAATATTCTACAAGCATGTAGATTAAGGCTTCAATGTACAAAATTTTTGTGGACACAATTCAGCCCATAATAGTTAAAAATAGGGTGTTAACCTCCCAAAATTCCAAGAATTTCAGAGGAGTTTTTTTTTTAACAAGCCAAATAATAAGTATGATTGAGAACATAGCTTTGTCCCAAGCCCTGAGCTGATGGAAGCAAGAGATGGCCCCATGGAGATAAGCCTGTGTCTCTTCTGGCCAGAACTCTGGATCATGATTCTAAAATCCTCCAGACAGCAGCTTGGGAGTGGGGCCAGCATGCAGAAAAATGAATAAAATGTGAGCCAGTGGGGTAACTTTAAAATTTCTAGTAGCTACATCAAAATAAAATTGTAAATAGATGGAATTAAGTTTAAAATATACTCAATCTAACTCAGTACATTCGAAAGATTATGCAATCAACATCATAAAATTGTCAGTGAGCTATTATACATTCTTCTTATTGTACTCTGTCTTCAGGATCTGGTGACTCTTTCGAACCAGGGCACATCTCAATGCAGACTAGAGAGCGCTCAATAGCCAGAAAGGATTAGTGGCTGACACTCCACAGTACAGATCTAGGGAGTGGTCAGGTCTCCAGTGGCCCAGGCAACTGCAATCTGAAGCACGAGGATTTAATAAGCAAGCAGGATGGCTGAGATGAAAGGGACTTTCATGAGGTCCTCAAGAACACTCAGTGCCCCACAGATCTCTATGGAACCCCTAAAGCTACCTAGGGAGAAGTGCAGGGGACCCCAGTAGGCTGGACCTTATGAAGTAACCAAGGTAATGACTCAGGAGCAGAGCAGACCCTGGGAGACACACACCTTGCTCATGCCACTCAGCTCTGACTTGGTCATCAGGGCCAAGAAAGAATTCTTACTTCAACCTTCTGGTCAAATTGTTGCAGCCCATGCCCACCAGGAATCAAACAGGCCTACTAAGAAATATCTGCTATGCTACCTTCCTTCTCTCTCTTTTCTTTCAGGCCAGGAGTGGGAAGACGATTTTTTTTTTCCTGTGTACCAGATTGTGTGTTATGATGGTGTGATATAAGGAAATACTCATTGTGTCAGAAAAACAAGGGAGTGATCATGGTTGGTGAAAAACTCTAGAAGTCAATAAATGGCCTTGGAGGATTGTTGACCTTGGAAATTACATGGGAAGTAGGATGTCCCCAGCTGCCCAAAGAGTTTTGTTTTGTTTTTGTTTGGCTGTTCTGGAGTTTGATCTCATGTCTTACACTTGCTAGGCAGGCACTCTACCACTTGAGCCACTCTATCAGCCTTTTTTTGTTTGTTTGTTTGTGTTGGGTATTTTCAAGATCCGGCCTCAAGAACTATTTGCCCGGGGTTGGCTTCAAACCACGATCCTCCTGATCTCTGCCTCCTGAGTAGCTAGGATTTTAGGTATGAGCCACCAGTGAGTGCCTTGCTTAGCTAGAAAGATTTCTAAGGCTGTCTAAAGTTATAAAGTTTTCCCTAACAGAACATCCTTAATATTGACATCTCCATATACATATGATATCTATAATGTACATTAAGTCATTTGACCCCAATAACATCCGATGAGGAAGAAGAGAAAATTAGGCTCCCAGAGTTGTCAAAGTTACTGAGTTGTCTATGACTTAAGTCTACATAAACAGTACACAGGGTTGTTGCCATGTCAATGTACCTAAGCATGTTGTAAATATACACCTAGGAAGAGTTGGTTGAATGAATGAAAGAGTGAAAAATAAGAAACCAAATTTCCTTGAAATTCTTTAGAGGACGCCATTTCCAAATTTAAATTTGACATTGCAAATCCTCAAGAAATGGACCGAAGTGTCTTTGTTGGTTAATTTTATTTAGAAACAGCAGAAAGCATTTATTTAAGTCTAGATTTATTTATAAAATTATTATGGAACAGGATTTGGGAGGACCCATCTCTGTTTCTCCAGGCTTCTTGCAACAATGTATAGACAGCCGAGCAGCAGAAGGGGTATTTAGCACTAGGCAAAGCAGCCCAGGCTGGGAAAATGCATTGTCCACATATGACATTAGTCACCTGCAGACACAGAGCCAAGCAAACAGTGAAGGGGCTAGTCAGGTCAACCTCTGCCAAGCTCTGTGCTTTATTCACTTACTGGGATAGAATGTCCGGGGGCAAAAGATACTAGAAAGCAGGCCAAAGGAATTCAATAGCGTGACTGGTTAGAAGGAAAGTCCTTAGAAAGAAAATTGTGTACTGATAGACCCTCTTTACCCTTACAGTGCCAAGGCACCTTTCCTGTTTCTAGGGGCACAGTTATTCCAAAGATCTCAGACACTGGATGTTCAAACTGAAAGAAATCTAGAGAAAATGATAATTACCAACACTTGCACATCCCAGACGTAATCTACACACTTCACCTGTGTTAACTCATCCAACCTCCCCTCCCCAAGCAGGTACCCTGTCACCTATCCCCTCTTCAGTTACCCATGTACCGTCCCAGGAACCATTTTCACCTTATCTTTGGGGGAGCCACGTGAATGTGCCCCCACCCCCCGTTAGGCCTTGCCATCGAACAGTGAAAGAAGCATCACGTCCTGCCCTCCTGCTGTGAGGGGAGGCTAATGTTTGGTCTCTCGTTGCACAGCAAGTTATTGATGGAACTGATTCTAGGACCTTGACCCCTCGTCAGGGTCTGGAGTGTATGTGACCTGCTATGTGCTGCATTTGGGGAGCTCTGAGTGATTTCAACACACCTTCCCTTAAAAGAGCTCACCACCCACAGGGGAGACACTGGTAACAGGTATGCAAACACCAGGATGTCTTCCACCTTGGGGTTCTGGGAAATGAATCCATCATCCTCTTTGTTATTCTTGCTGACCTCTTCCTAAAGTCCCGCCTCTAAAAGGTCACGGCACCTTTCATCTGCCTCAGTTTCTCTCAGCCAAAGAATGGAGATGATAACAGAATTATTCCTGGAGTTCTTACAAGAACTACATGAGTTACTGTTTCTAAAGCCACTCAGAAAAGCATAACACGAAGCAACACAGTATTTACGTATTTCACACAAGCCTCTCACCTTGCTCTCCCCTGTCCAGTATCAAAATACTGTTGCTAAAACCTAAGTCTGACTCCCACCCGTCAGGCTCCATGTTGCCTACAGTTTTCCCAAATGTTACTTCCAACAAGAATCCAATGAGGTGCTTACTTGAAAAAAAATGCAAACTGTTGGGCCACTCCCTGCATTCTGGGTTTGGAGGTGTAGAATGAAAGTCTACACATACCCACTAGGGTTCTGGTGTAGGTGGCTTGACAGTTTGAGAAAGATATGCCTCCTGTGGCAAAAGTGTGGACAAAGTCCACACTTATCAGGACATTAAGTGACCCTGGTCATCTGGCCCTTGTCCACTGTTATTCCAGCCTCACTGTTCAAAATCCTGTGGCAGGGCTACAGCCTGCAGGGCCCAGCCCTGGATCAGGAAAAGTAAGAAGCCATGTTCAAGTCAAGCCCACTTGCATTTCTCCATATGAATGGTGTGTTATATGAGATTAGAAAAAAAATTTCAATAGCTGAGCTGATGCCCAGCAAAGTCTCTATGGCCATGCCTGAGGGTCACCATGGGAACCACATCTCTGTGACTTAGCTCAGAGGGAGCGTAAACGCTGAGAGGGGCAAAACCGCCATGTTTCTAAGTTCCTATTCTCTTTCTGAGTCTCCCTTAGAGACCAGATCCCTTTTTCTCTTCTCTCAAAGTAATTCAAGGGATTGTCAGTTACATATTTGGGGAAAGGAAGTTGAGAAAGGGCAGAACAAAAACAAAAGTAGGCCTAAAGCCAATAGGACAACACACTGAGATCAATAGGGACTTTTAAGGTCTAGGAACACCACTGCTCCAAACTCACTAACTCATCAAAAGAAAAAAATAATCTTTTCTTTCATGACAGAGCAAATTTAAACTGACTCCATGTGACACCCTCTAAAAACTAAGTCTTGGTGTACTTCTGGTCTAATCCAAGAACTTTACAACACCTTTTTTCACCCAATTATGAAATCCATGCACTTTTAAAAGGTGTTTAGAGTCAGGAAGAAAGAAAAAAAAATCCCTGCTAAGTTTCACTGAGAAAAGCTTCCTTTTTGATGAATTCCAGATCAAAACCATTGTTTTTTAATTCTGCAGTTGACTCCCTCAACCACCAGAGGAGCACACTCCATCTCTCTTATTTTTGGGTTGAATGTTATCCCCCAACATCCAAGTCTATCCAAAATCTGGGAGTATGACATCATTAGGAAATATGGTATTTGTAGATTTAATTAAAATCTGAACTACAGGATGAGAATCTAATTGCTGATTTCCTTAAAGAAGAGAAAAACAGAGAAAGGAAAATACAATGTGAAGCCATAGACACACAAGGAAGAAACCATGTTGAGAGTGGAGACAAAGACTGGAATGGCCCAAGGGAAGCCAAAGACTGCCAATAACCACCAAGAAGCAAGGAAGAAAAAGGAAAGATTCTTCCGCAGAGCCTTTAGAGAGCAGAACCAAAAGGGAATAAATTTCAGTGTTTAAATCCACCTTATTTGTGATAATTTGTTACAGCAGCTCTAGGAAACGGTTAACTTTCCAGTGAACTCCTTTCCAGGTGGTAGAAAACTCACACTCTGTGGACTCTCTGATTGAGGGAATTTTCTCAAGCAAAACCAGCTTGGGCTGGAGTTAGATTTCCCTACTGGAGCACAGTCTTCTTTTGATAAGAACATTTAACTCTCTCCAGGGCCACCTCTCTCTCAATAGAATGCAGTTTTGGTGGGGCTGTCACACTTCCTTGTCATCCCCTTACCAAGGAGGTGCCATGAAACCCAAGGTTTGCCACTTGGACTCTCTTCTGGGGTTTGGTGCCAAGCATGGGGATACCAGAAGGAAAAGCTACATGTCATCAACCATGCTGCTAAGCCTCCAAGGCTTAGCACCATCTGTCCACTATTGTGAGCGCTAGGAGTTCAAGGCCAGTTCCGATGCTCCACCTCTGAAAGGCTTCCCTTTCTGCTTCAGTGGCCAGAAACAGTATTGGTTTGTTGGTTGGTTGATTGGTTGGTTGGTTTGGTGTTTCTGGGGATCGAACTCAGGGTATCATGCTTGCTAGGCAAGTGCTCTACCTCTTTGAACACTACCTCCCAGTCCTGTTTTAGCTAATTTTTCAGATAAGATCTTGTTCTTTTGCCTGGGCTGGCCTTATTCAGTAAGCCACCTACCTCTGCCTCCTGAGTATCTGAGATTACAGATGAAAGCCACCACTCCTGGCCCTCAGAAACAGTTTTTCTTTTCTTTTTTTTTTTTTTCTGAAGCAGTTTTTATTATCTATTATCAAACACGGTAATGGAGACACCTGTATATACCCAACCTACCCTAAACCTTCCAGTCTCAAAAAGAGAGGAAGAATAAGGGGATCCCTGGGAGTCTGATAAAATATGACAATTGTACCCACATAAACACACATAGCAGCATCTGCTAAAAATACATTGTCTTTCAATGTGTTTTGTATGCAGATCTTTAATATAAATATCAGAAATAAAAAATGTACTAGATAAATGGTCTCTCATCTGAATGACTGTCATTCTTTCTACTAGACAAAACATGATATAATTTGCTGTATTTTCCCAGGTGGTTTTTTTGTTGTTGTTTTTTGTTTTCTTGTTGTACTTGGGGTTGAACTCAGGGCCTCACACTTGCGAGGCAGGCATTCTACTACTTCAGTCATCTGCCAGTCCTTTTTTGTGTTGGGTTTTTTCAAGATAGGGTCTCGTGAACTATTTGCTGGCTTCCAATCACGATCCTCCTGATCTCTGCCTCCTGAGTAACTAGGATTACAGGAGTGAATCCAAGGTGTTTTTTTGGTTTAGAATTACAGCTACTACTCTATCAGAGTCACTATGTTAGTTTACCACTTCAGGTATCCTTTCCCCTCTCCTGTTCCACTATTGTTGATCTTTCGTTTCTATTTTAAACATTTGTTATAAGATCTCTCTTATCTCTCGTGGAAATAGGTGACATATAAATTTTGAAAAAATAAATAACTATGATCTCCATAAATCTCATCAAGTGAGATGCATAAGGGATCTAAATTTAGCTTCCCCAAGCATTTGGTTTATTCCATGGACATAGTATAATCAGGATTGGGAAGAATATGGGCCACCAAATCAAACACACCCTATGCCATCTACTTGGATGCAACTGACATTGTCATGTTGTCCCCAAACTGACACCATTACCTTCAAAGACCTGTCTTCAAGATCAAAATGTGTCCTGCCACATGTTCAGCAGCATTTGTGAAATAAACCAGACAAATTCCTAAGCCAACAGTCAGAGATCACAGGGGCAAAAGGCCACACCACACCCTTGCCTCTCACCAGAAACTTGGGAAAAGTACAGGTCACACTGGTCTTTTTTGGTTTCGTTATCATAGTTAACTGAATCAATGTACTCACCTGAAAGAGCTTGCCCATCAGGAAAGTATTTCACTGGGTGACCATTTGGCCAGAGAAAAGCAATCTTTGTTTGGCAACCCCTCGTCCTGTCCCCAGGGCCTGAAAATAATACCAGGGCCAACTTCTCTCAAATCTGAGGAGCTATTGTACCAATTTGAATAAGTCAGTCACTCTTTCTTTGCCTTGAGGAGGAGAAAAAAAAAAAAACACAGAAAAACAAAACACAGACGGGACATGTAGCATAAACCAGACCATGGGACTGAAAAGATTAATATTTTCCGTGGTCAGATGAAAGATGGTACATAAATGTGAAATGGCTCATACACATTATTAAATCCCTATTACATTTGAGTTAGTTATAGAGTGACATTTTGACTGTTTCCGCTGTGTAACTCTCAATAACTCTACCTGTCTGACATTCCCTTCCTCTCTTGGGCTCATGTAGAACAGGTGCCACTTTGTGGGAACAAGGCCACCCTGCAGAATTTCACGAACACATACATTCCAGACAAGGCTGTTGCTGGAGCACGTGCAGAAATCTCAAACACTCCCAGATCCCCAGATCGCAAGAGGTTAACTGCCCAGAACTTGATCAGGAAGAACGGAGAAAGTTCCTCATATTAAAAAAAAAAAAAAAAAAGAAAGAAAAGAAAAAGAAAAAGAATCCCAAATTCTTTCACCTCCTTGTAACCCTCAAGGATAAAAAACAATTCATTGAATAACCAAACAGGCACGTCCTTCCTGATCTGAGTGGGCACTCAGGAAAAAACCACCAAGATTAAAAGCTTAGCGCCCATTGTCCAGAAGAAATGAGGAAAGCAGTAAGTATACTGTGAAGAGGAAATAGGATGCCAGGAATGAGGTTTATAAAGAAGGAAAGAGAGAGAGAAAAACAAAACAAAACAAAAAGCAATGACCTCAAATGACCATAACCTTTACTGCACTGAGGCCGGTGACAATGGCGTGTTTATGAGGGGCCCAGTCTCTCCACCTGCAACCCCTTGTTCCTTGGGTCATAGCCAGAGGTTCAAATGGCGTCACATTTGAGGTTGGGCAGACTCCTGCACCTGTCTCACTATGAGCTCGATAACTAGCTAAAGCACAGGTGTCACTCTGAGGCAAATTCCTCTGTCTTAGATAGATCCGCCTGGGATCCCAAGGTCCCTGAGGCTCTCTAGTGGGGGAGGAGGGACCCTGCCTCCTAATCTGCTATTGTGTTAGGAATGGCCATGTAGCTTAGCCAGAGAGCACGTGTTTAGCATGCACGAGGCCCTGGGTTTGACCCCTGGCACTTCCATTCAAACAAACAAAAAAAGAGTAGTGTTAACCATGTCCAGTCTGGAACCCAAGTGGCCCGCCATGTGCAGTCAGGGCTTCTCTGTTCCCCCTGAAGTAAAGTATCTCAAACAGCTGAGGAAAAACGAAATCACATCCATGGGGACCAGAGTCCTGGGTATGCTACACAATCACTCAATCTCCTCCCACTTACCCCCAAGCCCAGATTTTCCCTAAAGCCCATAGCTGAACTTTAAAATTCATGAGGAATTTGTATTCTACTACTTCATAATATATCTTTGTTTTCCTGTTAAAAATATCCTTAATTATCACTAAGTAAACTTAAATCCCTTGGAGATATCTTGTGGTTTAATGTGCTCTCTGGATCACCATCTGTTATAGCTTGGATCTTTTTTGGTTTTCTTTTGGCAATACTGCGGTTTGAACTCAGGGCCTCATATTGGCTAGGCAGACGCTGTACCCCTTTGAACATTCCACCAGTACCCTACAGCTTAGATCTTAAATGCCCCCTAAAAGCCTACCTATTAAAGATTTGTTCCTCAGAGTTCCCATGAGTGGGATGGTGGTGGAAACTTTAAGAGGTCTTGGCCTGTGACCCATGCCTATAATCCTAGCTATTCAGAAGGCAGAGATCAGGAGGATCTCAGTTCAAAGCCAGTCCAGGCAAATAGTTTGTGAGACCCTATCTCGGAAAAAAACCATCACAAAAAAAAGGGCTGGTGGAGTGGCTCAAGATGAAGGCCCTGAGTTCAAACCCCAGATGCAAAAAAAAGGTGGGAGGTCTTTAGGCAATTAGGGCCATTCCTTGGAAGAGAGGAATGGGACCCCACCTCCCTCTTCATTCTTTTCACTTCCTGGCCATGAGCTGAGCAGTTTTGCTCTGCCACATGCTCCCTCAACGACGAGCCACACAGATCCAAGGTGACGCAGACAATGGATCATAGACTGAAACCACTAAAACTGTGAGCCAAAATAAACCTTTTCTCTTTATAAATTGATTGTCTCAGGTGTTTGTTATAGTAACAGAAAGCTAACTAACATACTTTCCCCAGAAGAGACTATCACTCCAGTTTGAGGAGCATAGTCTTAAAAAATTGCTTCTCTTGAAGAACCAAAGATCTGGCCTTTGGTCTGTAAACATGTTTGGGCAGCTGCCCTGCTGTGTTTTCACTTGTCATCAAGAAAGCTTTTTGATAGGTGAGCAACAATCCTACTACTCAGCACAAAGGTTGAAGCTGCTTCCATGCTGTTGTGCCTGGCTCTCTCTCCTCATTTCCCTCTTTGGGGAAGCACGGGAGACATGACCTGTTCATGTTTAATCCTCTAAATCTTTAAGTGGCCTGGGAAGCTCTGTAGGATCTGGCTGACCCCACTCTCGCACCCATGGCACACGGTTATCTTCCTCGTGGTTGCTGAATTCTAGCTCCGGTTCTAATGTGGACCCTCACCCAAATCTGCTGTAGGTTCTCCTACTTCAGCAAGAAGTAATGGTTCTACTCCCGGTCCATGTGGGTATGAGACCCTTCTCTAAGAATGTGTCTAGGTCCCCAGCATGTCTAGGACTCAGTTCTCAGTGAGTCTCAGGGACTTTGCTGCCACCAGTCCTTCCTCCTGCAGTCTTTACTGTAGTGGATGCTATGGTTGGCCTTCCCAACAGTCATTTCATCCTTTCTTCCCCTCCTTCACAGCAGTCATGCCAGTCTCACACATTGACCTACTCTAAGATCTAAGTTGATCAGAGTAATCCTGTTCCTTTCAATAGTTCCAGGGTGGGCACATGGCATCAGGTCACCCAAACTGATTTTTGCCCAGGACTTTTGTTTGATGGAGAAACTGTGCATGTTTAACTTCTTTCTCTGCACATGCAAAGAGACACTGAGCAGACACTTGGAAACCAGAATAGGAGCATATCTTAGGACAGAGCTGGCATACACAGGACAGAGAAGAGAGGGCAAAAGAAATCGGGTGCTTGGTTATAGCACTGAGCCACTGAATCAAAGCAATGTTAAGACCTTCCCTTTAGAATGTTTATTTCCAAGAACCAATCATTCCCTGATTACTTAAGGCCGTTTTACTTGGGGTATGACAACAGATAAGTTTCCTGTCCTCATGGACCTTACAGGCTAGTCAGGAGCAGAGAAAAGTGCATAACACAATGACAACTGAACTGGAGGAAAAACAGGTGCTGACAAGGCAGAGAGGTGGGCCATGGTATGGTTTGCATGTGGTTTGTCCCAACCGAAACTCACACTGAGACTTAGCCCCCAATGTAACAGAGTTGAGAGGTGGCGAAGACTTTAAAAGGTATTTGGGTCATGAGATATCTACTATCATGAAGGAATTAATGCACTCTGATAGGAGTAATTTTCCTCTCTATAGACTAGATCAGTTACCCTGAGAGCAGCTGTTATAAAGAAAAGCTACCCCTTGTGTGTTTGTCTCTCCCACATGATCCTCTTTCCTTCTGTTTTCTTCTGTGAGTTGACTGCAGCACAAAGCCCACACCAATGTAACCATCTGAACTTGGGCAACGTAGCCTCCAGAACCATGGGTCAAAAAATAAGTCTCTTTCCTTTATAAATTGTACAGTCTCAGGAATTCTATCATAACAACTGAACGTGTATGAAGATAGTCACCAAATCCAAACTTGGAATCCAAACTTGGAAGAATTGACCAAGACATTATAGGTAAATAAGCATTAAAAATGTAATGTGAGGGAAAGAAGAAAAAGAAGAGGAAGATACAGATTTGCACACCGAAAGAACAATGTATGCAAAGGCTTGAAGTGAGAGAAAACACGATGCATTCAGACAACTAAGAATGGTTCCATGATTTGTCCTGCCTTTTAAAAGCAGCAACTGAAAACTGAATTCTGCCAGTCTCCACCCATCCATTTAAAATTAGTCACAGCCTGATGGCCAGACCATCAACCAAAGGTGAATAATGCAAGTATAGGCAGCAGGCACTGACCCAATGAGAGCCACACATGTGTCCTGCACACCTCACTCCACACTCATAGAGCTTGTGTAACACTCGTTTATCTTCTCCCAATCTTCCTTACCAGCCTGGACTTACATAGCAAGGTATCAAGACAGAGAACTCCGGTGGTACACACTTATAGCTTATCCTTATTACTTGTGGATTCCAGATTTGTGAATTCATCTAGGGTGATTTACTGGTCATTTCCAAACTGTGCAAATGGTAAAAAAAAAAAAAAATTGAGTTTCTCCATGCACACACTCCTAGCTGAAGCCAAACAGCAACATTCTTGCTTCACCTACCTTACTAAAAGCAAAACAAATATCCTTTCTCAGTACCATTTGTGGTCTACTGCTATAGTTTGGATCTGGAATGTTCTCCAAAGGCCCCTGTGTTAAGGACTTGGTCCCCAGCTTGGAACTATTGGGAAATGTTGGAAACTTTAAGAGGTGAAGCTGACCAGGTCATTGAGGGCACACCCTTGAAGGACCCCAACCCCCTTTTCTTTCTCTCTTTTGATTCCTGGCCACCATAAAGTGGATGATTTTGCTCCCCCTTGTACTTTCACCATTATCTACTGCTACAGGGCCTAAAACAACAGGGGCCAACTGATAATGCATTGAAACTTCTAAAACTGTGAGCAGAAATAAGTCTTTTTCTCTTTGTAACTGATTAGCTCAGGTATTTATTATAGCAACAGAAAACTGACTAATACAGCCTTTTTTTTTTTTTGCATTTCTGTGCTTTTCTTTTATTTTGCTGTTTCAAATGGCCCCATTGCATAGTAGTAATGTGTTGTGTCATGGTTCTAAGTGTGATATGACTTATAGAACAAATAATATATGTGTTATATGACATATGACATAGACAAGATATATGACTGTCCCAAGGAGATAACACAGAGTTAAAGTGCTGTTGACTAGGAATCTGTTGTTAATGAACAAAAACTACATTTAAATAAATTGCTTTTAAACAGAAACACACAAAAAGGTTATGTATTGATTTGTTGACAAAAAATCTCAACTACCTTGAAGGAACTAGACCCTGTATTTCTCTTAGTAGAAATGGTTTAGTATATACTAATTTGGTTGTTGTAATCACATAGTTATCTTGAATAATGAGATAGATTGTATAGGCATATAGATTGTAAAGACTAGGGACTGTCTTGTAAAGACTAGGGACTGTCTCGCTATTCTAGCAAACAGACCTCAACATTCATATAAGAATTCAAATACAATGGATGTTTATCTCTTATTCATATGTCAGTTTAAAGCAAGTTAATGAGTTAGCCCAGTGCCTTAGCTCTGTAGGGAACTTAGCTGGATGGTCACTATTATTGTAACGTATGGCTTTCACTGGTAACCTGGTTATTAATTTTATTTGACCAAAAGAGAAAAGAATATGTGGGTGTACACCTGAGATGTTTTGGTGGGCTGTAACTGGAAGTGGTGTCCATTACTCCTGCTTAGCTTCCATTGGCCCCAACTCAGTTACCTGGCCATACCTAGCTGCAAGGGAGTATGGGAACCATAGTCTTGCTGCATGGGCAGGAAAAAGAGAACTAGATTCCTTTGGTTGCTAGCAGCCTTTGCCATAGTGATCCTGTTTTAAAGACTCATATGAAGTCAGGTTCAGAACAAGACATATGACTACCCCATGAGACAAATACTTTGCTCCCTTCACTTCAATTGTTGTTTAAATATTTGTCCAAAGTTTATTTTGAGGTAAAACTGAGATCAGTTGGAGGCAAGGAGCTGTATCTTGACCTGTGGAGTCCTGCCCAAATACTGCCTCCAGATCTTATGAAGATTCCTGGGCCCTGTCTAGGGCTGCCTCAAAGTGTACCATTTACTTAGTTTTTCTGTGAATCAGTGCCTATGAATGTATTGCAGACCAACGGCTGAGGAGGGTCCACAGGGTGCTTTGAGGAGGTACCTATATCAAGAGTCTCCTGGAAGAACCACACAGACCCAGCAAGCTCAAGCCTCAGAGAGAAGACACGTGACTCCAGGTAGGAAGGGCTAGGACTTCAGCAGCTCCAAAGGCAAGAGGTGAGGTCTCAACAGGCCAGCAAGGTTTTGAGCCAGATCTGACTTTAGATGTCTCAGCCCCTTCCTACACTGGGAAGCCAGTTGTGAGGAACCTAGTGCATGAGAGGGGATTTGGGATAAGAGTGGCCTGAACAGGGGCAGGAAATGGGAGGACTTCGTTTCCACCCTACATCTTAAGAAAGAGGGAACCTCTCTTTGTGCTTTGGAAGCACTTGTGAAAATTCATGTTACCACAGGCCACCCATGAGGCTTCTTTGCCTTACTGCAAGACACAGACAGATAATGGCACACAGAAAGGAGCTATGGATTCTGTCCTACCACTGTTGGATCTCTCCTTGGTTCTGTAAACTAGCAGCTTCATAGAATCTAGAAATAATCCCTGGGGCAGGGGGACGGGGAGAAGCAATAACAGCGATAATTCTATACTGAGTACCAGGCACCATGGTAAACATTTAACACATTGTTGTGTTGAAGCCTCACAATGACCTGTGAGACTTCTAATCCCCATCCTACTAATAAGGAAACCAAGGTTCAAGGAGGTAAGTAGTATTACAGTGTTCACACAGGTAGAAAGAGGTTGAGTCAGGACCTTCTGTCTGACCGTAAAGCCTCCATACGTAGGCTCTAAGTTCTGTGGCTCTGATGGCATTTGTCACTTATGGATGGCACAGAGGACTCCTACCTGACCAGCCTTCTTTCTTGCACCTTGCAGCCCTCTTTCTCCACAGCTGAGTCTGTCTCCTTTGTGCTGACAGTGACCTCTGAGCATCCACTGGACTCCACCTTTTTGATCCTATAGACTGTCAGCCTCCCCCATGTGCATCCCCTCCTGGTGCACTTGTCAGGCCCCAAGTGCTGCCAGAGTCTGGCAACAGCTGCAAGGAGGGCATCTCATGCAAATGTTCTTTTTCCCTTGGTCACTTCACTTCAGATGGCTCTTGAAAAGACTTGAAAAAGTGCCCACATCTCAGAACCTATGACTTCCCCTCACCTCCCCACTGGAGTGCAAAAGGTAGAGTGATCAATCCATCAATCACAGGAGTTCATTTCTAGCCTGCAATCAGGCCAGGAGTCTGGTCTGTGATTTCACCTGGCAGGCTGCCATTGTGGCCACTCAAGCAATGCAGAGGTGTGGCCTTGACCTTCACCCAGGTAAACAGCCACATGAGATAGCTGAGCTCTAGACAGGCAAGAAAGACCAGGGGTTACTCTTGACCCAGACACCACCTCCTGCTACTTGACCTCAGACAACATGTCCCGCTTCTCCAAGCCTACAATTTCCCCCTTTTTATGGGGGAGGTAGGACAAGTCTTCTGGTTCTAAAATTCTCTGGAAAAAAATAATATTTCAATCTATGAGTCCTTCAGTAGTTTCTGTGGACAGCCTTACTTGGTGAAGTCTGCGGTTTCTTGGCCTATCCTCTTCAGGGGCAGTCACCATGCCTGGTTCCCTTTTAATCCTTTTCTTCCTTTTTATCTTTTCTGGAAACAAATCCTATGGATTAGTGTAGGAAGGAAACAGTGAAGGTTCATTTTCACACTTCTTTATATTATTTCTGGTTTAGGGGTTTTGTGCACAGGCTGAGCCTTTATCAAGGTATTTTAAGCCACCTCAAACTCTCTCCAGACAGTTCTTTCTAAGCTATGAAGGACTGGGCAGAGAAGGGCCAGTGGCTACCACAGCTGTTTTCCCAGGAACCTGACTTTCCAGCTGGTTTGAACTGAGTGACAGCATAACATTTGCTTAAAAAAAAAAAAAAAAACTCAAATCTGGGTGGCCCTCCCAGAGAGTAAGGCGAAAGGCACAGAATTGAGTTCTGAGGCTAAAACCATCCAGGGAGCCAAAGAAAGTGCCCAGATCTGACTCTGTGGACTCCTTTCCATGAAGACCAAATGTGCTAGCAAACATCCCAGGGATTCAGTTTCTGCATCTATAAATCTAGCAGATTATTAGTGGGTTATCTGAAGCAGAATAGATGCTAAATTGATCTAAGTTCCCATTCAACTTTGTGATTACCCAAATACTTTGCAATTTGGGGATCTGAGAAGGTCCCCTACGTCTCTTCCCATTTTCATGGAGTGCTGGGGGCACATCAAACCCAACTCCAGTACTGTGCCTGGCACTGCACCTGGCTCTCTCTTGCCTCAGGCCTGCTCTTCCTCACGTGCCCTTTTGCCCTTGGCCAACCTATGCCAAGGGAAATGGAATTCAGCCTGTCCTCAAAACAAGAACAAAATAGCCTTGCAACAGGGATCCCAATGTCTCCAAGGCGATTAGCAGCTGTGATGGTGGGTAATTTTTAAGACTGCTTCCTCCATGCAGCCAGAAAGCTTAAAGCCAGAATTTGTGCTCAAAACCTTTGTTTACCTGGCTGGACCAACCCAAAGAGTCTCAACCTAGGAGGAATACCTCCTCTCAGCCTTCGCCAGACATCTCCCAGGGAGGGGTGTGAGGTAAAAACATGTCACACCCATTGCCCTGTGACATTCTCATCCTCCCAGCAAGGACAGCCAACCTTCTGCTGATGTCCAGAAGTCAGAACAAAGCTCCTTGTCCATGTCCTTTTTCTTCCTTACTGGTTCAGACTGTAAAAGTCATCAGGAAGCATGGTCTAGTGCCTCAAGTTCCAGACAGACGGACGGCTTGACCTCTGTCCTGGTGTCCTGGTCTGGCCTGGGCCAGACACTGCATCCCAGGACTGTTTCCCGTCTGCAAAACAACTCAGGCCTGTCACTACAGACCACACTCCCCCACACACACCTCCCTCTTCCTTGTAGCATCTGGACTTGGAACTCACCTCTCTTAGGGAAGAAGTCCTTGCAGAGCCCAAAGAAAGAGACAAGTGTGTGATGGGGATGAGGGGTAAAAATTTGGGGAGCACCTTTTCTACCCTTCTGGCTCCAAGGTAGAGGGTCTCTGCTCTGGGCTTCCCTTTGAGGGGGAAATAACCTGATGTGCTGAGTTGCCTTTGTGGGTAGCTAATGAGTATCTCTGGGGTTTTATAACACCCTCATAGAGGCTTTTCCGGAACCATCCCTTCCCTCTCCCACCCACACCCCCCCAGAGAAGCAGCAGCTGTTTCCTCTGCCCCTGACCTGGCCACTTTGTCACCACTAGGTCATTTTGCAAGCTCAGGCAAATCTACTTATCTGCTTTCAGAACTCAGCTTCCTTTTGTGTACTACTGATGGGTTCTCTTTCTACATCTGCTCTTTACACAAGACCTGACCCAACTGTGAAGGCAGACCTTGTCCCCTACAACCTGTGCTTATGTGATACAGGTTTTGGAACTCAGCAGCATGAGGTGGGGCCTTGAGGCTTGTGGGAGTATGAGCCAGGCCTCTGGTAAGGTTTTTCATCATATTCTCCACTACCTCAAGCCACCGCGACCAAGTGTATATATGTAATTTTTAAAGTTCTTTAACTAATTCTGATGTGTAGCCATGATTGAGAAAAGCCCTGCTTTATAAGGCAAAGTGAAAAAGAGAGAGGGAGAGAGGGAGGGAGAGAGAAAAGGGAAGAAGAAGGAGGAGAAGGAGAAGGAGGAGGGGGAGGGGTCAAAAGGGGGAAATTTTTCCTGTAGGAGGAATCTTGAGGTCTGTGAAAATTAACAATGTTTGAGCTGGATCTAGAAGGAAAAATGGGGTTTTGGTACTTGGACATGCCAAAAAGACTTTCCAGGAGAGGGGACATTATGACCATTGCCCCATAGGAAGGGATACGGGAGATGTAACCATTGGGAAATGGAGAAAACAGGTAAAGTAAGACTAAAAAGTTGACGTGGATGACTTGAAAATGAGAAAGAGAGAGAGAGAGAGAGATTAGTTTGAAAGAACCACTAATCTGGTGTAAAAGGAGAAGACAGAGTGTGGAAGTGCAGAGCATTCCAGAAGCTAATGCAGGGGTTTCCACTGGAAAGAGTGGCTGAGGGCCTGGGAAGTGGTGCTGAGGAGAAAAGTGGTTTAAAGTGTTTAGAGCATGGCCAGCAGGTTAGTGCACAGAATGTGGTGACCCACTGGATTTGAAAGGAAGTAGAGGCAGAATCCAAGAGGTGAGTCTAAGAGACTAAACGGTCAAGAGGGAGTAGTTCACTGAGCTGAGGAGGACTGAGTGGGGCAGCATCAGGCTAGAACTCAAACCCCAATCCTGGTCTTGAATTCCTGGAAAGAGTCCAACCTCCAACTCAGGCCAAGAATGCAAGAATAAAGACTTGGCCTTGCTCCCCTAACAGACTCTGTGTGTATCCTGAGTGGTGGGACAACAAATGGGGAAGGGTAATCTTCATGCCCCATGCAGTGCTTTGGGTCTATGTCCCACCCAACCACAGGAGCAGGGGATGCAACTGGGGAGGCAGAAAGTGCTGTCTTCAGGTCCAATCAGGGAGGGAGCTGAATCAAGCAATTAGGTCACCACTTTGCTTCCAGCCTTGCCTCTCCTTGCCTTCACACTTACAGCACTCACAGAGCCTCAAATAGTGGTTCTCCTTCCTGGCTGCACATTGGAACCATCCAAGGAGCATTAAAAGGGCCTTGTCCAGCCGCACCCATGCCAATTACAACAGAACATCTGGGTGGGACCCAGGCAAGCTCCCCAAGGGACTCCAAAGTGCAATGCGGCTGGAGATCGCACCCTGTAGGGTGTGTATAAGTGGCCCTCAAATAGCACATTATGAAAATGACATTTCCTCCCCAAGAAAATGGTTTGAATGTATCTCACTCTGCCCCACCCTGCCCCACCCCAGCCCTCTTCCCACACAAATGAGTGGGTCAAGGGATGGGCCTGGCCTTTCTGACCCATAGCCTGTTGTGCCGTTGGGGTAGGGCCTGTTTCCCACAGCTGTGGTTTGTGGAGCTGGAGGCCATGTCTCCTGGAAGGGAGAGGCTTGAATGCCCCAAGTTCAGGCAGGACTTCATTCCAGGAGTCTGGACCAAAAGGGGAAGAGGGGGTGGATGGTGTGTGGGGAGGAATGAGGCATGGTGCAAAGCCATAACCAAGTGGGTGGTTTTGAAGACCCAAGAAACCTGGAGGGAGGAGCAAGGCATGTGGGTGATGCAAAGTGTTCTACATGCGTTTTGGCAACACCAGGCAACTCTGCACAGCCAGCAGTTCTCCAGACATTTGTGAGTGTGGAGAAGCCAGGAGAAGGCAGAGTGTGACAGGCCTCATCTCTGGATCCCCCTCCCCAGTTCAGAGTTCCAGAGGTGAAACTGAGAAGATGAGGGTGCTCAGCAAGGAGAGAATTGGCTCCAGAGGCATATGGGGATTGGGAGGCCTGTAGCTTGTGCAACTTGGCGGGCCATCTTTGAGAATAGAATGCACAATGACAAACACAACATGGGTACAGGGTCCCGGAAAGAGCTTGGGCAAGTGAAGGACCCTGATATGAATCTGCTGTAGACAACATACTCATAGTTTGTGACAAGATGTTTTCTTCTTAATGTTTAATTTGTAATTTTTTTTTTTTTTGGTGGTACTGTGGTTTGAACTCAGGGCCTTGTGCTTGCTAGACAGGTGCTCTACCACTTGAGCCTTGCTTTCAGCCCTTTTCCTTTTAGGTATTTTTCAAATAGGATCTCATGTTTACACCTGGGTTGGCCTAAACCACAATGCTATTTGTGCTTCCCCACCTAGCTGGGATAATGGATACGTGCCACTGCACCCAGCCATTGATTAAGATGGGTTCTCGTGGACTTTTTACTTGGGGTAGCCTTGAACCTTGATCCTTCTGATGTCCCCCTCCCCAGGAGCAAGGATTACAGGCATTAGCCACTACACCCAACCTCATTTCTAAATCTTCTCACACTTTCCATCATAGTGCCTGTTGTGGTCCTAAAGGTACTGTCATACTGTCATCTTTGGAACACACTGTCAGACCAGAGTCCATTTTATTTCTGGGGATACAAAAGAGTAGAGGGATTTATGACCACAATTAGTCACCCAACGTGTACATCTGTCTTCAGGTGAGGTCTTCAGTGTTAACCCTGAATGCCCTCCACACCCTGCATGAGAACCTAGTGTGTGTCAGGTGAGGCTAGATGTGACAGGCTCAACAATGACTCAGACATGGCCTGGCTCTCACAAACAACACAATCTATGCCCTCGGGAGCTCCCACTCTGGCAAGGCCAACACCTACGCAGGTAATGCCAGGGTGAGGAGTACAGGTAAGAGGGGTGCCTGTCAATTGTGAAGGCAGGAGAAAGGAGGAGGTGCTCATCTGAGCAGTTAAGGGATGCTTCCCATTTTTGCACAGGGAACCAAGAAACCTGAGCCAATTCACCTAATAAGGAAAATCATTCCTGCAGAGGGAACACCCACAACATTTATTAAGTGCCAACTACATGCTAGTCTTTGGCTTAAGCCTAACATATAAAATCAATGAGTCTACACACAGGAGGACACACACAATGGACCCATCTATTAGTCATTTTAAAGATAAGGCAACTAAGGTACAGTGAGATTAAGAAGCTTCTTCTCAAACTCATACTATTTCAGTGGTGAGTCTAAGTTTTCAAACCAGGGAGTCTGGCTCCTGAGCCTACATGGGTTCAAAGGTATGAGGGGACACCTTGGAGTATTCTGGGAACTGCAAGATATTCAGAGTCTCACATGCAGGAAGCACAAAAAAGGCCAGTAAAGAAAGAGGGTAAGAAAATCAAAAGGGCAAGATGGACTCTGAAGGGCCTAAAAGAACAGTTTGTAAAGGAGTTTGGGTAAGGAGCTACCCATGAAAAGCGGGGCAGCCACTGCAGGTGTTTAAGCAACAGCATGGCATGGTCAGATGTTGGATTTAGAAAGCTGGCTTTGTGTAGCTGTGACCATAGGAGAGCAATTGGAGGCCATCACATGGAAGCAGGGAGACCTCTAAGGATGCCATCACAGTTCAAGTACTAATGGGACATCCATTAGGCCAAGGGACCAACTCTAAGCTCTTCAGGCTTCAAAGATCAGCTTTACCAGCTTGGGAGGTGAGGGTAACAGAGAAGAGGTATCAGTCTCGTGCCCCAGAAAGCGCTCTGAAATTGAACCCAGGAGACCTGAGTTCAGGAACCACATTCCGACAGACCACCTTCGTGAACTAAATCCCTTCATCTCTGAGTTACAATTTCCCCATCTGGAAAGTGGGCAAGATTATTCTTGCTTTGTTCTGACTTACTCAATTTTTATGAACTTCAAGCAACGTAACGTATGTGAAAAATGGCCCAGAAGTATTCTTGCCAATACAATGGAAGCTTCAACCTATCTGTACAATTATCTAGCAAGACAGCCTGGAGACCACAAGCTTCATCTTCTTGAGTTCAAATGGTGTCATTCAATTCGGCTATAAGCCTTACAGCTTGACATGCCACTTCTTTCCACCTCTGCATGATCCACCAACACCTTCCCTCTTCCTCAAAGCATGGCCCACACATTCTTCCACTCCCAGCTGGAAATAATTTCTCTTTCCCCTGAAGGACTGCAACTTTCCCTCTTCCCAGCCTCATCTTTTCTACCTTCCATTTAGCTGTAGTTGTTTATGCATTCCCTCCTGGTGAGCTGTCCAGACTGGTGCCTTCCTTATTCCTCTCTGCATCTTTCTTATGCTTAACCTTTGCACCAGCACAGAGAACATACTGGGTACACTCTGATTGAAAGATTGGAAGACAGAATGAGTGGTCAGTGCCTGGGCTGTGGTTCCCCATAGGCACCTGGGCAAACAGCAGCCCTTAGCCACTGAAAAGGACAAGAGAGGCTCTATGCCTCCAGCATAGAAGGGTCAGATGCATTAAAGGCTTCTAATGGCCAGCCAGATTTTACTCTTCTCCAAAGACACACATAGAAACAATAAAAGAAAAAAATAACTCTATTCACTAACAGTTTTCAAGCCCTTATTCTATAACCATTTGCTAAGTGTTTTACTGAATTCTCATTTAAGCCTTATGGATTAAGACAAATCCACAAGGAGGTAACTTTTTTTATCTAGCACCTAACACAGGTACATAGGACAGTGATGGTTCTCAGTAAATTTCTAAAAAGAAAGCATAGAAGAGGAAACTGGGCACAGGAAGGTCAAGTGATTGGCCCAAGGTCATCCAGCTAATAGCCTGCATTATTAAGAGTCAAATCCCTATGGATTTGAATCATACTGCTTCTCGTGAAAGGGAAGGTGACAGGCTGTGGGAGGTGTGAGGGAATAGCAGGCACAGTGAGGCAAGGATTCTTTTCTCTGCACTGCTGGGGAGCTGGAGCCTGAAGGACCACAAGAAACACTCAACTTTCCCCTAGAAGCAGTGCTTCTGCCTGGCCAGCCTTCTCTAGCCTGAAGGGTCAAGTACAAGTCGTAGGCACTGCTCAGAATAGAGGGGTGACTATAGCATCCAAAACCAGCAGAGTCCAGCACACGAGGGGCGATGCAGCTGTATTTGTTTAAGGGTTTTCCAGATGCTTCCTTAGCCACATTTCTTCTGGGCAATCGACTTCATTACAGGTGCCCAGCTGGACAGAACTTATTTATTTTAAAGGGTGGCATAGCTGGAGGTGTTTTGAGATAAGTCCTCCTCTCCTTTGGTTCATCTGGGTGAGAAAAGAGGGGAATGAATTGCAGGAGAAACCCAGTCTTGGCTTGGGGGCAAGGAGGGGAGGGAAGCAGATCCTGTGGAACTGAGCCAGGTCCCCTCCCCTCTGCTGCTCCTGCTGACATTTGATAAATGCTTCCTGTGGAAATGTTTACCCAGGAGGACATTTATCATGCTTGCCCTCCTACCACAAGGGTGGGAAGAGGGGCTGCTTGTTCCCATCAATCCAGGCAACTGTCCTGAACACTGCCGCCCCTCCTAGGGACCTGGGGAGTTGTGAGACAGAGGTGTCAGACATAGAAGAGGTTGTGACAGGATGCAGTTATGTAGCCAGGAGGTCATGCCTGTACAGCACATTAATGCCTGTTTGTTACTTTTATCCCCTAGCCTTCCCCCATACACACAGTCAATTTCTTTACAATTAAGTTACTACCCGTCCTTCTTTCATCCAGGTAGTTCTAAAGGAACCCTTGGGAGCTGGTCCCGTTCCCCTTTTTCCCACTTTACTGGACAAGGAGATGATGCTGATGTGATGGGCGTATTTTCAGTAGGCTATCACAACAGATCTTAAATATTAGGCCAGGCCTAGAAAAACCATTTGCTTCCCCAACAGTCAGGGTCTTCTGGTCCTGGTCTCCATTGTGCCACATCGTCTCTCCAGGGGTAGTCAGATATATTGAAGAGTGAGGTGTCACTCTCCAAAGCAGTCAGCTCAGTCCTAGAGCCAACACTTACTCATCCTGTGACCTGGATTAGGTCCCAGAACTGCTCTGAGCCCAGGCTTCCTCAGCAGGAGAATAGAAGCAACAGTATTACCTGCAGCACAGGTTCCTGCGGGGGCCAAATAAAGGATACACTTACCAGTGCCTGAACACAAAGTAACACCCAGTGGTTGGTTTTATTTAAGCCAAGGAGCCTGGCCAAGTTCCCCATCCAAAAAATGGGTATAACAACCTATGCATCCCACTTTGCTGAGTGTTAGGAAGACAGTGGAGACAATATTTGCAAAGTTGTCCAAGATCTTGGGTCAATTTCTATTTCATCAACATTCAAACAATTGGAAAAATGAAACACACCCCAAGACTTGTTTCCATTGTAAACAATAGCTATATCTGCCAAGCCTGAGTCAAAGCACCAAGGACTACATTAAATTCTCATCCTCTAAAAATTGTCCATATATTTCTAGCTTAGCCTGAATATCTCTTTAACTAAGGCAACTGAATTCCCAGTGGTTATTATTCTATAAAGAATAATGCACGGAACACATACATATAGCAGCTCACTTAAAAATCCAGATTCTTACCATGTCCTGATCCAGAAACTGGAGGATGGGGCTCAGGAAGCTGCATTTTAGCAAGCTCTTTAGGTCACTCTTCTGAATGCTAAAGCTTGAGAACCACCAATCTGGAAGTGCTACAATGCACTGCTGAAGTGTCTGTTATTAGTCAATCTCTAGGGCTTTGAATAAGGAGACTCAAGGTCACATAAATCTACTGGAGCTCAAATAACATGATCCTAGCTTCCAACACTCCACACCACATCTCTGATTCTGGAAAAGAAGCCCCTCTATATCTGAGTCCAGACTACAGGAGAGGTTAGCCCAGGACGGCACAGCTGATGCTAAGTAAGAAATAGGGAGACAGGCCTGAGGAAGGCAAACTGCAGGTAACAACACAGTCCATGTTCCCAGGCTGCTGACCTGAGTCATAAGAGCAACACTACATAAGGACGCAGAGGGAGCCACAAAGCAGGTCATTGTAGATTCTCAGAATGGGAATTATCCAAATGACTTGTATATTTCATATTAATTACTATATAGTTTCTTCTGAGTTTCTGGGGATAATTCTCCAATCTCAGAGCTCTCACCAGGGCTTGATGTATTCTCAGGTGTGGTGAGTGGTCAGCCTTTCAGTTGACAGGACCCATGACTCCTTCTACCTGGCATTATAATTGTGTGTGGAGTGTCTTTTCCCTAGGAGGTTGTCCTCCCACTTAGTCATCAAGGTGACCTGAACATTACTGTCTTCCAAGATGACTGTTCACTGTGGCTTATAGTCATCCTGCAGGAATGTGGTGTCTGTAAAGGAATACACTTTCTAGTTCCATTGTCCCTGATGACTGCCACAGCCCCTGTGAGTAAGACAGGGTGGGCTGTCATCTTCGTTCCTCAGATGAGCAAACCAAGGCCCAAGAGACTGGAATCACATCCTAAGTCACGCAGGAAGAGCATACACAAGTGGGACTCCAGGCCTTCTGGTTCAAATTTCTTCCTACTGCAACTTTCTTTTTTTTAATTTTTAAAATTTATTTTTTATTTATCATACATTTATAATATGAGGGGATTTCATTGTGATAATTCCATACATGAGCATAGCGTACTTTGAACAAGTCTAACTTTCTTATTAAGTCTTAATCCTTGGCTTCTGAGACATAGCTAGTTTTTCCTAAGCACCTTGAAAATCCATGAAACTCTTCCTTCTTGTTTTCTAAATAAAAACAACATTCTTGTTTGATGCTTTGAGAGGGGAGTGAGGGTGACCAACCACTGGGTTTTCCCCACAACCCTATCTCTAAAATAACCAGCGCAAAATGGACTAGAGGTGTGGCTCAAGCTGTAGGGTGCCTGCTTTGCAAGCACAAAGTCCTGAGTTTAAACCCCAATCCCTCCCACCCCTAAAAAAACTCAGACTTTTCAGCCACATATAGTAGAGGACATCTGTAATTGCAACTACTTGGGAAGCAGAGATAGGAATATTACAGATTGAGGTCAGCATGGGCAAAAAAAGTTAGACTTTTCTTTCAATTGTTCTTCATAAGATGAGTTCTTTTGCCATAAAGAAACACTCCACTTTGTCAATATTCTTCTTAGAATGAGGTTTTGCTATAGGTTGGATATTGAATGTCTCCTAAAGGCCCATTTATTGAAGGCTTGGTCTCCAGTATGGTGGTCTTGGGAGGTGGTAGAACCTTTAAGAGGTAGAACCTGGTGGGAGGTCTTTAGATCATTGGAGGTGTGCCCTTAAAAGGAATTATGGGACCTCTGGCCCTTCCTCTTCTTCTCTCTTGCTTCCTAGCCATGAAGTGAATGCTTTGGCTCTCCCACATGCTCCTGTCATGCTCCTCACCACAGGCCCAGATACAACCAGGTCAACTGATTATGGACCTACAACTGTAAGCCAAAATAAATCTTTCCTCTTTAGAGGTTGATTATCTCAAGATTTGATCATCGTGACAGAAAGCTGACTCATGTGGGCACCCACGATGGAGCACTATCCTACATATGGTATATACTGCTTTTATTTTTTTTTTCATCCTGATGGTTGACACCAGAAATAATCAGATTAAGAAATGCTTGTGGGAAAAGTTGAATGCTTATATTTTTCTTTTTTAAAAAACAGCTTATGGAGACATAATTTATATATCATAAAATTCATCCTTTCAAAATTGTGCAATTCAATTGTTTTCAATTTATTCAGTCATGCGACCATCACCTCTATTTTTTAGAACAGATTTCTCACCACCAAAAGAAACCCTGTACCCCTTTGCAGTGCAACCCCATTTTTCTCTTCCCCTGCTAACGTGCTTCCTAACTATGCTAGCTAGTTCATATAGATGGAGAATATAATTAAAGGGTTTTTTTAAAGAAAGTCAATAATATTAGATTTATTGGTACCAATTTCTAACTGGCCACATACAAATATTTGCTTTATTGAACACTGCTCCAAAAGGGAAAAAAATAATTTCAGACACTGACATTATGCTCCACAGTTAATCTTTTAAGACATGTTATATACATTCATTATTATGGTCATTGGCGCAAACAACCTGGATTAAATCTTAGCTCCGCTACTTAATAGCTATGTGACCTTAGGCAAGTTGTGTCAAGTCTCTCTGTAACTCCGTTTCTTCATCTGTCAAGTGGTAATAATAATAGAATCTGTACTTTTCCAGTGTTCCTTCCTTGGAATGAAGCTGTACTTTCCATACTGGTATCTGGCATGATAATGATTTTTTTTTTTTTTTTTGGTGGGACTGTTGGTTTGAACTCAGGACTTCGTGCTTGCAAAGCAGGGATTCTACCACTTGAGTCACACCTCTAGTCCATTTTGATCTGATTATTTTGGAAATGGGGTCTTGTGAACTATTTGCCTGGGAAGGCCTCCTCATCTCAGCTTCCCAAGTAGCTAGGATTATAGGAGTGAGCCACAGGCACCTGGCAAAAGTGTACCTTTCACTGGCTGTTTTACCTTCCCTAATTACTACTCACTCTTCTCTTTCCCTTCCCAATAGGCCACTCACACTCATAGCCTTATCTAAAGGCCTGCTTCTAACCAAACCCAAACGAAGACACCCATATATTGCCTATGAGGCTGATTAAGACTGTGCCAGTTTTAACTAATGAGAAAATGAAGCTTCAAATTAAATATCTTGCAAGCACACAGTAGAACTCAGGTCTGAACTCACATCCTTCTGACTGTAAAGCCATGCCTGCCCTGTAGGCATCCTGAGAAAATTACATTCATAAGCATAATGCTTGACCAGGAGGACACAGCCTGCTCCTATTGTCACTCCTACCCACTCAGGGAACTGGGACCATCTACCAAATCCAGACTAAAAAACTAGACAAAGAGCTTGGTCTCACTCAATTCTGATTGGCTTTCTGTTTGTTTTAAATGTCTTAGTCCCAGGTGTCTCTGTGAAAGGACAGGATTGATGGTAACAGGAGAGGAAAAGTAGCCCCATAAAAATCCAGCACTCCACCTGCAGAGAAGGCAACCCAAGAAAGAGGAAGACCCCTTCTGGATGTGGAGTTGCTGAGAACATGCCATGTCTACTATTTCATCCAGATTCGGGGAAATGGCTTTTGTGGCTACTGTTACAATATGTGGCAATCTTCTCCTACCATTGGTCTAAGGGAGCATGCAGCTGTGGTGCTGGAGGAAGTGGACATGGGTGGTTACATGTGGCATTTTACTGACAACCAAGCCTTAGTTGGGAGGACTGAAAGTTTTGCTAAGGCTCAGGTTGCTGTCAGTGAACCCAGGTAAGATTTGGCTCAGGGAAATTTTGAGCAAAATGGAACGTTCATGGGCAGGAGCAGATGGTTGGGGTAATCATATGAAATCAGCCTAAATTTATCAAAAGCAGATGGCAAAGTTTATCTCTTGCCACATAACAAACTACCCCCAAACTCAGTGGATTAAAACCACCACCATTTTCTTCTATCTCTTGATTTTGTGGGTCAGAAATTTAAGCAGGGCTTGACTGAGAATCAGTTTCACATGGCGTCAACTAAGATTATTCAGAGGTATTCAGCTGGCACATGAGCTGGTCCAAAGATGACCTCACCCACTTGTCAGATGCACTGGTGGGCAGGGCTAGGTGGAGACTGTTGACTAGAGAACTGGACATGGCCTCTCCAGCCTGGTACCCCCCAGGGTCTTTACACTCCTTTTTTTTTTTTTTTCATTTTTATTAGGACATATTCATTGTACAGGGGGATTCAATTCTGAATAGGCTCACATTGTACATTGGTTAGATTACCCCCACCATCTCCTTTCATCATACTTCTTACAAAGTGGTTCAGTGCTTCAAGAGCAAGTCTCTAGTGAACAAGGTAGACCTACTTTGGGGGTCACTTCTATCAACCTATTTATCTAAGCAGTCACAAGCCTACACAGATTCAAGAGAAGGAGACTTAGACTCAACCTCTCAATGGGAGGAGGGGATAAAAGTGCAAAATCCAGTTTGGGATCAGAAGCAAAAGAGGGAAGCCAGACCTGCAGGTGTTCTCTGAATCAGAGAGTGTAGCTACAGCTGCTTTGTCAGGGAATTGATAACATAGGGAACAGGAAGGGAGTTGGAGCAGGAGGGATCTGTTGAGGCTGAAATCACTGGAAACCAAACCAAGGTCCACACTGAGTCCTACTAAACATATCTTGCTCCTTAGAACTCACAGTAACCTCTCAGCACCTCCCTGCTCTCCTGCCAGTGCTGACTGATGCTGTCTGCTGCCCCATGGGGTGGCTTTCTCACAGCTGTACACTCAGTGATGCCCACTGTGATGAAGCAGCTAAGTGAAGTGGCTCACTTACATGGGGACGCTGGTCCCTTGGAACAGAAGAAAAGGGAAGAGGCCAGTGTCGTAGGGTCCAATTCATTTAAGCAATGTGCAAACCAAATAGAGACGAGGGGCCTGAAAAATAATGCCTGGTGTTGCGCATCAAATGGAGATGGGCAGCCGAGAGGTCAGGCTCCACAGGGTACTTTCACAGAAGCCTGCCTCTCTCAAGGCAACTCTGTGGGCCCTAGAGCTAATAGTACTGTTCAGTGGTGGACGAGAGGAGAATGGCAGAGTCTCACACAGCTGTGCAGAGTACAGAGGTATCACTGGAAATGTCAACTGGTAAATAAACTCATCAATTAGTGGAGGATGTCTTCCACATCATGTTTGTGCCCTTTTTTTTGTTTGTTTGATTGGTTCGGTTTGCTTTTTGTTGTCATTTATTACATTAGAAACCTAGAAATCAACTGCAGTAGAGGGAGTTGGTAGGAAAAGAACGGAGTAAAAGGACTTGATGCTTCTGGAACTTTCTGGCCTTGAGTAAGGCCCAGTCTAGTGTCTGGGAGTAGTCTGACCCTACAGAGGGCCCTTCAGCTATTATGTCTTTAACCAAAATAAGTTTGAAATGTTAGATGAAGTTATAACTGAACTATTTATTTCCTTCCAAACTTGCATAGAATTAACAAACAGAAGGATGAGTGGATCGAACATTTTCTGGGGACCTACTATGTGGCTAATATGCCAGAGATAATTTCCTATGTATGAATTCACCAGTCCTTACAAAACTCAAGGAATAGGTACATCCACCTCTTTTTTTTTTTTAACATGGAAGAAACAGAGTAAGCCGAGGAAAGCCCAGATTTGTGTACCTCCTCAGCCCCTTTCTTACTTCTACTCAGTCTCTGAGAGGATTCAAAATCCCCACTCACCCATCCCCTGAACTAGAAACCTGGGAACAACATGATTCTTCCTCACCTTCATGTCAGTCAGCAAACACGTGTTCCATTCCCTCTTCTTCCTCAGCCTCCTTCCATCATTCATCCTGTGTCAGAGACCTCAGCCTTCCATCTTTCACCTTTGTCACTGAGACTATTGTGCCAGCCTCCTAAACAGTCCTCTGTCTTATGCTCTGTGGTCCATCTTCACACCGAAACAGAGAAAGCTGATACACTCACTGCCCATAGTCTACAGAATGCATTACCAAGCCAGGCATGGTGGCACACATCTGTAATCCTGGTACTTAGAAGGCTGAAACAAGGGGATTGTGAGTTTAAGGCCAGCCTGGGCTACGTAGTGAGTTCAAGGTCAGCGTGAGCTACATAGAGAGATTCTATCTTTTAAAAAAATAAACAAACAACAAAAAAAAGCATTACCAATACTCCAACCTGGTATTCAAGCCTTCCCATGATCTCCCAGTCAACACTTCCCATGAAATTTCTCACTAACCCCCTTCATCATTGTTTTGCAAACCAGAGTCTCAAAAGCTCTGAGCATTGCTCTGAGAGAAGTAAGGCATTCTACATAGTACTTTCGAAATTTTGTTCCTTTGTTTCAGTGTTAATGAAAGGCAAATACATAAACATACCTTCTGCTCAGTCCCACCCCACTATTTTAATCTTTGTATTATTTATACTTGAATTTGCAAACTCTGATGTTAAATGAATAAGTCAAATCACTGTTTTAACTTCAGGAAGACATGTTCAAACTGGGACTGCAGAACCTCTAGAGAGTGCTTGTTCATGGATCCTCAAGTTCTTTTCTACACTGCAGCTGTACTAGAGGAGTACTTGTATGTCTGTCAGATTACAAATTCATTTTAGCTATACTCCTGCTTCAGTTCCTTTACTCATGTTGCCCCTTTGGTTTAGAATATACTCCCACATTCTCCACTCTCAGCTCCTACCCAACACCATCCCCAAGCATCACTAGGACAGCCCTGCTAAAGAACTCCAGATACAAAGATTCTCCAAGCTGGAACAGGGATTGTGAGTCCATTGTACTTATCTCACAGTTAGGAAGCCTAGGCATAGAGAAATAAACCAGATCTAGAGCCCAGGACTCTAGTGTCTTATGACACTCTCTTCACACCTTACAACACACTAAACAATTTCTTTAAAGTTTTCTCATTCACTTTTACATTAGGGTCCTGAAATGGTTGTATGCAAAATAAATTCTTAATTTTCTAATACCATATCTGACAGCACCATAAAACCACAGTAATTATCTAACATGTTCTTATGTCTGAAGCACTGTAGTGGAATATCTCATGGGAGCTGAGTACTGGAAGAATTTTTCATTTCTGCATGGGACAACAGAGGCTACTCTCTTAATATTAATCAGACTCATCTAGTCCAGAGAAGCTCAAAACTATATTGATTTATTAACTAACAATAATGTTCCAAAATCAATTTCTGCAAATAAGAACATTATAGAGCAATTAGTTCAGTGCTCTGAGCTTAGTAGATGCCCGATAAATGTGAACTGAATGAACGGGGAGCAGATGCCCGATAAATGTGAACTGAATGAACGGGGAGCAAGGACACTCGAGTTCCAGTATCATTCTTCTATTAATGGACCTTGAGGGCTTAGGAAAACCACTTCCCCTCACCAAGCTTCAGTCTGCTTCTCTGTAAAATGAGGTATTTGGATCAACTCAACTTTATCTTTTTGAAATAAATTACTTGCAGATCTAAAATTCTATAATTCCATGAAAATGCTAAATGCGTTTACACTATTGGTATCAATGAAAAAGAAACACAGAACTTGTATTTTTTTAACTGTTCTTATTTTATGCCTCATTGTAAGTACTGTCAAATCTGTTTTGTACTTCAGTTATCATAACTAACTTTTGAAGAAAATAGTATTATGTTCTATTTCTACATTTAGGGTAACTAAAGTTTTACTAACTTGAGAAGAATTTAACTTCCAGTCTTGATAAAATTGCTACTGTTTTCAGACACTGGGAAATAGGCACTGCGAAACTGTGACCAGTGGATGAAAGACTCATGAGATTAGCCCTAACATAACCCTGGTTTTATGCTTGGAGGCTGTGGGCACAGTTGGGTAGCTTCACTAAGTTGAAGAGACAGAGAACAGAGGCTGGGGAAACTGAGATGGCCAGGAGTTGAGGATCACAATTGCAGAATGGAGGGAGTCTGCAGCATAAGTCTGCTGAAATAGCCTCTTGACTGTTTGCTAAATATGAGGACAAATGAAACTCCACAAGACCAAGAAATGGCAAGAAAGTTTAAGCTGAAGAACCCAGAACTCTCACAAGACAAGGATTGTGCACCAACCAGTCAAAGTAGACAGTCTTTGGTGATCCCTAAGGGCAACAGTGGAGAGCCCAGAGCAGTCACCTGTGAATAAAGTGTCTGAAATATTCCTATTCTAAACCCCCTACAGCAAAGCTTAAAGACAGGATGCAAAAGGATCAAACTGATCCCCATGCAACTTAACTACTTGCCTTAAAAACCTAACATTCTTTTAGGAAAGCAGCAAAGTCCACATACTTAATGAAACAAAATCACAATGTCTGTTACCTAGTAAAAACAACTGCTAGACTTTAAGCAGGGAAATGTTGGCTTATAGCTAACAGAAAAATCAGTCAATAGAAATAGACCTATAAATGACAATGCAGAAATATATCTATAAATGACAATGATGTTATATAAATATGTAAGTAACTAGACAAAGCCTGTTGGTAGGGAGTTCAAATTAAGATCCAGGTATCCTAATACTTCCACATGGTCTTCTTCATGGCCAGTGCTCACCAGGCTCTGCATCTGTGGAAATATATAGAGTTTTCCCATGACAATCCAATGCATATGTTCTATGCTCCTAGTCTGCATTTTAATCAGAACATCTGAGAAGCATACAGAGGCAGCTACAGAGCTGGAATCTATGAAGGTTAACCCCTGATCAGGGATCAGCACTAATCATCTTCACAGACAAAATTTTACCAGTGCTGCAACAGAGATCCCTGTACTCCTCCCTCCTCCACCTTGTCATTTGCCTGGCAATTACCCAGGGTCACCCCTAGGTGATGTTTTAGCCAGAAGGGCTCAGCTTCCCAGGGGTTGTGGCTTAAGGGAGCATAGGAATTCATGTTTGGACAGTGAAAGCACACATTCACCAGGAAACCAGGCCTCAGCTTCAGTCCTGAGTTGGCAAAAACTTACACAAGGGGTAAAGGGGAACACAAAAACATCGGCATGCTGTCAGCCTGCAGAAGGGTAAGCCCCATCCCCATTGCTGGAGGTACATGCCTACAAGTGTGTGTGAGAGAATGGCTCAGGACACATAGGCAGGATCACCTCCCAGGCTGGGGGTGCAATTTTCCTCCCTGCAATTTACTACCCAAGTTGTTACCAAAGCAAATATCAAAGCCCTGCAATTTGCTAATTATAGGCGGGATCCTGGCCTTGTGGGCCCAATTAACCACTTGTTCCTCATTTTCTGTGTGTGACCCGCCAACTGCACCCACAATTACCCACTTGTCTTTTAACTGCCCCGTGAGGTGGCTGACTCACCTCCAATTCACTCCCACTATCACCTCCAGATGGCCTTTGGTGTCTTTTTGCCTTCCAGGTCCATCCCCCACCCAACTCCCAACTCATCTATAATGACTTTCTGCATCACAGGCCAGTGTCTGCTCTCCCTGGGGTAGGACTCCTCCAAGATTTCCTGGTCTTGCTCCTTGCCCATGCAGAGAGCCTGTAAGGCAGGAAACAGCAACTATGGTCTGGGCATCCTGCCTAGATCCCCAAGGACACAGAGAAGACTGTGGCCATATTCAGCCTCTGCTTCCAGACAGTCTCCACAGAAGGAAAAAGGAAAATTACAGCTTCTCTGGAGCCAGCCCACTGCTGAGCTCCTGCTTACACCCTCCAGCAAGTTCCAGCCCCCACTTTGTCTGGCCAGGGCCCTCACCACCAGCCCTGGGAGAGGAGCCTCCCAGGAGCTGCCAGGACTAACTCTCCATGGAGACACAAGTTGGAGAAAGAGAAAAACTCCTCGTGACCTTCATTAGACTTCATTAGACTTCATTAGACTGACTACTGGCATGCAGAAGGGTTTTACTCAGCTTTTTGATGGATTGTCTTCTCAATGGTTCTTACTCTCTTCTTATATTACAGACACCTTGGAAAATCTAGAGAAAGCTCAGGAACTTCTCTAGCAAGAAATGCTCAATCCATTCATTCATTCATTTACTTAATCATTCAATAAATATTTGTAGGGCACCTATGTGTTGGGCATAGTTGCAGAAACTAAGGCTACATCGATGCATGAAATCAACAGAAATTCTTACTCTTGGGGGAACTTACATTATAACTGGAAGAAACAGGCAATAAAAAGTGTAAGAAGTAAGTGAAACACAATTTGCTAGAAAATTACTATAGAAAAAGAAAAGTTAGACCAAGGGAAGTAAGAGATTGGTGGGAATGAGGATTATAATTTTCAGTTGAGTGTGCCAAGAAGTCCTCAGAGACGTGAAGACTTGAAAAATATAAGAGGCCTTGTGGGTATCTGGGGAAGATTTGGCAGCCAGAGGGAACAGCCTGTAGCCATGCCAGGATGTGTGAGGAAAAATGAAAAAGAGGAGAAGGAAGGCCGTCTGGGGGAGATGGGATCAGAGAGGCAAAAGGGGGCAATATCACATAGGGCCCCATAGGCCCCAAGGACTTAAATTCTCTGTAGTAATGGGCTTTACAAAAAGTCACATGATTTGACTAAAACTCTAAACTGTCTGTCTGTAGTTACTATACAGAGCTAATGGTCAAGTGCGAGGTCATAGTGGCTTGGACCAGAGTCACAGCAGCAGAGACCACAGGAAGGCTGGGTCAAGAGTCATTGCTGAAGGATGCAGTGTGCCTGAGGGGGAGGTGCATAGAATTCTGAAGTGTACCAGTGCCTGAGTCCCATTCTATTATCAAATAACAGAAGGAAGTGGTGATCCCAAGGAGGGTGAGGGAAGGGATGGAGGGAGGAGGGGTGGTGTTAGCTGAATCTAAAAATTTCATTCCTTTAAAAAATATATTTAAAAAACAACAACAAAAAAAGGACCAGGTATGGTGGCTCACTCCCAACTCCTTGAGAGGTAGAGATCAAGAGGATTGGGGTTCGAGGTCAGCCTGGGCAAAATGCTAGCAAGAATCCATCTCAATAAATAAGCCAGGCATGGTGGCAGCACCTGTGATCCCAAGCTACTAAGGAGGCATAGATAAGAGAATCAAGGTCTAAGACTGGCTATTGGCAAAAAGCCAGAAACCATATTGGAAAAATAACTAAAGCAAAAATGGGTCTGAGGGCATGGCTCAAATGGCAGAGCACCTACCTAGCAAGCTTGAGGCCCTGAGTTCAAACTCCAGTACTGCCTCCCCCCCTCAAATACATAAAACATTTACAGTAAATAGGATAAAATGTTAACATTGGTAGATATACAAACATAATATTTTCTGTATATTTAAAATAACTCATAATTGAGAAAAGAACCACTCTCCTCAGGGTTTATCAGGAGGCCTTCACCTACTTGGTCGGCACAGCACGGAAGTGGGCACAGAAATTCTGACAGCAAGGCTGACTGCAGCAGCCTGGGCTGAGTGCTTGGGGCAGGGATCACTGGGCTTCTCTAACTTACTACTTACTCTCCTTCCAGCCATTCAGTCAGAAGTGAGCTAAGGGAAAGAGAAAAGCAAGCAAAACCAACTCTGTACCAAACACAGAGCTGGGCGGGGACCAGAGGCGTAGAACAGGAAGGAGAGGGGACGGCCTCCTGGCAGAGGCAGCCCTGAAGCTCATCCAGATGGGAAGATCAATCTGGACCTGCAAGGAGGAGAGGAAGCCATCCAGCTGGAGACTACTGCAGAACAAAGCACAGTGGGCGAGCCAGGGCCCCAGCACCTACTCCATCCCAAAGAGAGATCTTTTGTCCCAGAGAGTGAATCAAAAAGCCCAGACCAGATCAGAGGTGCTTCTCAGCCCTGCTGTCACCCACAGTGGAGAAGTTTAGCTCTGGGACTGTAGCCAGCTGTCACCAGCAGATAAGAGTGATTTCAAGGCTCTCTGGATGAAGGCTACCGGGGTCACCTGAGTCTCCCTACAGACCTGGGTGGAGATCTCCTGAGAGCAGGCACACAAGGAGCCTCCCCAGCCAGTTCTGCGTCATTCTTCTCAGGGCCTGGGCCCCAGCAAATTCCTCACAAATCTCCACATCCGTCCCTGAGCCCGGGGCAAGGTCCCCTGCTGCCCCATTTGGAGACACTTGTGCCATGTCACAGTACTGATTAGGTGCCAAGAGAACTATTTCCCAGGCCACAGCTTTAACAAGGCCATGCTTCCTAATTACTAGTTTTCTCCTAATTAAATAAAAAAGGGAGGGGGGGAATCACCAGTGATTACAGCACCTCGTAATACCAGCTTCCATTTATGGGCGTCTGTCTTCAGAGGGGCTCAGAGAGCTTTGTGTGTTATTGTATATTTTCCTCTCGTAACATCTTCGAGATTCCTAGGGGTGGTTATTATCATCCCAGTTTACAGCTGGGAAAAGGGACGCTGGCTGGGATTAAGCAAAGTGTGCAGACACCTTCCCTGGCTGGGCTCAAGATTCACAGTCTCTTCCACTTGAAAATAGCCTTCCCCTGGGAGAAAAGCTAAGCTAGAGCAACACAGAAAGAAGAGTCTTTTATTGCAGACTTTACAGTAGTAATTAACACTGTTCAGTTCTCACAACAGTCCTATAAAACAGATAGTATTGTGCCAATTTTACCCTTAAGGACAACGAGATTCAGAAAGGTAGAATTCCCTGCCTAGAGGTGCAGCGTCACAACAGCTGCAATGGCAGGAAAAGCAGAGCTGGTGTTCACTGAGCACTTACTGCACACTAGGCATTTTATGCTTATTAACTCATTTTCGTGCTTACAACTACCTTTCTTAATAGAATTACCATTCTTCTGATAAGACCAAAGCACAGGTCACACAGCAACTAAGTGGCAGTGCTAATAAGAACCCACAAAGGGTCCCTGCACACCAGTTCACCCATGTGAAGGAACACCGTATTCTGAGGGCTGACCTGGGAACACCCAGGGACAGTCAGGGTACAGCCCTGGGACTGCCCTGGGCTCCGGTGCCTCCCTAGGAAGGTGGGTGGGGGTTTCCTTTCTGCATCCCTCCTGGGTCTGTGTGTTTACACTGGGGGTGGGGAGAGGCCTTGATCTCCCTGACCTGCCCCCAACAGCACCTCTAATGACTCATTCCATGCCTCCCACCTCCTACCCACCAAAGAGGGGATGTCCTAGATGGAGACACAACTTCTGGCTCCTTTCTTGGCAATCCAGCCAATCTTGTCCATCAGTACAGTGGCCTGCCAGACTCAGGTTGCAGGGAAGAGGAGGGAGAACGTGAAACCCAGCCCCTGCCACCATCCTCAGGATAAGGCAATCAGGTGGCAGCTCCCCTTACAACCCCTCTGTTCAGATTAACACGTGGTAGCTGGTTATAGTCATCATCACCTGCCACCACTCCTGCCAGCCTGTCCCACTGGCTTCAGTGGACCACCCAGTAGCTCCAGCTGGTTCTGACCAAAGCAGATCCTTTAAGAAGGGCCTGCCAGACCTCCATGTCTGACCTCCAAGCTTGCCAGGGCTTTCTCTTCCTGGTTTAGGTCTGTGGCTCATGGAGAGGAAATCATTGGGGCAACTTCATCTGGTGGCCACAACGGTTAGCATACAATTCTGGTGCAAAACTGCCTAAATTTAAACCTACCTTACTAGCTGAGCCACCCTGAGGATGTGGTTAAACCTGCAAAGTGGGGGAAAAGAAGAATTCCCACTTCATAGGATCAGTGTGAGGACCAAATGAGTTGTTGCATGAAAGTGCTGAGCTCGGTGCTTAGCAGAGATTAAGTGCTGACCTCTGAGCTCCCTGCTTCCACCCCAAGAATCCATTATGGAGCCAAGTTCAGCTTTGCACCCCGGTACTTGGGGTAGGCAGAGGCAAGTCAGTCGCCTGGGAACGTGTACCTGTGTTGGGGAAGAAGGAAGACTATTGGATGATCACATAACATCTGCAGAAAAGGGAACGAGGGAAGAAAACTCGAGCTTGGAGGCGCCTCCGGGAGGAGGTGACCCGCGTCCCCCTCGCCTTCCAGTCCAACCCCAGCACAGCTCGGGTTCCACTGCGGTCCTCGGCCGCTCAGAAACTCCAGGCCAGGCACGCGGGGCGGGCGCGAGTCCCAGGGCGGCCGAGGCACGCGGCCTGTCCCTACCGCAGCGCCTTTAAATACCAAAGGCCTCGCCAAAACTGGAGGCGCGGGGCGGGAGCTCGGGTTTCTCCCGCCGCGAGGCCGAGCCGAGGCTGCAGCTGCTCCGAGGTCACGCCCGAGACACGTCCGCACAAGCCCGGGCGGGGGGTGTCGCCGTCCCCGGGGACCCGCGGGGGTCTCACTTCCCTTCTGCATTTCACAAACATCCAACCCGGGACGTGCTTTCCTCTCCCAACTGAGATTCTATTTTTGCGAAACAAAAGCGATGGCAAAGGGAGAGACAGACAGACAGAAAGACAACTACATAGAAACAGACTCTAACTTTAAAGAAATGCTTCTTTTAAAATGCTAATTGTGAGCTTTTTATTATTGCTTTGGAATTCAGTCTGTATTGGCGCTGGAATTCTTTCTCAATAAATGATTCAAAGAGAGAAAAAAAAAAAGCTAAACTTTGCCACAACCTGGAGCCATTTAACCTTGAGAAATTAGCCTTCGTTTTCTATTAAGTAAAATATTTGGGTTTGAATGCTGGAGCCTCTGCACACGATAAAAATAAAGGCGCTGAACGGTTCCACCACCTGTGTTTTCCTTGGATTGCATATTTTCCATGGTAAACAAGAAAACACAGATTGGAAATCCATTCATTCCTTCCTAGGATGGGCTCCAGTTAGAGTTTATTTGTGTTTTCAATCAGCGAAACCAAAAACAACCTTTGCAAGATTACAGTGTTCCAGGCCTTGAAGTTCCAAGACATCTTTTTATTCCCATGTGCAGAGATTTCCACATAAAGCCCAAGACTTTTTAAAATGTAGCTAATACCTATAACTGCCATTTAAATTTCACAGCTTACACTATAGCTCATACTACTGTGTCATCCGTGATAATATTGGGAGGTAGTTTTTTGGGGGGAGGGGAGGAGGATTGTTTGGTTTTGGTTTGGTTTGGTTTTGGGTTTTTAAGGCAGGGTCTGTCTCACTATGTCAGGCTCATACAATCCTCCTGACTCAGTTTGCCAAGAGCTGGGATTACAAGCATTTGCCACTAGTCCTGGCTGGGAATATTTATTTTTAACTCCCATTTTACAGATGAAAAAGGCTCAGAATAAGCAGTGGTTAATAAGTAGCACAACCTTTCTGTCTGTACCCCTCAGGTCTGAGAGCTGCAAAGCTGTGCTCTTTGCACCATCATAAACCTTCCCAGTGCTCTAAACAGGAGCAAATGATAAAGCTGTTCTTTTCTCTCAATTTTCAGGGTAGCTTTCAAGGAGAGGTATACAGAGAAAGACACTGGTTTCTAGGACCAGTGCTGCCTTTGTTTTACTACACAGCCTTAGAAGGCCTCTGAGCCTTAGTTTCACCTCTCTAAAAGGAGACATTATATCTAAGGCCCAATCTAGCTCTGACACACAGAGAGGTATACTTGATTAAAAGCTCAGACTCTCAGCCTATTCTTGGCAGGGCATTATAATCCCTGCCCCATTCCCTGGGCCCACCTATCTAACTCTGTGGTCCTCATCACTGTACACATGGAACCTCCGGAAGGACTTTTGAAAAGACAGATATTCAGGTCTCCCCACACATACACACACAACATCCCCCACGCATGCACAAGGGCTTCTGCTCTGTCTGCAGTATGGCCCAGGCATCAGTGTTTTTCTAAAGCTCCCTAGGTAAATGTATAGCCAGAGTTGAATATTGATCTAACCCAGCAAACTACTCCAATTTCATCCACCCCAGTGGTACTGTCATAAATGCAGTTGCTGTAACTGGAATTTCTTTTTCTAAAATGCAATAACATTAGTGCTACCAGAATCAATCTCAAAACAGATGTGGGCTTTCATTGTATTTAATCATATATTTTTCTGAAGTAAGTCGGGGCATTTTATTGAAGTTTCAACATGTTAGTGTGTGTGTGTGTGTGTGTGTGTGTGTGTGTGTGTGTGTGTGAGTGTGTGTGTGTGTGTGTGTGTGTGAGTGTGTATGTGTGTGTGTGTGTGTGTGTGTGTGTGAGTGTGTGTGTGTGTGTTGATAATGATGATGTTCTTTCTTCAGGAGCAGAGATGGATGAGTACTATAATAACCAAAAGGTTCTCGATTAATCTGATGCAATAACTGATCGGCCAGGAGGAAGAAATCACACAAAATATTGATTTAACCCAAGGGCAATACCTGTTCTTGGGAAATGGCTTGTGTTTGACTGGCTGAGAGACTGATCTGAGCTGAAGGTCGTAGAAGTATAGGAGCCTGGAAAAGAGGTCAGCCTAGAGCCATGTGAGTCCCCACACTCCCAGGCTATTTTATATACTATTAGTTCCTCATTTTGGCATTTAGAAGAGGGGACAAACTTTCTGAGGCACTCCATCTAAATGTGACCCAGGGAAAGTTCAAACACTCTTATAAATCAAAACAATCTACTTTTCTTTATGGAAGGAACTACTGATTTCTTGGTATATAGAAGAACCCTAGAGTTATCCACAGTATTTGAAGACTTCATTAAATGTAAGTTTCTCTTATAAGAGGTATAGCTCAGTGGTGAAGTGCTTGCCTAGTATGTGCAAGGCCTTTGGTTTGATTCCCAGCATCACAAACAAACAAGCCTTCAAGACCATCACACCAACAATCCCCTCTCTCCATACACATTTCACTGAAGTCTTTGGCTTTACAAACATGCTATGGTTTCAAAATGGTTCGCCCCAGTACCCACAATTCATGTAAGAGTTTAATCACAAAAGTCATTGCTAATGATATTAAGAGGATGGAAACTTAATCCAACGATGGTATTTAGAGATGAGGCCTCTGGAAAGTGATTGGGTTTAGATAAGGTCATTAGATTCAATCCTGGGTTTTATAAGAAGAGGGACAGAGCGCAGATACACAGGCATGGACACATGCCCTCTCTGTCTCTTGCCACCTGGTGCCACATGTCGCCTTAGAGGTCTACCAGACTGAGCTGATGCCAGCACAAAGCTCTTAAAACTCCAAAACTTTTTTTCTTTATAAAGCTAGCTTATCTCAGGTATTTCATTGTGGTAATAGAAAACTGACTGATACAACATGTGCACACACATACATGGAAGTGTGTAGTTCTACTCACCCTCTGGTGAATAGTTAAGGTGGGCAAAACACTACTTTTGGTATTAGTTGATGCTGTAATCAGAACAATGATTTCTGTAAACACCTTTGATAGGACAGACATTTAAACAAGAACATGTGGACCTTTGACCTTTACCTGTAAACAATGTCAACTGCACAAAGAGATCAAGATGACTGTAAAGATGTTGCACTCGCCCTACATGTTAAACTGTTGGGTTTCCCCTTGGCAACAGAAATATTCACATTTTTATATAGGGAATGATTTTGAACTTGTCTTCCAGCCACAGCATCTACAGTCCTGTGAAGTTCATCTGGATTAGTCAATATTCACCTGAATGAATTTGCAGCCCAAAATCATATCTTTTCTAGTGGGGCTGAAGTTTGAACTCAGAGCTTTGTGCTTGCAAAGTGGTGCTCCATTGCTTGAGCCACACCTCCAGCCCATTTTTTTCTGGTAATTTTGGAGATGAGGTCTCACAAACTGTTTGCCCAGGCTGGCCTCAAACCTCAGTCCTCCCAATCTCAGTCTCCCAATTAGCTAGGATTATAGGCGTGAGCCACCTGTGCCCAGTTCAAGATCGTATTCTTAAATAAAATTCTCAACCAAAGAATTTCTATTCTTATGGGCTTATCCTAACAAATTAAAGATGAAAATCCCAGAAAAACATCCAGAAATATTCCCTAATGTGAATATCCATGATATTCTGGATTAAAAAAAAATCATTTCAGAATGGGAACAAGGCAGGAATGAACAAAGACTTGCTTACACGAAGAAACTGGGGGGCTAACATCTTGTCAATCCAAATGTATTGCTCTGCATAGGTCAAGGATGGGTTTGTGCTTTTAAAAGTTAAAATTAAAAAACCAGTCTAGATAAGAGAAAGGGAAGTTGTTACTTCTTGTGTCAAACACAGAGATCAGATCAGAAAGGCTGATCTTGGAAAAAGGAGTTAATAGTCCAGCTTCCAGAACAGGAGTTTTTTGTTTTGTTTTTATGTATAATAATGCATAGTGTGAGTCTGTTGATAGAAGTAACTTAATGAAAATAGGTTTCATTTCTGTCTAATCTCTGAACATTTATTGAGCACTTTGCGGACTAAGCATAAATGTACCAAACTGTTAAGACTCAGTCACCTTCCTCAGGAAGCCCCCATCGGGTGACTTGGCTTGGAGAACAGCTGAGTTTCTGTACAACCAGCTTCACAGCTGATAAATTCAGGTGCTTACAGCTTGAGGCTTGAGTGGAAGGTCAGGAGAGTTGGGGGCAACTTGGACATGCTGCTAGCTTTGAACTGAAGCCAATTTTTATGACCAATGCTGGGAATTAACCTGATGAGATCCTTCAGGGCCAATTTCGGGCAAGAACTCAAGAAAAGTACTATGGAGTCTGTGGAAATGAATAAGTCAAGGTCTCTAGTCCTCTCAACAGGTTTCCAGATGGAAAGGAAAACTAGATGAGTTTCCTTTAAGGCTACCACAGTGCCTATGGCAACCAACTTCTTGCTGGTTGCTTCTCCTTAAGAAAAGCTGCATAAAGAGGCTCTGATCTACTTTTGGAAGAATAATGCTTTATTATTTTCACCAGGATGACAAATTGGTTTTTCCAGCCACCTAGTAAATGGCCTTTCTGCACAGCTGGGGCTAGTTAAGGAGTAGGTCAGAACTGATGACACTGTGTCTGACACACATTTAACTCTTTGCAGAGCCTTCAGAAGCTATCAGTTTGTAGCTTAACAGGCTTTTTAACTTTGCTTAGGGAAAGCAAAGTACTGGTAAGTTTGAATTCAAAATAGGGAGATGGCCAGGTGGGAGGTGGGGTGTGCCTAGAGTCCTAGCTACTCAGGAGGCTAAAGCAGAAGAATCACTTCAGCCCAAGAGTTCAAGGTCAATCTGGGCAACCCAGTGAGATTCTGTATCAAGAAAAAATCCAAAATAGAGATACTTACAAAAGCCTAACTAACCACTAGGCAGGAGTTGGAGCAAAAGGCATCACTGAGGGTTGCAGGGATAGCTTAAGCAATAAAGCATCTGCCTAGCAAGTGTGAAGCCCTGAGTTCGACCCCCAGTACCACACACACATAAGAAAGACACCACTGAAGGGAACACTATTTCATTGTTTGCTGTTGATTATTCCAGCTGTGCACATGGACCCCTGCAGCTACTCCCTCAAGTCCTCCCCAACCACCCTGGCCTAGATCTTCAACTTCATGCAGGACTGTTTGGAAGCTCTTCTCTGGCCAGATAATAGTTGTAGATACGGCCTTCCTCATTAGCCTGGAGATGTCACATCTCCTGTACTTCTGAGACACCCCCCCCCACCCAACAGTGCTCCTTGAATAGGGTCATTGAGCATGGCCTACTAGTGGGAGACTTACACTCTAGCAAATGCTAGATCATCTCTTCTCTCCCTCCCTCTCACTCTCTCACTCTCTTCTCTCTCTCCCTCCCCCTCTCCTCTTCTTTTCCCTCTATACATACACACACCCCTTCACATCTCATTTCTTTCTTCTCTCTGTATTTGTGACCTGGCAGACAACTGCGTCATTTAAAATGAGACAACACACGAACTTCAAGTTACTGTTATTAGGCCCCTCTGGGTAAATGTTCCTGAGACTGGCATTTTACCCTAACAATTTCAACATGAAATCGATGCTAATTCTAGCTGAATAGAAAACTGAGCTCCAATTCTTTACAATTGATGGGGCAGTTTTACTTCTGATCCCCTATCATCCTACAACCTGTTATCACTGGGTCCATTTTACAGAAGCGGGCTCAATACAGTCCCACAGGAGGCAGAACTCACTGTGGGAGTCTCCACGCCAAAGAAACCGCTGCCCCTCCTTGAGGTGCTGCAGGCCAGGTGCAGAGCCCTGTGCTCGGAGTGAAAGGCAGGCGAAGAAAGAAGAGCAAGGAGAAGAAATAGGAAAAGAGGAAGTGAGAGCAGGAGGAGTAACCTGCCCACCATTGAGAAATCCTCAGCTCATAGTGCCTTACACGCCCTGGAATTTAGGACCTGTGGGCTGTGCTTCTGACCCTCAGCCACTTCCTAGCCCTCTCCTCCCTTGCCAAGGCTTCCCTGAAAAGAATGTCCCTTGCAATTTTTCTCCAGCTGTTTGATCTTTTTAAATGTGTCTCATTTGTCTGTGACATGTGCTCTAACCAAAAAATAGACCATGGGCCTTCAGAATGGGAAAGAGTATTAAATGGCAAAGCCTGCCTCGTGCCAGGGGAGGGCAGCCCCTAGATATCCATGAGGACCAGATGACCTGGATTGGCTGGAATGGTCTCAATTTAAAACATTCTAGTCTTGTCCCTGTACATGCCTTCACACTTGTCTGACCATGTGTCCCTATTTGGGGCTTGGAAAATATAGCTATCACGTGGATAAGTGACACCAAGTGTCAAACTGACCCAGTATCAGTATCCTGGGATAGAAAGAGAAACCAGATGGGTCTTAGGTCAACTGGCTCTGCCACTACTATCTGTGTGGCTTCAGCCAGGTTTTGTTCTTCCTTGGGCTCAGTTTCTTCATCTAGAAAATGTTAGTTTTCCTGTAGTTGACCCCATCAATTCTGACTACTCATAGATGCTTAGTATCTTCCAGTCCTTCTGTCTGTACTACCATATTGTTTGGAGATCCTCACCCTTCGATCAAATCTGAAGCATTGTTAGTGAAAGCAGGAACTCAAATGCATAGTTCAAGGTGCCATCTTCAACAGACATAAGAACAGCAACCAAAATCATAAAGACATAAGAAATGCCCTTCTATCTTCCTGCCCATCCATTTGGAATTCTCTCCATTCCCCAAGTCTCAATTCAGATCCACTCACCACTGCTCCTTGACAATTTCACGTGCACTGGTCCTGCCCCAGCCGGGGTCAAATGTCTTAACCGAATCACTGCTGGATCTGCAATGTGACCCTTGGCTGGTCACTGACTTTACCCAGCCTCGGTACCCTCATCTGGAGATTAGAATTGGGTTTCCTATATCATGTGGCCCTAGGAAGAATTTCACAACCTTATTGTTGCCATGTCATTCAAAAGCATGCACTCCTCCACTCTCCATCCTTCTTCAGCTATTCCACGCACTTTGATCGCAAACTCAGCATTCAAAGGTCTCCATAATCCAACACACCTCAAACTTCTCAGCCTGACTTCCCATGAAGCACATGCTTTTGATATCAGCCATGCCGGGTTCCTCACTGCCTGCTTGCTATGGCCTCTGCATATTGTGCCCATACCACTCCCCTCACCAGATAGGCTCTCCATGCTTCTACCTAAGCACTCTCTCCTCTGAGCCTGCCTGGACTAAGTCACATCCTTTCCCCACTGCTATGGGTTGAACTGTGTCTCCCCCACACCCCAAATCCACAGGTTGAAGCTCTAACATCCAACAGGACCTTTGCAGATATAAAGATTAAATGAGGTCACAAGGGTGGTGCCTTAGCTGATAGAACTGGTGTCCTTAAGAAGAGACATGAGAGAGCTCTCTGCCATTTGAGAACAGAGAGAAAATAGCCATCTACAAGCCAGGAAAAGAGCCCTCACCAGGGACCAAACTGCCTGGCACCTTGCTCTTGGATTTCCTGGCCTTCAGAACTGTAAGAAAATAAATGTCTGTTGATTAAGTCAACAGTCTGTGGTATTTTAGCAATCATGTATCTATTAACAATAGAATTGTGTTTCCAATTTTGTCATAACAAGAAAGTCATAGAGTATACTGACACCAACTAATATGGCTAGCAAAGTCACTAAGTGGTATAATCTTAAGGAACTGCTGTCATATACACAGTCAATTGTCAGATTGAAATGTCATTATGCAATGCATGATGACACATATTCAGTAGCTGCTATGGGCCAGCTATGATATAAGTCACTTTAGACCCAATATCAACTGAATTTTTTTTCTTTTTTTGAGACAAGGTCTTGCTGTGTAGCCCAGGCTGGCCTTGATCTCATGATCTTCCTGCCTCAACCTCCTGAGTGCTGGAGTCACAGACATGCACCACGAAACCCAGCTCAATTGAATTTATCTCTATTTTACAGGTGAGAAAACTGACTCTTACAAGGATTAATTTACCCAACTCTGCACAATGGGTAACTGAGAATCTAAACCAGTGAGAAATGACAAGCATTCCTTTAGGGCTACATTCAGCCGAACACATAGAACAGCTAGCATGAGAAGGGCCCCTAAGTGTTGTTGGGGGGGCGGGCATAGAAAGGAGGACAACACAGTCTTGATCCATCAGAACTTGCAGAAGGGAGGGAGACACATTGATCATGAGTTACATCTCCCTGGGTGGCCGGCTTAGGAGACCTGGGCCTAGGTCACTGGGCTGGAGTGGAGGCATGACCTGGGGGGTCATGGGCTCCTGGGGGTCATGGGGGTGTAGGGCTCCTGCCTCACTCCTAGGAAAGCCTTTTCCGATGTGGGGCAGCGGGCAGAGCGAGCCTCCTGCTCAGAGCTCTCAGGTCACTGAACCTGGCCTGGCAGGTGCTGCTGTCAGACAACCCGTGGGGAGGGCCTCCTCTGCGTCCTGTCACATCACAGCCCGCAGGCGCTGCCCTTCAAGTCCTGGCCGTCCTCTGGAGGAGGTCAGCACCCAGAGGCGCTCAGAGCAAGGCTTCTCAGTGACCTCATGCAACAGGAGCCGAAGGGCAGGAGCCGGTGGCGCCGGGCGGCAGGGCCGGGGGTCGCGGGCTGGGCCGGCGGGGGCGCGTGGCGGGAGGGGCGCGGGCGGCGCGCGCTCGGAAGTGGCCCCGGGCGGCCTCCGCGGCAGGCGGCTCCTGTTTCCCGGCTCCTGCCCGGGCGGGCGCGGGGCAGCTGCTGGGAGGTGAGCGGAGCAGCGTTTTCCCACAGTCTGGGGCGGTGACACATGGCGCTCACACATTCCACAGCCGGCGGCCGCGCCAGGCCTGGCCGCGAGTCAAGGCAGCGCCGGGAGCTGCCGACAAGCAGGTTCCGACTTTGGCACCCGCCGCGGCCGCCTTCCCGCCTTCCCCACGCACGGAGGACGCAGGCCGCTTAACCCTTGCACGCCTAGACACGGCTTCCCCGCAGGCTTCGGATGCGCGCGGGGACTAGCCTAAGTGCTGGATAAGTGCTGGATGGGCGATGCTGTGTGCAGGAATGGATGAATGAATGGATGAATCATAGGGTAGGTGAGTGAATGAATGAATGAGCGAGTGAACGAATGAATGGACAAATGAGTGAATGAATGTGCGCATGAGTGAATGAATGAATGAATAACAAATGAATGAACCATGCACGCTAAAGGCCCCCTTTCCCAGCAGGCACACACCATGCACTGATAGTGTGACTAGCTGCCCTGGACAGTGTTTTTCCATGTTCAAAACTCCTGACCCGCACTTACCTTTCATTTATTTTTTTATTTTTGCGGTACTGGGATTTGAACTCAGGGCCTACACCTTGAGCCACTCCACCAGCCCTTTTTTGTGATGGGTTTTTTCGAGATAGGGTCTCGCAAACTATTTGCCCGGGCTGGCCTTGAACCACGATCCTCGTGATTTCTGCTTCCTGAGCCCTTACCTTCTTGGAAGAATGTAGAAGAAAGTGGAGGGCGGGGGCGGGGAGCGGGGAAGGGATCTCGGCACTCCCAGTTTACCACGCGGTAATTAAACTGACTCTGGAAGAGGTTACTAAATTCAGACAGGAACTGCTGTAGAGATGTGGAGTTGGGGGGCACCAGGCCAGCAACCACTTTTGAGTCTGGCCTCTCTCTGGCCAGAACTCTGTCCCACAATTGTTTATTGATGGGCTCTAGGAGTCTTGAACCCAGTTGATTCTGGCAACAACTTGCCAGATAGAAAAAAAAGACAGTTGGAAACCTGAAGGAAAAATGCTCCCTGTGACTATGGGTGGGGATTGCTCCTATGGGATGGTTGAGCATCCCATATTCTGCTTCCCTTGGGCTTCTGTGTGAACTTCACATGACCTCTCCAGCTGTTACTGTATCTGTCTGCACCTAGGATTACATATAACTGCCCAGGGCAGAGGCCACACTGAAACCGGGAACTTTCACTCACCTAAAATCCCACAGGGCAAGAATTCTACCAAGCACCCCACAGAGGAACTGCCCAGACCCTAGAGGAGGCAGGGTTTTATGTACATTCGTTGCCTTTAATTCTCACAGTGGCAACCGGGTGAGGTGAGTAGTGTTAGCGCCCTTGGTTTACACTGGAAAGAGACTTAAAATGCTGAAATCACCTGCAGAAGGTCATATAGCTACAAATGTACTTGACCCCATATTTGTGTAGCCCAATCAGTGACTCCCAATCAGTGTAGTGTCAATGAGGTCCCAAAGTTTATGCAGTTCAGACTACATACACCCTCCCTTTACCTCCCCATAGTATGCACACACACACACACACACACACACACACACACACACCACACACACACACACACACACACACACACACACACACACACCTGCCCAGCCTTTACCCTTTCCAAATAGAATGGCTGGATCCTCTGACTCTTGTAGAACCTGGTAAAATTTTTCACACTCACTTTTGGTTGGTGAAATAAACTACCTCCTCCCTCTGACTCCACAGTTGATAAGTTCTCAATTATTCCAATATAATCAAACGACCAAGATACCAACCCCAGAGATTCATGATCAACTGGGCACATTCGAGTTAATCAATCAGTTAGCATTCACTATGAACACACTATAGGCTAGACTCCTAGCAGGGTGCTGATGAAGATGACAGAGGGAACCAGGAATGGAAGGAGGAGTAAAACAGTTCAGAAACCCCACTGTCCCCTCTTGGGCTCCCAACCAAGCAACTGGAAAGACCCATAAAGAGACAATTATACCTTAGCATGATAAGTGAGGTACAACGACGTGGGGGAACAGAGATGAAGATTTCCCGGAAGGGTTCCCAAAAGTGGTGATGTTTATGTTGGACCTTCTTCTTAGATTGTTTTATGCTTCTGTAACAGAATACCACGACACACTGAGTAATTTTTAATGAATGGAAATTTATTGGCTTATGGTTCTGGAGGCTGGGAAGGCTAAGACAGAGGAGCCGGTATCTGAGCAGGGCCTTTTTGTTGGGTCATTCCATAGTGGAAGGCCAAAAAGAGGGAGAGAGACAGACAAGTACAGACAATAAAAGGGGGCTGGACTCTCTTTTATAACCAACCAATCCCAAGCCAATGGTGTTAATCCACCCACTTTGCCCTCATGGACTGGTCACACTCAGTAGCCCCTCCTCCCAACGCTGTTGCTTTAGGAACAAAGTTTGCAACACAAATCCAAACCACAGCTGCCTTGAATGGTTTTCCAGATGGAGTCAATGGAAAGGCCAGTCTTCCAGGCAGAGAAAACATATCCTTCAATAGGACATGGAAAATAGGAACCATAAATTAAAAATTGATAATTATATGTCATCAAAATTAAACATATCTGTTCACACGTACGAAAAAAACAGCATCAAAAAAATGGAACAACCTGAAGGAAATACTCACAAAATGTATATCTGACAAAGGACTTATATACAGAACTACAGAGAACTCTTGTCACACAATAATAAAAAGACAAACAATACAATTTTAAAATAACCAAAGACTAAACACACACCTTTCCAAAGCAGATACACAAATGACCACAACACGCACATGTGAAAGTATCCAGTGTCACCAGTCACCAGACAAATGCAAATTAAACCGATAAGATCCCACTACACACCCACCAGAATGACTAAAATTAAAAACTGACAACAGCAGCTGTTAGAGAGGATGTGGAGCAGTCAGAACACTCACCATCATTACGAGGGATCAGAGATGGCTCAGCCACTCTGAAACACAGAGTTTTCTTGAAGGGTTGAACATGTCCCTACCCAGTTCAGAGTGGTCTGTCTGAAGAAAATCAAGCCTGACTTTCAGCATTTGCTAATTTCCCTGGTGGGAATTCTCCCACCGTGACCAGTTTCAAGGTTCCAGTATGGTATCTTTGAAAGGAGACCTGGACAGAGGTGGGTACAATCGGCTCATCCTAGCTGGTCCCCGTCCATGCCTGCGTCTACACCATGACTTAGCAATCCTATTCCAAGCTATTACCCCAGAGAAATTAAAACATATGTCCACAAAAAGTCACCTACAAAAATGTTCACAGCAGCTTTAACTCATTATAACCCACATTTAGAAACAATCCAGCTGCCTTCACAAGAGAATAGCTAAGCTGCACTATAGTCACACAATGGAATACTACTCAGCAATGAAAATGATTAATCTACTGAAACACGCAATAATGTATCTATCTTGAAATTATAAAGAAGGCAAACATGAGACTACCCCGTGTGATCACATTTATACAATAGTCTATAAGAGTCTAAATTAACCAGTGGTGGTAGAAATGAGATCCTGATTTTTGTGGGGAGGCAGGGATTTACCAGGAAGAATTTTGGGGGATGATAGAATATCTGGACTTTAAGCCATATTTACACAACAGTAATTTCAGCACTCAAGAGCTAAGGCAAGAAGATCACAAGTTTAAAGCCAGCCTGGGCTACATAGAAAGACCTTGTCTCAAACAAAAACAAATAATAATAACAAAGAAGAAAAAGAAAGAAATATCTGGACCTCAATATGCAGTGAACAAGCTGAGGGTGTAGCTCAGTGCTACAGCACTTTCCTGGTTTGAATGAGGCACTGGGTTTGATCTCCAGCACCACAAAAAAAAAAAAAAAAAAAAAAGTAGTGGCCAAATTGGAACCCTTAAGATCTGAGCATTTCACTTCACTATATATAAACTCTACTTTTAGAGGAAAAGCCATCACAAGTAGAAAACCTGGATTTGCCTCCTTCTGAACACTTGAGGCTCCTTAAGAATAGAGGATCTCAAACCAGCATGGGGGCTACAGAGCAGCTGGCTCGGTGCATCGGCCTCAGGGAATAAGTCGGGCTTCTCTTATTTTCTTTTAGCAAAACTAACAAGGCATTATTTGCTTTGCCGCCCTCTGTGGTTATTACTTCCACTGGCCACAGGGCAGGGCATATCCTTTCTAGGCTAGGCAGGAAGAAGGCACTGAGGTCAGCCTGGCCTGCTATTCACACCGCCAAGTTCGCTTTTCCTCCATCCCCTCTATTCCTTCCCTTTTGTGAGGAATCCATTTTCCAAACTTGCAGAATGACCCCACCCCCAGGTCTCTCCAAGACACCTCATATTTTCTCCCTTCCTCCTATCCACAACCTTCCATCCCCATTCTATGGTAAACACCACCATGTATGGAGATGCATATGTGTGACATACACATCACAGCCCAGGGCCGTGAAGAATTCCTGTCTCCAACAGTTTCTAATAGTCATTCAAGCACAAAAGTGGTCCAGTAACTTGCCAGAGTCATCCAATGTGTTGAGTTTGAGTAAGTAAACTCTCAGAGCTTCAATTTTCTCATTTACAAAATAGGGGAAATAATTCCTGGGGATATATTTTAGGGATAAACTAAGAACATGTGAAAATAGCTGCTAATTCAGTAGCCTTTGGTTTTCTGGTCAGTTTCTTTTTATATTTCATTGTAAGAGTCCTTCCTATAAACAACTCAGTGATAGCATCTTAACGAGGTGGGCAACTTTCCCAGTATCACTCCAAGTAAGAAGCAAAGATGAGATGCCGCCCCAGGCTTCTGCTCCTCTTCCAGGGTTCAGTCTACACTATGTGGCCCAGGCTGCAACAATCCACCTCAACAGTGCCCTGTCATCTCCGCACTTCTAGAAAAGTAGCATACAAGAAGGGCCAGGTGCAATAAGGTGGACAGGCTGTTGTCTCCCACGAAAATAGTACAACTTCTTTCATACCCTCCATCTCTCACCCCTTCATTGCTCTCTTATAAACATGAAGTTTCCTTGATTTTTCAGTCTCATAAAGAACTGCTTGTAGAACTCTTGAAGACCGATGTGAGGCACTTGTAAAACCTCACATAATACACAGGGTTTCCTTTTGCTTTTCCATACTTTATTCACACATGCTTTTCTATAACAAAATGTGTTAGTCATTGTCTTCACTTCATTCTCCTGCATGCTCGCTCTGCTGTAAAGACAGCTGGTTCCTAGCCCTCTAAAGCATCACTGGTGACTCTCCTTAATGGCCTTGCTCCTCAGAGTTAATGTTTGATTTCTTTCTTATTAGATCTTCTTTTTGGGTTACTTGGTGAGTGTTCCCCTAACAAGCACTGACCTTTCCTCTCCCTATGCTTTGCACAGGCTGCCTTCCTCTTCTCACAGCACTCAGTCTTCACGATTCAGCTCAGAGGTCAACTCCTCCACGAACTTACCCCTGATGTCCCCAGCTGGAAGTGCGCTATCCCTTCCTCTGAACCCTATGGCACTTTTCTCTACCTCCTTGTGGCACTCATCCCTGTATCCCTCCCTACCATGCGTGGGTAGACTGGGAAGTTGCTGAGTTGGTGGGTGGATAGGTGGATGGATCAACAGATAGATGGCTCCATGGGTCAATGGACTCACACGTGCACGCATGCATGCATGGAATGCGTAGGAATTGTTGAGTGGCTAGATGAGCAACGGGCAGGCGACATTGTCTAGAGCCGTAAGATGAATTCATACCTGGGTTTCTGCACCATGTAAATACACATATTTGTTCAATATTTATTCCCCAGCTTCTATTTCGTGTCTATCCATTCATGACCTATGTCTGATCCAGGGGACAGGCATTTGGTAACATTTCATTCAGGCTGGATCCCAAGTCCTGTGCAGTCAATGTTTGCTGATAACAAAGAGTCAAATATATTTTCATTTGTTCCCAACCCAAAGCCTGAAAAGTTTTTTCCAGCATTCAAAAGTAGACACCAACATATTTCTGCTTTTTGGGTCTCAGCAAAGTGGGAGGTCAACTAGTCTACCAACTCCTTTTTCAGATGAAGAAACCAAAGTCTGAGAGAGAAAGTGGCTTTCAGAGGTAGGGAAAGACTGAGACTCTGGGTCATGATTGTCAGCTCCTTCCTCTGTCCTTTAAACCTTCATTAAAGCCACATGGCTGGATTATCCATTCTAGGTATGTTTTAACCCTTGATGAAAGGGGGAAGGTTGGGGAAGAAAACCCAAGATATCTCAGGAAGAGGTAAGATTTCTGCACCACAAATTCTTCTTGTGCTCAGTGCCATTGGATTTGGAACCTTAACTTTTCAAGTTCTCATTTGTACAATGAAAAAACTGATATGCTTCTGCCTCTGTTCCAGGGGCTCCGGAAGGTTCCAGAGTGTGTCTGCTCAGTAAACGCATTAGGAAAATGAGGAGTTGGAGATCTTCCTGCTGCTGACTCGGCTTTCCTTCTTCACAGAACTTTTACATCCACTAGGACTGGATAACATCATGAAAACTCTCCTACTACCAGACCAAGAACTAACCATTTCTCTGCTTCAACACTGTTACCATTTTCTCTAGTTTTTATTGAAGAACAAAACACTGAGTAGAGCCTCTGTGTACTACTAACATCTTCCCTATCTCAAAATGCAACTTAACAACACTTCCTAGGAATTTTTAAAACTTTGATCCAAAGTTTCTAGAAACACCTTCTGTTCTGGTTTCGGATATAATTTCTTGAGTACTGTGGCTCAAACCTTAGCTCTTTCCTTTAAAATAACACTACATCTGCCTGAAGACTGTGTGATTCACTAGTGACTTTTCATAGGCATTAATAAAATTTTTAGTTGTCATTTATTTTCCCCTGAAAAAATCCAGAGATAACAGAAACTGGGAGACCTTGTTCCCCTTTCCCCCAACACACAAGAGGCAATTATGACTGGTCATCCAACCTGAAACATGTCCTGCTTTTATGAATTTCCGATCAATACCCCAAATGCCAGAAGTTTCTTTTCAAATTTGAAAAAAAAAAAAAAAAAAGAATGAAAGAGGAAGAAAGGAAGAAATCCAAACAGTGGACAAAACCCAGGCGGCAGTGGCTCCCCACGCCAGCTTGTAAAGCAGTGACAATGGTGAGAAGTCAATGCCCAGAACCACAAGGCAGCTTTCAGACACCTCTTGACCCTGTCACTTCCTGGGTAATTAAGAGGCACTACAGTTCCGTGTCACTGACAGGGGCTGAATGTATATCGATAGATAGATATATATGTCCTTAAAAGATTCTTTTTCTCCAGCCTTGGTTAGGATCCTGCCAAAGAAAGGGGGGAAAGAAAGGCATTTTGTCCAGAGTGCAGTGAAAGGAAACATGAAAGGAGAAACCTAAATTTTTCAGCACAGTCTGTTCCTGACATGGGAAAATGGCGCAGACAAGAATAGATGGCTTGTTCGCTGTTGGGTTTTTTCTTCCTCCCCTTGACAGATCATCTCTGTGAATGTGTTATAGGCAGCGGGACCTCCCTCCCCGCCCCTCTGTTCCTCTTCAGATGCTATGAGAGCAAGAATGCAAACCCTGAAGTCTGCATGACAGACTGAGCTCCTGCTTTGCTTCATGAGGCCCCAAAATGGTTGCTTCCCTTCCTTGGGTCTCAGTTTCCCCAAATGAGAGAATTTGAACCAATGTCTTTGGAGCCTTTACTAGGAATGGAATTCACTGAGACCATGAGAAATGACTTGTGTCTGCTGACCCTGCCAAGGAAGTAGGAACTCAGAAGATTGGGAGGGCATCTCCACCCATGCTTGTCAAATATGTTAACAAGGCCACTCAAACCCACTGGAAGCCCGAGAAAAGGACACAGGGAGAAAGTCATGCTAAAGGCCAAGTGGCCAGCTCTGACTCTGTGGGTTCTTTGGTGAGTCTATGTCCTTTCCAGTGGCACTTGTCTGTGGGCCCCCACTGAGAGAGCTGACCACCGTCTGCTCTGTAAATCAATGCAAGCTGCTTCTCTACCATAGACTGTGAGCTGCCTGACTCAAGCCCAGAGTGATTAGCTCTGTATCCCTCTCAGCCCATGTCTGGGCCCAGCACACCAAAAAAGCTCAGAGGATAGTGATGAAGTCAACATCAAATTTAAAGGTCCTGCATGATCTTGTCAGGTGTCTCAGTGGATCCCTGATACATAAAACTGATATTTTTTATTTCAGCAAACCCAATCATCTTACCAAGTTCTAGGCAACTAATTTTACATGTAGAGGATAAGAATCTGTTCTTCCATCTCTCCAGGCCCACTACTAGCAGTGACAAGTATACTGAGCAATAAAGTTTGAGGGAAGGAAGGAATGAATGATGTTATCCATTTTTTTTTTTTTTCGAGATAGGGTCTCATGAACTATCTGCCCAGGCTGGCTTCGAACCTCAATCCTCCTGATCTCCGCCTCCTGAGTAGCTAAGATTACGGGTGTGAGCCACTGGTGCCTGGCTCAAAACTTTCTTGATGTCCTCTCTGACTCACTGGACAGGGCTGTGTTTGAAAGCATCCTGGCTGAACATAAGAAGCTGGGCCCCAAAGCCCTGACTTCCTTCACAGCCTCACCTGAAGAGAGGCACCAGGTGCCCCATCCTGAGACAGGACATATCCTCCCCAAGTGGATACAACTGAGCAACCCGGCTACTTGGGCCTCTTGGCCACTTGTTCTTCTGTATGGCTTAAAGCCCTTTCCATTGTAATCACGGTGGGACAAAGTGGACATGTATTACTAGCCCTAAGGTGGCTTAGTTGCTGTCAAGCCCCTGAAATGTGACTAGTGTGACTACAGAACTGAATTTTTTAAAAAAATGTTATGACATTGTAATTAGTTTAAACAAATTTAAATGGCTGTGTGTGTCTGGTAGCTACCATGTTGAACAGCACACCTCTGCTCTACATCCACCCCCATGGTCCAAAAATCTATAAAACTTTAAGTATTGGGGGGACTTAGTAAAGCTTTGAAAAAATCTGAATAAGACAATAAACAAACCAGCTAAAGGAAGAAGAGTCTTCTCAGCTCTTACCTGGTGACCACTTGAGACTATATTTTCAAAGTCCCTTAGGGCCCAGAGGTGGTAGCAGAGCCTACCCTGATGCAGCTGTCAGCAGCATGCCCCACTAGGATGTCTTGTCTCCCTCAAGTGGCCCCTGGCATGCGCTTCCCTGCATAACCCTCATCCTAACACAGAAGACACGTGACTGCTTACATGTACAGTGACAACTTTGCTGCACTGTGAACTCCTGGGGACAGAGACTGGCTCACTATTCATTGAATACCTTTCTCTAGCTCCTAGCCCTGTGTGGCACAGAAGGCATTAAAGAAAGTTTGCTTTGAGGAGAATTCCCCATATTTAATTCAAAGATTATTAAAGTTACAAGACAGGGTCTTCTATCAACTGAATGTCTTTGTTCTTCTCCTATTGGACCTAGTCTCCATATGATGACATTTGCAGAGGGGGTTAAGGGTGGTAATTGGGTTTAGATTAGGTCTGTGATGGGATTAGTGCCCTTATTTAAAAAAAAAGGAAGCAACCAAAGACCCTCCTCTATCTGCCATGTCAGGATACAGTGGGAAGGTGGACTTCTGCAAACGCAAGTACCCAAGTCCTCACCAGACACAAAATGGGCTACCGCCTTGATCTTGGACTTCCTAGTCTCCAGGACTGTGAGAAACAAATGGTTGTCATGTAAGCCACCCAGTCTTTGATATTTTGTTATACTAGCTGGCTAGTAGGCTATTAGGGATGAGCAGCATTTGATCTCAGCTTTTTGACACACATTTATTGAAGGAAGAAAACAAACCAAAACAACATTTTTACCATGTACCTCCCATAGGGACTAGGCAGACAAGAAACAGCCATTCTCTGCTACAAAAAGTACCCAGCATAGGAAGAGAAATAACCAAGAGGAAAGTTGTTATGATCCCAGACATAAAGCAATCAGCTCAATTTGAGCAATGCACATGGGGACTTCAGAGGAACAGGTAACTACTAAAATTAGGGGTGGGGGGAGCAGGAGGGGACGGATTCCAAGCAAGGTGGGACATCTGAGCCAGGCCTGGGGAATCAGGTGAAAGTACTTGTGCAGAAAGAATACTGAGATGCAAGCAAAGGGCAAAGGCTGAACAGGAGGGGGGCGGGGAACAGAGAGGCGGTGTCTGGGGACTAATAACTAGTCCAGCTCAGATGTAGCCTGCGGAACAAGGGGCTAGAAAGCAGCTCAGCTCTGGCCAAAGCATTGATGGTCATTCCCAGCGCTCCCCAGCTCCTAGGAGACCAGGTTTAAAACCAAGAGGACTTGGAGTATTTTGTATCTTTAGTGTCTATTCTTCCCCACTCCTCACCACTGCAATGGATCCTCCAGTCTCATGTCCCACCCCTTTCACAAGGAGTGAGGATGGACAGCTGGACAGCCAGTGTGGCCTCCCAAGTGGCCGTGGGAAGGGGCTGGGCTGTCTGCTCCCCCCACTCTTCCTCCCTCTGTGAAATCCACATCAGCTGGAGAGAGCTAAGAGGTCTGTTTCCATCTGTTCTGGGCCTGGCTGGTGAGAAAGCCTCAGGATCTGAGAGGCCAGTGTGGGGGTGGGAGCCAGAAGGACCCACTGCAAAGGCATGCTCAGCCAGCTCTGGGAACAGCTGCCCAGGAGGGGCCGGGGGCTCCCTGCTTCCCAGCAGCTCTCAAATCACCCATTTTGTAGCCAGGTTGCTAATGATGCAATTAAGTTCATCAGGAAAACATCTGTTCTGAATGATCAGCACCCCCCCCCCCCGCCAGCTATGCTCTGAGGGGGGCTCCCCAGTGACAGGGCACTCAGGCAACTAAACAAGGGGGAGCCAACAGCCTCCACACTGCCCCAACAGACTGTATCTATCAACTAGATTGGCAAGCAACTTTTGAGTGCTCTGCCAGAACCTGATGACAGAGGCCTTCTCTAGGCTGTTCCTCTCTCTGCAGATCCTAGGGCTCTTTGCCACTGCAGCCCTGGGGAGCCCCTGGCAGCTCTGTGAGATTGGACTGTTCTGAGCAAGTCCTACATGAGCAGCTGTTGGCTCCAGCATGTTGTCTTAACAGTTTCTTCCAAATCTATGTTAGAAGAGGGGAGAACCAAGACAAAGAGGTATTACTGCTATGGGTGAAACTAGTGCTCTGTTCTAAAGAACTTTGAGAACCACTTCTTAGGACTGCCCACCCAGTAGATGAGAGAGGGAGGCACTTGCCCGTATGTTCCTGTCCTCAGATGGTCAAGGATAGCTCCATGGGTGACAGCCCCACACAGTTAAAGGATGCACACTGGCAAATGTGTTCCACACAGGGACAAAAGGCCCCGATGCAGGAAGTGAGAGAAATATGGTGTGTGCCAGGGCAAGGGGCTGAGTGGAGCTACTCAAAGTCTACCAGAACCTGGGAGTTGTCTGCTGGCTGTGCTGAGAGGAAACCTGAAAAGTTTTCCAGAATATTCTGGAGTGTTGTACCTGCTCCTGCCATGTCTTTATCTGGAGTCCAGGGCATAGGCCACACCTGCCAGAGGCCAGCTGTTGATACTCTCTGTATTCATTTCCTAGAGCTGCTGTGATGAATTACCACAAACTCAGTGCCTAAAACCACTCTAGTGTGTGATGTTACAGTACCGAGGTCAAAAATCCAAAATGGATCTCACTGAACTAAAGTCAAGGTGTCTGCCAGGCTGCATTTTCTTTGTGGAGGTTCTAGGAGAGAATCTGTTTTCTTGACTTTTCCAGCTTCTAGAAGCTGCCTGCATTTCTTGGTTAGTGTCCCCTTCCTCTATCTTCAGAGCTGGCCAGGACAGTTTGCATCACTCTGCTATTTCATATTGATGGACTCTCCTTCCTAGTGGGCTACCTGAACAGTGCAGGCTAAATTCCCCATCTCAAGATTGGATGACTAGCAATCTTAATTTCTTCTTGCCTATAACATAAAATAGTCATAGGTTCTAGGGATTAAGATATGGACATTTGAGCTTTCATTATTCTGCCTACCTCAGATACAGGTACATCTTCTTTGACAGTAAGAGCTCATCACTTACATGGTAAAGTGGGGCAGCTGACTTTCTACACTGACTTGGAGCTGGGAGGGAAGACTCTGCCTGTCCCTGAATCTTTTTCCCTGGGATCCTATGCCCTCCTGGCATTGCAGCCTGCTTTGTCAAGGATGACTAAGCCCAGTACCATCCCAGATCAGCCTGGGCATCATGGAAAGAGCCACAGGGCATCACAGATAGATGGGCTGAGCTCTAATCCCAGCTCGTTCCTTAGTTAATGATGAAACTGGGTTAAGTAACTCAACATTTCTGAGCCTCCATAACCAGCACCACCCCCCCCACCACCCCCCCATCATCCCTCAGTATATCAAGACTAATGCCCTATGGGCAGTAGTTTTTCAACCTTTAAAAAATATGTGTTAGGCTAGGGATGTGACTCAAGTGGTAGCACACCTGCCTAGCAAGTGCAAGGCCCTGAGTTCAAACTCCAGTACACAAAATGAAAAATAAGTATGTGTTGAAGACCTACTATGTGACTAGCACTCTCCTAAACCCTGAGAATACAACAGGGAACAAGGTCAAGTCCCTGCCATCAACAAGCTTACATTTTAAATAGACGTAACATTCTTAGTGTCTGCAACATAGTATATGCTTAAAAAATTAAGAACATCATCGAACTTTCACATCTGCAATTCTCAAGGAAATAATGCTACCTGCAAGGTATTTACTGATTCATAATATGCAAAATAGAATTATAATCATTATCTCATTTGATCCTCACAATGAAAATCAAGAGACAGGACAGTTAGCAGTCACTCCATGATTCTTCTCCCAACCCTTTGCCCAATCCAAGTATCCCCGCCATCCACAGCGTGTCACCTCCCACCCTGTTTCTGTCCTATATTAGGAGGGCCAAAGAGTTAAGAGGCAGGAAACCAAAATAAATAAATAAAAATCTAGAATGCTTCTCTCTAGAACTGCAGTAGAATAATTTAAGTCATGTTCTCACCTGGTATAACCGTGTTTTGGAGGGACAAATGTTTGCACTTCTCTTTTTACATTTAGCCCAGGCTGTCTTCCATTAGCATGCATGTTTTCTTGTCTCTCTCTCCCACAGAGCTGTGAACTCATCATCTAAAGACAGCAGATCTAACTCTGAAGACCCCACAGTGAGACTTAGTAAGGTACTTTGCAATTATTTAGTGGTTCTCAGGAAGTACTTGCTAACTCCGCCCCCTCACCCTCTCTTGAGTTCCCTGGCTGAGTAGACTCCAGAAGCCTCAAGTGAATAGCCCATGCAAGATGATTTCTTTCTAAGTCTCTATTATTACACTCAGGTTAACTTCACCAGCTGGTCTAACTGCCCAAGTGATATCAACAGGCCCTCCACCTACAGAGCAATCCTGAGGCTGTGAGCTGGCATCTGGCTTTCCTCTGTGTTCTCAACTCCAGTTCCTAGAAGGCAAGCCCCACCTCACAGAGTCTGAGAGGCCAGGATGGGTGGCTTGGTGCTTCAGGCAGTTGTCCCTCATTGTCCCTATCATCTGGCACGTGCCTCTGCCACTCTTTCCCACACTCTGCTTGCTGGGCTATCCAGGCAACCTTCTCCAGCCTGTCAGGTCTCCCAAGTTCAGCAGATTGGATGCCATAATTCTCAAGAATATAGAAAACATTTAAGGGTTTGACAAGTCTAGCTTTTGCAGGTCTGTTTTCAGAGAAATATTCAACTTGGGGAATTAAATCTCACACCCCCCTTCCCTCCCATCCAACCCAAAGTCTGAAAACATTTTTGATACAGTTGCCTGAAAAAGGATTTCCAAAGAGAAAAGTACACTCACGTCCTGTGATTTCAGCAACTTGGTGTAAAAAGCACTCTGAAGGGGAAGGGGAAGGGGTGGAGAACAGAAAGGAAAAAAATCTCTTTAATCAAACAGACAAAGCAATAGCATTTGTCTCTAGTCTCAGGAAATGTACATGTTAGTTCTGTTACTCAGAAAAGTGTTATCTCTGCACTGAGGAGCAGGGCTTATGTGTCCCCCTCCCCCAGGCACAAAGGTGGGGATAGGAAATGGGGAAGAGGCAGCAGCTCAGGCCAAGAGCTCAGAGGCTCTGGGCAGGGGAGAGAGAAACAGGGGGTCTCTATTTAGGGCATTTGAACCCAGGACCTTGGCTTGTCCAGATGTTAAAAGGCTCTGAATTTGGAAAAGATGAATTTTACCTGATATTTGGGAAGTTCTGCCTCACAGAGACCTGCCTCCCTCCTGGGGAGATCCTCTCTGGTCTACTCTGAGCATATAAAGTTAGTTTGTGGAGGTATTCCTAGAGAAAGGCCAAGTAGGGGAACTTATCTTGAATTCCTGAAGACTTTGTCTTTAGAGATGATTGCCATAGATGCCATCCCAATCCCCGGGCTTGGTGGGGGAAGCTGATGAAGCAACAAGGCCAGTTAGACATGGTGAACTTGGCTGTCATTATTCCAGAGAAGGCAGGGCTTTGTCAAGAAAGTGACTCAGGATTGAGGAGATGGTTCAGGTAGATGGCGCAAAAGGCAATTTTTCTTTTTAAGGCAATGCAAGCTTGACCATGATAGCAACCATCCACTCATTCATCCATTCAACAGTCAAGTGTCCATATTGGGCCAGGCCCTGAATTATTTGGTGAGTCACTTCAGTGTCGAGAGACCATGTAATCCCACAGGTCATGGAAAGTATATATGGTAGCAATAAGGGAAATTCAGAGAATCCCCTAGAAGTGAGCTGACCCTGGAAGAGCTGAGAAAACAACTAAATCCAAACCCGAAACAGGACCAATATATGTGACTAGAGACAGGTGGTCTACACCCACAGGATGCTTGGAGATTGTCTATAGGCTAAGCTCAAAATGGCATGTGTTTAGAGGGCACATCTTTCAGACCAGTTGGAAGAACAGTTTCAGAGGGGCCAGGGGTTTGAGGAGGACTTAACCTGGGCCTGGGTGAAAACAAGGGAGACCCACAGGGGACTCAGCACCTAGACCATGGGCTTCTAGGACAGAGGCCAGGGGAAGCCTGCAGTCTGAGGCCCATGTGCAACTCTGACAGCAAAAGCATGACCTCAGGCCATCAAAAGGGGTTCTGTCTAACCCATGCACTGGAAAGTAGAGGGCTGGGCCAGGCAGGACTGAAAGTGGCACCTTGAAGAAAAGAAAAGGGGACATGAATAACACTGAGGACAGAGACCTTCTTTAGAGAAGGTGTGGTCCCCTGGTCCCCATTTAATCCTAGAGTCTGCAATAATCTGTCTGAGATTAGGAGGCATGAAGAAACTAGCCAGGAAAATGCTGGGAAGTCCCTTGAGGAAGTCCTTCATCTGTAGTTCCTGCCCCAAACACCTGCCTCTTACCACTATCTTTATGCCTTCTCCCAGTAAAAGGTTAATTTCAAAAGTCCCTCTTAGGTACAAAGCAGAGGCTGTTACATGCATTTAGCTTTCTCACCTCAGATTTCTCTCTAAGCATTTTGCTTTCCCTCTGCATGACCGAAGCTAAGACTGCAAAGGAAGTTTGGCATCAGCTGACAGCACCTAGACCTGGAAGACAGTGGAGATGAATGTCTGGATAAGATGTCTGACCTCAGTTCTGACCCCCTAAAAAAGCATGAAACCCAAAAGCATCCAAGAGGAGTATTGAAGAAGTCAAAGCATGCCCCACACCTGGTACCATCTTCCTTACTGCCATCCCCAACCCCAACTCGACCATCCAGTTCTTCTCCACACTGAACTGATGAGTCATTCGTGCTGCTGAAGTCATTAATTCAGGAAGGAAGCCACGCTAGCTGCCTCCTTCTCGCTGGGAGTTTGTTGCTGTTGCAAAACAGATGAGTAATCAGACATTCCGGGAGCCCTTGTTAAGCCCATTGCCAAGAAAGGTGTCTTGCAGCTCATTTGCTGGTGGGGAAGCCATGCTACAGGCCCTGAATCACACTGGATCCAGGGAGAGCAAGGCCAAACTTGCCTGAGTTCAATATTGCATCATGGAAATGAGCAATGGGAGAGGCTTACCTGGTCACAGTCATGGAGCCTTGCCCACAGCCACAGCTGGGAGCTGACCCTCTGTGGTGTGCCCTCATACATCTGGAGCTTGGGGAAACCCAAGGGGTCAGAAACAGACATCCTGCAAGGGACGCTAGATTCTGGATAGGGCCCAATGTCCCTGGTCGACTGCTAGTGAATCTTGAGGTCCACAGCACTTGCCCAAAGTCAGCTAATTAATACAGAACTAGGACAGAACTTTTATCTCTCCATGATCTGTCCCCAGAAAGTTCCATTGCACCAAATTACATTAGCAGATAAAGTCAAGGCTTGCCTATTAAGGAAACACATGACTAGCAGAACAATGAAAAACACCCAATGTCCACCAGTGGACAAGTATTTTGAAAAATGGTGGTTAAGTCTAATGGAATACTAACGGACCATTCGTAAAGATCAGCGCCACTGTTTACATTCTGATAATGGAGCTGTCCCCATGATACAGCTTCAAGAGCAAGAAACCAAGGTATGGAGGCAGTACATATGGTTTGCTACCATGTGGAATAGGGAAAGAGATACTTCTTACTATCTAATGTTTGGAATTGGTTGAAAGGCTGTGGTTGTTATTCATGACACTAGTTATTCTCAGAGTGTGCTTTCTCGGACCAGTGCCTTTAGCTAGTCAATTTTTGTCAGAAGAGAGTGACTCCGATTGCTGCTGAGCTGGGCCCGCCCTGCACCCCTCTCCTCCACCTGGGGGTCTGAATGCTTTTCCTGGCATCGGCCACCTTACCACTCATTGCCTCAGTTTCCAGATGCTCAGTAGCCTCCATGTAGAGGAACTCTGGGTGAAGATCCAGGAGGCCCCCCTCTCTCTTTTCCCTTGAGGCTATAGCTCAGACACATAATTTGCCTGAAGTTATACAGACCACCAGGAAGAGAATAGCATTGGGTCTGAAGCAGCCTTTGGTCTTTGTGAGTTGTCTATTCACACATAAAGACCCTGAGAGGAATCACACCTTGAGTTTAATCAGCCATCACCTCTTTATTTACCCACCAGTCTTAACTGTCACCCAGAGTACAACAATCTCAGGAAAGGGCCCAGACTGCTTCAGAGCTCCCACTCCAGGACTTGGAGGAGGGGCCATCTGAGCCATATCTGGAGGTGGAGGAGGCACCAGGTGAGAACAGTAACTCTACATAGGACTGAGGCTGGGAAGCTAGAAGGAAAGAAAAAAATTCCTCCACAGAGTTTCCTGGAAAAGTTGTTTCAGGAGCGCCTATTATCATCTTTTCATCTCTCAAGGAGTTCACTTACATCTACGTGCAACCATTCCCATCTTACAGATGAGGAAACTGAAACAGAGAAAAAGGGAATCAGATATACAGGTTTGGAGCCAAAGTCTCTCCATCTCTGTCCATGTAAAATGGCGCCTGGAACGTAGAGGAGCCATTCAGTCAATGTTAGTTGACTAACTAGAAAAAAACCTGCAATGGTGCTAGCAAAGATTGGGACACTAATATAATTTAGGAGACAAATATTTGTTGCCTGAATGGAAGAAAAAGGGCAGTACTATGGAGACACGAGGACTTGGTTAGGAAATATACCCACAGTTTAGGGGAATCGACCCTGTGCTACTTATGGTTATGTGTAAGGATCTTACTCTTACCCCACTTCTAATTTTAAGGCTTTTCTTTCCTCCTCAATTCCCACACACACACCCAGCTGTGCCATTGCTGCTGCACCTCTCCCCCAGGACCCACTGGCTTGTGGGTATTTGTGCAAGGACTATCTTTCCTTTTTGAGGTCCCTCCCTCTTTCATCAGTGTGCTCATTAATTCATCAAGTATTTACTGAATACTCATGTGCCAGCCTTTCCTAGCTCACTTCATTTATAATCATTGACAATTATACAGAATTTGGTACATCTTTTATAAAGAATGAGAGAGAAAAAGTTATTCCAAAAAATCCCCAAATGAGATAGTTTCTAAGCAACAAAGAGCCACTAAAAAGTGTTGGTTTTCATTAATATAATATTATTTACTAATTATAGTCCTCTGTCTTAAATTTTCCCTCACTCACCAGAATGGAATCAGTAAATGGCAACATTTTCCTGTCTGCTGTTTTTTAAACCACATCACAAAGGCATGGAGTTTTAATTTCACATGCATTAGTTTCTCGGTCTTGGGCCTTTTTCTCTCACTCTCTCCCAAAGCAGATAAATGAGGTTCTAAACTTAGGATAATAAGGCTTAACAGTGAGGCACTTTTTAAAAAGTGAATCATTTCTCAGTTCTCATTTGCTAATCTCTCTTGGTAACATTAATTATGAGTTTGTGCAGTGTGCCCCAAGGCGAGCTCAGCTTTCCCAGGACAATTAAAGTTACTTAATTATTAAAAACTGTGTGTGCTGCTGCCCAGAGAGAAAGAGGCAGCCAGGCCCGGCTCCCACAGCTCCCCACAGGAATGACCGGACACTGTGGGAACTCGGCTCCTTTCTCTCACCATTGTAATTCTTTCAATATAATCTATGAAAATCCCCTCTCCCACCCCGGCATGAAGATTTAGGAGTTGTTCACTGCTGAGCCCAGCCTACCGGCTCCTTGCCTCCCTCGGGAATGACTCCAGCTCTACAGGCCAGGGTGGAAGAGGCCCCTAGCCATGGAGGCTAAGAAAGATGACAGGCCCCTGTCTGGAGATCTGGCACTGGAGAGGCCCTGGAAAACGCACAACCTTTGGTTTGCATGGGTTCCTGCTGGGTCCGTTCTTCCTCTGGCTATGGCTGTGCAGAAAAGGGCGGAAGAAAGAAGGAGGGCTGCACTGGCCAGACTCTCCTTTATAGAAGACATTACTAAGAGTGGACAGGATTCACTGGGTGATTCTTTGACCATGGAACTGAAGACCCTAGAGGTGGCCCTGGTTCTGCCTTCAATACCCATTGACACAAGTCACTCTTGCCTTGTGAGTCTTGGCTTCATATTGGGAAGTATTTTTATGATCTGTAGGGGCCTTCAAGTTCCGATGCTTCTATGAGTTTAATACTCTTCTGCATAGAAAAACTCAAATTTCCCCTTTTACTTTCTACTTTCCTTCATTCCTTCACTCAGCAAACATCCGTTGCATGCCAGACGTTGTTCTAGCTCTAGGTAGAGCTGTGGACAAAACAGAGGAACCCCTGCCCCCATAAAGGACACATCCTCTGACCCTCTTCATCATCTTACACACAGGAGGAAATGAGGCAGAGGAGGAAGGAGGCTGGTGGTGGGAAATTCAGCGCACCCCCCCATCACCTCCTTCCTATTCCTTTGCCCTTTGCCTTCCCCTCCTGCTCTATTTAGCTCCTCCCACTTTCAGCTGTCACTGGGTTCCAAGTCTCTGGGGAAACTTAGACCCATGGAAGTATGCTGGCCACGCACACAAGCCACACATATAATTTAAAATTTTCTAGCAGCCACATTTTCAAAAAGTGAAAAGCAACAGGTGAAATTTATTTCAATGATAGAGTTTATATTTAATGTGTATATTCAAAAATACTCTGGTTTTAATTTGTTATAAAGGTAAGAAATTATGAAATAAGATATTTCACACTTTTAAATTAAATCTCCAAAATGCCATTTGCATTTTACCTTGGTAGCACATTTCAATTGGTCAGCTGCATCTTGCGCTGAATAGAACTATAGTTACTGGTTACCATCCCAGGGAGTGCAAGCCTAAGACTGCCAGCAGCTGGGCCTCCCACACAGACATGGCACAGCAAAGTACGGCTGGACCTGGCTCCTTAGCTATAAGGGACATTTCCCTAGTATACTGACATTATAGAAACTATGCAGTCAACAAACAAAACCAAACCAAAGATACTTTTTTATGGACTCTCATGGAAAGACGGCCAAGACCTATCATAAAGGCAGCAAGGCAAGATACAAACAGTGGAAATGGAATTCCACACACATTGTGCTATATATGCTTCAACTAGCCATAAAAGGAATCTTGAGAAACTAGAAGCATCAGTAGGGGCAAATGGATGGATGGAGGGCAGAGATGGGAGGGGGACATTTTAGAGCATGTGTATTTATGGTTTTTGAATTTTGAATATGTGGGTGCATCTAGGTATTGAAAAGTTTAAAAACTCCTTCGTCGTGGGCACACTTTGGCCATGGGTCTGCCCCCACTTGCCCCCACTCCCCACGCTATGTATCAGGAGCAAAAGCAGGTCAGGTCTGTGTTGTTGCTGCTGGTCCACAGTAGAAAGGGGGAGGCTTGGCAGAGGCCCAGGGCAGGAAGACGTGATATCGAGTGTCTCTAAAGGGCTCTTTTGTTTCTGGAGAGGCAGTGGTTTCCACTCGGCATCCCTGCCCCCTCTCACAGCCCTATCTCTGGGATCCCCATGCCACCTGCTGCAAGAGCATCATTGTCCCCCAGAAGAGCCTTTGGGCTTGAGGTAGGGAAGGGAAGGGGCCCTGGTTGGGAAGAGGAACTTCCTTCCTTCCCAAAGGATGTCATTCATTCCATGAATGTCCTTTCCAGAGTAATGATGCCACCCTGGCAGCTGCCCTCTAAATCCTGGCATGCCCTGAGAGCAATAGAACTAAAATAGTAGCGCATGTATGCCCACCTGTGTGCACCTGTGGCCCATGTTGTCATTCATTCATTTCCATTCGTTTGCTTTCTTTCTTTCAACAAATATTTGTTGAGCACTTACTCTCCAGTCACTGTGTGCCCTTGGGATTCAGTCAGGAACAAGATAGACAAGGTCCTGTCCTCATGGAGCTTCCAGTCTAGTAGGAGAAACATATACCAAGTTAAAAATAATTCACTTCTACCTGTTGTAAGTAGAAGGAAAAGTACATGAAGTTGAGTCACAAAAACTAGGAGGCCAGGGGAGGGTGCCCACAAGAATCAGCATTTAAGGTGAATCTAAAATATGCAAATCCAGAGATGATAAGAGGTAACAAGTGGGACTTTCATGGACAATGATGCCCCCGGACCCAACTGTTAGCTTGCTCTGTGTCCTTTAAACCACATGCCCTTTAATTTTTATTTGGAAATCAATGTAAAATTGAGAAAAATGCAGAAATAAAACTAGTATAAAGAATGCCTATTTATGTTTTACCCAGATGAAACACTATTGTTAACATTTTGCCCCATTTGCTTTATCAGTTGTTTATTTCTTCATCTCTACAAGTACAGTCTTCCCTTAGCATTTGTGGGAGATTGACTCCAGCACCTCACAGATATCAAAAATCTGTGGCTGCTCAAGTCCTGTACATAAAATGACATAGTAGCTGGACAGTGATGCGTATCTGAGGTCCCAGCTACTCAGGGGGCTGAAGCTGGAGCCAAGGTGTTTGAGACTAGCCTGGGCAGCACAGTGATACCCCATCTCAAAAAATGCATTTGTATGTAACCTACAAACATCCTCTCATATATTTCAAACCATCTCTGGATTACTAATACAAGGTGAATGTTAAATAGTGTTATACTGTATTTTTAGAGACTAAAGACAGGGGAAAAGTCTGTACATGTTTAATTAGACATATTTATGGATGTGGTCTGATTCATAGATGAAGAGCCCATGGAGATGAAAGGCTGACCACGTGTGTACACACACATCACACATTATTTGTATGTGCACACTTGTGCGTACACACATTATGTGTACCAGAGCCCTTTACCAACAGATCCTCAGAACTACATGCCCTCTCTGAGCTCAGTGTGCCCTGGAGACACAGCAGAATGTCTACTCTGTGCCCTCCCCTCCCTGGAAGTTACAAGGAACCAAGTCCTGGACACCTGGAATGAAGCTGTTGCTGTCTTTTTTTAAAGCTCTGAATTTAGAAATGACAATGAAAGTGTCTGCCCACAGAGATGCCCTAGTTCTCAGTCCCTAGTCCCTCAGTCAGGCCTGTGTGTGTGTGTGCCTGTGCGCATGCTTGTGGGAGGCCACTGCAGCCACTCCTCTCTGTCAGGTGACAGAACAGATCAGAGTCCTAGTGACCATGTATCCGGCTTACCAGCTCTCCTCACAGGTTACGGAAAGCATCGTGAAGGCCACTGAGGCCACTGCAGTGGTTGTCCACCCAGGGAAGGGCTCCTTCCCCAGGATGAACTGGAACAGGGTCAGGGCTGAAACGGTCCTGACTGTGGGACCTGCATCCAGGGAGCTGTCCTCAGATTGTGTGTATGCACGAGTGAGCACAACGAGCCGGTGTTGGTCCCCTTGGCAGGCTTTGAGAGCCATCCTCTTAATGAGAACGATAAATTGACATGAAAGTGGTTGCCTAGCACATAATTGACACACTTCCCAGGCTCCGCAGGCCCCAAGGAACCCCCCCTCTGAGCATGGTACCTGGGGAGTCAAATGCTAGGAGGGGGTAAGATCCAGACCTAAGTCAGAACTTCTGGGCTCAGAGTCTTTTTAAAAGCTTTTCAGGTAATGATCCATCCTGTTTGACCACCACTGGCCGAGATGTCCTCTGATGGTACGAATGGGAGAGGGACACAGAGGGGAAGATCTAGAGACACAATTAAGTAGTGGAATTGTCACCCCTTGAGACCCAGAAAGGCACTTTCAAGTTTCTCCAGAGCAAAGCCTGTGAACTGGGAAGGGCAACTCAAGGGTGTTTGTCAAAGCCTCTCTCACTTTCTGGTTTATCCAAATCATCCCTGAGGTACTCAGTATCCCTGAAATGAGGGAGGGAGGGGTGAAGCTCCATCTTCTGCTCTAGCTGTGTGATGAGCCCTAGCTGCTGGTAGGGACCAGCTAGCTGGAGCACACTGTGGGCAAGGCCAGAGACAGATGGCTGATGAGCACAGAGGGGCAGCTGCCCCAGCCCCATTGCTCACCAGACACCCATGACTCATTCCTGCCCCTCTCCTCCTCTCTTACCTCCCCCCCGCCCCAGTAGCAGGCCTAGAACTTCTCCCTCCACCCCACCCCACCCCCCAATACCTGCAGGCTGCTTTCTGTGTGCTCCATGTGCCAGCTTATTTTCTTTTACTCCAGTTACCCTCATCCCCTGCACAGGGTCACTCTGCCTCACACTGGAGGTTTCTTCTTGAATTTCTATGCAAACACCAGGACCCTGGGGCCCTGCAACCTCATCTCTCCCCTCTTTACACTGTGAGACCCCAGAGAGCCCAACCGTGGCTCCCTCCTCCCCTCCCCAGCATGCAGCACTGGTGCAGGCAGAGACTGCAGGCACTGGGGGAAAAAGGGAAAGAGGGAGGAGGGATAGAAGGGTGGGGAGAGGAAGCAGGAAAAGAAGAAAGGGAGGGAGGGAGGCTTCACTAAAAGTGCAATCAAATCCAGCTCCTAATTGACCCACTGCATCAGATTTCTCCCCAGGGCCTATTCCAGGAAACTACTTTTCCTCCCCCATCCCTCCAGACTGCTCTTCTGAGAGAACGGTATGAATGAAGCCAAGAGTGTGCACTAAATGCACTTTAGAATTGGTTCCCCAAGAGTGAGAAGCCACCCACCTAGACACAGAACACATAACCAACTGATGGAAAGAATAAATACCTCTGAATGTCCAAATTTGGCCTATTTAAGAGTTAGAGGCAAGAGTCACCTCCTCAATGAAGGCTATGTGGATTTCTCCAGCAAGACATTCTCTCTCTCCCTCCTGTAACACTCCAAAGCACTGTATTATCCATCCTCTGACTGCTGGGCCAGGTTGGGGGACAGTTTTTTACTGTGCGATACAGCATTCTGTGTGCATAACACGGGGGCAGGGCGAGGGATCACGGACCAGAGGAAACAGCAAAGGCTCTACAGTCAGACTTCCCAGTTTAAAGCCCACATCTCCCTCTCTCTTACCTGCCATATGAATGTAAAGAGCTTGTCCTCCATTTCTTCTCGAGTAAAATCAGGAAAACAACTGTCGCAGTTTGTTGAAAGGGTTAGCAACATGGTAGAGACTCAGAGAATTCAGATTACTCCCATATTTTTTTTTCAAAGGCCCAGGGTAGGAGTCCACTGCTCTACCCCTGCTTGAAGTTGGATGTGGCAATGACATTCTCTTCCTGTAAAGTGGGAGGTGTCCCTTCCAGGCAGATGCATTCTGAGCTGGTGTGCAATTCCCCATGCTCTCTGCTGAAGTGGGTCCTACAGACTATGTTGAGATGGTGACACCAGGAAACAGTGGTGCACTTCACACCTTGGCACACTGGTAGCAAAGAACAGAACCCTTCCCTGCAGAGCTGTATTGAGAATATCACACCAGTGAGAAATAGAAGTTTATTGCTTTCAGCCACTGAGATTTGGGGACTATTTGTTATGACAGCATTGTGTAACCCATCCTGACTAAAATAAGACATAAAGGTATGCAGGGCCCTCAGCACGGCTCTGCTACGTAGTAAGTGACAAATATTCCATCGTTAAAGAAACATTTAAACAAATGCTTGAATGAATGAGTGGACTAGTAAGTACTTCCAAACTGAAGCTGCTTTCTCTAAGGAAAGTTTGTGACAATTCTCGCAGCTCTTTTATGGTGAATGCAAAAGCCTTATGCAGATGCTTCTGGATACTGGGTCACAACTGGGCAAAAGGGATAACCTTTTTACTCTTCCTATCCAGGAATGTGATGCCCCTAACTGAGCACTGAGGAAGTGGGGGCTCTTGGTTCCGATGTGTTTGCCATGAGAGAGCCCATCTGGAAAGCCAGACTTCCAGCAGGGTGACCCAGCACAGTTCACCAGGGAGAAGGACTGGTGAGAGAGAATCAGGTGCAACTGGGAGCTGCCATTCTTTAGTCCTGGAAACCGAGGAGCCCCTCCATGGGAGTCTTAGCCCAGGATGGAGCTGCATGTTGCACAGGGGTTGTAGTGCATGGAGTAGTTTCCCCTCCAGTGTCTGCTGTATCACACTTGAGATCATCTGGGTTGACAATGTCCTATTTTACAGAGCAGGAAAGGAAGGCTCCTAGCAGGGGGAATGGGCTTTTCATGGGTGGAAGCAGCTGGCTCAGAATTTCCCCCTGGCCTACTGCAGAAGACTCACAAGAGTTTTCCTCCTGCTGAAACCTTCTGCTCCATGAAGCAGGCACTCGGCTCGTTCTCCCTAAAGCTCTTCAAGCTCTGAGAAAAAAAGAGTCCCAGAGAGCATACTTGTGTGCCCAGCACTTGGGAGGCAGAGACAGGATGTGCGTTTAGACCAGCCTGGGCTACATAGCAAGACCCTGTCTCAAATAAATAAATAAGGAAAGGGGGGGACATGTCACCCCAGAAACCAACACCACACCCAGGGAAAGGAGTAGAAGCCAGAAGGAAGCCTTCTTCTGATGCCCTGAGCCCCAGGTCCCCCTGGAGAGGAGTGGTTCGAGCAATGCACCAGCTATAATCAGTCACTACTGAGTAGACCCACTGGAAACTAGCAAGGACCAAACTCAAAAGGTAAGGCAAAATGGACCTGGGAGAGCAAGCACCTGGTCAGGAGGTGGAAGGCAGGAGGTGGGAGGTGAGAACACGTCCAGGAAACATGAAGGCTGGGGGCCTCCCCTTCTGTGATGTTTGTGTGGGTCTGAGGACAGCCGTGGTGGCTACAGGGGCCCTGCAGGGTGGGGCACTCCTGACTGCAGTTTCCTTTTCTGGCTGATGTGGGTTGATGTTAGGTTCCTTCTCTTGCCCCCAGCTCTGACACTGACATGGTTTCATGAACTGAACTCCTTTCGATTCTCCATCCCTAGACTCCAGGGACTGCATGACACCCAGATTCAGAGCAAGCTCAGAGCTACTGCTGCACTGTTTCCTTTAGTACTCAGGAACTGCAAGGGGCAGTTCACTCCTGCAGTACTGATGGGGAAACTGAGGCTCTAACAGGTAAATGTACTTTCCCAAGTTCCATAACTAGTAAAATGAAGATAACAGATTCAAATCCAGTCCACCCTGGCTGCCAATCTCAAGCTATGTCTCTTGCACCTTGCTGCTTCCCACACTCGCAGTAAGGCTCCACCTGGAGCGATAGTTCCCTGCGACCACAATTTTAAACACTGACCACCTACATCAACAGAGAACTGAAAAGGACCCCCGTCAAGCTCCTTTACCCAAAGAGAGAGAGCATGAATACTGAAGGCAGTGCTGCAGAAAGCCTTTTGCCCCCATGTCCTTGCCAGAGACAAACACACAACCCTTATGTGCAAGTTAGGTCAAACATTAACTCAGCACCCAAGGGTGCTCTCCAGCACATGCAGAACAAAGTCCTTGTCTTTAGCTTAGTTGCTGAGAACCAAGCAGAAGGAGCCTGAAGGTGGCACACTGCCAGTACTGTTGTAGGGTGCCTTTCCCCTCACCATGACGGGGCAACGTGAGGCAGCCCAGGAGCCCTTGTGCCTAAAGAAGCCAGTAAGACTTCACCCTCTGGTCAGACTCAAGGTCCCCTACCACGCAGGAGGACTGGGTTTACTCCCATGCTGCTAGGACATCCATATCAGGAAGTGATTTTGCATCTGCATGTAGCAATATGAGTGTCACCCACTGTCACTCCCAGTGTCACCAATTGTGACTAGGCAGACTCGACATCACTGTGGCTTTTCTAGAGACATGATCAGTTTACACTCTCTTGGATGGGCGTCACCTCTTTTGGGTGTATCTGAGTTTCTGTTCTCTGGGCCTTTGTGGCATCTTTACTTCTGTCCTTTGCCCTCTTGCTCAGAGCCAGACGCCTTCCTCTTCTGTTGTGAACAGACTGGGGTAGCAGTGGCTGAGCTCAGGTAACACCACAATTTGTCCCCTTGCCTTTCTAACTGGGTCACTCACATAAATGCCATATCTGGAGACCTGTTCCCAAGATAGTACTCAGTGTCATCTTAAAATCTCAGGGAGAAGGGCATGGCACTGCCAGTAAGTCTTACCCTTGCCTGTTAAGAGTATAGGAGGAGCTGGGCAGAGGTGGCTCACACCTGTAATCCTAGCTTCTTGGGAGGCTGAGAATCGGGAGGATTGTGATTCAAGACGGGCCCAGGTGAACAGTTCTCGAGAGCCTATCTCCAAAATAACCAGAGCAAAATGGTCTGGTGGTGTGGCTCAAATGGTAGAGTGCCTGCTTTGCAAGTACAAAGCCCTGAGTTCAAACCCCAGTCACACCAAAATAAGAGTATATGAGGAAGAGAGAGAGAGAGAGAGAGAGAGAGAGAGAGAGAGAGAGAGAAGGGAGGGAGGAAGGAAGAGAGAAAAAGCATCTTCCTCTTAGGTAACTGACAGTGTAGCACAGAGGTAACTTTCAGGCTGATGGCTGAGGCCATGACTGAACCTAATACAAAACATCAGTCCGAAGGAACCTGCCCAGGCAGCAAGTCCTGTCTGTCTGTACTTATCAATCCAATCATGGTACCATCTGGAACTACACGATGCATCTCACCTCACTGCTGCTTGCTAGGCCCTGAGACTAACCGTCACCATCAGCCTCCTCCCATTCCCTTGGATAGACTGGAGCCTTTGTTTATGTCTCCCTCTGCCTAGAAGGAGCTTCTTGGCCTCATTCATTCCTACATAGGCTCAATGTCACCACCTCAGGGAAGCCTCCTCTAACTAATTCAGAATTATTTGTTCTTTCCCTTGTCCTTCCTCCCCACCTTCTTGCAATACTGGGGTTTCAACTCTAGGCAGGTGCTCTACCACTTGAGCCACTCCTCCCAGCCCTTTCCTCCTCTTTTTTAAGTATAGCTATCTGACAGCACTTACCACATTTTATTGTACTCAGTTCTTCTAAATATCCAACCTTTACAATACTTTAAAATTGTTCCTGAGCAGAGAGTATATTTTACAGACTCCAAATCTGTCTTATGATAACTGCTTGTCAAGTGTTTGTTGATTGAATTAGTGAGTGAGTAAATGAAATACCTTTACAGTTATAAACTACATCTTTACTTGATACAGCATCCTTCATGTAAGAAAGAACACATATTATTGCCCTTATTATACAGATGAGAGCAAGGCCACAGGCTCCCTCCTCATTTACATTTCATGTGCTAAAGCATCAGTCTAGAAAAGCGCTTCTCAGACTTTAATGTGAATGTGAAAGGGAGCTTGGTACCTTATAGATTCTCATTCAGTTGATCTGGGATGGGGCTGAGAATCTATATTTTTATCAATGCCACAGGTGCAAGGACCACACTTTATGTTTTACCGACCTAACAGGTTGAACTGAAAATCCCCAGTTAGTTCGAGTATGTGTTCACAAATGGAGTCTTTATAACCTTAGGGAAGAGGACAGGTAGATAGCATCAGGCCCATTTTACAAAGGAAGAAACTGAGGGTCAGAGAGGCCAAGTGATCTTTCCAAGAAATCCATCCTTCAGACACCAGTTCAGTGCCATCTCAACTGCCACCCACTGCCCTACATGGTGGGGCAATTGAGAGATAAAGGCACCATGCCTTGTCCTCAGAGAGGTGATGAGCCTGATGCACGTGCACCAGGGACTCTAATGCAAAGTGGAATGGGAAAGAAGCCAGCAGCCCAGAGGTGGGCAAGCACGTGCCAGCCAGATCTTACACAGAAACCTGCCTATCTTTGTTTTCCACCCATGGTTCAATTAGACTGGAGACTCAGTCCCTTTAAAAGAAAGAGGGAGAAAACCCATTGGCTTTAGTATTTTTTCTTTTAAGCCCTGGACCTCTTCAGTGGAAAGTGCTGCCCTTCCGACCTGTTGATGTAATTGCCATAATTGAAGATTCCAGGCCCCATGTGGGTGGACAGGGCCCCATTCATCCATCAGGTCAGCGAAGTGTAAACCTGCTGAGTCCTTCAGATGCCCTGGCCGCAGCCTCTGCCTCCCATCCCCCTCTAGCCCTGCAGGCTGGGCTCCCTGCAAGGCCAGGGCAGCCAGGCCCAGGCTGGTCCCTCTCTGGATGTGGGAACAGTGCCTAATTAAGGGGTCTATTCTCATCTTCATGGGGCCAACTTAACGCCTCTTGACAGTAATGAGAGCCACACGTGTGGGGCTTGGGGGTGGGAAGAACAGCCTCCCTGCTGTCTTAGCACCCTATTAAACAGCAAGTCTAGTACATACTCACACACAGACACACACACACACACACACACACACACACACAAACATCAAACACAAGGTGCTGCTTCAATTCTGAAAGAGGAAGGAACCAAAGAGATGAAATAACTTGCCACACACAGTGAGTCATTGTCACCAGGCCCCAGGTGTCCTGTTGCACCTCACAGCACAGACTTCCCCCGGGGAGGGTGGGGCTCTCCACTGCAGCCCCCAGGGAGCACATCCAAGGGTGGGAGGAAGAGCAAACTCCTCACTGACTGGGTGACAGCAACTGTTTCAGAGGGCCAGAGGCCATGGTCCGTGGCAGAGCAGATAGGCACTCCATGGACAGGTTCTGTAGGGGCTGACAGTTAGGCAATAACCCTTTGATCACATGGCAAAACCAGCCTCAGAGTGGGACACTCACTTCTGCAGCTGGACCCATACCTGATTCTCTCCTGCATTTTTTGGGTCCCTGTCTAAGCTCCTCCCTCTTTCCCATCCTCCACAGCCCTCACCCCCAGCCCCTTCCTGCCACAAGCATTTTAACCAGCTGCTTCTATGTGGAGTCTTTTCTGCTGCTCCACCAGTTTTGCCCAGAGCCAAGCACACAGTTAGGGCCCAGTAAATAGTCATTGAATATAACAAAGGCAAGTCATTCATTAGTTCATTTTTTTCATCCCAATTCTGCTTATGGAGAGGGGCAGGGAAATCCCCTGAGATGCAGAAATGCTGCAACTACTAGGGACCAGATTTCAGATAAATTGGCCCACTAAGGATAGTGAGCCAGGTGCAGTGGAGGACATCTGTAGTTCCAGCTACTGGGAAGGTCATTCACATTTCTGAAGAGGGGACACATGTGCTCCCCAGCTTCCCCCTCAAGGAGGAATGGGGTGAGACTTTCCCATCTCTCTTCCCATGAGGAAAAGAATAGCTGAGGAGTGTGGACAAAATTTGCCAGACATCAGTAAGGGCCACTTTGATACAGTCACTGCCTTTCGCTCCTTTTGTTTTGCTCCTCATCAGAGCACTGAGCAGGTTGGTCTCCTCCTGCAGTGCTATTACCTGGCCTAACAGAAGCAGGCCCATCATTTTTAGCTCATGTTAGTTTGACTATGGGGACTTACGGCCTGGTTGGTAGAACACGGAGTTCTCAAAGCCTAGGTCATGGAGGGAGTAGGGGGGCCCATCCCACTTCCCAACACAGCTGTTTTGGAAGCTCACCACTATGGATCAAGCCCACAGTGAAGTGCAGTTGGCCAGTGACCTTGGTCTATTCTGAGTCACCTATAACAAGGAGCAATGGCTGTAGAGTCCCTCACTTCCAGAAGCTTTGTGCTTCTTATGGCAAGATTCCATTACAGAAATGTAGCTAAAGTTAAAGAGAAATATGTTCTAACATGAAAGACCCCCCCCCATTGACAATGGGGTCCTCAGTGACACTTTATCAGAAGATGCAGTCTATATGTGGCCAGTTTCTGCAATCATTGGTAATAAAAACTAAAGTCAAAGTATTAATTTGTTATTCAGTGTAAGGGAGCTGGACAAATGCAACTCAAACTTAGCTTGTGTGAGGCTTGGGGTTTGATCTCTAGCACCAAAACAGACAGACAAAATATCTATTGCTTTCTGTGACCTAATCAAATATAAGGAAAAGTCTTAGTTCATCTTTCAATCATATGTTAAGCAAGAAATAAATAGCAGATGACTTAAAATTATGAAAATAAAAGCTGGTGTGCCCTTTAGAAGACAATTTCACATGAAAACCTTACTAGTGCCCCTCTGTTTAACTAGCAATTCTACTTCTGCAAATTTATCTTAAGAAAAGCAAATTTCTAAAAAAAAAGAAAAACGTGCTTAAATATGTTTAGAAAGTCATGGTGCATAAATGGTGAAAAATGACGCACTCATTTGAAATGCAGTTTATGAGGAGTTCATATTGGTGCAATATTAAATGACGAGAGATTACAAAATTGTATACAGTGAATGTGTTTCACATCGTATGATCGTAACCAAATCATGAAGAAAAGCAAGAAAAATATCAACTAATGAGTAGTTATCTTCTACCTTCTCTGTATTTTTCAAAGAGCACCTATTATTTTATAAGGATAAAGTCAAATGAACTTTATTATTTTTATATATGTATATATTAGCCACCCATAAAGCCTCATACTTCAGCCTGGAGGACAACAGAGCTGGCATCCTATTACAAAAATGTCCCAGGTGAGGGCCTCTCACTTCTCCCGAGGGAGACTCTCTGTACTAACTGACAGGCCCACCCTTTCTTAAAAAGAGCTTTAAAAGCAACTAGACACTTTCAGCCATCTCAGGTTAGCTGTGGCTCCCTGAAGGAAAGAGATGGATTCTCCATTTTCCTTTATCCCCCCACCCATGCTTGACTGTAGTTTGTCACCTGACTGGGGACCAACCAATTATTGGGTTGACTGGTTGATATGATTTTTCTAGCTGGTCCACTAAGAATACTACAAGTAGTCAATACATAGCTACTGCGCAGCTGAATGGATGAGATGGACATCACTTAATTGCAGGAGTAGGAAGTAATGACAGAATACAAACCCCCCACATGTGCTTTAAGGTCCAGCATGCAACCCACTCCTCAGTGGCTCCTACAGGATTTCTGTGGCCTTACTCCTTTATGTGGTAGAGATAAGCCCTCCTGTACTCTCTCCCTGCCTCCAAATTCCCCTTTGGCCTTGGACAGATCACCACGGTAACATTTGAGTCATGATCCCAGCCTTGATGCGATTTGCTTATTAGTCTAGCTTCCTCACCTGACGCTGGGCTCCCTGGGACAGTGTTTTGCATAGTGTTCATTTTTAAATCTGCCTCTAAGGTTATTAGCACAGTGTCTGGGACACGTTCACTCAACATATCACATAATAGGGGTTCTGTACATGTTAGCAAATGAAGAAACAAATACACACATGACAAATGTATTACTGAGTCATGGAGCCTGGGTTAGCTGCAGTCTCTCATGAAGGGATCGCAGGTGAATTAGCATAATTCCTACCACCCTTTTCTGCAATCCATTGGTTATTTGTGTTTCTTCCCATATACATTATAAATGCCATGAGGGTTAGGAGGGGCTGTGTCTGTCTTATTCACCCAAATAATCCCCAGAAACTCACAGCATGCTACTTCTGTTGAAGCAATGAGTGGGTGGAAACCTATTTTCATCTCTTCTGACTATAATTACTTACTGAGCAAAAGTCTATTCCATGTAGTGTCCTACAGCCCTACCTCTCCACTGCCCTTTCTCTTGCTTTTTAATTGAGCAGAGAACTGCTGGGGTTTCCTCTCCAAAGCTCAAGATCGATTATCTGAGACTAGTAATAACTGGTTCCCCAAGCAGGGGACTGAGCAACGGGAAACAGAAATCCACCACCACTCCACCTCTTGGGAATTGCAGGTATGTCTTTAAGTCTCCTTATACAAGGATTTCCTTGGAAAAGACAGAGCGAGGCAGAGAGAGAGAGAGAGAGAGAGAGAGAGAGATTCCCTAGAATGTTCAGGCATACTCAAGTTACAGGAACTAGACATCTATTCTTGCATTTTGCAAAAATACATCACAGCCTATCCTTTACTCAGCTCTACATCAGTCAAGGTCTCGTTATAAATGATTTCACCAATGCATGGATCTCTAAGTCTTTCTCCAGAACAGACTTCCTGGATCGTGTATGCATTCACTGGCTGCTGTTCTCACTGGAAACATCCTTTTTGATATAGCAGTATAAGGCATCCTAAGGAGAACCTGCTCCAACTTCAGCATACCTAAGAATCAAAAGGCAGATTCCTGGTAAGTTCCAGAAACTCTGACTCAGTAGGTGAGGGCAAAGCCCAGAATCTGCATTTTAACAAACTCCCTGTGATGAAACAAATTGTGTCTCCCTCAGTCACGTACTGAAGTCCTAATCCCCAGTGTAAGGTATGTGGAGATGGGACCTCTGGGAAGTAATTAGGTTTCGATGAGGTCATGGGGAGGGGACCTCATGATGGGCTTAGTGACCTTACAAGACACTAGAGATCTCTCTTTGCTCTCAAGCACCCAGGTAGGCCATGCAAAGACACAGCCAAAAGGCAGGAAGAGAGACCTCACCAAGCAGACACTGACCCACTAGCACCTTGCTCTTGGGCCTCTAGCCTGCAGAACTGTGCCAACAGTCTATGGCATGTTGTGATGGCAGCCTGGACTGATAAAACACTAGCCTACGTGCCTAAGGCCTCAGCTTTGAAAAGTTCTCTTCTTGTCCCAAATTGAAATTCTGCCCTACTTCCTCAGACTGCAGTCAAGTTTTCTCCCCCGTGACTCTGTCAGCCCCCTGACAGATGAATGTCTCCTTAGGTACAAATTGCACTAGTGTTGCTTAACGGTGACACTGTCTTCATTTCCCCAGTGTATCAAAGACGCATGGCCTACTTTAGCCATTCAGAAAGTGTCTGCTGAATTTGAGGCTGAATGAGTGAGCGAAGACTTAAGATCTCACAGAATACACAGACTTCTTCCCTTCCAGTTCCCCCACCCCCGCCCATGTAATTCTTCCAGTCTAACTTGAGGAAGCAATGACCTACTATTCAAGATAGGTTCCCATTCTTCTTGTTTCTGTGGGACCCTCTTAAAGAGTCTTTGCCTAGGAATCCAGCCCCAGCAGAGAAAAGGGGTTCCACAAATACAACCAAAGGGAGGGCCTCTATTTATCCAGTAAGACTCAGAAGATCATTTTCCAGTCAAGAACATATAGCACCAGAACCATCTCTTCCTCACAGGGAAGCCCTGGTGACCAGGTGAGATGTGAGGGAGGAGAGGGACTGCTCTTCTGCGTAGTGAGGACTCAAGCTGAAAATCCAGGGAGAGAGGTTAATGGTGAATTTGGAATTCAAACACAATAAGCCCCTTCATTCCTTCCCCATTCACGGCTTTCATTCTTAAGGCTAAAAAAAAAAAAGGCCCTTCCCCCCACGCATGCAAGGCTACTCCAGGCTTAACCAGAGACATAAGTCACAGTCGGTGGCAGTGTTGTAAGCACAACGACAATGAGCAGGCTAGGTGTTCAGAACAGTATGATGTAAGCTGGGCTTGTGATGAAAGTCACTGACAGACAGAGCAAGCCGACACCCTGAGAACAGCTTGGGCTATGAGATCATTTGGCTCAACAGGTAGGCCCTTCTGTTTTCTCAGCCCTGACATTCGATGCCCAGCTCATTACTCAATAACTAGAAATGGGGCGGATCCTACAAATTCCTGCATCTCCATGGGGATGCATGGGGAGGGTCTGTCTGCCAAACTGTGGGTTTGATCAAGGGTACTCAAGGAGACCAGCACTGGAAACCTGCCCCCAGGAGGATGGGTCGGTGAAACAATACACAAGAAAATTATTCAGAGGGATGTGGCAGAGATGAAGATGAGTCTGCATCCTGTTTAACCCAGACAACCACACCCAGGTCCTAGAGGGGAGATGTAACTCCCCCAGACTGTACATGTGTTCAGACCCTCAGGTCACAGGAAGTAGCCAATTCTCACAAAATTTACTTTTAAGAAGACTAGGGGTGGGAAGTTGGGATGCAGCTCATGGTAGAGCAGGTATGATACCCTGAGTTTTATCTCCAGCACCAAACTCGGGGGCCGGGGAACGGGTGGGTTGTGGCTGGATCATTTTTTCCATTTCGGCTGGGGGGAAGTTGTTTATTTATTTAATTACCCAATAACACAACATGCAGAGATATACAGCTTTAAACACATGACATGTTTTGATAAGATACTGTGATTAATGGTTCAAAAAGTAAGTTTTAGCCAAATACTCTTTGAGTATTTCACAGAGGATAAAAGAAAAAGAAGTTGCAGATTTTCTTTGTCAGAATAATATTGTAGATGGGAGAATGTAATATTTCCCAGGGGTACCATAACAAAGTACCACAAACTGGGTGCCATAAAGTAACAGAAACATATTATCTCAGGGTTCTGGAGGCTGCAAGTCTAAAACCAGCTATCAGCAGGGTCATGCTCCCTCTGAAACCTGCCGGGAGAATGCATCTTGCCGCTCCCTCTTTTCTGGTGGTGGTCAGCAACCCTCGGCATTCCTTGGCCACAGCTGCATCATCCCAATTTCTGCCTATGTCATCACATGACCATCTCCCTTCAGGTGTCTGTGTGTCTCTTCTACTTTTATGACCAATCGATTGGATTAAAGGCCCACCATATTTCATTATGCCCTCACATAAACTAATTATATCTGCAATGAACCCTACTTTCAAGTGGGTCACATTCTGAGGTACTGAGGCTAAATAGTGTCCTTTGGGGACACTATTTAACCCATAACATGTGACAGCTTCCAACAGGTGTAATCAGATAAAAGAAAAACACTGAACCCAGTACCTCCATTAGCTGCTGTCAACCTAGGAAGGTCCTTCACATAACAGAGCCAATGATAACCCCCAAGAGGAGAACAAGCATTCATTCACCAGTTGTTTCAGCAAGTATTTACTAAGCAACTAGGAAGCATCCTAGGTATGCTAACTATGGGTAAGATAGCTAAGACAAGGTCCCTGTCACTGATGAAAAATATTAGAAAGGGCTGAGTGTGGTGGCACATGCAGGGAGTCCCAACTACTCAAGAGGCAAAGGTAAGAGGATTGCATTCCGAGTCCCCTGGGCAAAAACGGAAGACACAATTAAAGACGCACTGAAGCATGGCTCAAGTGGTAGAGTGTGAGGCCCTGAGTTTAATCCCCAGTACTACTAAAAAAGGAGGAGCAGGAGGAGAAAGAAAATACCAGAAGACACTTTCGTTTATAATTCTTTGTTCATCCAGGTCCAGGTGGCATGTGAGCAGTCTGAGCACCAGGTACCCTGTCCCAGGCAATCACTGAACTGCATGCCACATACTCCTCAGTGGAAGTGTGATGCAAGGAACCACTAGGAAGAGAAAACAGGCACAATAATGATTAAAGAACAATTTTCTACATAGTAGAAGAGACAGGTCCTAAAGCCAGGAAGACATAAGGGTAGAATCATAAGACTCCTGAGCTGGAGAGGTTTTTCGAGAGCATCTTAGTTAGGGATTTTCCAACTTAAACATAAAAATCAATGGGACATGTGCTGAGGGCATAGCTCAGTGGTAAAGCTCTTGTCTAGCAGTGAGACACAATGGGATACTTTCTTTGACGAACTCTTATGAGGATATGCAATGTGTCAACAGACAAAAGCCAAAAGGTTTTTATAGAAGATGAAAGGGCTTGTAAAAGCCCCACCTGCTCACTACCACCTGCAGGTCCTGCATTCCCCTAGGAGGTAACTCCTCCAGGCCTGGTTCAAACACTATTAGACTGCCAATGGTGAAACTGAGGCCAAGGGAGGCAGCAGTGACTACCCTGTCAGGGTTATACATAATGACTGTACAGCAGAGGCAGGGCTAGAACCTGGGTCCTCTCTGATTTCTAGTGCAAAGTTTTCTGTACTATCTCCTGCTGTTAGGGTAAAGAGGATAAGTAGATGGACTCCATGCTCTCTGGGCTCCTTTTTTCAACCAGACCAGCTCTCCTTTCCTGCAGCCTCTGTTCAGTCCCCACATTGCATTTCCGTTGTGGAGGGAGGAAGAGCGAGCGACGTTCAGATCCAACTTCATATCCTGGACGTGCTCTGTAATTCTCACCCTTGGGAGGCCAGGAATGGAATCAAAGACTTTTGGGGGTTTTTTTTTCCAGCTTAGTGATACCATAGGGCTAATAGGCTTCCAAATCCCAGCTCTATTCTTCAGCTTCCTTGCTCCATAACTCTGATGAAGCCTTCTAAATTACCTGGGATTTACCTCAGTCCCACAATTTCATCCCTCTCTGGAGGGGAAAAAAAAAAAAGGGCCAGGAGACACAACTGGAGAGGAGTTTCTTCACCAGTTTGCTCTGAATCCACCTTTCTCTGATTCACATAATCGACCGAGCCATTGGGGGGTGGAAGGTGCGCAGATTTCCCGAGGTTATTTCCAACTGGATTGGGGGCAGTTTAGAAATTCATCCCCAAAGACCGATAATATTCAGTGCCTTTAGTCCAACCGACTCAACCCTGAGGGTACTTTCCAAGGAGGCAGGGGTCTCCCTGGCACATCTGAGGTCATTCTGACCTCCACCCACTCTGCAAAGACGCACTGAAGACTTTAAGGAAATGGTCTCTGGAGTCCCTTTCCTGCAGTCAAAGGGAAGGTAGAAGAAGTCTCCAGAGGATGGTGCTTCTAGGAGTCATTATGGGCCTCGATGTGTGTAGTCAGGACATCTGAGTTCAAGGTCAGGCTGTCACTGACTGGAACACTTAGGGCTGATACCTTGATTATTCTTGACCCTGTCTCATAGCTGTAAATTGCAGGCTTACTCAACATTCATTCAACAAACCCTCACTGAGTGCCTATGACATGCCAGGTGCAGGGTGATGATACATTCTGCCCCTTCCTGCTTCTCAGGCTGTTATGAGTATCTGACTATTATGGGCCTGAAGGTGGCTGCTAAATAGTCACAGTGTGTAAATATTGTCTACTACAAGGCTCCCAGAGAGTGGGAGGCATTTATCTTCTCTGCATGTCCCTTAGTCCTCAGCTCTCATTCTCTGATTTTATAACAAAACATTGTAATTAGCTCTGATGGTTTTTTTGTTGTGATTTTTTTCATCACACAACCCATTTTGAGGGCTAAACTGCATGTGAAAAAACTATGACCCACACAAATAGGCATTCTTCCATTTTCTTTAAAAATGACAAATGGCACCAAATTTGCTTTTTCAAATCTTGTGGAGCCAAGCACATAGCAGGTGTTCAATAAATACGCTGAATAGATAAAAGAATGAATGGATGGATGAATGAATGAAGGGGAAATCTTTCCTCTATGGAGGGAAATTAGTAAGATAGAATCGAAAGGAAGGAAACTTTTCTCCGCATATTTTTCCCATGATCAGTAGATCATGGGAAAAATAATTTTCTGAACACTCTAGGGACTGCTGTGCCTGGCTCAAGGTTGTGCCCTCCCTCTTGGGTCTAGTGGATCTCATGGGCTGTTGGGCAGCCAGGCCAGACATCAGGGCCCCAGCTTCCTGGTGTTTTTGCATCACAGCAGCAACACAAAGGGAGTGGCGATGCCATGCGGGTGTCCTCTACCACCCTCACACTGCCTGCCAGGGAAGGGAAGTGTTTTCATCCACCCTTTCTCCCTCTCTCTTTTTTTCTTTTAAGCTTCTTCTGGTGATAAAAGCTGGAGCAAATTGAAATTGGCAGCTCTGGTCTTCAAGCAATAGGAAAAGTACTAGAAATCATGTGAACCACCCTTTCAAAAACTTTTAAAAAATCTAATCTGCCTCAATAAAAATGACATCATGTCACTGTAATCAGCAGGGGAAAGACTTGAGAGTTGCTGGCAGTGGTCCAGCAGAGTTCAGGGGTTATGGTGGCTGCGCTGAATTCCCACGGGAAAGGTAGATGGGAAGTACTGCCTTTCAGGTGAGCCTCTGAAGGCTGACAGGTGCACAGGAGGAGTGGGAAAAGATGACAAAGTTCCCCCTGAAATCTCTTGCAGGGGCCACACTCCACCCCTTCTCTCCCACCTGCGGCCTTTCCTGATGGAGCTTTTGGCTGCCTTCCTTTCTTGGGCTGGCTGACTTGGAGGGAAAGAAGACTACTGGCAGCCTGGGGAATCTCACTGACAACAAAACTCCATGGGAGGGCACAGACCAGAGCCAAGGAGGGTGGCACCAAATACCCCAATTCCACTAGAGTGTGGAGTCTACAAACTAACCCCTACCTGGTCTGAACCAAAGACAACAACAGAAATGGCAGGTGAACCATGCTGCAGTGGCCTCTCTGCACCGAGGGAGCTGCCTTAGTCCTGGGGAGTACAGCGCTTCTTGTACTGAACTCTGGGCCTTTTGGTAGAGAGGAGGGAAAATTAGCAGAGGAGTCAGTATTAAAAGTCACTATTAAAAAAGAAAATTACCCTAGGAATCATTATTGTGGAAGAGGGTCTACTCGTTTGTTGCTGAGGTAGAAGTCTGGTGCCATCTTTGGAACTCCCCCCCTCCATTGTGGTCACAGCCCCACTCTCAGGCAGGCTTCCTTCTTCCCATGTGGATTCCTGCTAGAGCCTTCCCCTGCATAAGGGAAAGTAAAAGACAGCAATGAGTGAAACTCTAAGGAAGGGACCCCAAAGGGACTCCCTTGCAAACAACTAGCAAGGAGTCACCTACAGAGACAGTTGGGGGAGGAGGGTATGAATGCACATGACATGAAAACGGGTGAAAAGTTGCCTCAAATCTATCAACAAGTCAAAGGAAAAATCTGTAATACCCCAACCCTCCCCAGCCCCTTGGTCATTCTTATGCAATCTTGTTCTGAGAGAGAAAGCAGCAGGCCCCACACAGGGTATCAAAGACTGAGATCCCATGTTATCGCCAGGTTTTACTCAAAGAACTCTGGCATATGTGGGTGTTATTTTTATCTCCCCCTTTCATTTATTGTCTCAGGGTAAACACTTGTGATTCCTAAATGCCTGAAGAGTGAATCAGTATTCTCCTGTTCAAACCAGTAGACGCCACATCAAACAATAACCCACAAGGTATTATTAATCATTAAATAGGCACATAGATGAACACTTGGGAAAGGGAGCCATTTTTCTTTTCTTTCTTGTCTGTTTTTCTTTTTATGAAATTAACAAAGCATAAACCTTGACTTTGACCTTTTTAGAAAAGAAGTGTATATATATATATATATATATATATATATATATTAACCATTAAAGACTTGTCAAATTCAAGGGTAACAGGGCAAACATTTCAGGTGGGAAAGTGCTCCTTCCTTTGGAGTCTCCCACAGTCATTGAACAATGGCTTGGATTGGATTTCAAATTGTAGCATCCGCCTTTTCCATATTCACACTCCAAAGAAAAATGGTAGATACAAGTGTCCATGGTAGTTAACGATGATGCTGTAGTGACACCTGGGTGCAAACTGAGGAATGGGGGAATCCAGAGCACACCTGCTCTGTTGAAGAAGAAACCAAGCCCTGTCAAATACACCATGAGCACAACCACCATGGAGCCTTTCTCTCCTTCTCTCTGTCCCATATGCACTGAATGAGGTCCTTTAGAGTAGAAACTAGGGCTCCATCCTCAGTGAATGGTAGATCAATGACATCGCCTTCCACAGGCGACTTTTCCACAATATTTCCTCTCACTTTCCCTCTGGCAGCATGGAGATGGTTGAATGAAGTGATGAGCAATCAAGGATATGCAATCACAGGTCCACAGGACTAGGATGGACATGTGCCAGGATATGCCAGTTCTCCGACATAATTATTAATAGCACTGCCTTTCACCCTCAAAATGTCTGTTCCAGTTGAAGCCATAAATTCTATGGTCACCTACACAGAAGGGAAGCAGGAAGGGTCTTGGAATTTCATGTTTCCCATTAATCCTGTCTAAGTGAGACTGGGATCCAGAGAGGATCTGCCCATGTTAGTCTTTTGATTTGAGTGTCCCTCTGCGGCCCTTCTATGCCTTCCAGGCTCCTTGCGCAGGGGTGGAGGAGAGGGAGAGCTGCCCCATCCTGCAGGCCAAGCCATATCAGTGCCTGATGCCCTTGGCAACATTCAGATCTCTCCTTTCTACGAACCTGAGGCTTATTTCAATTAAAAGGAAGGGCCACACCAAGTTCTGAGCCCCATTATCTGCCAGCAAACAAGGCCTAACCTCAATGCACAGGTAGCAGAGACCTCCTCCCTAGAAAAGGAGGTAGAGTCAGATAATTTTTTAAAGTTTCTTCCAGCCAGAGCCTTTGATTCATGAAAGGCTGCCTGAAGTTTTTAGTTTGCCAAATATACTCACAGGTCAACTTATCACAGTGCTGTCCAATATTTCTTAGAGACTATTAACTGCTTGTGGATTTTTTTAGATGACTTATATATCAGAGATACACATATAGGAAAAATTAAAATATCTAAGGATTTAAATTGTATTTATAATTTACCAGGCACTGTTCTAAGCACAATAAGTAGATTAGTCCTCAACACAATCCTGTAAGTAGTGTGAATTTCTTCCTATTAAACATGTAAGTAAAACATGTAGCTGTATGTCAGTCACATAGCTAGAAAGCAAAGAAGCTTTGACACAAAGTCTTATCCCAGAGTCTGCTTTTTAGTCATTCTGCTATCCCATTTTTCCTAAAGATACAAGCTCAACATTCCTACTAGAAATAATCACCATGTCTGTCAAATCTCAGCTGTAAACCATTGAAGCTCACAGAGGAAGGCTCTATTTAAATATTAGAGGACATTGCACCTCAACTTTATAGCCCCCTTTATCAATATCACTCAGATCATAAAACAACAGGTGTGTTGGGGTGCTCTGTAAAAACAAGTATTTTGTGTGTTCCACCTACACTTATTTAACCCTGTGTGTCTAAGCATGATTACTATTTACTTTTTGGCTACTCAGCCTCTTCCCTGAGAAGCTGGCATGAAAAGAGAACTGTGCAGGCATGAGAAGAAGTAGAGCCCTACCTCCTGACGTCCTGACCATTTGCTGGGCTTGTGCACTGCCTGGTTGACAGCCCACCAGACTTACCTGTCCCATGTGTCCTCCTTATTTTCTTTTCCAGTTTCCCAAAAGTGCTGAGGTCTACCCATTGGCCTTTTTACCCTTTCCATCTGCTGCCCAGTGGTGGAACCTGACTGCTTAAATCTTACTTATTAACTATACATAGATATGGCAGGCTGCGATTACAGTAGAATTGTTTGGGAGCTCAGTATCTCCCTTCTTCCCACGTACCTTACCCTGGGAATTGCTTTGTACTTGCATATTGCCATGTGGTAGTGTGTCTTTAATAACCATCAATAAAGATAGGCCTGGGAAAACACAACAGCCCAGACTCCTCTAAATTCACCTGATTGCAACAGAGAGAAGCTGTCTACAGGGGTCACCCAGCTGCCCAGAGCTGGTCACCAGGAGTAGTCAAAAATAAACCCACCCCTTTTATTTGATTAAGCAATCAAAAAAAATTTTTTTAAATATGCTGACCCTCTGAGGGTTCCTTGAATCATCAATAAAACCTATATCCTTAAGTCCAAATTCATTCATACATTTGACTATTTGGGGGTGCCTACTTTGTGTAAGCTATTCACCAAACACCATAAACAGATTTGTTGTTTCTTTTTTTGGATAAGCAAGAGAGATGAAGAATATGAGCGGTAAAGAAGACATATTTCTGATGTTACCACTCTGCACAGATGAATAGCATTTGAACAGTGGGGCAAAGATGGAAGCAACTGTCAAAACAGGTATATAATTCTGACTTGCACATAGCAGGTGCTCAAAAAATTCTTGAGCAGAATTAAATAAGCAACCTGTTGGAACTGACAGTTCTCTTGCTGTATTGTCTGATAACTAACAACACAGCTTCACTTGACACAGCAAACTGGGACTCTGCAGAAGCAAGAGTAGCTGCAGAAACCAAGTCTAGGTCTATCCCATGTGTGGGAGTTGGAGAGCAGGTGAGGAGGGTGTAGAGGGTTGAATAGACACCCAGGACAAGGAAATCAAATACTTGAGTACATGGGTCCCTATGTGATTGTGGGAGCCTGTTGAGATTTAAGGCTGCAGCTGGATATGTGATACACGCATAGCCTGGCAACCTCCTCCAAGAGCCAACAACATGATGGGACTTTATCAAGAGACCTTCTGTCAGTTCAGGACAGCTTGGCACGCACCAGAGTGCTTCCAGAGAGCTTGTCCTCCACGAGTCCCCTCAGATTTCAGCCAAGGCTGGCTTACGAGCATTGGGGGTGGGAGGGCTTTCCCTGCTGCATCTAATGTCCACATACATGGTGGCACTGAGGGGATCCAAAAGGAACTCCACCATGTAGGCATATGTCCACAGTGGTTGAGGGATAGCAGAGATTAATGTTTGGTACTGCCTTTCCCCCTTGTTCTGAGCCACCCCACCTCCTCCTTTCTGGAACCACCTCCCTCAGACTGACTACAAAGCAGGATACAGTCTCTCCATTGTCCCCCTTCCCTGTCATCATGCCAAACAACCCCACCCTTCCCAGTCTATGGGATTTTATGTTATGGCTACAGCAATACAGACCACACAGATTGAAAAAATTAAGCAATGCAGGTGCCAGAATTGTTCAAGGGCCCTCAGTGGCAAAGCTGGTGTTCCTTTCTAGGAAACCTTTGCAAGACATTGGGTGCTGAACTAAGCAGCTCTGTCCTCCACTTAGGAGAGCCTAAGCCATGACCTCTTGTGTCATTTCCAGAATCTTCTCAGTCATGTTGCTAAATCATTCCTTCTGGTTTTCTTCCACAAAAAAAAGATATTTTCTCCTTGCCCCTTCCCCAAAATGTGTCTCTGAATTACTGACTTCTTATATCAGCTGCATAGGTATCTCTCTTTTCCTGTTTCAGATCCTGGAAATCCTACTCTTGCCTGTGGCTCTCCCTGGCAAAGAAAAGTCAGATTTCTCTTGGCCTCTAACTCCCTGCCCTGCCTTGCCTCTATAGAGGTACCATTTTCCTGAATGCCTGTGTCCCAATAGCGCATGAGCTAGCCATATCAATCTCTCTCTCTCCCTGAGCTGCCTACCCAAGTCCCTCTAGTCCAGACAATCTAGGTCATAAGGCAGAATACAAGGACAAAATGCTAAAATGGACATAAAAGTACTATGAAGAAAGGAGACAGATACCTCCAGCTTGTAGAAGAGACCAGAAGGTCCCAACCATGCTTGAACTTCCAGGACAATGAGGTGCACCTCTGGTAGCTTCTTGGCCCATCTCTTATTTTCTAAGCCTGACATCTAAAAGGAAAATATAATAGTTCACATGTGAACATCATTTCTCAATCACTTAGGAAATCTTATTTTTCTCTTCTCCTTCCTCCTACATGACAGCCAGCTGCTCAATGTCTTTGTGTTCTAACACCTTCATTGCATTCCTTTTGGTGCTAAGATGAAAGTTTAGCATGAGTGGAGCACAGGTTCAGGAGCTAGAACTCTTTTTCTCCCTCAGTTTTCTTTTGTTGTTGTGGTGGTGGTGGTACCAGGACTTGAACTCAGGACCTTCATCTTGAGCCAGTCTACCAGCCCTCTTTTTTCTTCTTTTCTTTTTTTTTTTTGGTGAAGGGTTTTTTTGAGATAGGGTCTCACAAACTATTAGCCCAAGCTGGCTTCGAACCATGATCCTCCTGATCTCTGCCTCCTGAGTAGCTAGGATTACAGGCATGAGCTCCTGGCACCCAGCCTCAGTTTTCCTTTTAGAGCACAAACAGAGGCTGGCAATAATGAGAAAAATGATGGAGCTGGGAGCCAGTGGCTCATGCCTGTAATCCTAGCTACTCTGAAGGTGGAGATCAGAAGAACTGCTGTTTGAGGTCAGCCTGGACAAATAATTTGAGAGACCCTATCTCAAAAATACTCAACACAAAAAAAGTGTTGGGAGTGTGGCTCAAGTGCTACAGTGCCTGCCTAGAAAGCATGAGGCACTGAGTTCAAATCCAAATTCTGCCAAAGGAAAAAAAAGGAAGAGAGGGAAGGAGGGAGGGAGAGAGGGAGAAGAAGGAGAGAGAGAGAGAGAGAAAGAGAAAGACAGAAAGAAAGAAAAAGGGAGAGAGGGAGGACATGTGGCTTGGTTCGGTGTGGTTGACTGGGAAGTGGGCTGCCTATTGTGTGCTCCTGCAAAAGACTTCTTGTCCTCTGGAACTCAGATGGCAAGATTCCTTCCTTTCTAGAGAATACAGAATGATAAGCAAATCCGAGAATCAGAGTGCAGCAAACCTGACACTAAACTGTTCTCTGAAACACTACCAAAATCTCTCACCAGCAGATAGCTTGTTTTCCGTCATAAAATCCATCTTTGGGGTAATGTTAGTCACCTGTTGTAGAAAATGCTTCAAAATGTTTTTCTCCTGTAGAGGTATGATGGGGCGAGCTTCTAGACTGCCAGGTGGAAATCATGAGCAGCTTAACTCAGGCTTTGCTATTCCCTCTCTCGGAAAGCTGGCCTGCCTGTGTAAGACACTTATTCCTGGGCTGTTTCCCTACCCACTAAGTGTGTGGGCTAATTTGGTGACCTCTCAGGTCTCTTTTCCTGTTGTCCCCAGCCCTCACTTTTCTATACTCTGTGAGATAATGCTTGGAGAAGGACTGTAGTTAAAAATATATTGTATATACACACCCCACATCACTTTCAAACCCTGAGTTTTACTCAAATGATTTTTCTGGGAAGCTGTGTTTTCTTGGTTTTTATTTTTGGAGAGATTTGGTCTGTCAAAATTGGAGTTGCTTATTAGCAAGCCAAATAACTGCATGCCCTGGGTCTTGAGGGGCAAGGCTTCACCCCCACATTCCTGAGCCTTCCTGAGGCCTCTGGGCCTGCCCTTACAAGCCCCAGCCCTTGGCACAGCTCTGAGCCTTTTCTGCACTGGCCCCTGAAGTAGCACCCCATGATGGCTGGGACCGCCCTCCTCATCCTTGGGCCTGGAGGCATGCCTTACAGAAGTCCTGCTCAGAGGTCAGGAGTTAGCTAAAACCACATTTACAGCCTTCTCATCTCACGGTTGTGGCTGGGCCAAATGTAGGGTTCAGCCATTCCTGATGGGAAGGGCTTTCTCGGCAGCCATCCTTCTTCAGAGCCCATTAGATTGCACATTCCCTTAGTCTTACTGGCTCCTATGGAGTGTTGGGGGGCAGGGGAGCATCACAGGCTGCTATTAGCCAATGTTGAAAGCTTCTGCTTTCCACCCCCACCCTGCTAAGCACGTCCTGGCTTGGCCAGGAATCAACCAGGCGTTTTGTTTAGAAGTGGCAACTTATTTTTATCAAAGACGGAATGCAGCAGCGTGCAGTTGTTTCTAATGCCTTGGCATGGCAACCAGGCACTTGCAAGCATTGCTGAGAACTCCTTTCCTGGTAGACAATTTTTCCTTTTCTCTATCCAAACATTGGGGCATAGCACTGCTCAAGTACCTCCCAATTAAGAAAGGCAAAGTTGTAGCAATTTCAAAATAGCTGTATTAATGTTGCTACTTTAAATGCAACTGTGGTTGGTGAGCACTATCCTAAAATTACCAAGGACCAGTGCACCTTAGAGCCCCAGAGCTGGCTCTGTCCATCCCCAACCCAGTATTACCTTGTTGTGGGCCCTTGAGTCAGTTTCTTCTCCTCTCAGGGACTTAGAGTACCCAGTAGGAAGCACAGATTGCCTGGATCAGCTTTCCTTAACCATTTCTGGTCACAAAAAACCAAACCAAAACAAAATAAAAAAAACTTTGTGAGTCTGCTGAAAGCTTGTAAACTCTCTCTTGGGAGGTAGGGGGTGTGATGCATTTTTCATTCATTCAAGAAGTATTTATTAGGAAAGAATAAAAAAGGAGAGAAATATTTATTAAGTTAGTGCTAAGGTGCATACATGGGCACAATTTAGAATTCCTTTTCAGGGACTTTACAGGCTCCAAAAATCATGATTATGAATTCTGGGATGAGCACATAAGATTCTTATCTAGAAAGACAATGGTAATGAGGAAAAGATCATAAAGCCATCAGACAGCCAGAAAACAGAGCAGTGGGCAGCCATCAGGAAGGTGATCTCCAGCTTCCCTTTTGCCCCAGTGTCGCCACCCAGCATGCGCAGGCAAACATGCATGCACAAGCAGCCTGGAATGTGCTGTTTCTGGGCACTCGGGCTGCAAGGGGCTGGCCACAGCCCTGGAAGGACAACAAGCATGGTTCTTCCATCCGGGGCTTTATTTTTCTCACGGTCTCTGAAAGGGCTGTGATCAGGTGATATGTGTGGGACTGCTCCCTGTACAGGTGCGGAGCAGGTACCAAAGGGAGGAGAAAATCCGCCCTGTGTGTACTTAATCAAAGCTCTTTCAATAGCCTCCCAGGATAGCTCTTGGCAGGCCAGCTACCACGTCCCTGGCAGGCTGCAGGGAATCTGAGTGTGAGAAAGTCAGTCAAGCGGAGGAAAAGGGGAGGGGCGGGGGAGAGCTAGAGTCCTCAGGCAAAATACCTTTTTTCTACTTCTCTCCTCTCTCTTGTGGCTTTAAACCAAACTCACAAACCTTTCCGATACAAAGGGGAATCTCTCTAGAGATGCAAGTGTTTACTTATGGTTTAAAGGCAAACCCTTCCTGGGTAGGGGTTTCACTGGGTGGGGTCATGATGCAGTGGGAAGGACTGAGTTTTGCTGATACCACAGTGAGAGGAAATAGGGCTTTAAGTCGATGGAAAAATAAAGGCTGTTCCTGAGAAGCCTTCCAAGTCCAGAAGTCTTTCTAGAATTGAGGTGCTCACTGCTCCTTGGAGAAGGGTGGAGAAAGTGCCTACTTGGTCCAATTTTTACTGACCAGGATAAAGAGACTGAAAAATAGCTTATGAGCACATTTGCAAGAAATTCTCTTGGCGATACAGAGGGATCATGGGATTTCTTTTTTTTTTTTTTGGCCAGGTAGAAATTCATGGCCAATTTTTGATTGCTTAAGCCCTCTTCCCTCTTATCTCAAAAGTGTGTGTGTGTGTGTGTGTGTGTGTGTAGCCACTTGCTCATTCTACCAGGCAGACTAAGCACTTAAAGTGTCAATAAATGAGTTGCTGATTAACTCTTTGGTCCATGAGCCTAACATGGACTCCCTAACATGGACTATATTCCATCTTCCATGTACCTTCAGGGAGCCTAAAGCCTGAGGTAACATGAGAATCACACCGAAAAAAAGACCTAGCTGCAGGGTGGCCCAACAGCAGCCGGCAGCCAAAGTCATAACAGAGCTTAGAAGAAGAGGTCCTGGCTCTTAAGGGTATGGGGGGAACCTAGAAGGGGTTAAAGTGCTTCCCTGGGACCCTGGGAAAGGTTTAGTTTCTTGGGATAATCTGAGTCAGTGTTTAAGTGCCTTTTTTTTTTTTAAGTCAGATGCTGGGTAGAAGTATTTTAAGAAGCTTGGGAAGTTTATTGGGTGCACAGCAGAAAGGAAGGTAACTTCACAGGCTCATCACCTTTCACCAAGAGGATTTCAAACACACAGGAAAACCCCACTTTGCAAAAGCATCAGTTTTCTGTTATCACCACTCTTTCAACTGTTTTAAAACAAGAAAGAAAAGTTCTACCCCATTGGCAGGTTGCAGGTCAACAAAGGAGGCATTGTTCATCATTTCTTCTGAACATGATAGGGCACAGCCCATTCTGCAGTGTGTTAAGAAAACACAAAAAAAATCCCAGAGAGTAGCCCAAGGGGCAAGAGTGAGTAAACCAAGACTTCGATGAGGTAAAAGTTTGGCTGCAGACTCCAGGGCTGTCCTGGAAGGTGGAAATGAGGCTTAAAAGGTAAATATGGTCAGAGCCACAATAATTCCTTAGTCAGGCTGCAGGTGGTGGGGTAACAGGGAACACTGCAAAAAAGGGTATGCAGGCTTCTGTTGAACTAAGGTTTTTGGACAGTGTGCAGTCAATGCCCAGGTAAGCTGGACCCAAGCAGATGCTTCTGGAGGAGTGCCAGTCTATATGTCACTTAGGAACTGTCTCCTAATCAGCCTCTGCTTCAAATCCTGCAATCCATTCTCCACACTTCTGCCGGGGCCATCCTTCTTTAGGGTACTGGAGTTTGAACCCAGGTCATACACCTTGAGCCAATCCACCAGCCTTTCTGTAGTGATGAGTTTTTTCAAGATAAGGTCTCAAGAATTATTTGGCTGGCTTCAAACCTCAATCCTCCTGATCTCTGCCTCCTGAGTAGCTAGGATTACAGGCATAAGCCACGCCTGCTCAGGGCCATCCTTCTAAAGGAGACCCATGTCCCTTCTCTGCTATGAACATTTTGTGGCCTTCTATTGTCCTTTCTAAAGTAAGCTGTTTAAAGGTGTTGTGTCATGATCTTAAGCTTCTTCCTCTTCCCGTCTTATACCCTGAGCACCAGACCATATTCACCAAATAAAGACCTCAAGCTTCCAAGATCTGGGCCTTTAATGCTATGGGTCCTCTCTTCCTCCCCAGCCCCCTTCTAATGAAATAGAATCCTATTTATTTTCCAAGATACAAAGCACAGGCCAACTCCACCAGGAAGTTTCCCAAAACACTCCAACTTACAAGTAACTTAATTCTTCGGAAATTATATAGCATTCTCCCTCTATCTATAGACATTACTGTCTCTCTTAACACCCACGACCTTCCAAAGGAATCTTTTGGGAAATCCATGTCAGCGGTACTCTTGAGTACATGTATACATGTATCCAGAGGCTGTGGGCTTCCTAAGGGCAGTAACTGTCTTACTGGGTCCCATGTCCCCAAAACAGACCAGCAATACAGTCACTCACGCAGGTGCAGCTTCCTACTTTTAACTACCTACCTAACTACTCCTGATGCTTCAGACTATGTCCTAAAAGAAAGGAAAAATAGACGAGTGCCCACTCATCAAGTCAGAAAACCAGGGTCTGTCTGCCTCGCAGCCGACTGTACGTGGACTCCTTGCAGGCTGCCACTGTATCTCTCATCGTGATAATCCCAGGGTTTAGCACAGTGTCTGGCACTGAGCTTGCGTTCCATCATAAAACAAAGACAGGGGCTTGCCCAAGGTCATGCAGAGTCAAGGAACCGCTGAATCTCATCCGGGATGAGATCTGGCGAAATCATTTTCAACATTATCTCAGTGGGGAGCTCAGAGGAAGGAAGGAATGAAGTGTCCGAGAAATTCGTGCCAGGCCTCTGGGATGCTGGAAGGGCTGGGGTGGGGGGGAAGGTGCGCGAAGGGGAAGGGAAGGGGGAGGTGGGAAAGCTGACATCAAACAATACGCTGGGATCCCGCACTACCCCGAACTACCACAGCAGAAAGAGCAAAGTTCCCAAGCGACTGGAAGGTTGCGGGGGAGGGCACCGGGCGTGGGAGCTGGAAAGCTGGGCAGGGCGGGGGTTGCACCAGGTGGGAGCGAGGAGGCCGGCGACCCGGGTAGGAAAGAAGGGAAGAAAGAAGGGAAGTGGCGGTGGCGGCCAGCCGGGGCAATGCGCGCCGCCCGCCCTGCACGGCAAATCCCCCAGGGAGGCCGCCGCCAGAGCCCTGGCGCTCCCGGCCCGGCGCCCGCCACGTGGCACCAGGCGGCGGCGGCGGCGGCGGCTCCTCCCGGCGCGCGGCCCGGCCGGCCGGCAACACGCAGCCGCCCGCCTCTTCCCGGCCGCCCGCCGGCGGCCTCCCGGGCGCAACGAGGGGGAGCTGCCCGGCTGCCCTGGACCCGGGGAAGGGGCGGGCGGCGCGAAGCCGCTTTAACCACAGCCGCCGAGCGGAGGCAGGAGGCTGACCCGGCCGCTTCCTAAGTGCGGTCAGGCATCTCGTGACCGCGGCGGGCGCCGGGGGCTCTTCGGGGGGAGGCTGGGCGGCCAGGCTAGGGCAAGGAGCGAACAAGGAGGCCCCCACCCCTGCTCCGGGCTGTTGCAACGGAGGCTTTTGGCCACGTTAAAATTGGGGGATTGGTGGGGTTGGCCTAATTCCCCACTCCCACCCCGGGGCGTGCGCTCCCCGCCCGGAAGGGCTGACCTTGGCCAGGGGAGGGGGCAGGGTAATCGCCCGGGCTCGACTCCCAGCCCGCCGCCCCCTCGGATTCCTGGCCCCGCGGGGTCGGGGGAGGGGGCCCCGGACACACACACACCCCACACGCAGCGCGCGCCAATGAGCCCGGGCCAGGCGCAGGGGGCGGGGTTTTCCCAGGCTCGAGCACAGCAGCTGCTATTTACCTTCTTGGCTTCTCCCGGGGACTAGGAACCAGCCCCCGCTCTCGGCCGCCCGCCGCCGTCCCCCCTCCCTGCCCCCGGGGCGCGCGCACACACACTCACACACGCACGCACACACACATCCTCCCGGCCCGGCCGCAGCCGCGGCGGCAATAAAACATCCTGGCACGTGCTCCGGCTCCAGGCGCGCCCTCGCCGGCCGGCTGATGTCAAACTGCAGCTCGGCTGGTGTAGCTCTTAAAGGGTCCGCGCGCCGGGTGTCTAGGCCGCCTTGGCCGCCCGCGCGGCGAGGAGGGGAGAGGCTGCCTCCCTGCCCGCCGCCTCTACGTGCAGCTGAACACAGAGCCTGCGGGTGCAAAGGGAAAGAGTCGCGAAGGAGCGCGCTTGTGTCTCTGTGGCAGTGCCATCAAAGCCCCCCTTGTTCATTTTTTTTTTTTCATTTGAAATTCCATTTCCTTTCTACCCAGTTGGAAATTATTCTGATTGTTTCCTGGGGAAGCTTGAGTTCCAAAGCTCCAACTCCAGAAGAGGAATGAGGGACAGGGTGAGGGAGGGAGGCATTCAGAAACCACCTTGCTCCGAAAAAATCTACAAATATAAAATTCAAGGAATTTCTTTTTTTACAAAAAGGAATTTGAATATTTTTCCCTGCAGGATCTGCTTTCACTCTCTGAATAGAATCCAAGCGCGAAATGACAGATGTTTCAACAAATGAACCCTCAAACAAGTTTCCCCTCTCCCCCATTCGCTTTACCCCCAGCAAATTGTCTTTTTTCTCGTCTTTGTATACCTTTTCTAAATATATCTCAAATGAACTTATTACAAAGTAGCTCTATTTGCACGTAGCAAAGAGAATAAAGAGCAAAGAGACTAAGGAGCAAAGACCCTGGCCTCGAACGGAATAGTCTAGACCAAAACCAAAGCGGAAAAATCCTCATTGAAGAAAAGCCCAGAGAAGTGAGTAGCAAAGGGTTAAAATCCTTTTGATTGACGTTGTAGCCTCCTGTGCCCCGGGCTCAGGCGCGCGCCATTGGCCGCCAGACCTTGTGCCTGGCGGCCAATGGGGGGGCGCGGTCCACGAGCGGTGCCGCGTGTCTCCTCCTCCCATTGGCTGAAAGTTACTGTGGGAAAGAAAGTTTGGGAAGTTTCACACGAGCCGTTCGCGTGCAGTCCCAGATATATATAGAGGCCGCCAGGGCTTGGGGATCACACAGGATCCGGAGCTGGTGCTGATAACAGCGGAATCCCCCGTATACCTCTCTCCTTGGTCCTGGAATAGTGCTACGGATAACCAAGTAGCCATAAAATACAGTAAACCCTCAGCACTTGCTCAGTTTTATGAAAGTCTCAAATAAAAGGGACGTAAGCAAAAAAAAAAAAAAAAAAGGCTTTTTTGTTTTTGTTTTGCGTGAGGGGACTCCAAAAATAAAATTCTCTAGGGATTGAGGGGGAAGAAAAGAAAGAAAATGCCAGCTGATATAATGGAGAAAAATTCCTCCTCCCCGGTGGCTGCTACCCCAGCCAGTGTCAACACGACACCGGATAAGCCAAAGACTGCATCTGAGCACAGAAAGGTAAGGACAGTACCTGTATTTCTGCAGCCCTAAGAAATTAAGAATGCCTGGTTGTGGGCGGGTGGGAGAACCTCTTGTCTCTCTCTCTTAAAACCCCTGCGTGAAATGGCAGATCCCATAGGAACTCAGGCTTTTTTTTTTTTTTTTTCTTTTGCAGTCATCAAAGCCTATCATGGAGAAAAGACGAAGAGCAAGAATAAATGAAAGTCTGAGCCAGCTGAAGACACTGATTCTGGATGCTCTTAAAAAAGATGTAAGTGGAGAACGCTTCTTTTCCCCCCCCCCCCCCCCATTAATTAAAAATATGAAATGCTACTTCTCAGTCCAAAGAATGAAACCCTCTCGTCTGCGGTGCTGGAATCTTACTCCTACGAGAGGGGTTCAGCCCTCTCGCTGGGGTTCCTGATGTGGGACCCGGGGCCGAGGAAAGGGAACCCCCCCCAGCACTCCGGGGCAGCTGACAGGGGTCTCATGTGCTCCCTTGCTTCCTCTTCTGCTCAGAGCTCCCGGCATTCCAAGCTGGAGAAGGCGGACATTCTGGAAATGACAGTGAAGCACCTCCGGAACCTGCAGCGGGCGCAGATGACGGGTAAGGACGGCTCGCGCGTCCCCCTCTGCGGGCGTCCCCCTCGCCCCGCGGTGATTTCTTCCAGACTTCCGCCCGCGGTTGTGAGCGGCATTCAGCTACATTTTACAGCCTTGGCTCACTCTCGCGTTCCCACGGTCTGGGACTTATTTATAGCCACAACTCCAAGTTGTTACTGTTCCGGAAAGGGAGGGAGAGAGGTTGTAGCCGTGAGGGTGGCGGGAGCCTGGCTGTGGAGGAAGCCGACTGGGGCGAAAGGATTTAGGACTGTGGAGGTTTTAAGCTGAGTGGAGGCTAGGAGTCATCTGGTTTAGCACTCACGCACCTTCAACCCCCACTGCAGAAGGGGAAATGAGGCTAGGAAGGCGGGTTGAGTGGCATTGCCCAAGGTCACATCGCACTCGGGGGTGGAGGTGGCAGATCTGGGGCTGAGACTGGTTTACGTGGAATGACAGGGAATGAGAAAGGGAGTGTCGGGTTCGCTCGCCACTCTAGTGCGGAAAGGTGCCTGGTTTTTCCAAACTTACCCCACCTTCCTAGCCGGAGGTAGTTCTGCAGGCGCGTGGTCTGGAAGGCGTGCCGCTGGGACCTCCCAAGGCGGGAGGCGGTGGCCCCGGGGCCAGGGCCGTTCGGTGACCCGTCTCTTTTCTGGCCTGCAGCGGCGCTAAGCACAGACCCGAGCGTGCTGGGGAAGTACCGTGCCGGCTTCAGCGAGTGCATGAACGAAGTGACCCGCTTCCTGTCCACGTGCGAGGGCGTTAACACCGAGGTGCGCACTAGGTTGCTCGGCCACCTGGCCAACTGCATGACCCAGATCAACGCCATGACCTACCCAGGGCAGCCGCACCCCGCCTTGCAGGCGCCGCCGCCGCCCCCGCCAGGACCCGGAGGTCCCCAGCACGCGCCGTTCGCGCCGCCGCCACCGCTGGTGCCCATCCCCGGGGGCGCGGCGCCCCCTTCCGGCGGCGCTCCCTGCAAGCTGGGCAGCCAGGCTGGAGAGGCGGCCAAGGTATTCGGCGGCTTCCAGGTGGTGCCAGCTCCAGACGGCCAGTTTGCCTTCCTTATCCCCAACGGGGCCTTCGCGCACAACGGCCCAGTTATCCCGGTCTACACCAGCAACAGCGGGACCTCCGTGGGTCCCAACGCAGTGTCTCCTTCTAGCGGCCCCTCTCTCACTACGGACTCCATGTGGAGGCCGTGGCGGAACTGAAGGGTTCAGGCCACCTCTGCCCCTTAACTCCCCAACCCATCTCTTCCGTCCGGACACTACACAGGAACTTGGATGCTAGGAGACAAGACTTTTCTGATTAAGTGGTTACTTTTTTTAATTTCTAAAAAGTTACTTTTTTGTAGAGAGTCGTATTAAGTGACTGACCATGCACTATATTTGTATATATTTTATATGTTCATATTGGATTGCGCCTTTGTATTATAAAAGTTGAGATGACATTTCGTTTTTTACACGAGATTTCTTTTTTATGTGATGCCAAAGATGTTTGAAAATGCTCTTAAAATTTTATCTTCCTTTAGGGAAGTTTATTTGAGAAAATATAATAAAAGAAAAAAGTGAAGTCTTTTATGTCTTAGAACCGATTATTTCAGAAAATGTAAAAAGCTCTTGGTGGAATTCGAATTACATATAATTTAGGAATTCAGAAATTGGCTCTTTTTACAAAGACAGCATTTTAAAATATCCATCAAACCATTCGTCAACACTCTATGAACTAAAAAGACTTACGTTTTGCCTAATTTACAAAAACTGATAAACTGTGGTCATTCTCTTTAGAGGATTTTAAAAAAATTGTTTAATGTCATTCAGTCCTTGTTTCATAGTTCCTTCTGAGAAGGACTGAAATCTTGACGCCCACAATTCCAGTTCCCTTACACATGAAGGGCATCTGCAGCCCGACTCCCTGAGGCAGCTACCAACATCCAAAGTACAAACATACTCAAGGCATAAGCCCTCTGCCTACAAGTGTTGGGGTCTTCATTAGTTACTCTGTCCTTAGATACAGCTAGATATCCCCTAGCCCCAGCCTCCAAAAGTCTCCAAAATGCCTCTCAGCATCCTCTTCAAGCAAGCTGCAAAGGTCAACAGATTCCTTCTGCCAAGGGACAGCTTGTTAGACTCCCAAGTGGAGCCCCAGCCTAGATGATTAACACCAGACATGTGTTTTTGATAAGTTTCTGTGCTTGGCTCTAATAGAGAAAGCATGTGGGGGCTGTGCTGGCAGGCACACAGGCCATCTTCCCCTTTTAATACAAACAGCAAGCGACCCCTTCGCTTGGTCATGCCCCATTTCCAGGCAAGATGTGGGCTCCAGATAGAAGCAAAAGGGTTGTCTCAGGTTTCAGCTCACATAACCCTCCTTAACAAGTCCTAACTCAAAGCGGACAGCTTTAAACTGTGCCAGGATCTGCAGGGAATTTCTTCCAAATCCCATCACAAAGGCTTGTCAGATTTTGTCAGATTTGGCCAGGTGTTTGACTGCATCCAGGTGTTGGGGAAATGAAAACCACGAGCCCTGCGAGACCAGACACATCAGCCGCGCTGTGGGTCTGGCCGGCGGTCCCTCCTCCCCCACCGCTGGCCAGTCCTTCTCCCTGCCCGACCCCTCCCGCCCGCCTCTCTCACCTCCCCCCCAACCTTCTCTTAGAAAGGCTTCTGGGAGGAGAAGGATGAGGCGGGAGAGATCAATCTTTGAAGCTTTCCTAACAAAGATAAAGCCAACGATTTTCTGTCTTGTTTCAAAAGCTTTACCTCTCCCCCGCCTGGCTCTGGCCTTTCCCACAGGCCAGTGTGGGGAGCAGCTCTATCATAGAAATAAGCTAGCAGACAGCAGTTGGTTTTCTCTTCCATACCTTCAGCTACCTTCAGCTTTAGCTCCAGAGGGAGAGGTTTAAAAGATACTTTTTTGAATTTGGCTCCTACTTGTCTTATTTTGTGTACATGAAAGGTGTCCAACACATCCTCTGCCAAAGAAACACACACACACACCCTTCTTCATTTTCCCACGTTTTCCCTTTTGTTTAAACACAAACATAATAACAACTGCTCCATTAAGACACCCGTGCCAAAGTCAAAAGCTTCATTTTGGTAAGGCTGTCCTCTGTCCCCCACTAGGAGTTGGTAACTCTCCTGGTAGAAATAATCTGGACCTCAGGGTCTCAACTTGGTTTTTAGTATATATTAATTGTACAAACATTTTCATACTTGTATGCAATGTACTTGGATCATATTCTCTGCCCATCACCCTCTCGTCTTCCTCCTGATCTCAGCTTTTATGAAAGTAATTCCTTTATGTTGATGTCCTTTAAAATTCACCAGGAAAATAACCCCAGCACAACTCAATATCAACTGGAGTTAAATTTCTGTGTCTTCCCTTATACTGAAAACGTGCATTAAAAAAAAAAAATCACCAAAAGTACATGGATATGGCATCTTCCTGGGGAAGGGGATAAATGGAAGGAAAATGAGTCATCATTTGTTCTTTTGAAAAGAACTGGTGGTTTGAAACAACACATCTTTTTTTTTACCCTAAGATTTGGGTTTACACTTAATAGTTTAGTAACGAGGCACTTGTTCCTGAACAATATGGGAAGAGAGGTGGACAGCCTAGGTCCTAAGGGGGACTTTCAGGCTCTGATAAGCCACTAAACTCACTGTGTCCCCTTGGGTAAGTCATTTCCCTTCTTTGGAACATTTCCAAGTCCATCAAATAAAAAGGACTTATTTGTAAGACACTGCCCCTCTAGCATCCTGGCTGTTTTTGGAGTCAGTAGGGTTGGGGAGAGGTGCAACATCAAAGAGGACCTCATCCTGTCCCCCTGGAGGTCCTGTAGGCCCTGCCTAATTATAGGCCCCGGGGCACTTCTCCAACTGGGCAGTGCTGACCTCTCTGAGGGATAAGGCACATCTTCCAGCTCTGTGTCCGGATGTGGCCCTCGGGCCTTGGCGGCCCTGCATCTTAGCCTCTCATGGGAGACCCTGGGGGCCCCACTCTCCATCCCTCCCCGCCCTCGGCTAGCTCTAGCCGCATCTGCAGATGGAAAGGCGGAGGTGGGGGGGGGGTCTCCTTAAAACTAGAGACCTCAAGCGGTGCATAAGGGAGACACTAAAGCTGGCCCCCTCCTTCTATCCAATCCCGCTCCTTCCCACCCTACGTGTTTCTGCAGTGGGGACCCGAGAGCTGAGCTGGACCCCCTCCTTGTCACCACTGTCCCGGGGAACCTGTCATTAAAGTCAATTAACTTTTCCCACACCCCTTGGCCGGTAACAACCCGCTGCTAGCTTCCTCCGGGCTCCTAAGTGCAACCAGATGGGCGGATGAGCTGCCCCCGCCGCGAGCCCGCCCGGGCGGCTCGAGGTTCCTGGGAGGCCTGCGGGGCCCGCAGCCGGGCAGGAGCGGGCCAGGGCGGCCACACCGGGCCTGCCCCGGCGGCCCTGCGGCCAAGGTGGCTTGCTTAGCAGGCCCGGCTGCTTTCTGGCAGGAAATGAATAGCTCCCAGATGAGCTCAGGCAACCTGAGAGGTCGTGAGAACGGCGCGAACCCCCGCCTGTGCAGCCGGCAGCCTGCCAGGCCGCGGGGGGAGCGGGCGGCGGCGGCGGCGGCGGCGGCGGGAGGCCGGGAGGCCCGGCGGGCGGGCGGCGGGGGCAGCGGGAGGAGGGAGCCGCTGACACACGAGCCCGCGCCCGCTCCCGCTGACAGGCAGGCCGCCGCCCGCGCCCGCCGCCTCCCCCGCTTCCCCCGCCCGGGGCCAGCGCCTCCCAAGCAGCAGGCCCAAGCCGCAGAGCCGCGGCCGCCCGGCCCGCGGGGGCCCGGGGTGGGGCCGCCTGCCTGCCAGTGTTTTTCCAGTTCCCCCGGTAGCTCCCGGCCGCATTTAGAAGCCGGGAAACTGGGCCGAGGCCAGTGTCAGGGCACCAGAGGGCCTGGTGGCCCGCAGGGCCCTGCCAGGCGCTAGGCCAGGCCCGGGCAGGAGTGGGCAGGCAGGGGCGGGGGCCCGGCCATGTCAGCCCACAGCGTCGTCCTAAAAAAAGACCTTGCCACCAGACAGCGACGCTGCACGCCCCGAGAAAAAGACTCGTCTTCCAAGCCCTGAGCACCTACTAAGCACCCAGTGCTCCCCGGCAGGCGCTAAGACCCTAACACAGATGGCCACACGGCCCCTGGCCTCACAGAGCTCTCTGTTTAACCACGAAGACAGCCAGACACACAAGTGACTCATCCCACGCTCAATGTGCTAAGTGTCAGAACTGAGGTTTAAACAAAGGACACCCAGGACAGAGAGGAATTCTGATTTGAGAAGAAACCAGGAAAGTTTTTAAGAGAGTTGGCCCTTGAAACCCAGGGGTGAAGACACAAGGAGAAGAGTTAGGAATAGGAAGGTGAGGGAAAACACAGAGATGGTAAAAATGTAGGTCTAGCTTGGTGAAATTTCAGCTTGATCATGGTGGCACTGGGGTTTGAACTCAGAGCCTGGCACTCTACCCCTTGAGCCACTCTGCCAATCCTGTGCTTATTATATTTAAGTGTTTTTTTAAAAGATACTAATTGTCTTAAAGTTTGGAATAAAAGGAAGGGGGGCTAAGTTGCCTGCCTTTGTCCTTGGTTTACTGCACACAGCCCGTGAGTTAGAATCATACGATCTGGCTCCACGTTGCTTAAGTTTTTGAGCCCGAGGCAAAATTATTTAACTTCTTTGTGCTTTTTTTTTTTTTTGAGGGGGTGGGAAACAGACAATGCTATGGTTCTGGGCCTGGCCTCGAACTCCTGGACTCAAGCTGTGGCAGACTCCTGAGTAGCTGGGATTGCAGACCTATTTCATGGCACCAACTTTGGGCCTCAATTTTATAATTTGTGTGGTCTGTAACTTAGGGCTCATAAGGGTGGAACCTCATAGGGTTGTGAGGATGAAATGAGTAAATTAGAATGGTGCTTGGCAGTAAGCTGGCAGTATATGTCTGATGCTATGATCCCTAAACAACCATAGTGAGGACGGCCACCAAATCAGAAAGTCAGCCGAGTCCTTTCCCACGGATCTCAGGGTCTACTTGTAATTGTACAGGCCACTTGGGAGAGGACCACAACTTCTTCCTTGTTTCTGAATTTCATGCATTGATCTGGTAATATTGGACCAGGTGCTTTGGGAATAAAGGAAGAAGAAAGGCTTGATTTCTGTAGCTATAAAAGTTACAGCCTGATAGACAACCTGGCTATCCAAGACAGTTGGGTAAAAAAATAATAATCACTCTGTGTTAAATGCTGTTAAAAAAAAAAAAGGGTATTACTCAGTGCTGCTACAAAAGACAATTATCTATCATAACAGGTAAATTTTCAGTCCACTGAATTCTGATTCATTTGTGACCATAGAAATTGCTGGCACAATCACTAATTAGCCAAATTCTACCTAAGAAAAGTTATTGTCAAATGTACCTGACTGGTAAATCACTTGCCTAGCATGCCCAAGGCCCTGGGTTTGATCCCCAGCAACACACACGCACATGTGCACACACATACACACGAGAGAGAGAGAGAGAGAGAGAGAGAGAGAGAGAGAGAGAGAGAGAGAGAGAGAGAGAAAGAGACTGCTATCATCTGAAGGAGCACAGTCACCTTGACATGGTCAGAAAATGTTACTGTTAATCAGGGAATATGGTTTCTAGCTCCCAACTGACCGCTATCTAGAGATGAACAGCAAGTCCCCTTTAAGTCTATGGGCTCCGGTTTCCCTGCCAGCAAAGTGAGAAGACTAGACCAGGAACTCTCTGAAGTCCTTTTGACTCTGCCTCTATAGGAGGCAGATTTCTGAACTTTCAACTAGTCTTTGGGACTATTTTACAACCAAGTATTTTCTTCTGCCTTGAAGGATGGGGAAGCTGAGACCTAAAGGATGAGCACCATTATAAGAAAACAGGCAACACATTAGATTCTTGGAGACCTGCCATGCTAGTGAGAATCCTGTTCACCGCATAGCACATCGAAGGCCAGACAGAATCTCACAGGATTCACTTGCTTATTTGCTACTAAGACCCCATCCTCTGCTGGCATATCAGAGCAGGGAGAGTTTAAATTACTACCATTTTCCTTCTTCATACTAAAATGTGTGTCCCCGCTCTTGTCATCTGCCCACTTCTTTTCTGAAAAGAGAATGTGATCACTGGTAATCAGGACTCTCTTCATTTACAAAGCATATTTCCCCAACTGGCTATGGTTTTTTCTCTAGTACATTTACTGAATTAAGTAAACTTACTGAACTAGTCTGGCTAAACAAAAATGTCTGTCTGAATTAGTGGGAAATCTAAAAATTAAATATCCAGGAGGAAAAGCACTAACTCTGCAAATACATGTAGTGAGTCTGAATTCACAGTTTACAAAAGCACTTGCTTTCATAAAACTAATGCATTAAAGTCATTTAAAGAATGTATTCTTTAAAGCAGTTAAACATGGCTCTGGTGATATTATTTATACTATAAATCCTTATAATAAGAATAAGAGGAGCCATGACTGCAGCCTAAGTAAATAATTAGAATCTAAATTAATAATAAGGCTTTACTGTAGCTATTCTATTTCTGGATATGTTTCCAGCTCTAAATTATCTTTAGCAGGGATCAATGCAATTTTTCTTTCCTTAAAATTGCAAATTTTGACTCAGTGAAAGCCACATTACTAAAAGAGCACTCTTTGTTTGAATTTTTTTCCCCCTCACAAATGTGTTCTGTTTTCATATTCAACCTACTTTGCTAATTTAGTCATTGATAGGAGACATGAAATTTATAAATCCAACTTACAAAAAACTCCGGCCTAGAGAAAGCTGATATGATTGACAAACACTACCCCAAACTTCATGTATTCTGCTGCATAGTTTCTCTTGATCAGATTTTTCCCCCTACCTGCATAATTACAAAATTTGACCCAAAGGGCATCAAACTGTAAAACAGGAATCCTATTCCTTAACGGAGCAAGGGGAGAGCAAATGCAAGATATCAAACCAGTATCAGAAGCAATGGTCACGTATGACGTTTAATGTATTAATGGCCACAAGAACTGTTTCTTGGGATGAGAAAAGGAAACATCTAGTATAAGCTTTTCACTTATTTCTTCTCCATTCTCATACATAAGGGTAAAAGTGGTTGAATCGTTTCCTCATTTCAGTGAATACCCAGTGGAGCTCTGGGGAGAGGGATAGGATACAAACCTTGAAGAAGGCTTCCCCACACCAGATTTGTAAAGAATCAATGCTCTGAGGACACAAAGCTATTCTCCCCTCTTTCTATCCATAATTATGACCCATGTGGTCATTTTCATGCAAATAGAGTCTTTCAGGATCAAACAGGTATTTCTCCTAAAATTCTGCATCAGTAGTATTATTGCTTTATTAAGTACCCATGGGATTGTCATTAATATTTTGCAGAGCAAAAACAAGCCTGTAAAAACATTATACAACTGAAGACTCCTGTTATTATTGTTTTGTTTTCTTGTTTTGGAGTTGCCAAAACATTGCTCCTCTTTCCTCATGTAAAAACTCGTCCTTGGGCCAGGCATGGTGGTACATGCCTTTGATCCTAACACCTGGGAGGCTGAGGCAGGAGGATGGAGAACTGGAGGCCAGCTTGAGCTACATAGTCAATTCAAAGCCCTGTCTCAAAATAGCCAGGTTCCGGTGACTCAGGGCCTGTAATCCTAGCTACTCGGGAGGCAGAGATCAGGAGGATTATAGTTCAAGGCCAGCCCAGGCAAATAGTTCTCGAGACCCTATCACAAAAATAGGACTGGTGGAATGACTCAAGGTGAGCCCTAGTTCAAACCCCAGTACCACCAAGAAAAAAAAAAAAAAAAGCAGACAAACAAACCACCAGTTCACAGTGCCATCTACTTGACTCTTGTTGGTTTCCTCTCCATCCTTCCCTCCTTTTTCAGGATCTGAGTCCTGTCCCTTTCTTCATCAGGCCCACTAAGCATTTGCTGTATTTGAATTTTTCACCTTTCTACCTTTTTTTACTCTCCTGCCCCGCTATAGTTTGGATCTGGGATTTCCGCCCGAAAGGGCCATGTATTAAGGGTGTGATGGCCAATGGTATTATTGGGCAGTGGCGGAAACTTTAAGAAATGAACTAGTGGGAGGTTTTAGGCACTGAAGCCCTGCCCTCAAAGGGGCTATTGGGGAATCTAGCCCTTCCTGTCTCCCTCACGCCTGGTTAGGAGGTGAATGGGTCCTCTCCACTACCCAGAAGCACAGGCCCAAAGCAATGGAGTCATGGACTGAAACCTCCAAAATTGTGACACAAAATAAATCTTTCCTCTTTAAGTGGATCGTTTTTTCAGGTACTTGGTAGTATAACAAGTGACAAACGCACCCCCAACAAATAAGCACATTCATTTCTGCACTCTTTAAGAGCCTCCCTGGGCCCTTTCTCATCACGCCTCACCACAAACACTTGAATCTTGCTCAGAGCTGGCACTGCCTTTCCTATCTCACCCTGTTCCTTCAACCACATTCACTCGATGTCCTGTTCTCTACTGACTTCCTGTGGTCAGGGCAACCCAGTGAACAAACCAGATGGTCACTTTCTGTCCTTTCTTCTGTCAACATTTGTTTTACGTGTTTGACCACATAAAAACTCCATTCTTGAAATTCCCTCCTTCCTTACCTACTGTGGCATCTCTTTCTTCTGAGTTCTTCCAACCCCTCTGGTGATTTCTCAATATCCACCATGGAATTCTTTCCTTCTACTTTCTATACATATCTCCTTTCTCTTGTCACTTAAGACCATACTACCTGGCATCTTCAATCCACAGTTCTTTCCTTAATTCCCAAACCATGGACTCAACTGTCCATGGGACATCTCTGCGTGGCAATCGGGATGTCTCAAAGCTCTGTGTATGACCCTGTAAGGTGCCCCACCCCAGTTTTCCTGAGCTCAATGTGTCTTCCTCAAACTTACCCCATCTTATCTTTACATCTCTCAGATCACCAGAGCCATTAGGCCTCCCTGTCTCATGACTATCAACCCCCATTGTCACTGCACTGGTGCAAGAATTTTGAGTTTTTACTTTTGTTTTCCCCCAGACCAGTCTCCTTGCCTTCCCTGCAATCCATGGACTGCGTTCCAGTCACTCACTTCAGTCCAAGCCATCATGTCTCTGCTAGAAATCTGCTTTCTTGCCAGGAGAAACTTGCATTTGAAACCTCCAGGGATATAAGGAAAGGATGTAGGGGGTTGAATATGGTGAAAATGTATGAAAATGGAAAAATGAGACCTGCTGAAACCATTCCAGGAATGGGGGAGGGATAAAAGGGAATGATGGAGGATGTGAATTAAGCTATGATATTTGTAAGAACTTTGATAAATGTCACAAATGTATCCCCAGAACAACAATAATTTTTTAAAAAGAAAGAAAAATAAACCTCGTGGTGGGCTCTCCTGCCTCATCCCCTGAAAGGAGGCCTCTCCTGCCCTGTCCTCCTACACTCAAAGCTGCTTCAGTGCCTGAGCCCTCTATACTCTCTGGCTTTGTCCTTTTGCACATGCTGTCCCTGGGCCGGAAGCCATTCTCTACCCAGAGACCTCCCACATTCAGTGTCCTTGGCTCAGGTCATCTGCTTCAGGAAGCTCATCCTGATGCCTCCCAGTCCTCTGCTCTGACCCCTTCCACCCTTCCTTCCCTCATCCTGGGGCATCTAATGTGACATACTCATTCTGGACTGTGGTGTCTGTTTATCTGACTCCATACTCCAGACTAGGGAAGTTTGGGAGGCAAGCACCATGTCTTTTTCTTGTACTCCCAGCACCTGGCACAGTGGCTGGCATGCAGAATCCATTCAGGAAGCTGGGTATTACTAGTATAGGAAGAAGGATGGTGAAAACAACTCACATGTGGAAATACCCGCAGGTTCACAAAATGCTGTCATTAAACATCATCTCATTTGATTCCAAAACCAATCCAGAAAGATAAAAAGAAGTCATACTGTCATGCTCACATCAAATGTGAATAGCTAGACTCAAAAAGGGTAGATGATTTGCCCACAGTGACCGCTAGAAAGTGACACAAGTGGGAGTCTCTGGAATCCACATCTCTGGCTGTGTGCACCATATTAAAGCTGTTCTCCATGATGACAGAGGTTTATTTGCCCCCAGCAGGCAAATAACAAATAAACCTAGTTTCAATATCTGTGTTCCATGCGCTTTTGCTGAATATATAACCAGAACTAATTTGTTCTCACGCCTGCTTTGCTGCCATAACACATGGGTGACTCAAATCTCAGAGAATGGGATCTGGAGGGAGTTCCCTCCTGTCTCTCAAATGGCATGAAATTAATGCAATCAAGTACAATCTTTTTTAAACATAAAGATTAATAATTAATGAAAATTAATTAGCAGGATTTTTCAAAATCAAAAATTATATAGAGATAATGTGAAAATAAACCCCAAACTCTAATAAGTAAGAAAAGTAGCAGGTTTTGAAGGTCCCATTTGTGAGACTGATTTGAAAGTCATCTGTTAATAAATGAATGAGTCACTCTGTAACCTACAGAAAGAAGCAGGTAAAAGTCATTAAGAGTTACAAGTGATTCCAAGCACCAGCTATAGGTAAGGTCACACCAGAAAATCCATAAATATAAGATGACCATTTGTGACAAGATCAGTACAACCTCTGTGAACCAAGTGTCCCTAGTCACAAAGCAGTCACTGACTTTCCAGATAAAATTGTTGGACTTTTCTTTCTGTTTGTGACTGGTGGTATTTTGTAATCCAGGGTTGCAGTAGATAAAAATGAACATTTAAAACTGAGGTATAGCTCAGTGGTAAAACACGTGGTTAGTATGTGCAAAGCCTTGATTTGAACTCCTGCAACAACAACAACAAAATTAAAGAGAGAGAGAGCATTTAGCCAGGCACCGTGGTATGCCCCAGTAGTGCCAGCAACCGAGGCTGAGGCAGGAAGATTGCTTGAGCCCAAGAGTTCCAGGCCAGCCTGGACAACGCAGGTAGACTCCCATGTAAAAAACAGAGCATCCAAAAGCTGGGCATGGTGGCACTCCTCTGTCATCCCAGCAACCATGGGAAGCATAAGAGAGGACGGTCAAGGTCCAGGATGTCCTGGGCAAAAAGCAAGACTATCTCCAAAATAGCCAGTGCACAAAGGGCTGGAGGTGTGGTTCAACTTTGTTTTGCTGTACTTCATGGCTTCAAGTATTGCCTCCTCTGTGAGGCTTTCCTGTCCACCCATTCCGAATTAACCGCCCCCACATCAGCCCCTTCTAACACACCATCCTAGTTAGTTCCTTCACAGTATTTACCGTGGGTTGACAGTCTTTGACTCATTTATTTATTTTCTTCCTGTGGTGGAATGAGAGCCTTGGCCTTGCCTGTTGTGTTGGTTGCAGACACTCTGGTGCCTGGAACAATGTCTGGCACAGAGCTGATGCTGCACCAGACCTTGGTAGATGAATGACCAGTGGCATCCACTGGGAAGTGTTTTGTTAGCTATGACCTGCATAGGTCCAGCATGGCCTGCATTTCATTCAGGTTCCTTGTCCTCAGTTCTATAGGAAGAGTAAGAAATGCCCTTTTTTGTTGTTGTTTTTTGATAGAACTGAGATTTAAACTCAGGCAGCCACTCTACCACTTGAGCCACACCTCAGTCCTGTTTGCTCTGGTTATTTTGGAGATAGAGTCTCGCTTCTTGCCCACACCAGCCTGGTCTGTGATCCCTTATTTTAAGCTTCCTGCCTTTGGGATGACAGGTTCGCCACCAACACACACAGCTTTTTTTCTGTTAGGATGAGGTCTCTTGGAAACTTTTTTTTTTTTTTTTGCTGAGGCTGGCCTGGAACCATGATCCTCCTGATCTCAGCCTCCCAAGCAGCTAGGATTACGGCTAGGACCCACAGGCACCCAGCTCATTTGCTACTGCTTTTAGGGTCACACAACTCCTACAAACTTCTCTATAGTTTGCAAAGCACTCTAAGTATTAAGGTGGAAGCCAAAAGTCATTCAATCCCTGTTTCCCATGTGAAGAAATGATGCATGACACTGGCTGGCTTTGCATCCGTGGGCTCCTTCCACAGACTTCTCTGAGTTTCTGCTTTGTGCTGAGAACCATGGGAGATGCTGAGATGAACAAAATGCAAAAGATCTTCTGGGAGTGCCAGTCTAGTGGGAACACAGACTGTAAAACACCTTAGAGAGAAAGTGCTCACAGCCATTATGCTAAGACCCCACCCAGATCTACCTAGCAAGGGGCAAGCCAGGACCAGAAACCTGGACTACACACTCTGACTCTAGGCCTTTTTCTGCTTCATTTTTTTTCTTCTCCTCCAATGTCTCCGCTTTGTATTTACTGTTACATCCACATAAAAGAACTCCCCAGGTCCCCCATTATCCTCCCTCCCTGCCGGTACTTAGCCTTCACATCTCAGTTTAGACTCCACCGCCTCAGAAGCCTGGCCTGGGCCTCCTATTCCTGGACTTCATTTTGTTGTTGCTCATTGTGTGCTTTCTGCCATCAGCATTTCTCCAGCTCACATGGTTCTGTGAACATTCTTCATGTCACCCTGCATCCTCAGGACCTAGTACAATGCCTGGCAAGCAATGGGGGCTAAAGAAAGTTCTGTTAAACCAGCAGGTAAGAAGACACATGTACTCAGCATGTTGGTACCACCCTGCACCCCTGTGCTAACTTTGTCATTGCTTTTCCTCCCCTCCTTCTGTCCTCTCCTTCCCTTTCCCACCTCCTAACTTCTCCTCAGATCCTGGGGCACCTGTTCACTTAATTAGGGCTCCACCAACACCTGCCTTCAGAAAAGTGCCTGGGGAGACCACTCACACTGTGCTTATCCACCACCAGTTTGGGGAATTCTAGTTTAATGAGCCCAGCCTTTTTCTCCCCAGCTAGATCCCTTCGGCAAGGACTAGGGAGTCCTCTCCTGCAAGCACAGATCAGTACCACCAAGCCACCTGTCCCTTCCCAGTTTACCAAGTGCTCTAACAGTATCCACTCACAGATGGAGACCAGGGTAGGGAAAAAGAATATAGGTGATACTTTTTTCTTGTCCAAAGTAGTTAGGCTACTTTACATACATCTTATGTATTTCTTTTACTTTTTTTTTTTTCCGTCGTACTGCGATTTAAAACTCAAGGCCTCATGCTTGCTAGGCAGGCACTCCACCATTTGAACCACTCTGCCAGCCTCTATATTTTAAAAAATGAATCTTTAACAACAACTTGGAGAAACTATTTCCCGCTTCTGAATGACAGTTATGCTGTAGTCTGCAGTCAGCTCAGCACAGCATTTATTTTCTCTTTTCCTGTATCTTGAGTGTCTTTGCTGAGTCTCTCACTGCAGCGCTGGCATGCAGAGACAATTGGCTGCTTTTCTCCGCATTTCTTTACTGAGATCAACCCAGCACCTGCCTGGTAGGTTGTAGCCACTCAGAAAACAGTTTTTGGCTCCTTGGCTTGTGCAACAGGTTAGTAGACAGCCCCAGGGCTTCTGCCTGAAGACGGTGGAGAAGACTTTCCTCCTTCCCCACCTGCCTGGCCTCGGGTTCCACTGATCATGATGGCTGACAAGTGTCTCTGACAAGTGTCTCAGTCTGTGAGTTCAGCATTCAGTCTTTCTTTTTTTTTTTTCAGTGCTGGGGTTTGAACTCAAGGCCTCACGCTTGCTAAGCAGGCACTGTACCACTTGAGCCACTCCACCAGCCCCTGAATTCAGCATTCTGAACTTGTCACTCCCCTACTCAAGAACTGCAGTATTTTTCTTCCTCTCTTTGATTCTAAGCTGCCCCCAAGACTGTTTTTACAAATAAAAGTTAGTATTAAGTGACACTGTGCCAGTTTAGGCCTAAGCCTTATGAAAGCTTGGGAGCTTTTGTTTTTGCACAGTGGCAAGCCCTGAGCCAAGATCTAAGGATTGAGCTAAGACACCAATTGGAGCAGCCACATAGAAAGAGGCCTCAAGGTTCTGGCTCAGTGTTAGAGTGCCTAGCATGTATAAGGCCCTGGGTTCAATGCTCAGCATATGTGGAGAGAGAAACTCTATCCATTCCATCATCCCAGCTGAACCCAGCTGCCACCACCAACACACCAGACATGTGAGGGAGCCATCTTGAATATTGCAGTTGGTGGAGTCCTAAGAAACTCAGCATGATTCAGAACCCAGTCACACACAGAATAATGGTTGGCAACACAATGGTTGTTGTTTTATGCTTATCAAAAGTGGACTTCTGCCAGCACCAGTGGCTCACACTATAATCCTAGCTACTCAAGAGGCAGGGAGCCAGAGGGTCGTGGTTCAGAGTCAACCCTAGGCAAATAGTTCATGAGACCCTCTCTTGAAAAAACTCATCACCTAAAAGGGCTGATGGAGTGGCTCAAGGTGTAGGCCCTGAGTTCAAATGTCAGTACCACCAAAAGAAAAAAAGTGGGCTTCTAAATAACAACACTAACCACTGATGAGACAAAGTTAAGATGATTACTTATCACAGTTCGGGAGACTACCACCTGGCAAAGCACTGGCAGTATATCCAAGAGAGAAAGGGAGATCACGATATATTGATGATTGGAAGTTTGTTTTAAGGCAGTCTTTCAATATGGGGACTGGATTAGGATTGGCAGAATTACAATGTAGCAATCCAAAATTGGTGGGAATGGTAAGGCAAGAATTTCAAGACCAGGGATTCAAAGAAACAAAAGGCACAAACTGGGTTGATGTTTTCAATGAAGAATTAATAAAAATTTCCTTTAATGAAGAATCGAACCATTTACATGGGCAGGAGACTCCTGGAAAAATAGCAATAGGAATGAAGACAGAGAAGTAACATGACGTCGTGTTAATATGGACAGTGAGATGTGATTTGTGTTCTAAGGTCCAGGAGTCACTTGGTTTTTGTTTTCAGGGGAGTAGGTTGTGGGATGATTTGTTACACGGCAACTAACAATCAAGACATTCCCGAAACCTTTAGCCTCTTAATGTTTCCATAATTCTCAATTCATTTTTCAAATACTTATTGTGCCCGTGTCATGTGCCAGTCACTGTGGTATGCATGAGTGGTGCAAAGAAGAATAAGATAGACCAGGTTCTTGCTTTCTTGGAGCATAAATTATCATCAGGTGGATATAGACAATAAATCACTGAACAAAATAAGACACAAGGTAATTTTAATACTGATGAAAAGAACACTGATAAAAGTAAAATAAGAAAGTGGGATGGAGCATTGTTGAGACAGAAGGATCAAGCTGTTTGAGAAACAGTGGCCAAGGCAGTCCTCCTGAGAAGACACCTGAGTTGGGTGCATCAGGGAAGGAAGCTCACAGGCAGAGGGCACAACAAGTGCAAAGTCCCTGAGGCAGAAAGGAACTTGGTGGACTAGAGAGCTGAAATATGGTGACCACAGTGACCATGGGCCAACTTGAGGCCAAAAAAGCTGGCAGAGTTCAGCTCACATAGGGTTTTGAAGGTCATGATGAGGAATTTGAATGTGAGTCTATGTATAACAGAAAACCCCTGGAGTAGTGCTGCCTAAGAGAAAAAAAATGTGCGTTGCATATGCAATTTTGAATGTTCTAATAGGTTAGTGACCTTGCCTTAACCTTGGGGAAGCTGAGGCAAGAGGACTGAGAATTTGAGGCCAACCTCTGCTATACAGCAAGACCCTTCAAATGAATGAATGAATGAATGTGAAAAGAAGCAGAATTTACTTTAATAATACAGTTCATTTAATCTAATCTGTCCAAAAGAGCATTATTTTGACATATAACCCATATACAAAAGTATTAATGGGTTATCTTACATACACACACACACACACACACACACACACACACACACTTTTTTTTTAAAGTAATAAATCTTTTAAATAGTTTGTAGAGTGCACTTACAGCACACCTAATTCAGAAATGTGGACTAGCCACATTTTAAGTGCTCAACAGACACCTGCGCTTAGTGGCTGCCATACTGGCTAGTCTTGCACGGGGGTGGGGGGCGTTAATGATCATCATCCTCCCAGGTATCCCAGAGCTGTCTTTCAGTTCTCCTTTTGCCTCATACCTCCCTGCCACCACCACACATCAAGAGCTGAGATAATTCCACCTAAAAACCTTCGAATCTGTCACATCATCTTTACACCAGCTCAAGCATCTGCAGTATTTTGCACATTGATTATTGCTACATGCTCTGAACTATGCTATTTGCTTTTGGTGTCCCTCCTCTAACCTCTTTCCATCAGCTTACTTGCATGTTCAGCTAAAGCAGAGCTTCCATTTTCCCCTCCTCTTCAAAATCCTCCATAGCTCCCACTGCCCACGGAAGTTCAAGCATTGAGCCTCCAAGACCCTTGACTAAACAGCCCACTTTTCTTCTAGACTCTTATCCCACTGCTCCCTTTGTATGACATGGATAAAGTCCAGGTAAGGTCGCAGCTTGGTCCACTTCATCACACTTAGCCTGTGACTTGTGAAAGAAATGAAAAGTTCTGCAATACTATTTTCCTAAATTTTCTTAAACACAGAATACTATAGTCAAACACTGAAAGCTTTCAGAATTTGTTTGTTTCTTATTGTTTCCTTTAATAATAATGATCTTCTCTGAAACACACACACACACACTCACACACAAACCAAACCCCAAAAAAGTGTTTTTTAGCCAGATGTGGAGGCACACACCTGTAATCTCAGCTCTTGGGAGGCTAAAGCAGAAAGACCCTAAGTTCAAAGCCAACCTGAGCTACCAAAAAAAAAGAAAAGCTTTATATTTTTATTTGCACAGTGTTTTTCTTTTAAAGCTAGTTCTAGTAATCTACAACATTTGGATATGAGATACCTATTTATTGCTTGATTTCTTAGTTTCATCCAAGTAAATCTCTAGCAAAAATAATGCAAGAAAATGTTCATAACTAGGACATGTGTGTTTCTGTATGAAATTTTAACCTAAAGTATACTTGTATTTTGAGTAACCAGTACCATTACTTGAAATTACAAGAAACACTGTAGGATGTTACAAATGTAGTCTGGGAATCTCTAAAATTCTCTTTGACTTTAGTTATGACCTTGCAAGAGCATCCTAGCTGCCATCTTGAAGTATGGAAGAAGGCCTGGTGTTTTCTTTTCTCCTTAGTTGAAACATTTAACTAACTGGATATATAATTATTGTAGACTCCACTGCAAAAGAGTCATCAATAAGAAATTCAGATGATATCCACATGCCAGAACATAGTTCTTGACTATTTATGGATGTGGGATTTTTCACTCCTAAATTAGACTGAAAGTGAATCGAGTCATAAATTGTTATTGAAGGAAGCTTGCACTTAGATTTCAGAAAATAAGTGTTAAAAGGCAAGGAGTTCACAAGTGTGATCCAATTGGAGTCCCATTCCTTATGTTTTAGCTACCATCTTGATTTGGCTTGTTTAATTTGGCTTCCTAACCTTCTTCAGTCCTTTGCACATATTTGATAACAAGTGAAGATCTAATAGCAAACACTTTTTGCTTGACTAATAGGCACAGAAAGCCTGTGCTTCTCCTTTCCAGACTACCAGTTCAGGTGCGAAAATCTACAAAGATCATAAAACTCATAGCTCCCTAGGCTGCTAGAGAGTTTTGTTCACCATCTTTTTTACCTCCTCCCAACACTACACTCTTTCTGAGTACCTAGTGTGTGCTCTGACTGTGAACAGAGTAGGAAATTCCCAGATTTCCAGAGTCTCTGGGAATTTAGGTATAAATAAAGAATTAAAAGAAAAACAGGGGCCTCCTGGAGAGTTCAACAAAATGAAATGTTTCTAAAAGGGACAGAGATTCCAGGTGGCTCATAGGTCACCTGGAATAGAGGATGGGTTAGAAGAGCCCAGGGACTGGGTGTGATTCAGATGGGGGCTGGGGTAAGGTGGGGGCGCAGAGCCAGGCCAGGTCTAACAGGTTTCATGAGCTGATAGTCATTGCCACCAATCTTTATCCAGGAAAAAGTGTCTCTTTAAGTCCCCTGCAGGGGGCAAGGTGGAACCAGCAATATCTGACCTGAGATAGGCCCTGCCCCAAATCACTGTGACCTTGGCAATGTCACTGGCCCTTATTTAAAAATGGGAGCATTGGTGCATGTGGTTTCTCCAGTGTAAGACCAGGATCCCCTGAACAACAATCCAATAGGCCTTCCCTTGCATGGGGTCAAACTTTGTGGACATTGTGGGCTAGGGAACTCTTATGCCAGTTGCTGCACTTGTAGCTGATGGGTATGGTCTCTGAGTTGCAGATATACATGTTCTACCGCAAGACCCAGAATGCCTTAAAATCTCACATGTCCACTCTAATTCCTAGCCTTTTCAATCCTGATCTCCCCTCCTTTTCTCCCTGTATTCCTCTCTCTGATTGGTTCGTGTTTTCATCATTCATTCATTCAAGGAATACTTCTTAAGTACTAGCACTATACTGGGTACCAAGACCTATCCCTGACCTTGCCCTGGGGTGAAGTTGCTAAGTGGAAAGGGAAAAGACAAGGCAGGGAGAGGCCTGGAGGCTGGGTCAACCTACAGGTCAGGCTGGTCTAGGAACCTGGTGTTCAGCCCCGACCCTGGAGCTGCTCAAGCTCTCCCACCCAGAACTGGGGGGAGGGGCTGTCCTGCTGTGTGGGCTGCATGCAGCTGCCCTTGGCTTTCTGGATTTTCTCCAGATTTCCTGGAGTGAAGGGTACGGGTGTTATAGTCGGGAGAGTCCTGTCACACCTCTGACTCAGCATTTCCAAGTGAAACTGTGAGTCCCTCCCCTACATCTCTCCTGTCCCCTCAGGCTTGGGAAAACTCCTCTCTTTCTCTCACCCAGTAAATAGTGGGAGAGGCGGGGTGGGGTGTGGTGGGGGTTAAGGCCCCAGGCAGTTGGAGTAAGGCCTCTGGCAAACTCAGTGGGTAGTTGAGTAATCTGCACTTCTGAGGTCAGGTTACCTGACAGCAGTTGGTATTTCTGTCCCCTCCCTATGGCTTCATACTTGCTATGGACTGGAATGGGCTGTGGTGAAATGGGGTCCACCTCAAGGGAGGCAAGGCAAGCTCCCCAGGCCAGTGACAGATGGGTTGGCCATCCCCCTTCCCCTCCTCCTCCCCCCTCCCCCGCCGCCCCCAGTCTCCCTACGGCAGTCACCTTTTCCTTCTGTCCTTGGCGAGGTCACATCTTACCACATTCTTGTTTGACCTGAAGAGTGTTCATTTACAGAGGCGGTGAAGGCAGGAGGAGGTGAACAGGGGACCCAGAGCAGCCAAACTTCTGAGTGAAAGAAGAAAAATTAAATTGTCAAGTTGGCATGCAGAGGACTGTTGAAAGGCCAAAAGGAATTAGGGTGACAGTGGGCTGGTGGTGGGTGGAGAGAATGTGACTGACTTATAGTAGGCTGAGAGCTAAAAGTTCCAATCTTGCCTCCCTCTCCAAAGCTCAGCCTGACTCTCTCTCTCTCTCTCTCTCTGTCTCCCCACCCCATATTCCTTCCTTTTCTCTCTTTCATTCCTTCCTTTTCTCTCTTTCATTCCTTCAGTGGTTCTCACTCTCATTTGCCAAGGTTTTCAGGTCCTGGAATTCACTTGAGTCCTGCTGTTAAGTTTTCCTCCCCACTGCAGGAATTTCACTAATAAATCACTGAGAACAGAGCTGTCCTCACAACAGATAGCGTAGTTTCTGCTCAGCCTCTGAGGCCTTGGACAGGCTTCTGAGAAGAGCCCTTGCCTAGTTACAGGCACAAACATGGCCCTTCCTTTCACAAACACTAGACACTGAGGATCCCTGAACTCCAGGCAAATGGGCCTCGACCCAGAGGGCAAGGGCAAGGCTGTGTGCAGGCGCCCCCTCCTCACTGGGGCTGGCCAGCCGGAGCACAAGGTACAAGGCTCCCTTCCCAGCGGACCAACCACTTAAACCAGCGACCTTGAGAAAGTTATTTTAGCCTCCCTAGACTTCCTTTTCCCTGTTTTTAAATAGAATAGAGATTTATGCTGCTTAATTCACAAAGAAACTGCCTGGAAAAAAGACTAATTTGCCGGAAAGCATTTTTTTTGGCTTCTTTAGAAGAACACAGGGTTCTAGGAAACGAACAGACAAGGTACACATGGACACACATGTGTGATGCACGGGCTTGTCCACACATTCACACTGCGTCCAGTCAGGTACTGGGCAGCAACCCCCTGGTTATAGGGATGCTGTGTACACTGCTGCGTCCCCTCTAATGTCCCATTTGCACCAAAGTTAACGCTCAATAAATATTTATAGAAGGAATGCACCAGGCAATATTTGTCTGTGTCCCTGCTTTGCCAGTCACTGTGCTCAGAGCTTAATGACAGTCTTGCTCAACATATACAACCAATATAGAGCACTGACGGGTGCCAAGACAGCAGAGTGGGGTGAGCAGTGAGTATCTTCCTGTACACAAAACCCTGATGCCACAGGCACAGTCAGGGAACCACAAATTGTTCCTCCTGGCTTTACCATGAGGAGGAGACAGAACATCAGGGGATGAATAGGAAAGGGGAGGGCCCCGGGTAAGGAGGACTGGGTCTTGTAGGTAACATGGACCTATTTCCAAGTAGTTCCCATCCTTAATTTCAACATTCTTCCTAAACTCTTAAAACTTAGTAGTTTACTTTCTCTCTGCTGATTGAGAAGCTATGTATACATATACAGGCTTATGGATGTAACTCTGAGACATCCCCCATGCCTGCCTCCACATCAGAGCACATGAGTTGGAAAGTATTACCTAGGGTGACAATATACTGTAGTATCTACCCTGATTCATTTTGGGGAGTCAAAAGGGTTATTAACAATAATGGCACCCAAGAACTAAACAAGAACTAGGGCTATTCTGAGCACACCAGCACATCTGATCACTCTAGCTAAAGATCTTGGGTTGCCATGGAAGGATTTTATAGAGGTCAATGGTGTCAGATTCACATTTTGGAACTGAGTTATACACTCTCATTCTAATTTCTTCTAGAATAGGACTAAGAGGCTAAGGATGGTTTTGATGGTCTCTGGGGCCTTTCCAGCCTCAGCATTCTGTAAATCTATTAGTTAGGCATTTGAATGATGAGAAGAATTGGATAGAATGTAACCTCGAGGAAGTTTTGAAGGTGGACTGCAATTCATCCTAAACCATGAAGATCCATACCAATATCCTGTTTTTAGGCAAAACCCAATAAAAGTGCCCAAGAAAAATACTCCCAAGGAACCTCTGCTCAGCCACCCATCCAGGAAGGGAAAGGTGATGCCCATGAAAACATTCCATTGAAATTAAAGTCCAGTTTCCAATCAACTCTCCCACAGTCTTAGCCCTCTCATCCTCTCTCCTCTTTCCTCCCCTCATCCTCCTCCCACTCCAATACCAGGCAGGTAAATGTGACTGACTCTGTAAAAGGATGTAAGCACAAGGTGGCTAAGTTAGTGCTACTGGTTCAATTCTCAAATCTTTCCTGTCCAGTTTGGAAATGCAAGGAAGTAGAATAGCCAAACACTTTTGGGAAAAGAACAAGTTGAAAGACTTAGGCAATTTGATTTCAAGAGTTATTTTAAAGTTACAGTGATTAAGACAGTATGGTGTTGTGACAAGGACAAATAGATCAAATATATAATTGATTGATTTTTTTGACAAAGGTGTAAAACAATTCATTAGAGAAAGGATAATCTGTTAAATTGTGCTGAGAAAATTGATAAATAATGAAGATTATAAAAAGAATTTCTGTCTATACTTCACATAATATCCAACACATAACCCCAAATGGATCTTAGACCTAAATGTAAAAACTTAAGCTCTAAAACTTCTAGAAGAAACATAAGAAAAAATCTTTGTGACCTAGGATTTGGCAAAGCTTTCTTAGATGCAAACACCAAAAGCACAGTGCTATATGTTAAAACAATTAATAAATTGAGAACTTCTTTTCAAAGCACATGGCTTTAAGAATAAGAAAAGCATTAGAGGAAAAAAAAAAGAATCTGGAGAAAGTATTTACAAGTCACAGATCTGATAACGGAATTGTAACCAAATTAAATTAAAACCAATCTTAATTTATTTTGTACTGTTATAACAAAATACTTGACTGAGTAACATATAAAGAAAAGAGGTTTATTTGGCTCACGATTCTGATGGCTGAAAAATCCAAAGAGCATGTCACCACACTCACTATATCACAATATGGTGGAAGGGGACTGTATGGCCTGCAGCAGGGGCATACAAGTGAGAGAGGAAGCAAGAGAACACAGATGACCAGTTTTATTCTTTTATAACAACCCATTCTCTCAGGAGCTAACCTGGTGTCTTGAAAGCTATATTAATCCTTTCCAGGAGTTGAGCTCCCATAACCCAATAGGCCCCACCTCTTAAAGTTTCCACCACCTCAACCCTGCCACACTGAGGATCAAGTACCCAGCACATGGGGCTTTGGGAGACAAACCACATCCAAAGCACAGCACAAACCAGTTACAAAATGGGCAAAAGATTTAAACAGCCATTTCATCCAAAGAAGCAAAGAATCCAGGAATCAGGGATGGGGGGATGAGGAGAGCAGTGAAGGGGGGGATTCAAGTACGATATATTTGATACATTATAAGAACCTTTGTAAATGCCACAATGTACCCCCACCCAGTACAAATAAAAAAAAAAAAAAGAAGCAAACAAAAAGGTGCGTATCATTGGTCATTAGGAAAATGCACATTAAAATCACAAGGAGACACAAACCTACTACAGACCCACTAGAATGTCTAAAACTAAAAAGACTAACCATGACAATGATGTGAAGTTACCAGTACTCTCACACACCACTAGTGAGAATGTAAAATGATAGAAACTATTTTGCAAAACTGTTTCTCATGCCTAACATCTGATCCAGCCATTCCACTCATAGGTGTTTACCCTGGAAAAATGAAAGCATGTGTCCAAAGACTTTTACATGAGATATGCAAAGCAGCCTTATTTGTCCTACTGAAAAATTGGAAGCAATTCATCCAAATGTCTATCAATAAGTGAACAGAGCCAGGCATGGTGGTGCACACCTGTAATCCCAAGGCCAAACCTGGGCAAAAGCTTGAGCCTTCATCTGAAAAACAAACTAAAAGCAAAATGACCGGAAGTGTGGTTCAAGTGTTAGGGTGCTTGCATAGCAATCTCCAGTACCCCCCAAAATAACAATAATAATAATAATAATAATAATAATAATTAAATGGATAAGCAAAATGTGGTATATCCTTGCAATGTATTACTACTCGGCAAATAAAATGAAATAAACTATCAATATAATTAATCCATGTGTTCATGATGCAATTAATGATGGGATATGTTCTAAGAAATGAATTGTTAGGCAAACATCATAGAGTGGACTTGTGCAAACTAAGAAAACTACAGTGTCACGAAGCAATTCATCTTACGGGACTACCATTTGCATGTAGTCTGTCGTTGACCAAAACATCTTCACGTAGCACATAACTGTATGACAATATATATGAATCTCAAAATAATCATGCTGAGTGAAAGAAGCTGGAAAAAGAAGAGCACATCCCTCATGATTCCATTTATATAAAATTCTATAAAATGCAAACAAATCTGCAATGACATAAGGAAAGTCAGGGGTTGCCTAGCAACTGAGGGACAGAGAGAGATAGGATGCAGAAAGGGCCAAGAGGGATCAGAAAGGGACATGAAGAAACTTTTTTTTCCTGATCCTGGGGATAGAACCAGGGTCCCATGTATTCTAGGTAGGTGCTTTACCACTGAGCTATATACCCCTAGCCATAAGAAAACTTTTGAGGGTGACAAATGTATTCGCTGTCTTTTTTTTTTTTTCTGGGACTGGAATTTGAACTCAGATCTTTCCCCTTGCAAAGCAGGCACTCTACCACTTGAGCCATGCTTTCAGTCCATTTTGCTCTGGTTATTTTGGAGATGGGGGAGGGGCGGAGTTTCTCATGAACTATTTGCCTGGGGTGGCTCTCAATCCTCCCCGCTCCTCTCACTGCCCCCATCTCAGCCCCCTAGGGTACCTGGGATTACATGACAGAGCCACCAGCACCTGGACGTGATATTTACTGTCTTAATCACTGTCTTGATTGTAGTGATAGTTTTATGAGTGTGTGTATATGCGTGTGTGTCAAAACATCACAGTGTACATTTTATGTGCGGTTTATTTATTTTGGTAGTACCGGGGTTTAAACTCAGGGCTTTGTGCTTGCTAGGCAGGCACTACTGCTTGAGCCATGTCTCCAGCCCTTATGTACAGATTATTTTAAGTCAATTATATCCAAATGAAGCTTAATTTTAAAAAATAGTTGTAGTCTGTCATCTAGAAGTTCAGTCTTGGATTCACTTAAGAGACACTACTCAAAGAAGTGAAAGGTTTTTATTTGTTTTGTTTTAACATGGTCTAGCCCAGCATTCTCCACTATCACCCAGTACCTACTGTAACTAATTCACAGTGCTCTTAAGCATCCACACCTGCTGTTTGACCATCTGCATGGGACAGGGGTCAATAAGTCTAGTTTCTTGAGGCTTGCACTTTGGAATTGCAGTGGCCATCTGGGATGGGACTGATTCACAAGACCTCAGAACTACAAAGGGTCCTAGGGGGTCTTCTGATCCAACTGGTATGGCAATCTCTCTGCTTTGTAGTAATCATCACCTAGTCTCTGACAAGTTCTTTTGGGAACTCCCACTGGGCACCAAGCCTGCCTTCAATCCAATGGGAAGGCACCAGGAGAGCACAAGAGGAACCTGTGCTATCCTGAAACCCAACAGAATCCTTCCTTTCCATGTGGCCCTTTAGAAAGCTTAAATTTGGGTGTAAATCAGTTCCTTTAAATAGGCAAATGTATTTCCTTTGACTTTCAGTGGAGAAGGGTTGAACTGAAGGGAAGATGGATAGATTCCATAAGTGGGACTTGAGTTTGCCAGCAAATTCTTTTTTTAAAAAATTGCATTTCTGACTGATGAGTTATTTCAGTTTGGTTGGAGTAGTTTATATGTTAATTGGCTCTGATTTAATCTGAGGACACCTTTTAATATTTCAGTGCCTTTGCCTTCTCAATCTTGTACAGTCAGGACCTAGAGCCTGGGTTCTCTCTCCTGAGTAACAACAAGGCTCTTAAGAAGTTTGGGTTTTGGGAAAGAAAAAAGCCCCATGAAGCAGACCAGGAATGTATCCTTTTTGCTGCTCCTTGACACCTTTTCCAGCCTGGTGATCTCAGCTCCTTCTCTAAAGAGAGTAATTCTTTAAACTCTCCACTGTCCACTGGGTTTGCTTTCAGACCGGAGCTGAAACTCTTCCTCCATTCGAAGTTTATCAGACAGATCTTCAGACTTTTTTTTTCTTCCCAAGGAGGATGTTTACAAAGGACTTCTAGCACTGCCAAAAAAAGAGAGAACGGGAAGATAGGGTTTCTGAAAGGCAGTTTCAGAGGCAGTGATATTTAAACACTAAAGAACCTTTCTTTGCCTTCTAAGTTGTTGTTCAAAGACCAGTGGTGGACAGAACAGATAGCCACAGGGGTGAACAACTTCCTTGTGGACAGGGTCCCTCCTAATCCCTGGAGCCAGGGAACCTTGCCTGTTAGGTTAAAGCCTTCCTCTCACTTACTGCCCAGCTGGAATTACTCCAGAGATTAAAGGCCAAGTTCCATTTTCCACACTACTTCTGCTTCCTTTAGAATCATTTCATTTCTCCAAAGGGGGAAGGGCACTTATTAAAAGATGTCTTGCTTTGTAACAGTGTCACAGCTACGTGACTGTGTGACAGTTGCATGTAAGCATTAATTTATCTTTTGGGGAGGGGGAGTTCCACTGTATCTAATCAGTTCTGTAATACAGGCATAAGGCATTCTGAGTACGGGTTCAGTAATAAAACATTTTGAAATTATGTACCTGTTAAGGTGTTTACAACTGTGAAAGCCCCAGATGTAAAAATCTACATGCATTTGGTTAATTAGGTCTGGATTCATTACATGAGACATTTTCCCAGATATTCAAATATATACCAATACCTAGTTAGCTCTGGAGAACAACTTCAGTTAGCAAATCACTTTGGGGATTTTCTTTTTCTTTCTCTTTTACTTCTAGAAAAACAGTCCTTCTGCAGCCAGTCTCGAGGAACAATTTTTCTCTCTGATAAGGATGACTTCATTTTATCCCAGTAAAAGACAGGTTTTCATCATCATAATTAAGCAGAAGAGAAATGATTCCCAGGGAGCTGCATGACAAGTTGTGTAATTGTACTTAATTTTAATTAACAAGCTCCATTTTTGAATTGTTAATCTCCATTCCTTTCATTTTTGTCAAGACTAACACTAAATGGATTTCAACAATGAGCTTCCCCGCCTTCAATGAACTATTACGTGGCAAGTGTCTTATAGAGAAGAAAATGAATTTGGCCTGTTTTTTTAAAGCTGAAGTTTTCCACTGTAAGGAAGAAGGACTTTGTTATTCATGACAGCCTCTCTGTGTGATGACAAAGGAATCCTCAAAGGGACCTTCTAAAGAGTCCCCTGCAAGTGAGTGGGGTGGGTGTTGGGGCCAAGTGTCTGGAGGGTGACATGCAGCAGGATATTTCTGCAGGGAATCAATACATAGGGAAATCATATTAGGTGCAAAGCTCTAGCCTTTAACTTATGGAACATATCCACATGAAATAAATGGGAACCAAAAGTTAAGTTTCATGGTCCTGGTTTCAACATAATGCACATATAACCTTTTAAAATTATTTTTAGAGCAGTTTTAGGTACTAGAATTTTTTTTTTTTAGGTAGTGCTCTACCACTTGAGTCAAGCCCTCAGCCTGATATTTTTTTGTTTTTTTGAAAGAAGAAAAAAACGCATGCTTCAACATATTGCCAAGAAAAAACTTCAGGAACAAAGAGTAAGATTACCGAGATCCTGTAACAGGCTTCATCCATTCAAGTTACTTCCAGCCACCGCTGGGTGGTGGTATGATAGAAACCTTCCTCCCCCAGTGAACTGACCTCAGACCTCCTCCACTCTCTGACTGCTGATGTCACTGTGTGTGTGTGTGTGTGTGTGTGTGTGTGTTGAATCAATAGAACACTGTCCTGATTAAATGTGGTCTGCAGCCATCACTCCAGAGGGTATTGTTCTGCCCTTTTCAATCAACAATTTTCAATCTAGGGGACACAGAGGTAGATTAGGAGATCACTACGGAGCATATGGTTTCTACTGTAGTCCTGGACTTGAGTTTTATTACACCAGAGGATATGCATAATCAGTGCAAGGGGATGAAATGAAAGTTTCCTAATTAAGCTTTAACCCTGCATGGACTCTCCATGGCCCCACAGAAAATGAGAAATCTTAGGGTCACCTCGTATAAAGGGTCCCATCCTTTCATCACCTACATCCCTTCTGAGCTACAAGTTTTGAGATGCTTTTGTCTACCAACATGCTACCCTTATTAAATTATAATAACTTTCTCATTTTTCATTCATCTAAATCATTAACAACAGCAGTTACCTTTTACTGAAGGCTTACTATGAGCCAGCCCCAAGGACACTCTGAGGTAGAGGTGATTGTCCTTTTGTTACACAACAGGGCATTGAGGTTCCCAGAGATCAAGCAATTTCACCAAAGTCCCATGGATACGAACTAGATAAACACAGGCCTGATCCTACTTCTGTCACGTGATTCTTCACAATTCTTTTTGTCTGGGTAGTACTTCAGTCCTCAGCATTACCACACAGAAACAAAGAAACAAGGTACCTTGATCAGACTGGGTAAATGCAGGAGTCCTGCTAGACTCTTTGAAGTATTGACAATTGCTCACAGACCTCTCATCCACTGTGCCATTAACACTTCTAACCATCTCTGGAAATCTGTGGGTTCAGGGACAGAAGATTGCCTGCTAAGTCCCAAGACATGAGTACAAAGAGTAGGGTTCCCAGCCTCTCTGCTGGTGGTGATGCTGGGAAAGAAGAAATAGCAGATGGGCTCAGGCAAAACATAGCTTTTCTCCTCTGCAAAATTACTTTCCCTAGAATTCAACTCCTTGCTGTTTCACCCTCTACTAACAAACATCAGAGAATTCCAATTTCTTTTTTTAAATTCCTTCAGTTGTGTGATGTTATTTCCACATGATCTGATGTCTCCAAGATTTTGGAGAAGCCACCTGCTGACTGCCTCTTGCCACTTTTGAAACAATCTGGGATCTGAGCGTACTGACCAAGGAATACAAAGAGAGAGCAGCCCCATCAATCATTAGTGACATTCTGAAGTATGCGTTCTCATACTTCTGGGTGGGGATGGAGCTGGAGAATAGGAACATTTACATAGATTTTACTGGGGTTAAAAAAAAAAGAATTAGAGCCCAAATTTATTTATTAATTTAATTACCTTTATTAAATAATAAATAATAATTACCTTTAATAAATAATAATTCAGTTTCTCATTTTCCATTGAGAAAGTTGAAACATTGAAAATAATATCTGAAGAGTATGAACTTAGCTTCTCCCTTAGGTAAAAGGGCTTAAGAACTTCTGCCTCTGTTGACTGTGAGCTGCTGATGGCTGGCCTGAGCTTATTCATTCCTGTGACTCCTTGGTGTCTGATATACAACTTGGCACACTGGCATATTAAGGAAATATTGGCTTAATTGGCTTTATTATTAACAATAAAGCCCAGAACCTCCAGCATTGGCAGAAGAAAGAGACTAGGTTAGTGGGGACAGGTGGGGGGCATGGCGGGGGGCAAGAAGGGGGTTGCAGAGGGCAGTGAAAGGGATCTTCTCTCCTTGGAGTCTTCTGAAGCCCACTACATCCACCTCCATAGTGGTCTCAGAAAGAGGCTGAGCTTCCAGTGACATGTTGGCTTCAAGGACCTCTCTAGGTGAAGTCTGGAGCCTGCTGAAAGGAGGCATGAGTGCTTAAAAATAATTCCAGCAAGGAAACACAGAAAACTGCAGGAGGGAGGTAACTGAGGGCTCCAAGTGAGGCTGAGAGCCCACGGTTGCATCTCATCTGCTGTGGCTCACCCCGGGGCCCTTTCTCTGCCTCTGTGTATCAAAGAATACATACCCCCAGCAGGGCTGCCTCAGAGTTCTAGAATCCTCCACGTCCACAGTGCAAAGACACGGCTCACAAGTGACTTGCATCAGAGTTGAGCCTATATTTGTAGAATACAATTAAAAATATTTCTGTCAAACTAAAACAAGAAATAATATGCACATTCAATCGAGTTATACTATGTTATTAACACATCAGAAGCCAGTAACATGGAAGTCTGTAACTCATTTTAGAGCTGACCTTAGCAAAAAAAGTTTGTGCTCTGTGTGTACTTGAGGAGTGTCCTCTGACAGCAGTGTCACCCTCAGGACAAACTTCCCATCTGCAACCTGGAAGGATGCATCAAAACACAGTGCACAAATTCATTAGATGCAGGCTATGATAACTGTAGACTGTAACTCATAGTCTACAACTTCAAAGTTTTGTTAGTCAAAACAATCTCTTGTCGAATTTATAATAAATGTTATAAATTTGAGTGTATAAAATGAAGGCAGGCCTGCTAAACACCACTTTTATTTGTTTCATGTACTGGGTTCCATATGAAGTCTGCAGTATTAGACTTCAGTTTTAAAAAAAGACTTCTGAGTCTCAAGATGTTGGAAAGCCTTTCCCTAGACCATTACAAAGAGCTTAGAAGCTGAGTATAGTAGTGTATACCTATAGTCCCAGTTACTTTAGAGGCAGAGGATGGCTTGAGCTCAGGAATTAGAGACAAGCCTGGGTTATATAGTGAGACACCTTCTCAAAAAGGAAGGAAAGGAAGGAGGAAGAGAAAGAAAGAAAGGAAGGAAAGAAGGAAGGAAGAAAGAAAACAAAGCAAATAAGAAAGGTTAGCCCTTTCACCTGTTCCCCAGCATCCTGTCTACCCATAGACATGTCCTGTTGCATGACTGCATAGAAAAACTCGGTCTCCAGGTAACACAGCCTAGGACCCACTTGAGCTGGGCTGGTGCAGGGTAAGGAGGTAAGAGGCCATGGAAGCTCACCCCACTAAGGTCCCAATTCAAACTCATTAAGTCCTTTGTTGACTCCCCATTTCTCTCCCTTGTGATTTCTTTGGGTCTGAAGAGCCATTGTCCCCCTCTGAAGCTAAATACTGCTCTGAGTGAGTCTAGGGTACAGCTGTGTAAACTGAGCAGGGTCAGTCACCAGACAGGCTTTGTGGGATAATTTTTTCACACCCAGAAGCCCATGACTGCTGAGATTATTGGACAGTTTCAGGACCCTCTCACTCCATTCAGGCTGCCATAACACAATTCCATACCCTGGTGGCTTATAAACAACAACTTTATTTCTCACTGTTCTGAGGGTGGTCCAAGATCCAGGGGCCAGCAGATTCAGCGTCTGGTGAGGGCTCTCTTTTTGGTTTATCTAGTTTCTTCTCCTGGTATCCTCACATGGTGGAAGGGAGATCTCTGGTTTCCTTAGCCCTTATAAGACACTAATCTTATCCATAAGTTCTCTGCCATCATGCCCTTTTGCTATGGTTTGAATGTTTACATCCCCTCCAAAATTCATGTTCAAACTTAATCCTTAATGCAATAGTATTAAGAGGTGGGTCCTTTGTTTAAGATGTGAGGGCGTGGCCCCCATTAATGAGATTAATGCCTTATAAAAACCCTGGAGAGAACTAGCTAGGCCTTTTCACCCTTCCAATTTCTTCCACTGGAGAACAAAGCAACAAGATGCCATGTTGGAAGCAGAAAGCACCCCTCAACAGACACCAAAACTGCCAGGGCCTTGATCTTAGATTTACCAGTTTCCAGGAATATGAAGGGGGAAAAAAGTCTATTCTTTATAAGTTATCCAGTCTCAGGTATTGTGTTTTAGCATCAGGAACAATCTGAAACCTAGTTACCTAACAAAGATCTCACCTCCTAACACCACCACATTGGGGGTTAGGTTTCAGCACATAAATTTTGAAAGGGCCCAAACATTCAGCACATAGAAGGGCCAAAGGGCCCTTCCAAGTGATCTGGACCATCTACATATAAAGAAACAGAGGCCTTGAAAAGGGAAGTGGACTACTGAAAGTCACACCGTCCAGATCCTTTCACTCTACCTTCCCAAGTCTTCCCACAATGCCCCACCTCGAGAGCTCTGAGGTGAGGGTTAACCTCCATTCTGAAAGATGTGAGCAGAGATTTATATTCCAAATGTGGCTAATGGTAGAAATAAAATGATAATGAGAAAACAACACATGCTTTTGAAGTGACTGACTGCTCACTCGAGTGAGCATTAAGCTTGATTTGATCAGACCCATTAGAGATTTCAGCTGACCATTATGGGGACATTTCTTGGGAATTTGTCTGATGGATGTGACAGGGTCAGGTGCTAAGATAAAGAACCATCACTGAAATGTCAACTAGATGAAATTTTATCAATTACTGGTATGTGAGAATTTGAAAAGCTACACATAAATCAAACTTTTTAAAATCAAGCAGCTATTTTTTGAAAATTATTTTTATAATGTAAGTAGTTTTACTTATGTTGGCCTCCTTTGTTAAGTCAAAAGGTATTCACAAAGAGTGGATTTTATTTATTGTTTTCGGAGCTAAGTTTTTATTAAAGTGAGCAGTATCTGTATGAAGAGCTTTAAGTCTGGAACGAACCTCAGATACATCTGATCCAACACCTTCATATCCCAAATAAGATGGCTGTGATTCAGAGAGGGGAAGTGACTCTTCCGAGGTCCACAACAAAAACCTCAGTGCCAGGACTGTGAAAACTCCTCCAGACCAAGGTCAAGGCCTTATTCATCGACATCCAAAAGCACTTCCTGTGAGTTTCAGGAGCACGATTGCAGTGGTGAAGATACAAAGGAGGATAATCCACTTCCTATAAAATTTTTTTATTTTAAGCACAAAATATTTTTACTTAATCGATCTAAAAATGATTTTAGATAGCTCAGAATGAGACATTTGCAATAAAACCAGAAAAAGAGAGAAGGAAGGATATATACGCATGAATGCATGATCTGTGGGTATGAGAGGGTAGTCCAAGAACACACAATTGAGGTGAAGTCAAAACCTCCAATAAGAATGGTCACGAAGCAGGTATAGTGGCTCACACTTGTAATCCCAACATTCAGAAAGTTGAGGCAGGAGGATGTCAGTTCCAGGCCAGCCTGGGCTACTTAGCAAGACTTGGTCTCAAAAAAAAAAGAGATCACAAAGATTGATTTAGATCCAAGTTTCTGATAATCAGGTTATCATTGGCTTATTTATTATTTCCCCAAAGCCCTTGGGTTGCATTCTAATGAAAGATTCTCTTCTTCCTCCCCTCAGAGCTCCTCACATCTTCCTACACAGCAGCCTGAGAACAGGGAGCAGAATCCCAGCATACTGGAGCTGAGGGTCCCTTAGACACTCTTATAAGCAAGTCCAATCTTCCAGCTAACAGAGGGACACCCGGAGTACCTGACAGGGAAGTGATTGTCCAGCTAACAGAGGGACACCTGGAGCACCTGACAGGGAAGTGATTGCCATAGAAATCGCAGAGATCGAGAAGAGGTAGGTGGTGTGTGGTAGGCAAGGGTGAGGTATTTGCTGCAGAGACAGTGGCTACCTCAGGGCTCAGTTTCAGGGATGTTAATGATTAAAAAGAGAAAATAAAAAAATTAATTTTACAATATCCCCAGGTGCAGAGCAACAGATCGCATTCCTGGTCCCCATCCCATGATCCACGTTCCTGAAACCTTGAGCCTGAGGACCATGGAACTTTTTACTTTACTCAGTATTAAGTGCTTTACTCAACATTGTGTTCTTTCACACATGCATGTCCCACGGAACCATAGCTTGTCCCTGTGAAGCAAGGGAGAAGAGAAGAGAATTGGGCATCAGAGTCAAGAGACTGGGCCAAGGTCACACAGCCAGGCAACACTTGGCTCTGGCTCCTCAGCAAGATCTGCTCTTTCTTCTCAGTGTCCCTACCTCCTGGAAGACAGCAGAGATAAGGGTGAGTCAAGGCACCCATTCTTGGATGATGAAAACTGTGAATGGATGTTTGGAACAGTTAGATGGAACCCCAGCTCTGAGTTCTAAGTACCTCTCATAAGCATTAAACATCCAGCATAAGGAGATTTCAGTTGAAATAGTTGTTTTAGTGGACTATTGTGTTTTGCAAAGGGGAAAGATTCAAGGGCTTCATATGAGATGAATATGAGTGCCTTCACAGATGAGTATTAATGAGTACCTTCACAGATGACCTGAAACTTTTTGGTACCCAGGGATTCTGGGCATTAGGTTAACACTGCTCATGATTCAAGAGACTTGAGAGAAACTTCAAAGTGAGATTCATGGGGTCTGAATGGGGAAAGAACAGGGGGAGGCATAAGGATAATTAAAGCAGTAGTCCAGCTTGGTAGGGAGATTCCCTCTGCAGTCAGCCAGTCCCACCTCTGGGCTTAAGGCTTAAAGTTTAAAATAACAATAATAATAACCGGGCATCTTGATTCCATTTAAGTATGAAAAGCCAGTGTCTGCAGGCGGCTGCCAAGCTGGGAGCTCTTCCTGCTGGGACGTTGCGGAGATGTTGTCACAGACCAGGATAACTGGAAGCAGAGATTGCCCAGCTGGGGCGTCAGGCCCCTGTTTGAGTTTGCAATGCTGGCGGTTAGAAAAAGTGTCTCCAACTTGTAAACACAGCAAATTTGATCTGGAAGTCATTGAGAAAACATAAACATGGAGCCTCACGCAGTCATGTTTACACTGTTCTGTCCCCAGTGAAAGATGAGCCTGTTACAGAAGGATTGGCTTTTTTCAAAGGTGCTTTTCTTTGTAAAATAAAATTCTAAGAAGTTACCACGAAGACAAAAATTCAACAGAAAGACCACAAGTGCATGAACAAGTGTTGCTGAGGTAGGTAACAGTCACAATGTCGCATTTATTCAGGCTGTCTTTGGCAGTTGCAGAAACTCTGCTTTTTCAAAAAAGTCAATTGTTTTGAAGTGGAAATTAACAGTCCTGGGACAGCGCCTAAAACAACATCCCAAGTCAAGAATATAGTTTCATGATTATTTCATGTTTCCCAAATTCATGCTGAATTTGGACCAGGAATTTGGTACCATTCCCTTCATTTAACCAATACATAAATGAAAGGCACAGATGGGGGAGGTGACATACTGAAGGTCATGGAGCTTGTTGGTGTCAGAGGCAAAAATAGAACAGTGATTCCTGAGTTCTGCTGGTCCTTTCAGGGCATGTCTTCTCTACATGTTGTTCTTTAACGCTTGGGCCCAAGGGTATTTGTTCAATATTGTGTTGTCTATAGAACAGTGTGGGCTTTATTCTACAAACTTGGCATGAAAGAAATGCCACATGACTTTTCTAAAAAACAATTAATTTTGATTTGTTGTCCCCAAGTCCCTGGGTTGGTAGAGAAACTCACCAGCACAGTCACTAGTGAATGGGTTTATCCTGGAAGCAGGTACACATCTAGGAGCCGCAAGGGACCTGACAGGGAAGTGGGTAGCAACTAGGGGGCCGCTGGTTGGTTTTCAGGTCTCACAGTCCAGATCCCTGTAGGTCTGCAGTTCTTCTGCTCCTAGGCTGTGGCTTCTGCAAAGATGGGGCTCCTGGGACCACGGTTTCTCCCTCCCAAGACTCTGCCTGTACCCAGGACCCTGAGTGAAGGGAGAGGGACTGGAGTCCTTCCTTTCTCTTCTATGTTTGGCAGAAATTCTCATCTCTCTTTCCCTTCCCTCTGGATTCTCTTCCTCCTATCTCAGCCCCACATTTCCAGCTTCCTTCTCTGGTTTGTAGGACCTTCTCCAAGTAAGGCCAGAAAGATAGAGAACTGGTCTTAAGGAAGTCCTGCTTTCACTCCCTGAGGCAAGGAAACCCAAAGGCCTTGCCATCCTAGAATGAGAGGGAAAGGCACAGTCAGAACAGATTCAAAAGTGATAGCTTAATAAATTATTCTGCATTTAGCTAGGTACTTCTGCCACTGGAAATCTAATCCTTTTATAATGAAGAGGCTAGTGCATTTGTACCCCAGCAGATAGTCAAGTGCACTCACAGACTCACCGGAGGAGCTCTTTGTCACCCCCATGCTACAGATCAGGAGATCAAGGATCAGTGAAGTGGTTAAATATTTGTAGTTACTTTTTCCTATTCCTGAGAAGGGGGTGCAAGCCCTGTGTGTCAAATATCCTCTGATCTTGGCCAAACTGACAAAGTGACATTAAACTGACCTTGTGAGTTCTATCCAAGACGTCTTTCCTCTTTCCTTTCTAACCACCTGATGAACTTAGGTTCACAAGGACTGCAACTTGCAACTTTCTTCTGTGTTGAACCCCATTGTTTTCATTCATTCAGCTGTAAGGTTAAAAAAAAAAACCCCAAAGATTATAAAGAATCTCCCTACTTTTGTTCTTCTTCAACATTTGAAAATTTGAGAAAGCAATCGAGTGAATGATAGAATTGCTTAAATTCTCCAGGGCCCTTTGGTCAGGGTCTTTGTGCTGTGGTACCAAGATTCCTGAGACTGTCCTTAATCTTTACTTGGTCATCCATCTGATTTCAGGGCTGTGGCATTCACTAATGTCAACTTCCTCATCTCACTACAAGCATGTCCTCAGCAAACATTCATCATGCAGCTACAATGTGCCAGGCATTGTTCTAGGCACAAAGGTTAGGGTCACGAAGTCCCTGCCCTAATGGAACTCCTGTTCTAGGTGAGTGTGGCTGGGTGAATAGGAATAACAACATTTCATGTGACAGCATGTGGTATGAGGAAGACGGAGCAAGGCTCACAGAGCATTGTTTTTCAGAATAGCATCTCTAGAAGCACTGGGATATTACCACAAGGGCTCAGACCCTCTGCTAACACCGTCTATTCTTCCTTTACTGCTTTTGGGAGCAGGCAGGAAATATGAGATCATCAGCACAAGCAGGCCCCTACAGCTGGGTCCCTCTGCAAAAGTGCTGTCACAAAGGCCACCTGGCCTGGGATATAGCTCTGAGTTGATGCTCAGCAGCCCCGAGCCCTGTGTCCCTACCTATCACCCACTCTCAGTGTGACCTTCCCCACGTTACTTCACCTCTCTGGATCCAAGTCTCTCATCTATAAGCTGGTATACAGCAGGCCAAGGGATTTCTCTTTCTGCCTGTCCTTTTTTTCCTTGCACTGTCTTCTCTCTGACTTTTATTCCACATTGTCAGTCTATTCTTGGTTTTCACTAGTTAAGTCAGAAAAGGGCTGGGTGCAATGGATCATGCTGATAATCTCAGCTACTTGGAAGGTGGAGATTGGGCAAGCTCAGACAAAAAGTTACAGAGACCTCATCTCAACCAACAAGCTGAGCATGGTGGCGTGCCTGTGAGCCTAGCTATGTGGGAGGTGGAGGTAGGAGGATCATAATCCAGGCTGGAATTATGATCTGAACCCTATCTAAAAAATAACCTAAAGCAAAAAGGGCTGGAGGCATGGCTCAAGTGGTAGAGTACCTGCCTAGCAAACTCAAGGCCCGTAAGTTCACACACCAATACTACCAAAAATAAATAATTAAATAAATTTAATTAAATAACCCAAAGAATATCCAGAAAACAAGATAAAAAATCTGACTCAGGAAGAGGCAAAGAATGAAATGAGCCATGGGGAAACTTTATCTGAGAGAGAAAATATAAATACATGACCAAACTGGAAGGATCACAGTTCAAAGTCACCCCAGGCAAATAGTTCAAGATACTCTATCTAGAAAATACCCAACATAAAAACAGGGCTGGTGGAGTGGCTGAAGTGATAGAGCACCTGCCTAGCAAGTATGTAGTCCTGAGTTCAAACCCTAGTACTATCTACCCCCATATAAAACCAAGAGAGTTTTGAAAGTTAATAAGAGGAAGCTCACTAAACATCACAACTTACCACAATGCTACACTAAGTTATATTGCATTTTAAACAGTGTTCTCGCACTTGTACAGGAAGAGGCAAATAGATCCATCTGCATAAGTGCTCTTGTGACAGCCTGTAAATAGCGACAACCTGAATTCTCTCAGTGTGTCCTGTTGGCCCAACCATCCTGGCCTCTCCCTCGGGAGCCCTGACACCTGACCTTCAACTACTAAAGGGTAACACTGGCCCACCAGAAGATCCTAGGACCTGCTTCGGCGCTTTGGGTTCATGGCCAAACTATTTTGCAGATATACAAAAACACAATCGACGTTTTGATTGCAGCATTGTTTCTAATAACAAACAACAACAATGGTAATAATCTTAAAGCCCAGTGGTAGTTTGTTCCTTGCTGTAACTGAGTTCTTAAGACGAGGTAATTTATAAAGGAGTTCATGGGTGTGGAGGTAGAAGTCCAAAAGCATTCTCTGATATCTGGTAAGAGTGTCATACCAGGCAAAAGGTGAAGGGGCAAGTGCGCATGTGTGGAAGAGCCAAACTACTAGGGCAGCCTCACTTTATAGCAACCTGTGGTGACTAATCTGGTCCCTTGAGAGCAACAACTCCTCACTCAGGAGAACACCATTCATCCCTTTTAATGACCTCACCTTCCAAACCCACTACAATGGCAACCAAATTTCAGCATGAGTTTTAGAGGGGAGAAACCAGGTTAAAACCACAGTGTCACCTATCCATGGAATACTGTGAATCTATTTCCTCGAGGACCCCCACAAACAGTCTTTAATTGTATAGCAAGTCATTGGCTTGTTTCATGGAAAAATCTAGAGTAGGGGAAGTTCAGATCACGTGAGATCAGCCCTCCGTTCTGTTTCTATTATTCTCCAGCTCCACTCTCCTCCATGTGTTACCTTTATCTTCAGTGTCTTCTCACAGCAACCAGACTTCTGTAGCACTTCTGGGCCTGATAGCTGCGCATAGTACAACTCAGAGACAAGGAGAGAGAGGTCATCTCTCCCTGCAGCCATCCACACACTTCCTGGCACCTCATTGACTGGAGCCATCCTGAGCTAATTGCTGAGGTTTGTGCCATCCAAGGCCCACCCCTACCACTAGAGATGAAGTCAACCCCTCACCCCCAAATCTAAGGCTGCTTCCCATGAAGGAAGAGGCAGGATGGAGGAGACAGCTAAGTGGCAGCTACCTTCTAGCAGGTCACCCTGGAATCACTGGGAGAAAAGGAAAGGACAGATGGCAGCAAAGAGAGAGAGAGAGAGAGATAAGGGGGAAAGGAGAGAGAGAGAGGGAGAAATTGGGAGGGAGGTAAAAGGAAGGAAGGCAAAGGAAGGAAGATAAAGGAAAAAAAAGAAAGGGAAAAGCGGAAGCAGGGAGGGAAGGGAAGAGGAAAAAAATGAATGCATCAGTAAAGATATTGCTGCTGTGAATCTTGGTTTAGCTTTAATGATTGATGTTGGACAAACACATCAGACAAGAGAAAAGTCCTGAAGGCAACAGAGCAAGAGGAAGCCAGCTGGGCAAAGAATGGAGTTTCTTCTAAGGAAGGTTCTGGTCACCTGAATATGGTCACCAGAGGAAGCAGCCTCCTTATAAATTCAAAGGGCAAAGGCAGTCCCGTCTCTATGAGATCATTTCTGAGCCTTGGAGTCAGAATCATCATCACTGTCAAAGGCCCCCAGAAGAGGGACTGCTTTCACTTCAGAATGAACCACACCCAGCTGCTGGGAGTTGTCTCTCTGTCCTTCCATGTGCCAGAGACCTTTTCAGTCGATTAACAGACCATAGAAGCAGTCCAGGATTGAGAGGCAGGAGACCCCTGCCACTAATTTATTGGACAACCTTGGACAGATTACAACCTCCTTCCTCCTTCCGGAACTCAATTTTCACATTTATGAAATTGGGGGGCCATGGAGCACAGAATACTTAGAGCTCCTGGACTTCTTGGGTATAGCTCCTCCAACAGGCTAAAGCAGATTCCCCAAGGGTGGAGTTCACCCCCAGGTTCTGACTCTGTAGTGCAGAAACCTTCAGGCTGGTGCTGACTGATGATACCAGCTCTGTGACATCATCACTGAGCTGAAGTGACCTCCGATGTCCTTTCCCTCCCAGAGACAGCCAGAGACAATCACTTTTAAAGGAATGCTATAAATTACATCAAAGTCACTTTCCCTTAAGTGACACGGAAAAGGAGGGCAGGACAACTCACAGACTTAAGAACTGTTTCTAAAAAATAACCCCATGATGGGAAATGCAATCCATGTAAATAAACTAACTTGAAAAGACAATTTTTTTTTCTCTTTAATTTCTCCTCAACTTCAAGTCCCCAGATATCTACAGGAAGGGTAAGTGGGGCAGGGAAAGAGGGAAATCTAGCTCCCCAGAGCCTCACTAAAGTGACTTATCATGGAGGTCACAATGGCCCCTGTTTGGGCCTGTTACAGTTCACTAAGCTCCACTAAGCTTAGGTATTAGGAATTCTTCACTGGAACATTCGAGTTGAAGGCAGAGGAGGAGGAGAGAGAACGCTTGCTTCTTCCTCCCCCTCCAGCTCTGGAGCTGCCTCCGGCCTAGTCTAAATCCCCAGGACAATTCTGTTTGTCTTCCTTTTCTATTCAAATTGCTGAAGTTCCAGGCCTCCTCTGCCCCATTGCTCAGTGTTTGTTTATGGCAGCAAAGTAGAAAATTGTAATGTCTGTAAATTGTTGCTGGTTTGCTGATTGTGTGGCCACCTGGTTTGCTGGAGTCAGGACAAAGGCAGTAAATCCCACCCCTAAGGCTGAAGCTATGGACTTTAGGAAGAGGAAGAGGAGAAGGGAAGTTTGGATGTCTTTTGTTTGCGTCTGTGCATTGTTTCGCAAAGAATCATTTAAAGTTGAAATTATTTTAATTGGAACAATAAAACCCTATTACCACACTTTCATACCACAAGTTTGCACTAGAAGGTCTTCTTTTTTGCAATGAAATGCCCTGAAACTGAAGAATTCCTCAGTAAACAACTTCATACTTGATTTGCCGTGTATGAAGTTGGCTGTGCGTCTTCCAGATGTTTTCCAAAAGGCCCTGTGCTCTGAGATACACAGACTGCTTCAAGACATCCCTCTGGTCTTCAGAGACCCCACAGCTGTTTTAGCAGAAAATTATTTTCTTTTAATTTTATAAAATGCCACATTCAACATGCACCTTTCATCCAGCGAGTCCCTAAGATGTTCAAAGGATTCAGAATTGCCGACCCACCCCTACCCTCTGGAGTTATATGCAGAAAATATTTAACATCTGTACTGCTATACCACCCAAAAGCTCTAAATTGAAGGAAGATGTGTTCCTTGCACTAAATTACCAAAGGAATTTTCAGAGGAGAGCTCAGTTACCTAAGTTGGGCCAAACATCACGGCAGGAAAATCTTTGTATTTTTCAGAATGCTAGAGGACTATGAGTGATCAACCAGACGACATTTCACCCTGCACTTTGCCCTAGAGATGGCCTCTCAGGCAATACCTGCTCCTAGCACTCAACCGGCTTCACTAAGTGTTTTCTCTATGCCAGACCTTGAGTTTAGTGTTCAGTGTAAACAACTGCATGTAATCCTCCAAGCAGCCTTATTAGCTGGGTTTTGTTATATCTCCATTTTATTGAAGAAAAAAAAAAAAAAAACCAGAAGAGGCTCAGAAAGTATAAGCCCTAAGTCAAGATCACAAGCTGGCATGTTAGAATTAGACTCTAGCTTTGTTTGCCTCAGCACCCGTACTCTGTCACTATCCCTGCTCGTTCTGATGCTGTGTGGGACTGGTTACTGTCACCCAGCTATAGTGCATCTTACCAAATAGTTTATGGGCAGATTGTGGGTCAGGCTCAGAGGTGGGGAAGAGAGAGGAAGGACCAAATTCACCTTTGCTGAACAAGGTGACCAACTGTCTCCCGGTCTGCCTGAGACTATCCCAGCTTTACCACCGAGAGGTCTGCATCCCAGGTGTGGAGTGAGCTCAGAAACAGATTTGCTCAGCCAGGTGGACACCTAAATGGCAACCTGTGAGACCCTGAGCAAGGAGCCAAGTCATGCAGGGCCTTTGAACTGTAGGCTAACATGGGTGTCCTTCTAAGGCATTAACGCTGTGGTATAATGCCCAGGAAACCACTTTCCTGGGCAAACTGGTTACCCTGGACAGGTGCAGACCTGTGACAGGAGACACTGTTGACCGAGTGGCCTTCCTAGAGGAAAAGTCCTACCCTGCAGGAAGGCAGGACTTGGGTAAGAGGAAGGGCTGAAAGGCTCTTGAGAAGGAGGACATAGAATAAGCAGTGACAGAGACAGGAATATGCAAGGGATGACATGAAGACACCACCAGGTACAACGAAGAGATAGGTACGTGAGGACAGGTTTTACAACGTCAGTATTTGAAAAGAGTCTGTTTGGGGATCATGAAAATGACAGTGAGGGTAGCACCCATGGTTGTGCTTTTGTCATTTGGCATTAGTATTGTTCTGTGTCTTCCCAGAAACCGAACTCCCAGAGGCAGGGATGCAGTGTGTGCAGCCATGTAGCCCTGGCACCGGCTGCATGTGGGTGAGTGCTCAAGAAAGCCATGATGATTGGCTTAATGTGTACAAAAAATAAATTCACCTTGCATAGTCTGCCTTATCTTTTCTTTTTTCTTTTTCCAGTGGGCCAGCATCCCTTCAGTGTCTATGAGGCCTGAAGAACCTCCGTTGTCTTCCATTCAGCCCATGTCAGAGTCTGCACATACAGGAGATCCCTGGGAAAGGTACTGATGACACAAGCTCGCATCAGCCCTGCATCTGGGCAACACAGTATCTCTCCGACCTTTACTTACAATTTCTTTAAAAGTTCAGTGATCAAGCACGTAGGCGAGCCAGGCCCTAAAACTCTCGGTTGGCAAGACATAACCTCATTTCTAGGGACAGCTGGCTGGCTACATGTTTAAACAAACTGGCATTACCCAAGCGCTCAGGCTTAAAACTCAGCAAAAATAAACTTTCCAGGAAACTTCTAGCACACCCAGTTTGCAAACCCATCATCTCAGGAATGTTATCCAAGCAGTGGCCTCTTTCACCACATCTAACTCCACTTTCCCATTTGGTACAGGTCTTACTCTTTTTTTTTTTTTTTGGTGGTACCAGGGTTTGAACTCAGAGCTTCACACTTGCTAGGCAGGCACTCTACCACTTGAGCCACTCTGTAAGCCCTTTTTGTGTTGGGTATTTTTGAGATAGGGTCTAATGAACTATTTGCCTGGAGCTGGCTTTGAACCTCGATCCTTCTGATCTCTGCCTCCTGAGTAGCTAGGATTACAGGTGTGAGCTTCTGGCACCCGACAGTGTTCAGCTTTTTAACGCAAATAATTGCTTTTAAAGAATATCTTAAATCAAAGAGACATCTGACCTTGGTCACCAGGGTTCAAAGGGGCACACTTGTAAGAAGTAGAATCCAGTCTGTCCTTGTGTGGTCAATGATACAATGTTCTCCATTTTCTTATTTCTCAAGTGACAGAATGCCCAAACTTAACTGGAGGACCAAAACTCAAATAAGCCACATTCTTTGGACCATTCACATATACTCATTAATGGACTATTGTGTGAAAGCCACTTTGGGGAACATAGTATGGCAGGATCTCTTCATCACAGGAAACTCACAACCCAGAATGGACATCTTCTGTTTGCTTCTGCAGACACACAGCCTCCAGATGTTTCTGTAGGGCATCAGTCAGTCCCAGTTGTTTGTTGCTGCAAACACTCTAATCAAGGCAGGATAAAATGATGATGCTTTGAGTGTCTTTGGTGGTATATGGGACAGGAATTCAGGAAAGACACAGTTGGGCAATTGTGGCTCAGTCCTTCCTCAGTGAGAGAGGGGATGCCGAAACTGCTAGGAGCTATTCAGGAGTCTGTTCTTTTTTGTGTAGTTCAGGGCATCTCTTGCTCATAGCACAGCAATCTCAAGGAAATCAGACTGTTTATATGATAGCCCAGGGCTCTGAAGGCAGCATCTTAAGAGAATCAGCCAGAAGTGGTATCACCTTTTATGATGAGTTCAGAAGTCACAATGTCACTTCCTCTTGAGGTGAACTGTAAAAAGCACATTGTCAGAAGGGTTTTAGAGGTGGCCGGAGAGCCTGGCTTAAGTGGTAGAGGGCTTGCCTAGCAAGGATGAGGCCCTGAGTTCAAATCCCAAGAAGGAGAAGGAAGAGGAAAAAGAGGAGGAGGAGGAATAAGAGCTCTGGAAAGGAAATGTTATGGTAACTGTCTTTGAAAAATATAATCTTCAATAGAATTCCAGAAGAAAACAGATGCTACATCTGAATGAGGATAATTCAAGGAGGAGTTAAGAAAGGCACATGCTATGAAAATACAGGCAGGTGGTATCCTGAGGCTGGTGCCCTAGTTCAGAAGGGACAAGAGAAGGCAGAAGTTATAGGAATTCCGAAGAGAGGAGTCCAGAGAGGACCCCTTGAGAGCAGCAATGAGACAAGGCACAGTTAGGGGAACATACACCCTGACCTTCAATCTCCTACTAGGGTTCCCTGTTAGCTGAACCCAACAGGAAGCCCAAAGGCCTGATGCTCTGACCAGCCTCTGGGGAAGAGAGCAGAATGGGAAGACTGGATAGGCCACAGAAGATACCTAGCATAATAAGTATCCACAATATGAGAAAGACTGTCATCTAAAGCCAGTAGAGAAGTACAGGACAGGGTGAGTGCATTTCTGCAGTGTCCCCGAAGTGTAGACATGGTGTGAGGAAGGAGTTCATATCACCAGCAGTTCACTACGTATCTGGGATCGTACGCTTTATCTTGCAACTTGCAGAATCCACAGAGAGTCCCAGGCTGTGGGAAAGAAAGTTGTCTGTGTGAGCAACCCAGACAGAGGCTATGCAGTTTTCAGGTACTGACAGGACTTCCTCTTCATGGATGGTCCACAGTGATGCTGCAACAGCAAGGGAGGCTGATACGGTCCTTTGACACCAATAACACGCTGGTGGGGTAAAGACTGGATGGTCTGTGGGTGCCGCTTTGGCTGCAATGCCCACCAGAGCAGAACCCGCATGGTCTTTGGGAGGCTGATTCCTCTTTTGAGTGGTCCCTTGAATCCCACAAGCCAGTCTCCCTTTCCCTCTCACCATATTACCTCCAACTTTCCTTTTACCCAATCTGGAGAGTCTTCAGCTAATCTGGGGGTAAGGAAGCCTGTTTATAAATCTATTTTTTCCAAACAATCTATTATTTATTGTATAAAATGTAAACTCAAAAATCCACTTCTTGTAATTCTCAATCCTTGACTTTTGAAACTCACAAGCCAAGATTTGACTTAGCTGTCTCTATAGTCTCTATTAGCATATGGTGTGGAATTTGGCTCTAGCAGTTTGGTGGGTTGATGGGGGTCACAAGCTATGTGGTCATTGTGTATGGAGGAGTGTCTCAGAGGAAAAGTATCATCAAATCACCATGAAAATTAAGAGGCGGAAGAACACAGAAGATCACTTATGGAGGTGATCAAGAAAGATTCCATTCAATTTTTTGAAGAATGGATAAGGAAAGAAGAAGTAGAAGAAACATTTAGAACAGACAGAAGAGAGTGAGCATGAAAATTAGAGTTCATTCAAGAAAAGATAAAGGTAATTTGTAAGGAGTTTATGGGTGCATGCATGGAGAAAATAATCCTAGAAGAGCAGAGTGAGGCCAGGTCATGAAGAAGTCTTTCATTATGCATTAGAGGCCACTGAAGGGTGTGTACTTTTCTAGGGTGCTCAGCCTGAGCTGGGCTTTAGAAAAATCATGCAGAGACAGTGTCTAGGACACAGACGATGATTAGGGCAGAGGACATACATGTAGGCATCAATCTATCTGAGTCCCTTACACCTGGCTTCCATCATCATCAGGTTTGCAAATCAGTTATGGTCCCTCCCTGACCCTGCACCTGCATTGCCTACTCCCTGCAAGGCATGTCCACCTGCATGTCCCCAGTGCTCCTTGCCTAGTGTGTCCAAAGTGGACCTCGCCATTCCTTCTCCTCCACAGCCCCCATCTTGCTGTACCTCCCTGTACCTACTCTCCTTAGGTATATTGTAGCCTCCTCCCCTCTAGGACAGAACTCTTATTTTCCTTTCCTCCTCCCCAGCCTCATGGTCCCCTCCACTTTCTCCACACTCATCACAACCAGATCCTTTTGACCTTCCCTTCTATTTTTTCTACTGAATCTATCATTTTGTTTTGTTTTGGCCTCTGGAGTTACTCAAAGTCAACATCTTTCCTGCAGAGCATCTCCATAGCCTGGTGATTGGTCTCACTGTGCTAAACTCTCTTAGTTATCGTCCCCCAACCGCCCCAACAATGGTCTTTTCTAAACAGTAGATCTAATCATGATAGTTCTCCTTTAAAGACCTCTCTGGCCATCCCATGGCTTGCAGGATCAAGAAACAACTCTTTCATTTGGCATTAAAGCCTTCTTAAGCTGGCCCTAGTTACTCTTCCAGCTTTGTCCCTTGCCTTCCTTCTGACATTGTGGCAGGAATGGACACCTTGGCTCTTTGCATAAGGACACAACACCCTTCCTGGAAGTGGTGAGTGATGGGATTAGGCTCCCAGTTGGAGAGGAAGGGCCCAGGGTAAAAGGAAATCCTGGATGTGTCTGTCTGCTGGGGGATGGGGCGGGGTGTATCAGTTCATTCTTTAAATAATATTATCTGCAACCCAGCCAAATAAAGAGGCACATGTTACTAAAGAAATATTTGAATTGCTGTATGCTTAAAGACTGAAAAAAGGGCTCCAAAGAAACTTCAGATACTTGCAATTTGCTCAAGCTTCTGAGAGATCTTGGGAGGACTGTGAACTTGTGTGTTTTAATAAACGCTCCAGAGAAAGAAAGGGGAGAAGGAACTGAGGTTCAATGCAATCGTCTAATCACAACTAGTCAGATCACTTTTTCTTCTCTGGCCGACTCTGTTAAACACAAATAACCTTAGTGAAATGAGTTTGGACTGACTTTGTTGTGGCCTGTCAGCAGCATTGGAATCAGGAGACCTGGGTTCCCTTTCCATGTGTGCCTCCAACTTGGTCTGTGACCTTGGGCAGTCCCAATCATCTCTCTGCCTCACCTTCCCTAGTCACAGAAGCAAAGCATTGGACTTTTCTGCACAGGTCTCTGTACAAGTCTACATTTCTTCAATTTCGGGCTAGTAAAAAATGTCATTCATCTTTGTATTTATTCATCTCTGAATCAGACTTTTTGAATTTAGTTGTCATCTTCTCTTTGTTTTTCTTCTTCTCATTTTTTCTGCTCAGTCAAGCAAAGCATAGCTCTTGTCCAGCCATTTTCCAGGCTCTTGACTCTTACAGAGTACGTTCTGCCCACTGAATCCACTCAGGAATTGACCTCCTTGACTAGACTCTAGCAGCCAGTAGACCATGGAATCTGCACTGTCCAGAACCCTTTCTAGGCTTTAAGGAAAGTACACTTTCAGGCTTTCATGCAAGAGACATAATGCTAACTGCTACCCAAACTTTAGCATCCTTTAGTATTGGTCCCCATTTGAGTGATCCCACCTGTGAAATTACATTTTCAAAGGGAAAAGTAAGCCTCAAAATGGTGTGAGCTGCCTTTAAAAAGAGCAGTGACCAAATGAAGACCTTCCTGGTCATTTTGATGGAAAGAAATCACTCTGTCTCGATAGCCTTGGCCCAATCTCAACATTTTGTATCATTTTAAAGATATTCTTAGACTTCTTAAAATCAGTAGACTCCATGATGGGGACCTTGATATATAAATGTTACCAAATATCAGGATATTTACCCCTCAAAGACAAAACATGGGGACGGACAAACATTTTCCACTGATGAAATGATGTCTTGATGTCACTATAGTCCAGATGGAGTGATAGTCAGGAAAAAAATACCCTTATTGGATGGCCAGTAATGAGATGCGAGCCAAGAAAAGCCATGTGGAAAGTGAGCTCATCCCTGCAAGAGATCAAGGAAGAGAATGGATTGGTTTTCTTCATAGACCACAGGCTATCTGTGCCAAGATGAATTTGCTAGATTTTCTGTTGTAACCCCTTCATCTTGCACATGGGGGACAGAGAAGAAAAGAGGTCATACAGTTTTAAAGCTGTGGCCATTATGTAAGGAATTCTTTCTCTTTTCCTAGCTGGTGATTTGTTGTATGTCTCTCAAATCATTTTTGGGAAGTAGATAGAATTGAAATCATAAGTAGACTACTAAAAGAAATCCATTTTGTTTTCCATCTAAAAATCTGTAAGATCTGTCCACTAATATTTGTCAAGAAAGATAATCGTTCTCCTAAGAGAATAATCAACTATAAACAATTCATTTCCATCTGTCTTCTCTGAATATTTTAAAGTTGCTCCTTATCCCATCATTCTTATTGCTATTCCTATCTATTATGGCCCTTTATATAAAATGTGCCATTATTCTAGGTATTTTTCTATGTTTGTATATAACTTTGGAGTTTGAAAAAAGTATTTTTGAGCCCAGTGTGTTCATTTTGAGAGAAAGGCTGTTTAGCAGGGCATAGTGTGGGGGGTTCCCAATGGAGCTTAAGCACACAGGTGTCAGGGCTACAAAGCCAGGGGAAATGAATCGGATGCCTGATTCACTCCTTTGGAGTGAGAAAGCTGGAGGAGGGCTGGGGAATGGATTTCAAGTCCATGAAGTCCAGTGGGCTGGGAAGACGCAAGCCAATAAACACGCATTGAGTAACTCCTGTGTGCAGGGCACCATGCTAAGTGGATCCAAAGATAAATAACCAGGTTCCTCCTTCAGAGCATGTTTGGATTTTGAACAGCCTCCTTTAGTCACAGGAGCTGGCAGGCATGAGTGAGCAGAAGCCACAGGGCACAGAGCATGGGTGAACCAGACTCCTGATACGTGGCCTTGGCTTATGCAGTGAACTTGGATTCACCCTGCCAGCAGCTCAGAGGAGGAAGGGAAAAGGCCAAGTTTGTCCTGGAAGGATGGGTTGCCTCCCCAGATCTGGCCAGAGATGAACTGGATGCAGTTAGGTAGAGGTAGAGGTCATCTGGAATGGGAATGGTAGACCAGAGCCCCTTCCCTTGAACACCTTACAGGTTGGACCCTTGGGTGGTGATTCATTTTAAAGCCATTAAGCAGATTCTCATGAGTGAGTTTCTAGTACTTTATTGACAATAGGGTTTTAATATTTACCTAGAGTAAGAGAGGCCAGAAGGAACATTTGTGTGTTGTTTAAAAGATGGGGCTGAGTGTTTCTGGGGGTGTAGAAAAGCAGGTAGGGAGAACTCTAAAGAGAATCACAGAACTGGAACAGGGGCGGAGCAAAGGGGTGGTGGAGAAACAAGTTGCTACTCACCTTCAAATCTAGGAAGGGTAAGCAGAAATCCCCACAGACTGTCCAGTCAAAATTAAGAGTCATAGGGAGGAGGCAGGGGTACGGGCAGAAATTGTTCTAAGCAACAGTGAAGGTAAACGCTTTGGACAGGAGAGACACACTGGAAACTAGTTTAAAAGAGCACTAGAGTAGCAGCTGGAGCTTCAGACCCACCACTAGCACTAGGTTCTCCTTGCTATTTTAAAATAGCCCCTGGCCACGCTTCCCACATTGGCCACAAAATTCTGGCAGGTAATCCTTGGCCTCCATATGCCGGTCCTGCCTACCCTCCCAATCTTCTGTCCTACTGCATCCACAAAACCTACCAGTTCCCAACTCCACAACCTCTATCTGGATCCTCCCCATCCTTCAAGTCTCCCTTCCCATGCCACCTCCTCCAGGAAGCCCTTCCTGATCCATTCCAGCAAATGATGCCTGCTTTCTCTCAGTGCCTCTTTATGACACTTTTGTTTCCTCCTGCATTCCAATTTATGTGCTTATCCGAGCTCCCATCCTGCCCTTCAGACTTCATCTGTGAATTCACAGTGCCAGCTAAGACCCAGTGTGCCATAGACAGTTAACGGATGTTGAATTGCACTATAGCAGATGCATGCCTGGGACAAAAGAATACATCTGTGTTCCTTCAGAGGTCATGAGATGGGCCCTGGAGCTAGAGCTCGGGCTTCAGCACTGTCTTTGTCACTTTCCAGGTGACCTAGGGTAACTTGATTGAGCTCTGTGCCTGTTTTCTCATTTGTAAAATGAGTTTAAGAGGACATCCCTCAGAGGGACTCTGATAGTCCACATGAAGTCCCCAGCTTGTCTGGACACACTGAGTGCTCCACAAATGTGGCTACGATTAGGAACGTGCAATGTTAGGGGCATGACCTTTTGACCTGCACAGTACTCTCTTTCATATGTGCCCCGCTTCTACCTGGAACTATTTTCTATAAAGCATGAACTTAAACCTGGTAGTTCTGTATCTTTCTGATGCTGCTAGACGTCTGCTGCATATGCACAGGAATGGCAGAAGGGTATTTGTTAACGAGGCACCAAGTTAGCCAATGAAAGAGATTTTCCCCAAAGTGATTTTCCAACTCACCCACCCACCAAATGTGAGCCATTGTGAGCTGAGTGAGTCCTGCAAGGTCTATGAAAATGAATGAGACAGCAGCCCTGCTCGCAAGTTTAGCACAGTCTCAGGACAAATGTAGTAAGTGTCCAGAAAGAGCTACAAAGAAGTGTTAGAATGGCTATGATCAAGAACACAAATAACAACAAATGTTGGCGAGGCTGAGGGGAAGAAGAATCCCCCATATACTGCTGGTGGCAATGTAAATTAGCACATCCACTATGGAAAGCAGATTGGAATCTCCTTAAAAAACTAGAAAAAGGACTACCAAATGATCCAGCAATTCCATTCCTCTGCATATATCCAAAGAATGTTAAGTCAGGCTATAATGAAGACATATGCACATCCATGTTTATTGTAGCACTATTCACAATAGCCCGGATGCCCTATAACTGATGATAAATATATATATATGTATAGGAATTTTATTCATCCATAAAGAAGAATGAAATTGTGTTAAATGGATGGAACTGGAGAACATCATGTTAAGTGAAGTCAGTCAGTCTCAGAAAGACAAAGGTCATGTGTTCCTCTCATATATGGAAGCTAGATCCAATGCAAATACAAGCATTATCATATATACATATACATATAGAACCCAAATGCAAATACAAGCATTATCATATATACATATACATACAGAACATGTCTCCAATAGTGGTATTGTTAGAGAAGACTAGGGGAAGAGGAAAAGAAAAGAATGATAGAGAGTGAATAAAATTGAAATACATCACATCTGTGTAGGAAACAAAAAATCACACCAAAACACACTGAAAACTGTTGAACAATATGGGGTCGGGGGAAAGAGTAAGGAAGAGTAATAGAGGGCGTTAGACTGATTAAAGTACCATGTATTTACAGGTAAAATACCAAAACTGAACAATGAACAGACAAACAGTGAAAGACAGGAGGTCATGTTAAGGAGAGGACACTAGGGGAAGAGAGGGTAAATGAAGAGGGTAAAGGAAGGTGAATATGGTCGAAGTACTTTCTACACATGTATAAATATGGAACACTGAAACCTATTGAAGTCATTTTAAGAAGAGGGAGGAGGAAGAAGGAGAATAACGGAGGGGAAGAACCAACCAGGGTACACTGGAAATGTCACACCTCCTGAACAACTATTATATATACTAATAATTTTAAAAAAACAGCTACAAGGAGGGATTATAAAAAAGAGAGGGAAGTAACCACCTCCATGCATAGTGACGAGAGAATAAAGAAGCAGGAAATGTCACCGTTTCACAGGGGAAGGGATGGTCCAGCTGGACCCTAACAGGAGAGCAGGAAGAAATTTGTCAGAAAGAGGAAGAACAAGAACAGGGAACAGCAGGTGCAAACGGACAGTCCTCATAGCCCACATTCAGCAAAGGGAGAGGCCTGTGAGTTCAAAGTCATTGCTAGTCAATCCACCCTCCTCCAGTGCTGATGGGGACTCCTTACAACAGAAACATTCGCACAAAATTAGTTATGAATCCCAGAGGAGTCCATCTGTTTGCTAACGTAAACGTTCTTTCCTTATTTCTTCCCCAATGATTTTGATGGCTGTTTTTCTGAAGTACGTATTCTGATTTCTGTTGGAAAATAAGCACCTTTAGAAAGTCCATGTGGACCCAAGAGATAAAACTCAAAACAGCCCAGGATCAGAAGTCTTCAGCTAGCTGGTCCAAGAGCAAGCTCTTCCTGCTCTCTGATCTATCCCAACAGATGAGTGATTGCAGCTCCTCTAAGCAGGGAGAGATAATCAGGTCTTCCAAGCTCGAGATGAACAGGCCCAGAACTCATTATATCCTGTTTCGTGTTCCATCCATTATTCTCTGAGAACGAGGAAGATGAATGCAGCCAGAGGTCTCTTTCATAAGAGCACAGTGGAGGAAGGAGTGATGGTTATAACTTTGCTGGGAGACTGTTTGGCCAAATGCAGTGACCTGAGGCCAGAAAATACCATGTTTTATCTCCAGTGAGACAGGCAGAAAGGAGGCGTAATGTATTGAGTGAAGCAAAGTCCTGGACCCAGAAAAAAGACACACACACACACACACACACACACACACACACACACACACACACCATGTTAAAATTAGTCTTAACTTCCATCCCTTGTGGTAGGAATTGTAATCCTCCTGAAATTACAGGGAAGGTGCTAAGTCCTATCACACAATGTTGTATCTATCCGGGCGATGTGTGGTCACTTGGGGATTAACTATTGAAGAAGCTTTGGTATGTCTACAATTCAGGATCTGAGCAGATTTTTCCCTGAAAAGGTGATATGTCCTGTCGAGGTCAGGACTGTTGGTTGTTTTCTTTTGGGATCAGAGCCTGAGTGAGCCTGGAGACCCAGAGATATAGGTTGCTATGGAGAGATGGGACAGGAGTCCCATCTTGGGTTCTGCTGTCTTACTGGCCAGCCAGTCCTTCTGATGGTTTCTTACATAAGCCAATACATTATAATTGCTTTAAGTTTGTTGAAAAGAAAGAGAATGGGGCTGTGTCACTATAAGCTTGAATGAGTCACTTCTCCATTTTAGACCTCACTTAGGGGGCTGGGGATGATGGGGCAAGGAACCAAGCAAATCCTGAGGTTCTTAAAGTTTTCTGATTTCACTGATCCCCAAACTTCCTACTATTTTGGAAGGCACTATGCTCAACGCTATACCATGAACACATTTGCTACCATTTTGGTTTGGAGATATTGGTGAGGCCAGGGAAGCTGTGGCTCCTTGAGTTCTTTAGTGGGGACCATAGTAATTTGGGGGTGGAGTGGTGGCTGACCTAGGGAGCCATCAAAGACTGCTGTGTAAAGACTATGGTCTGCCTTTCAGAATTGGAAACTTCATAAATTTTAAACTTATATTCTGGAGGTATATGCTATAGTTTGGATTTAAAGTGTCCTCCAAAGATCCTGTGGCTTGGTGTCCAGTGGGGTGCTGTTGAGAGGTGGTGGAACCTTTAAGAAGCAGGGCCTAATGAGAGGTCTTTAGATAATTTGGGGGTGTGGCCTCAAGGGAAATTGTAGCACCCCTGACCTTCCTCTTCTTTTCATTTCCCAGTTATGAGGTGAGTAGTTTTGCTCCACTAGTTGCCCCTGCCGTGATGTACTCTTACCACAGGCCCAAAAACAACAGAGCTAACACTGCCAAAGCTATGAGCCAAAACAAACCACTTTTCTTTATAATTATCTCAGGTATTTTGTTCTAGCAACAGAAAGATGACTAACATAGTAAGCTATGGAGAAAAAAGCATAAGTCAAAATAGAAGTCCTACATTTGAGTTGAGCTACTAAACTAACTCACTGAGAATGTGACCAAAGACGATCTCTATTTTGGGGCCTCAGTTTACTCTTGGGTGATAGACTATAAGGAGGCTGCCATGGTCCATTCCTCTTAGTATTCATGCCCTTGTTAGATCCTCTCCCCTCCAATCTGGGCAGAACTTGTGACTTGTTTCTAACCAACAAAATATGGCAAATACAGTGGGATCTCATTCTTATGATCATATTACATAAGATTGTGATGCCCATCTTACTAGCAGACCCTCTAGTGTGTGCTCCTTGTTGACTCTGATGAAGTCAGCTACCATACAGAGGAGGCATAGGTAAGTATGAGCGGCATCTGACTCCTAGGAGCTGAGTACCTATCTAATTAGATCTCATTTCCAGGTTTCTTGCTGCTGACTGAAAACAACATATTCTTATACACACAAACACACAGGTCCTGCATTACTCTGAATTTTTTTTAAATTACTTTTTTCATTTTATCGTTTTTACATTTACTCACATGTATATACATTGTTTGAGCCACCTCCTCCCCACACTCTGAATTTAATTGGGGATCAACCTGAAATAAAATGCCTCCAGCAGGAAAAAGGTTTCCTTTGAGCTTCTGAGGAGGTGAAGCAAGAGGCTTTGATATGATTACTTGATATTGTTGGTTCTGAGAGAAAGAGTTACGTAGACGAACATGACCAAATGAATTCAGTCTGAGGAAGAATTAGTCTGACAAGGGACCTCTCCCCCCATGTCTGCATTTAAAAAAATACATCCCATGATATCTAGGAATTTAATAGCAGATAGAGAATGGACTTATTTTTATTTCCAGATTTGTTCCAATGAGTGTAAGAGCCTTAGTGAGCTGCATGCTAACGCATCTCAATCCTTTCCATGTTAACACATCTCATTGTCTTTCTAGAATCCTGACACCCCTAACAAATAAAATCAACATTGTGGACATTGTTGTGAGAGCATTTATTATAATGACTTCACTTTGGACAGGAAAGGAACGGGACCAGTATTTGGCTAGTTTGGCTAGTGTGTGAGGTGACAGAAGCTAGAACATCTCAGAGAGGTGCTGAGGGACCACTCCTACTGGCATGCCTCTCCCTGAATGAGGCGCTGGGTGGCACAGGAATGGGACAGCCGGTGTGTCTCCATGAGAGGACATTCCAGGCTCGGGGACACCTGGATATCCAGGGAAAGGAGATGAGAAGTGGGTAGGTGCTTAAGCAAAGTGGAATTTAGGAGTGGGAGGTCACAAGAGCAGGAGGATGAGAGGCAGGTAAGACTCATGAAACTGGAAAAATATAACCCCATAAATAAAAACAACCAGGTGTCGTAAGTTCATTGAAGAGGCTGAGAGGGGAATCATTGGTGGCCCCTACAATGCCCAGCAACAGGCTAAACGAGGAAAGAGGGTCATTCACATTTTTATTTAAAAAAAAATTTTTTGGTGGGATTGGAGTTTTGCAAAGCAGGCCCTCTACCACTTGAGCCACACCTCTAGCCCGTTTTGCTCTGGTTATTTTGGAGATGGAGCCTCGAACTTCGATCTTCCCGATCTTAGCCTCCCAAGTAGCTAGGAGCCACTGGCACCGGCTCATTCACATCTCTTGATGAACTGTTTTAAGTTTGAAAAAGGACCAGGTTGAAGACCTGAGGGTCCCTGACGTTGAGTGCTGGCCTTAGCCGGGAGCAGCCGGGAGCAGGAAGCCCGCAGGTCCTGGGGACCGCAGGTGTCCCCTGCGCCCGCCCACCGCGGCAGGACGGCCACCGCGACAGGACGACCCGCCAGCGCAGCGCAGAGCCCCGGCCCGGCCTTTGCGCCTCCCGGGCCGCGTGCCTGCAGCGCAGGGATCAACCCCGCCTAGGCGCCATACCTGGCCCCTTGTCACCAGCTACCAAAGAATTCAGAAAATCAAATTTATTTCCCGATTACAGCCGGAGGTCTCTAACTGTTGAAATTCCAGCAGACACTGTGAGGGCCTTTATGGTGCAAAATAAAAGCCGCCCCGCTTCTTGCCTGGCCCGCCGGCCGCCCTTTCCAGCCTCTGTGGGAACTGGGCCGCGAGTGCTCCATCAAAACGCTAACAAGCCCGAGACGGTAGGGGCTCAAATGTCTTCCTGCCTGCCTATTAAAGGGATGAATCAATGGGCATCTTGAGTCCGGGAGGGAGTACCCCTCCCCACTGCCCCCCGGGAGTGAATAGACGAATGATACCCCCACATCTTACCAGCCCGGCACCGTGGTCAGCTCGCCCAGGCAAGTCCAATTCCATTCTCTGAGTCCATTTCAGCCTCCAAGCTCGTGCACTGAGGGGCAGGTGGATCTGACAAGGCCTCCCCTGTACAGGGCCCCTACCTGCCAGATGCCACTTCACCACCTGAGGGTGGAGAGATGTGGTCATCTTTCCCGCTGTCACCTAGACCTGTTCTGAAATGGATGCAGAACATTGTCTTGCAAAATCGGTTTATTTTTGTTGGTGGTGAGGGTTATGCAGGGACGTAAATGGCTTTTTTTAAAGAAAACTAATTTTAAACAGGCAATCTGTGGAGGGGACATCCAGAAGCACATGCCACTACACTCTTCACCCACTCATGAAGTAATGGATAGGCCAGATGGACATGCCAACATTTACTCAGGCATCAACCTCAGTCCCATGAGACTGTCCTGGGAGAAGGCTCAAAGACAACCGTAATTCATACTCTTGTTATAAAATGATAGATAGCACTATAATTTGATTCTGTGGCCATGGAAGAAAGAATCTGTGATAAGAGAATTCGGTCCATTCATTGTAGATTAACTTGTTATAAAACTCTTGCAAATTCCTTTAAAAAAATAGCACTAAGTGCTGGAATCTTCTTTTCCCTCTACCTTTAAAAAATTTTTTTTTCAATCATGAGGATATGGACAGCTATTCAATGTCTACAGGAAGTGAATAAAAATAAAACTATACCACATTTACTGACAAGCAGCATTCCTCTCTTTATCCACGTGGGTTTCTCTTCACGTGTGTTCACATGTGCACAGACACACACACACACACACACACACACTGCAGCTGGGCCACTCAGCTGCCCCATAATTTCACAAAAGAGTGACTCTAATGTTTGCTGCTTCGTGGGGAGCCGGTGGGCATGGCAGTGAATTGGATACCTACACCAGAGAGAGGCTGAGAGGCGTAATCAAATAAGGGAACCACTTGAACTGAACTCCCAGCAGGCGCAGGATGGAGGCCTTGCGAGGTTACAGGTACTTTTCATCCAGCCTCGCAGGAGAGCACCAACTTCCTGCTGCTAGAAATTTGTCTGCAAATTTTTTTCTCATTCAGACAGAGAGCTGGGGTCCAAGAGACACTGGGCTGATATGATAACTTGATTAAGTCTGGGGACAGATGACACGGGAGCACCAAATCGACTCAAAAGAATCTGTTCTCCTCTTTAACCTCTCCTTGGGAGCCTACAAATTATATCTATTAACGTATCAGCCCCCTGGCATCGCACAAAGGCCGCGTCTACTTAAATGTGTGTCAATCACTCGAAGGAGCCTGTGTGGATTCCCACCAAATTTTCATTTCTCTTCTCCGTTTTAAATAAAAGTTTAACCTGATGGTTGTTTCAGCCGATCTACTTCAGATAGGAGAAAAGCTGCAGCATGGACACAGCTGTGCAGTGCAACCTCCCCCTTCATCTCTGATCCTGGGGACAGACAGCCCCCGCCAGCACAAGGCTGATGAACTTGGTCCCTAATAAGGAGGCTTTTTAAAATGAGGTTCAATTTAACAGACAATAAAATATATGGATTTCTAAGTGTACCATTCAAGCATAGCCTGTGTATTATTCGCCAGCCACGATACAGAACATTTCCATCACCTCCAAAAGTCCCCTTGTGCCTCCTTTCCAGTCAAGTCACCCCACCTCACTCTTGGCAATCATTATGCTGATTTTTATAGCCCTTGATTAATTTGTCTGGGAACTATATTTAAATAGAATCATATACCACGTCCTCCCATGCGTCTGGCCTCTCTCTCTTTAGCTTTTGTTTTGTTTTCTTATGGTGCTGGGAATCCAACCCAGGGTCTTGTTCTATCACTGAGCTACACTCCAAACCTCTCACTTAGCTTTTGAGATTCATTCTTAGCGTTTGCTCCTCTTCCTTGCTGAGTAGCATTCCCTAGTGAGGATCTAGCACATTTATTCGCCCCTTCTCCTGCTGATGGATATTGGGTTGTTGCCAATTTGAGTTGATTATGAACACAGCTGCTAGGAACAGTTTTGCAGGATTTGTCATTGCTGGGTCAGCAAAATGGGTGTTGGCACCATCGCAGTCTACTCAAAATATCTAATGTCTGTCTACCATGCTCCTACTATTGCCAGAGGCTGTGGAGAGAGTTCAATCTGATAAGCTCTCTGTCTGGAAAGTACTTGCAAGTCTGGAAACAGAAATAAAATAAGTATTTTATTTTAAATAAGGTCAGTCTTCAACAAACACATAGGAGTTCCCTGTTGTGCTGGTGGTGGTGTGCTGGGACCACCACCTGACAGTGCAGGGCAAAGACAGTCTCCCCTCTGAGCAATGAGAAAAGATACCCCATTCTGGGAGAATGAGTCACGCCCATGGAAGAGGACATTGGGTAGAGAGACAAGTTGAATTTGGACTTGGAACAGGTATTTGAAGGCCCTGATCTACTGTGCCATCTGGGGACAAAAACCTTGATGTGTCAGGTATTTCTGTTGATCACTCATTGTCTCCCTTCAGATGGCCCTGAGGGTGACATTGACATTAAGGCTTTGAGGGCCACGCACATCCATCAAAACTCAGAATGTAATGTTGGTGAACTCTAAAGGAAGTCCTTTATTAATTTGTTCATGGCCCATACCATTCCAAGTACAGGTGGGGAAACTGAGGCTCCAGTAAGAGAAGCTGCTTTCCCAATGTCACAGGACAATCATTATTCTATCAGTCTGCTATATATTCTGAAGTTCTTTTTCTATAATAGAGGCCTATACCCAGTGCTAGTTTGGAGGGATAAGACTAGTATACTCCCTAGAGTCTCTGAGAGTTAGCCAGATTTTGCCTGTGAGCAGCTGTCACATTCAGAGACATACATTCAATCCAGAAGTCATCTAAGCGTGTGATGAAACAGTAGACTGTGTTATGATGGCCCTGTGTGATTGTGACTCATTGGTCTTTATGCAAGTTGTTTTGCTTTCTAGTTGTTAGGCTTTTGGTTTATTTCCTTGTCATTTTTCTATATACAGGTTTGAAAACTGTATAATTGTAGGATACTGTATAAACCACTTTATATTCTGCTATTGTTTTTTCTTTGTTTCTTTTTCCCTTAAAGCAAAACCAACTTAAACCACTCCAACCCTTACAAATAGTTATGCATCATATCCTGTTATTTTGAGGGGGAGGGGAGTTACGAATGGCTTGAATTTTCATACTTATCCTCCAAATAGTTGTTAAGGGATTTGTTTAAAAGAAAAAAAGAATTTCAATTTATGCAAATTGGCAGGAATTCTTTCATAATCAATTTGCAAAGCAGAGGGAACAAAGATGGGGCTGTTGATGATTCCTGCCTCCTGGTATTTTAAGAGTAATAAAAATTATAAAATACTCCCAGCATGCACATTTAACATTTTCCATAACACTTTTGCATGCATTCTTTTAAGGGAACCCTTGACAAGCAGCAAGGCTTGTGTTACCTCCCTTTTGCACAATAAGGACACAGCCTGGGGATGAGTGACTTGTTCGTGGTCATGTAGCTCCAAGTCCACCCCAGGTTCCCCCACACTACCCTGGGTCCACAGAGCAATGCAGTGATATGCAGTGATCTAGCCGAGCACCCCAAATAGAGTCGAGGAATGGCCCAGCCCAACTAAGAGTAGTTCTTTTTAAGTTAATCATGAGATCTGTGGTTACATGTTATTTTTAACATATGACGTTTGTGTTTCTAGATCTGTCAGAAACAGGGCTGGCTACATAATTTACAAGACCCAGTGCAAAACTAAGGAGCAGGGTACCTTGTTTAAAATGTGGGGAAAGGTTGGGCATGATGGTTCATGCCTGTAATCCTAGCTACTTAAGAGGCAAAGGTAGGAGGATTGCGGTCTCAGGCCAGCCCAGGCAGAAAGGGAGACATTATTTAAAAATAAATAAATAAAGTAAAAAAAGGGCTGGAGGTATGGCTCAAATGGCAGCTTGTTTGGCAAGCACAGGGTCCTGAGTTCAAACCCCAGTACTACAAAAAAAAAAAAACAACAACAAAAAAAACAAGTGGGTAAAAATATGTCATTGAAGGCACTAAAAGTTAAAGCGTTTTCCTTTTTCTATGCTCAGTGTCTCAACTGGTCAGTGGTTTTTATTGGTTATTGAATGTCATTGTATGTAAAGAGAAATAGAAAAGCTTACATTAGTGGCAGGAGTTTTACAGTTCCTCCTTAAATAGGTGGCACAAGTTTTAAATGCAAGTATAAAAGCATTTCACTCCTAGGTAGAACCACCAAAAGTACAGAACTTTTATTTTGTAGCCCATACAAGCATATGCTTCTTTTGTGCTGCCCACACCCAGCGGGGACCAGGAGCCAGGCCTCACCCTAGTGCCTGCCACGTCCTTGGTGTCCTCCCTGTAGATGACTGGCCTATACAGAGAGGGAAGATGGATAGGAAAGGACAGGATGAGATCCTTTGGTCCTTCATGTTTCTGGGAAGCCATTGGGAAAATGTGGCCTTTCAGGACCACTGGCGCCCATCTGACTCAGCTCTGGTGGAACATGCTTTTATCAGGTGTCGTGAGCATCACAGGCCCTTGGGATTCTGTAACCCTGGCGGGGGCAGGGAACACTGTGTGGAAGTGGTAACAAGAAGCTGCAGTCTCATTATTTCCCCTGCTCCACTGTCTCACTGGACTTCACTCATAAAACAGAGGCCCTAAGATGAAATCATGAAGAACCTCAAAACAGGACAGCTGAGCCCGAAGCATGACTTCAGGATCACGTGCCAAAGTCAGCTTCCACCAGTGCAGATGTAGAGGCTTTGAAGGTGCCACGTATCTCTCAGGGCCGAACTGCAGCTGCTGAGCCCCAGGGTGGATCACCTCTTTACCACACACCCCTGGGCCTGATCAGGCTCATAAACTGTCACCACCACAGAAAATGGAGTTCCCAGGACTGCCCCACCCAAGTGACTGTAGCAGGGTGACTTCAGGTGTAAGGAGGGGACTTGGTGGTTACAAATAGGCTGCATATAGCTGGAGTACAGAGGAAGAAGCCTTATCAAGAAATGTTATCATGACCAGAAACTAAAGAGAAAATTCAGAATGTCATCATAACCTAGTAATACTCTTCTTTCTCTGCAGTACGGAGATTTCAGCTCAAGGCTTCCTGCTTGCTACGCAGGCGTTCTACCACTTGAGCCATTCTGCTAGGCCATTTGGGGTTGGCATTTTCAAAATAGGGTCTCACAAACTATTTTCCCGGGCTGGCTTCAAAACATGCTCTCCTGATCCAAGTAGCTAGAATTATAGGCATGAGCCACCAGTGTCTGGCTTCCTTTTACTTTTTGTTTGTTCTTCAGACAGGGTCCCAAACTTTTGCCCCTGACTGGCTTTTGGACCTCTATCTTCTTGCCTAAGCCTCCTGAGTAGCTAGGATTACAGATGTGCCACCACACTCAGTGCCAAAAATAATGTTTCAAAGAAACTCATCACTGAGAGTATCTCTTTGGACATTGGGAGCAATGGTGACACAGCATAAGGAATCAAATCACAGCTTGATGGAGGACCCTGAGCAGGTCACCTATCTTCTCCAAGCCTCAGTTCTCTTACCTGTAAAATGGGATTTACATTTCCAAATCCAAAGGGAATGTCCTTATAACAATTAAGGTGACCCAGTGAGTGGTCAGCTTGCAATCACCGTACACCTGTGAAGGCGGTTGGGATCCCATCTAAAAACGTTCTATGTCACATCCAGATGCCATCAAGAAATTTCAGTCTAGGGCAGAGTGATTTACAAAGCCTGCTCAGAAGTGGAGTCAATTAAGGTCAGCTTTCTATGTCGCTAAACAACGGGGGATTCTGGGTTCAGCAACGCTGAAAGGCAGGCTCAACACACCCCTTGAAACTGGGCTTTTGAGAGGGTTCAAAGGAATGCGAAACAAAAGGGCCTCTTTGTGATGTTTTCACTCTTCCTGCATTGTCTCCGTTCACCCTCTGAGGGCCTTCCTGTAAAGAAAGGGGCCGCTAATGTGCTGAGGGGGAGTTGAAAATTGTCTGGGGCCAACAATGTTGGCACATTCTGCCGGGCCTCATTACAGAACCATCTGAAATGCTTGAGAAGTGTTTCCCACTCATTAGCATAAATAGCAGAAAAACTCTTTCACAAACAAAGCAGGTTCCATCTGCCCCCAGTATGTCCTCACCTTGACTTCAAATGGCCAGTCCCTCCCCCAGCACAATACCGGGGGCACCGGCCTCCGAGGCCCCAAACACCCCACTTCAGAAGGGCATTCAGAGAAATATCAACATGGCAACCTGCATGTTTATTCATTGGCCAGCCCCTGTCTTTTAATGGAGTCCCTTCCCCATTGTGGCCACTTGATTCTTTCAGAGACCTGAAAGGGACAGGCAGGGAGAGGCTTGTGCTCCAAGTTGGGGGGACCCTTAGCAACCCACACCTGTGAGTGGGTCGATTGGCCTAATTAGGTTTGTTCTGCCTTTTTGGCCCAAGCATATTTTGTCAGGTATTCGGCTGTGGGATTAAAGAGTCATTAATCACCCAGGCCTGACGTTGACAAGGTGGCTTTTACAATGAAGTCCACTTCCCTGGTGTTGGCTGGAGCCAAGGCTGGATCTGTTTTGCATTACACTGCAGAAGAATGTAATGTGCACTGCTTCCCAGTCCACCTCAGAGAGAGCAGCCATGGCCCCAGGCCTTAAAGAAGCTGGTGTCAGGATCAAGACAGTACCCACCTCGAAGGGAAGGTGAACCCACTTGCTCGTGGCAGCAGTGGGAGAGGGTTCTGGAGGGGGATTTCACAGAACACAATTATATAATGTTCTAATCTTCACTGAAGAAACCACTGAGGCTCAGAAAGGGAAAAAGACTTTCCTGAGAACACACAGCAAGTCGCCAGGGGAGTTAAGATTAGAGTCAGGCATGTCACACTATTTTGTCACTATCACATTGAATCCAAATCTAAACTCTAGTTTTTTGGGGGGAGGGATGTTTCTGGGGATGGAACCCAGAGTTGCATGAATGCTAGGCAAGCTCTACCACTGAGCTATACCCAAGCCCCTTATCTAAGCTTTTATAACCATTTTCAACACAATACATGCTGCTGCATTTGAGTATCCTGGGATCTTAAGAGGAGAAAGGGAAGAGGCCCTTCCTTTTATTACCATGTGCTACAAAAGGCTGAGCACTGTGCTAGGTGTTTTGCATACAGGATTTTATTTAAATGCCATTTTGACAGGATGGCTTGTGAAACGCTCCACTATTTCTCCACTCCCACAGTGGTTTTCCTATGCAGGTGTTGTCATTGCTATTTTTTAATGGACAAGGAAACCTAGACACAGAAAGGTCCTGTGGCTCATTCACAGCCTTGATTCCTTTCTGTGCTGGTCACCTTTTGGAAAGATGAATTTCCAAAATCCAGATGTTCTCCTGAACTTTCATTATAACTTAGGCAAATCATAAATTAAGTCAGTTGAACATGAGGTTATCTGAATTTATTAAACTGTTTCCCTCTTACCTTTTACGTTTGTGGTAAGGTTACCTCTGCTATTTTTTCTTGCCTTCTTTCTTCATTTATTCTTTCACTAATGTCGCAAACATTTATTGAGCACCTATGATACCAAGTGCTGGGGATGCCGAGATTAAAATGCCTCTCTGTATGCCTCCTTTCTCATCTTGTTGCTGGAAATGAGCTTCTCACAAATGAGACATTAAAGTAAGAAAGAGGAAGGGTGCAGGGAACACAGATCAAACATGAAGGGCAGTGAATGTGTTGCCACAGGGGAATCCCAGAGAACTGGATCCACAACAGCTTTGCACTAGGCACAGAGGCAATGGGTCCACGCTGGTGCACAGACTTCTGCCCAAAGGTGAATTGCATAGAAGATTTTATCATCTAAACAGCCAGGGAAGGGATTTAGAACTCTGGCAAAGTTTGAACTTTAATTATTTTTTAATACAAAAGAAACAAAACAAATGAGGGGAAAATCAGACAATTACTTACGCCAGGAAATGAAAAGTAATCACAATGTATGGCAGGGCTCCATTATAAATATAATTTATATTTCCATCATGTAGACAGAGAATGTTGGACAAACTACATTAGCATATAACAAGATCGGGAGACTGTGGAATGGAAAATGAGCCAAGGCATAGGATGAAAACTAAACTCATCTTTCATGGTGGGAATTCAATAATTAATGCCTAAAACTGTAGGACTTGGTAGAACCATTTGGCTATCCAAATTACATACAGGTATAACTTTGATAAATGTAAAAACCAAAATAAGAAGTCACTGATTCGTTTAACTTTTAAAGTAAGACACTGTGTTTGTGGTCAAAGGCTACACAGTATCACCTGGAGACTGTCAGTCAAGAAATATTTGAAGTTACCTGGGGCACATTTTTCCTTCTGCAGTCATTGTGGGAATGTGTAGCAAGAGGACAAGGAAGTTCTCAGGTAATGGAGGCTTGATATTTTGAAGGATACAGCTGGAAGAGGAAGGGAGCCATGAGCAATTTGGTTCCATGGAGAGGGATAGTTTGGAGCAAGAGGAGGTGATAGGACATTGGAAAGATACCCTCTGGCTGTTCCTCTGGTCCTGTCTAGTGAGAAGGACTGGATTCGAAAGTTAGCCCTAGGCAAATCCAGTTTGAACTCAGCTTCTGTGCTTCCAGATCACACAACTTATTTAACCTTCAGAGCCTTACTTTCCATATTTATAAAAAGAAAGTAATATCGTCCACCCAGGAGTGTTTTTATTCAAAGATATTTTATAAAGCCACTCTCCAACTAAATGCTTGGCAAGCACTAAATAAAAGCTAATCCTTAAACAAGTCTTCAAACCCACTATCAGCAAAGCCCACAAGCTCGGTAGTAGTTCTTATTTCTTGAAAGTGTAGAAAATACCTACAGAAATGATCTATTCAAATCTAGAAAGTGACTCAATGTCAGAAAGAAATGATGGGGAAAATGTACATAAGGAATTTTTATTTTTAGAGACAGAGTCTCACTATATTGCCCAGGTTGGTCTGCAACTCCTGGCCTCAAGCAATTCTACCATCTCAGGCTCCTAAGTAGCTGTGACTACAGGTGTTCACTACCCTGCCCAGCTAGGAAAAATGGTTTCAATGGAAAATTTGACTGCATCTTCTAAACCTAAAGCCAGACCCAGGAAATTATTTTTCAGTGGTTAAATGCACAGTAGGGTTGATAGACTGGGAGCAAGTATTCATCTCTTTCTGATGTCATTCTAGAGATTTGAACACTTGCAAAACTACAAAGGCAATCTGCCCTTACACCCCCCCCCCCAACCACCCGGCCCAGGTCCCCATCCTGCGTACCTCTCTCTGTCCCCTGAGGCCCAGAGACACTTCCATTCTTCTGTTCTTCTTTCTGCTATTGTTCCACCCTCCCTCCCTGTGCTCACTGTCAACGAAAGCCTTGCTATCAATAGATAACTTGCCGTCCTCCAGGCTCTCCGCCTCTGTCATCAGTGTGTGCACATGGTCCACATTACTGTTTCTCCCAAAGACTTGAGGCTATTTTTAAAAAAAGATTTAATGTTCCCATAACAAACAAAAATTTGACTTAGGCTTAGGAAAAATATAATCAGAGGCTGGCCTCCCAGACTTTCAGGGGGTGGGAATGGGTTCCCCAGAGGAAAAGTTTTAAAAATCAATATCAATGATATTTACTTACAGTGTTTTTAGAGAGAAAGCATGGGGAAGGAAGAGTAGAGGAAAGGGAAAAAATCTTTCTGACCAAGAGAGATATAATTCAGAAGCTGCCATATAGTAAGTAGGAGCCGCCACAGAGGACTGATCATTTTTTATAGGTTTGACAAGAAGGTTGATGGAGAGAATTCATAGCCAGACTCGCACTGGCTCCTGAAAGAGCTCTGCAGACAGTGGGAGGAAAGCAGGGCTCTGTCTTTGTGTAGAATTACTAACTAAGGGAGAATAATTAATAATATCTAATAAAATAAAATAGTTACATATATGTATTTTGTAATGCTGGAGACTGAACGTAGTGCCTGGTGCATGCTAGCCAAGCACTCCACCACTGACCTAAATCCGCAGCCTAATAATGAATCTTACAATCATAGCTAAAATCATATATTGATAAAATTACAGCTAATGTTTCTTGAGATCTTGGTGTGTACTATACACTCTGTTAGATTTTTTTGCCTGCAATCCTTCTTTCATTCTCAAAAAAATTCCATGAAGGAGTCTCTACTGTGATGGTCTCTGATTTATAGATAAGAAAAATGAGACTTAAAAAAGTAGCAACTTGCCCAGGTAAAACCAGCACCCACCTGAATGCAGGTTTGCCTTCGTTGTAGAGCTCCACTTTTATGGTAGGATCTTTTTTTAAAAAGTATTGATTTGTGTGCTTTTCCTCCTGAATTTTCATAAGCCCTCCAAGCAGGGAGAGATAGTCCTGCCTTAGGGGTTTCTGTAGGGCAGTAAGTGAAATGCTACCTGAGAATCAAGTCTCTTGTATTTTATAGAAGCTGAAGTGCAGAAATGACGCCAGGTGTCCTGGAGGGACCTTTCTAAGCAGCCCAGAAGAAAAGAGTGATGAGAAATTCCTCCCAGCCTAGGAGACAGGGATCTTGAGTCCAGTAAACAGGCTCAGCCCTTCCAAGGACTGCTTACTTCCAAGGGTATGTTCTGGTACACAAGGAAGAAAGCCTGAGAGGGCTCAGAGGTCCCCAGCCTGCCTTTGGGGCCCGTGGAGGGAGTGGAGGAAGGAGCTCCCGTGAGAACAGGGATTGAATTTCCTCCACCTGGAAGAAGGACATGGAGAAGGAATAAAGGAAGTAGCATTTATTGTGCAAATGAGTTTATTTTCTAAGATTTAGATTCTCCACAAAATCACACACTGAGTAGGTCATTCAACTTCACACTTCTATTTGTTACTAGTTAGTGGGAGTTTGTTTGGGTAGGGCCAGGGATTATTGATAGCATCCAGTTTCACCTTCATCTGCAACTCAAAGGGAATATTCTTCACTGAGCTCATCTTCCTAGCTGCAAGAGGACCCAGCATATCATGCATGAGGAGCAGTGGGATCCATCACTGTGCTGGAGGAAGCATCTGCCCAAACTCACTGTTGGAAACTGTGCCCAAGGCACTCTTCTCCTTCCTCAAAGCTTAACCATTTGAAAATGTAGGTTGGCCTGGCACTACAATCCCCCCCTCACACTATACACTCACTGTACATTTCACTTCCCCTTCCCAACAGAGTTAGTGACCTGTGTGTAACTATGGTATCCCTTCTGTGTTAGAAGTTCCATGAGGAGAGGGCCTATGCCTTGTCTTGGGCTTAGCACACAGTACAGTTTGAGGAACATAGTAGGTGCTCAAGTGATATTTACTGGCAGCTGGAATGAAACACCATGTGAATATGAAACAATCAGTTAGGCAAAACCTCAGTGGTCACACAGCCCACTGAAAACCACACTCGGAGGTGCTGAACAACTGCCTGAGGCCAACAACTCCAGACACATCTCCAAGTGATGTTCTTTCTCTTGACCTTAGCATCTTTAGTCTCCAAATTTATCATGGATGGACCAAGATCAAATCCTGAGCCATCTCTTATACAAAGTAAAAGCCAATAGGCAGCATTCCTGGAGACAGAATTCCAGGCAGAAGTTGCAATGGAGATGGCCCTAGGGACCTGGCCAGTCCACTGGAACATAACAAACGAAGCTTATGAAAGATCTGTGATGTGAGCAGGGAAGATTACAGAGGATCTTGCAGGCCATGAGGAAGACTGAATTTCCTTCTGAGAGGAATTTTTTTTTTTTTTTTTGCAGTACTAGGGCTTGAACTCAGGGCCTACACCTTGAGCCACTCCACCACCCCTTTTTTGTGATTTTTTTTTTTTTTAAGATTGGGTCTTGCAAACTGTTTGCCTAGGCTGCCTTCAAACCACAATCCTCCTGATCGCTGCCTCTTGAGTAGCTAGAATTATAGGCATAAGCCCCTGGTGCCCAGCCTGTGGGGATTTTTAAGTAGGGGAGTGATATGATCTCTTCATATTTCTAAAAGATCATTCTTGCTGCCATGCTGAGAATGGCCCATGAAGACAGAAGAGCAACCGCAGGGAGACAAATTAAGAGGCAATTGCAGTGGTCCAGCCAGGAGAAGGGTGTTCAAGGCCTGGACCTGTAGCAGTGAGAACAATGAGAGGTGACTGGACCTGGGATATATTTTAGAGATAGAGTTGACATGACTTGCTAACGGATTGGATGTGGACTGTGAGGGAATGAGGTGCATCTGATAGCACTCCCCGACTTTGGCTTCAGGGTAGGTGAATGGTGGGGCATTTACTACTATGAATTTTAGGAAAGCAGCAAATTTGTAGGGGTAGTGGTGACCAAGAATTGACTTTGGAGGCACTGTATTGAAGACATTATATTTTAGACAGTTCATTAGAGATGTCAAGTAGGCAACCAGATATACAACCCAAGAAATCCACAATAATGAGGGAATTTTTGAAGTTGATAGGAAGACTTGAGCCACAGCTGGGGATAGAGATGGGGAAGGAGAGGCCTCCAATTCTTTTCAAGTCTCATCATTGAGCCATTGACCAAGTGCCACTTTCTAATAATTTCAGTATAGGAACCTCTTTAATGTGGTCTTCCAAGGAAAGGACCCAGGTGTAATCTCTCAGCTGCAAAGCGGTGGAGCCAATTTCACAGTAGACAGCTCATGAATCACTTAGCATTTCTGGGCTGTGAAGGTTGACCATTACTTGCATCAATGTGTTAAGGAAAAATTTCAATCCAGGCTGCTATATATTGGATCTGGAATGTCCCCCAAAGGCCCATGGGTTAAAGACTTGGTCCCCAGCCAGTGGCACTGTTGGGAAGTGATAAAAACTTTAAGAGATAGGACATAGTTGGGGGTTTTTAGGTTGTTGTGGGGGGGTGGGTGCTCTTGGGGGGGATAGTGGGATCCCAGCCCCTTCCTCTTCCTCCCTTTTATGTCCTGGCCATGACATAAAACCTGGTTGGTTTTGCTCTACCATGAGCTTCTACCATTATGTGCTGCCTCGCCACAGGCCCAAAGCACAATGGATCACAGCCAGGAACTTCTGATACTGTGAGTCAAAATAAACCTTTTCTCTTTATAAATTGATTATTTCAGGTATTTGTTACAGTAACAGATAGCTAGCTAATATACAGACTTTATCTTTAAGTAGCAATACAGTATGGTCTTTCTTAAACCTATTGTCTCCTAAAAGCTCAGCCTCCTGCCATGGGGCCTCCAGGGACTCACCTAGGAAGAGCAGTGGACACTGTTGTTGTGGTCCATACACATGTGGTCCAAGGTGGCCCTCTCCCCATTCTCACTTCCTTGCTTGCTAGTGAAGCCCCAGAAGGTGGAAATGCCATGTAGTCTCTTGCTAATCTGCAGGACAAAGTAGAACCCAATCTTGGCCAGTGCAAGGACCTGCTCTTGCAGGGATCCGTTGGGCATGTTTTGCAAAGCCTTTCTCTTGAACACCAGATGTGTCTGATCAGCATGTGCCCTTGGAAGGAGAGTAGGCCCTTTGTGTGATCAGGAGGACAGCAGAGCAGAGGGCTGGCAATATCTGGATTGCTGAGAGCAATTCTGTAAGCTCCTGCTGGCAGGCTCCTTGTTGGGTCCTGTAATAAATGCCCTTATCTTTAAAGTTGCTTGACATAAGTCTTCTCTTCCTTCTGTGTACTTAGATTCCAAACAGAGCTCACATGTGACCGATTTAAGCACAAAAACTCCTTTACTGTAACCACCCTCACTTGTCCACAGGGTACCAGATACTCAAGTAGTGAAGAAACCAACATGACTTGGTGGTTAGAGTGGTGACCATAGATCTAATGGACTAGTGTAGAGAGAGGCAAACAAATAAACACATGATTACAACTCATGACCAATGTGCCTGTGAAGGGAAAGAATGGTGTGCTATGAGAAAGAGTGAGAATGGCCTTCAGAGCTGGTCACCTGAGGAGGTAACATTTATACTAAAACCTGCAGGGTATGGGTGTAGATCAGTAGTAGAACACTTGCCTAGCATGCACAAAGCCCTGGGTTCCATCCCCAGCACCAAACTAAACAAACAAATATCTGAAAGATGAGAAGGATCCAGTAAGGGAAGAAAGAACAGCATCTTAACAAGAGGGACAACTATTAACAGGGACATTTGTTCCTGTCCTCTTAAGCAGTAACTACCGGGTGTCGCACACCCTCTTCCTGACAACTAAGTGTGGTCATTCTGGATCCTAATCGGTGTCGGCTCTGGGAGATAGAAGGGGTATGGATGGCCTTTCACTAAGCACCCCAGGTTTGGCTCTCCTGAGTGTCGGTCTGCACCAGCACCCACCATCTGGGACACTGTCACTCGAGTGCCACTAGCAAGGCTTTTGAGCAATCTTCCCCCCTCCCCACCATCCTCAAGCAAGCCAAACCAAAACAATAAAGCCCTTTCCTCTCTGAGTTTGCCCAGGAATGCCCTTCTTTTGTGGGCAGATGAAAATTAATGTGAAGAAATGCTCAACATTTTCCTCACACTTCTGCTGCCCTCCCTGGTGGTTGACCCATGGGCCAGAGAACTGGGTTTGATTTTCTTCTGGTGTTGGAGATGGAACCCAGTGCCTTACACATGCTAACTCTAAGCTACATCCCCAGTCCTTTACAACTGGGGGTGTGGCTCAAGTAATAGAGTGCTTTCCTAGCAAGTGCAAAGCCCTAAGTTCAAACCCCAGTACTGCCATTAAATAAATAAAATCTGGATACAAAAATTCAATCATAGAAAAACTTACCTTGTCTTTGTAAGATGTCAGTGTGCTATTAAGTACAGAAAGACACAGATGGACAGATAGATCTGGTTTGAGTCCTGATTCTCCACCAACCAATTTTATGACTTTGGGCATTTACCTAATCTCTCTAAGCCCCAGTTTTCTCATCTGTCAAATAGGGATAATAATAATCCACCTCAGAAGAATTAATCATGATCAGTCATGAACTGTAACCAGCCTGATGGATAGTCAACATTCAGGAAGTGCCAGATCTACTCCTCTCAAAGTCTGGCTCTTCAACTGGGTGTTTACAACTTGTAGGCCTTCAGATGTGGTTACAGCCAGTGAACCTCAGAGAGGTTTTCAGTTCTCATCCATTAGTGGTGCGCTCCCACTTGGAAGTCCATACTGAAGTCAGTAATGGCAGCAGGCTGCTCAGGTGTGAGCTGCTTTTCTACCTACCTTTCCTTCTACCTGCCCCTTCTTGCTGAGTCAAGGAGAGCAGGAGTAATAAATCCCTTTAACATGGATGGTGGTCTTACCCTCAGGGCAACACAGAGTTGGCTTTATTACTGACCCCATTACAACGAGGATGAGGAAATTTCCTTCTCCTCCTTCTCATTCTCCCTCTCCTCCTCCTCCTCCTCCTTCTGCTTTGACTTGAAAAAGACTACCAGAAACTGTCCTCCTAACTTCTTGGGACTACCACTTTGTCCTAAGGGATGATTTGGCTCTGATCTTTCCAAAGTCTTGCCCATTGCTTTGGAGTGTGCAGCACCAGACACCAAAGAGCCTGTGATGGCTCCTTAGCAACAGCAGAGAATTCACCTCAAAATCCCTTGCTCCTGTTCTGCCAGCTTTTCTCAATCAATGTCAACAGCTCACTGGCTAGTCTTGGGACAGTCTGGCTTTATTCTACGGCTCTCGCTTGCATTTCTCACCTCTGGCAATGTACACTCACAGGTGATAACAGTCTACTTGGTAACCCTCTCACCAAACTTGTGACCTTTCCTCTATAGCAAGTGTTTTGAGGGTAATGGGTGCTAGGTGATATGGCCCACTTGTCATCTAACATTGCCAAAGATCAAATAGGGACCACTTTGCTCTACCTTCAGAAAGGGATCAGCCAAAACAAGTAGAAAACAGAACTCCATCCTCAAAAAGTCAGGAGCAACTTCAAACAAAGCTCTAATGATTGTATTAATTTCTCCAAAACAAAGAGTGTCAGAGCTGACAGAGATCTTCTAATGTGAGAACTTCACATTGCACAATGGAACCTGGGCAAATGAGAGGAAAAGTGGTATACTCAAGGCCACCTAGCATAGCAGAGGCAGGGCTGACCCTACCCCTTCCCCCGGCCCAGGGCTCTCAGTGCATCTTTCTTACTGATTCATGCAGTAGACTCAAAGAGCCCCAAACACATTCAATGTGGATGATCGAGGTGACCCCACCATCCGCTCTTCTTCTCCTCTCCACCACCATCGCCACTTCATTCACCTTCTCCTCCACTACCTCTACCACCAGGACCCTCCATCCCTTCCTCCCCCCACCACATTGCTGCTCCTCCATTTCTTTTATACCAACACCAACACACTCCACCCATCTCCTCTTCACCCAACACTATCCCCACCACCCTGAACTCCACTTCCTCTTCTACAATCACCTCCAACAACACCCTAGTGCCTTCATCACCTCCTCCTCCTTCACAGACCCATACATCACTACCACAGCCATCGTCACACCTCCTTATTTGCAGCATTAAAATGGGTCTTTCTGTTAAAATCATCTCTAAGACCTTAGGACTTTAAAAATAAAATAGGTGATCAGTATTTGAATCTACAGCTAGAGTCTCTGAGATTGGTCACATATTTGAAATAAAGCAGGATTATTAACTCCCTCCATTCCTCTTCATTTTTAAAATTGCTTATCTAAACACCCCCACACACACACACACCTGATCTGTCCCTCTCTCTTCTCTCTTCCCAGAAGACCACAGGTACTCTGAAGTGAAGAAAACAATGGTTGCCTTGTCACCAAAGCCTGATATTAATAGATGACTCCTTTTGATTTCAGCCTGGAAACATTGGCAGCAAACCAATGTCAGAAAGGAGGGACTATGTGGCAAAAGTCTAAAAGAGCGACGAAGAAAAACTCCAACTCAGCTTTGATCAGAAGGGTCTGAAGATGAATGGTGGTCATTTCACAGGTCTCTGGGTGGAGGTTAATGTCATTTTGAGACAAGGAAAGTAGGTTAGCAACAAAAAAGGGAAACTGAGAGGAGATGCACTTTCTGATGAAACAGGGCCACCGCGCCAAGAGGATCAAAGCTGCTTGCCATGCAGAGGAGAATGAAGGATTATTCACTTTCTGTTTTTTCACGCCTGCAGTGCACATGGGGTTCTAATTGGCCAGGATGCGAGGCAGAGCCAGAGGGGGAGGCCAGTGCTGTCTGCAGCTGCAAACCATTAGAGGCGGGCTCGGCACCATGCTCCCGCTTTAATTGGTCTTCTGCGTGTTTCCCCAGCTCATGATCACTAATGTGTACTTGCAAGGCTTTCTGACCTCAGAGGTGATGAGCTTGACGGCTGTCAGACGTGCGGGGAGCAGGGAAAGCAGGAGATGAATCTCCAGGGAAGGGAAGGCGCACGCTGAGTGTGGGGAGGGGCTGCGGGGCTGGGAGAGGCAGGAACTCTGCTGGGAACTCAGCCTTACACTCATTCCTGTTCTTGGGGAATCTCAGGTCCCTCTTGGGGTGACATTGCCTCTATTCTAACCCATATCACCAGGGGACATACAGGCCTCTGGGTCCTAGTGCACCCAGCTTGTAGCATGCTCAGCATAGTGGCTGGAATATAAGTACATCTTGAGCTAATTTATGACTCGGTTGTTATTTGTCTCTGGCTGAACCATCCAACAAAGTTGAAAACATGTGGCGTGCTGAGAATACATCTGACCCATTGCATATTCTGCACAGTGCCCAGGATAGCAGAGCCCCAGTAAAGAGTTGCTAGCTCTGATGCCTGGCATTGCTGGTGTCTGGCTTGTTCCTTGCTGCTCCCTCAGCATTGAGAACTGCCCATAGCCGAAGCTCAATAAACACATTCTGACCCTGTCCTGGTTAGAACATGCAATGGATTGAATGCTTATGTCCCCTCCCAATTCATATATTGAAATACCACCCCCTCCCCTTAGGAGATAGGGCTTGGGAGAATGGCAAGTTCATGAAGTCAGAGCCCTTATGAATGGAATTGGTGCCTTTTAAAAAAGAGGCTCAAGAGAACCTCCTCACCCCTTTTACCATGTGAGGTTAGAGTGAGAAGAGGCCTGTGTAGGAGGAAGTGGGTCCTCATCAAAGACCACACCTGCCTGTGCCTCTGTCTTTGACTTCTCTGCCTCCACACTGGTGAGAATGGTATCTTGTTACAGCAGCTTGACAGGACTAAGACAGGCTGCCTGGGTCCTGGTCAAAGGTAACAAACTCAAACTTAATGAGATCCAAAAAGAACTTCTGATTTTCTCCAAAATTTCACTCCTCAGCCCCGAGTCCCAGCAAGCATTTCCCATCTTTGTACTGCAACACATGCAGATCTGGGACACTGCATTAAAATCTCGTAATAATATCTGATTCATCTATTTATCTTGCATCCACATTCGAACTACTAACAAGTTCTAGAAACTCTTGTTTCCAGAAAGTTCACCTTTCACATGGAGAGAGGTGAGCAAGCAAATGATTTCAGTCCAGTGTGGTGCAGACAGGACAGTATGGAAACAGGCTGCTGTCCTGCACTGGACCCAAACATATCCAACCTTTACAGCCACAACCCTAATTCAACCACCATCGTCCTGGTCTTATGCTGGTCTCTGTACCCCAATACACATACATTGGATGCCCTTCTCATTTCACCACCTTGATCCTTACGGTATCATACCAATGCTTTCCATGTTTCTTAGAATAAAATCCAAACTTCTAAACATGATTGACAGACCCCTCGCAATTTGGCCCTGCCCACCTCCTTCCCTACCAATTTCTCCATAGCATGTTTCCTTGCCAACACACTGGTCTTTTTGCTGTTCCTAAAATCCTCAAGTTGTCCTCACTTCCAAATTTGTCACTCCCTCTCCATACAAGGTTCTTCCCCAATTACTCACATTCTTAGTTCAAATGTTACCACCCTAGTGAGGACTTTGCCAACCCTACATGAAATGGTTGATTTTATGTATCAGCTTCGATGGGCCCCAGAGTGCCCAGAAATTTAGGGTGTGCCCAATTATTTTGGTTGTGTCTGGGAGGGTGTCTGGGGATGAAATTAGTATATTAGTAAAGCAGCTTGCCCTCCCTCATGGGGGTGGCCTGGGCTGGGCACGTAGCTCAGTGGCAGAGCACTCACCTAGCGTAGGCAATGTCCTGGGTTCTAGAAGCACCACAAAAAGAAAAAGCTAATATGAGTGGCCTTTATCCAATCAGCTGAAGGCCTGCATGGAACAAAAAAACCAACTGTCCCCCAAAAAGCAGGAGTTTCCTTCTGCCTTACTGCCTTGAGCTGGGACATCAGTCTTTGCTGCCTTTGGATTCCAACTGAAGCACTGGCTCTCAAATCTGCCAGCTTTTGGACTAGAACTTAAACTCTTCTAGAGAGTGTTCAAGTCCTCCAACTCAGACTGGAATTAGACTATTGGCTTCCAGCTTACTGACTTTATAGGACTTCTCAACCTCCAACCCTTTCCCTCTCCCCACCCTCCATTCCCCCTCTCTTTCCCCTCTCCCCTCTCTTTCCATTATGCTGTTGCTTTCTCCAGAGAACCCTGAATAATACGCTAGGTAACACTGTATCCACCACGTATCATGAACTTTATCTATTTGTTGGCCTGTTTGTGTCTGGCCCCCCTCAACCAGAATGTAAGGTCCTCATTCATCATTATTCCTCTGGGTCAATGCCAAGCACCTAGTGAATACTCAATAAATATTAACTAACTTCTTTTGCCTCATTGCCACATGACTTTGCAGCAGTCATTTCACCTCTGAGCTGATTCAGTATGGATGACATCTTGTCTACCTGCCACCAGGGCTATTTAGGAGGACCCCCAAGACATGACTGTGAGAGTGCCCCTAACAAACTTAAGTTTCCCTGTCCTGTGGATGAACCCTGGGCAGGTTGGCTGCATCTCACCCAACTTTGTGTCCCCTTCCCCCCTCTTTCCTCCCCTCCTTCCCCTCTCTTTCCTCCCCTCCTTCCACAGCACAGTGCCCCAAGGAGATGCTCAGTAGATGTTTATTTCAGTGATGAGATAAATCATTCTGCAACTATCTCAATTTTCAGTCTATTAACTCAGTTTTAGCAACACACACACACACACACACACACACACACGCACGCACACACGCACACACACACCCTATACATTGCTGAATATCTTGAGAGCTTGTTTGGTGGTTCTAGCAGGGGAGTGCAGCTACTCATATAATGGGCCTCCTCTATTGGGGCGCACATGGAGAGGTTAGGGATGAAGGAGACACCTGCCTAGCCAACCAGATCAGCCGAATCAACCCTGTGATCAATGGGGGGACAGTTGTCGCAGTCAGATCACCCTCACATCCAGCATTGCTAAATATCTTAATACCTTAAAAAAAAAAATGTGGTCAGAAAAAGGTGAGTGGCACAGTTGGGGAAAGCACAGCAAGAGTTTGACCATATCTAGTTTACCAAAATGATTTTTCTACCAAGATCCTTTGCAGTACATCATGCAATGGATCCTCTCATACTTGCCAATAGGCATGAAGATTGGTACAACCATTTTGGAGAGCAGTTTGGCAATATATATCCAGAAACACTGAAATTTTCATACCATTTAACTTGACAAATGCTTTTCTAGAAAATAACTGTAGGTATTATGTGACAGGACACAGACACCAAGATGTAAATATAAGAACCAAAACTACAAAACTTTTAGAAGAGAGCAAAGGTATAGATTTTGTGTCCATGGTTGAAACAATAGATTTTTATACATGATTCCAGAGCCACAACCAAAGGGAGAAAAAAAGACAAATTGGGCCTCATCAAAATTTATAACTTGTGTATCAAATTAAAAAAGTAAGAAGACAGTTCATAGATGGGGAAAATGTTTGTATTTTCTCCATATCTCTGGTTTTTAAAAATCCAGAATATAATGTAAAAAGAACTCTTCCAACTTAATAATGAAAGGAAAAATAACCCAATTTTAATGTAGGAAATAATTTTGTTTTGTTTTATTTTGGTTTTTGAGACATGGTCTCACTATGACCTTAAACTCACATTCTCCTGTCTATACCTCCACCACCCCTTCCACCAGACCAGCTCTTTAAAGTGGGTAAAGAATTTGAATAAGCATTTCTCCAAAGAAGACAAATATATAAATGGCCAATGAATTATGAAAAGATGCTAGCCATCACTAGTCACCAAGAAAATGGAAATCTAAACCACAATGAGATACCACTTCCCACTCACTATGATGGCAATTTAAAAATAAAGTAACAAGTGTTGGCAAGGATGTGAAGATATTGGTAACCTCCTATGTTGTGAGTGTGAATGTAAAGTGGTACAGCACTTTGGAAAACAGTTTGGCAGTCACCGAGAAAGGTACACAGAGAGTTTTCATCTGAGCCAGCAGTTCTACTCTCAGCGATAAGCATGTGTCCTTGCTAAACTTGAACATGAGTGTGGATAGCAGCACTATTTGTAACAGCCCAAAAGTGGAAGCACAAATGTCCATCAACAGATAAGTGGGTAAACAAAATGTGGTACATCTATACAATGAAATAATATTTAGCCATAAAAAAACCAAGTACAGTTGGTCCTTGTTATCTATTGGATCTCCATCTATACTGAAAATGTACGAGCAGATTTTTTTCCCTTGGCATTATTTCCTAAGCAATACAGCATGACAACTATTTGCATAATATTTACCTTGTATGGTATTACAAGTAATCTAGAGATGATTGCAAGTATGAAGGATGATCCTAAGTTATCTGCAAACACTGTGCCATTTTATATAAGAAACTTAGGCTGGGGGAGTGGCTTAATGGGTAGAGCGCCTGTCTAGCAAACACAAGGCCCTGAGTTCAAACCCCAATATCACTAAAAAAAAAAAGAAACTTGAGCATCCATGGGTTTTGGTATCTGAGGGGACTCCTAAAACTAATCCCGCAAAGATTCAGAGGGACGACAATACTACAACAGGGATGAACTTGAGACTATGCAAGGTGAAAGAGGACTGATGCAAAAGGCCACATGTCACACGGTGTCATTTACATGAAATATCCAGAATAGGCAAATCTAGAGGAACACAAAGTAGGACAGAGGTTGCAGGGACTGGAGGGAAGAATGCATAATACCATTTGCTTTTAGGGTGATAAAAATGTTTTGGACCTAGATAGTGTCTACACAACTGTAAGTATTAATTATGCTAATGAGTGAATGTTGTGATATATGAATTATATCTCAAGCAGTTATTTAAAAAATGTTCATTTCAGCATTGTTAGTAAAAAGAGGAAATATTCAAAATGTCCCATACGAAAGAATATTAACTAATAATAATCTATTTGATAGAATATTATATAGCCATCCAATTATGTCTACAAAATCTTGTCTTGTTATTTAGAATAATTATAAAATAACATTAAGATATAGTCACAACTATATGCATTTTTAAAAATCCTATTACTCTGACTTTTTGTCTAAATCTGAAAGAAAACATAAAATTTTTTTTCTTAGCGGTACTGGGGTTTGAAAGGGCCTCATGCTTACAAGGCAGGCATTCAACCACTTGAGTCACTCCACCAGCCCTGTTTTTGTGATGGGTAGTTTTCGAGGTGAGGGGGGGTCTCTCGAGCTATTTGTCCAGACTGGCTTTGAACCTTTATTTTCCTGATCTCTGCCTCCTGAGTAGCTAGGATTGCAGGCGTGAGCCACCAGCACCTGGCACATACCAAACTTTTAACAAAAGTTAGCTATAGGGCTATAGATAGTCTGTATCTTCTAAGCTGTATTCAAATATGTGTTACTTTTAAAATTTTATTATTTTAACTAATTTAAAAAATTTCACAGTTGTAGATGGTGAAAGCTTTTAGTTTTATGAAGATCAGTTCACCTCCCTCAGTGTGGGGCCTGACGCTTTACAGTAGGACAATTCTCTCACTCCCATTCCCACCCCAGTCACGTCACAGCGTCCTGAGGGAGATCAGGAGAACAGCCCAGAGCACCCAGTGAGTCCGGTACTGACCGACTCAGACCAGGGGATCATTTCTCGAGCAGGGAGCCTATTCTTTTCCTACTTTAGATGTGGTGGGTCTTTGAAAATTCCACTGTCATTTCCAAAGTGGCAGGAGGAGGAGGTTCAGTCCCCAGGTCTGTATCTTTCCTTTGTCTACCCTCCCCAACTATTTATTTCCTTTTCCATCTCCTGGTGGCTGCCCTTCAGTGACACTAATGATGTTGTGACAGGTGCTGGCTTACCCTGGTGTCATTTGCTCTGGAAAGAATTTTGGTTGGATCAAATACCCCTGTGGAAACTCAAGCTGAATTGTCTTCATTTTCGATCATTTTGTTTTAACATCCTAGTAGCCCCAGCCTGTCGGTCTCTGTCGGCAATTCAGCCATCCATCAGTTTAAAGTGTGCCTATAAAGTTCTGGAAGGTGTCCAACAGCACAGATGAAATCAGTCCTTTTCTTCTAATTTTTCTTTGAGGACAAGAAAGATTCTGCTCATCTGGAGACAAGGAATAGCGACTTTTGAGTCAACAGGTTGCTGCTTCCAGACATCAATGCTTGACATTTCAGTCATAAGCCAAGATATTTTCCCCTGTGAGGTATTGGTGCTACAAAAAAAACAGCCAGGGTCCAATCACTGGTACCACAAAAAAAAAAAAAAAGAAAAGAAAGAAAAAGAAAAAGAAAAAAAGAAAGAAAGAAATGGAAGGAAGGAAGAAGCCAGGTGATCTTTCTGATTTAATAATTACTTGTGTTTTTAAATTTATTCAATCAGGTTTCTCATTTAAAAACTGATAACACATCATAATATAGAAGGACTTTCCTTTTCTTATATAAACTCAAGTAATTCTCTAAACAGCCCCGTGATGTTATGGTCCTTTTTACAGACAAGGAAATTGAGACACAAAGAGGTCAAAGACTCCCTCCAGTTCATCCAGCTAGTTTTGGCAGAGGTGGGATTTGAATTCTGGCAATCAGCCTGCAGATTTTGTGCTCTTAATGACAGTGATCCTCAACCCACTCTTTACAATCATAGTGGATTACCACTAGGCCAGGGAAAAATTTAGCCAGATTGCAGAACTAAATGATCATGGTATTATATTAAGTAACTTTTCAGGAAAATCAAGTTTTGCTCTGTGCAGTTGGGGTGATTTTGCTCTGAGTCATTTTCATCAGCTAATGGGGTCTCATTGGGTAGAATGTCATGTGTCTCTCATCAGCAATGGCTGCGAACAATTGCCCACTACACAACCCCAAACATTCCAGCCCCAGCTTATAGATATGGCCCCTCTGTATGGTGCTGACCAGTCCACTGCAAAGGAAGTAGAAGGACACTCACCAGGATAAATCTCATCTACATTGCCAAATCACATTTCAGGATGCCCTTTATGCTAATAAACATCTACCAAAGGCACTGTTTTTCACCTTTTCTAATCCAACTGGAGGCAAGGCTTTCTCACCCTGCCTTCTTTGCATGCAACTAGGCCAAGAAGACTTTACTGTGCTTTCATTTTTCTGGTTTATAGGAATGTGGTTTAAAAGTTCTTTGCCATAGTCTCTTTGGCCTTGCTGTGCTGGGCACCTTGGGGCAGAAATTATTGTGTTAAGCCATTTTACCATGATCACACACAGCCAACACCCCAAGACCTTCCATTTGGACATTCACTGTTTATTGCTACTGCATCTCATCTAGAGCAATTTTGCAGTTCAGTTAGTTGAACCACAATTAAAAGTGGCAGCATATACAGCCCAGCCTGACTGGGTCTCACTTTACAAACATCACACCATGTGTAAAAGTGCTTTGGAGGGTCTCAGAGTACCAGTGAAGGCCCTCAATTGCCAGGGTTTCTGTTGACATTCTCCACTCTACACTCACTCCTGCCTTCACTCTTTTGGGAGCAGAGAGGTTTAGCTCCCAATAAAACCTTGAGGTTTGGTTCTTGAAACTTTTCCATGATTTTCTCATTAGTTCCCTTTCTTCAATGAGGAATCCTAGAAATGTGGCATCTCCAAGGGGTACCCCATTGCCTAGCTTTGCAGATAAAACAGATTTGTGGATTTAGCCATAGTCCAGGGAAAGTAGGAACAACTCCAATTCTACACACAGTCATATGGAGTCCATGGGAAGGGATACTGTTTGTTTTAGGGGTAGGGGGTTTGTGGTGAGAGAGACTGGATATTTTATAAAGTGGTTGAACTAAATAGAACCTAACAGATTGCCTTTATAGGAAAACAGTAGTTTTCCCCCATATCTGTTTTCCCCCAAATCTAGCTTGGAAAGTGCTGCCTGGTGAGAAAGCATAGTTCTTCTTAACACATTTTCTTTATTAGCTACATTAATAGTACAAGGGGATTCCAATGTGACAATTCCATAGATGTGTACAGCATACTTTAGACAAGTACCCACCTCCATTACATTCCCTTAACTTTCCTCCTTCCTCCCCCCATCCCTTTCAAACAGTATTTGGTTGGTTTCATTAGAGAAAGCACAGTTCTGATGCCCATAAGGGGACCCTGAGATAAGAAATCTGGACATGAGTGGTGTCTTGGCAGCAAACTCTCTAAAAGATAAAAGAGGAATTTGCAATTGATGTTCTATTTTGAGATCATGGGAGGCCAGTCAGTGAGAATGCAACATTTCAAAGTGTGTTGATGAAATAAGCCTGGAGAGTCCCAAAGTCAAGGACTCCTCAAGATAGAACTGCTCTTTCTGGCAAGCACAGTAGTGACATTTTGGACAATTAATGTAATTGCTTTGGGCCTGTTTCCTTATGTATAAATGACAATAATACTAGTACCAACTACCAACCTGGGGTTGTTGAGAAGAGCAGATTAGTTTTTATACTGAAAGAAATTTAAAGAGAGTGTCTGGCGTGTTGTAAATACTCCACACATGACGGTTATTATTGTGTGTATGTGTGCACATGTGGTTCTGAGGATTGAACCAGGGCCTGTGAATGCTAACCACACTCCTTACCACTGATCTACATCCCCAGTCTAAGGTTATTATTCATCTCACTGTGAAGGGAATTCTTCCTAACTAAACAGTAGGTGCAGGTAAAGACCCTGAGTTTTCAAATGTTGTCTTGAGCCATTTCCTCATTGGCTTTGCCCATCGGTTAGGTCCCAAGTACCACTAATCCCTGTACACATTCCTTCACAATGGCATCTTAGATACCGGGAATGGGAGAGACAGTTGAGAAGCTGGGGAGAGGAAAAAACTACCACTGATGGTATGTTCTTGCTTTTAAAAAAATAATAAAGCAAACCTGAAGAGGACTTTCACTTTCTAATCCAATATATAGGCTTGGAAATCACCACTCCATACTAACAACAAGTAAAAATCAGAAATGAAGTAACAACTCCTCTTAGACTTATGAGAGAAGTGAGGTCACAGGATAAAGCAAGAAAGAAGAAATATTGTGACTAAGAATTTCCCCCAAGCTAATGTCAGATACCAAACCACACATGCAAGAGGCACAGAGAACACCATGAAGGATAAATGCCAAAATAAACTATACCTATACATATGATTTTCCAGCTACAGAGAAATTAAAGAAAAAAAAATCCTGAAATAAGCTGGTGGGGAGGTGATGGTGATGGTGGAATTCCTTTCTCTCATTGTTCTTCTTCTGGTGTTTCCACTGCATGTATGTTACACCCTCTGCAGTTGTCCCAAAGTTCTTAGACATTATGTTTTAATTTTTGCTTCTCAGTCTTTTTTTTCTGTTAGCGTTTCAGCTTTGGGAGGTTTCTATTGAAATATCCTAAAGTTCAGAGATTCATTTCTTGGTTGTGTCCAGTCAACTAAAAAGTCCATCAAAGGCATTTTCTATTTCTGTTACAGTGGTTTTCATCTCTACATTTCTCTTTTTTTTCTTACAGGAGGATGGATAAGAATTACATATGATTTATCCTCAGAGACCATGCAAGCAAGAAGAGAATGCAGCAAAATATTTAAGATGTTCAAAGGAAAAAAAATACCAGCCTAGATTTCTGTACCCTAAAAAGTTATTCTTCAAGAGTAAAGAAGACTGGGGGCATGACTTAAGTGGCAGAGTGTTTGCCTAGCAAGCATAAGGGACTAAATTCAATCTCTAGCACCTAAAGAAAAAAAGTAGAGATAAAAAGGCTTTCTGAATAGGCCTATTTGTAAGAAAAAAATTGAGTCAATTAGCAGTCAATTAGCAGCATTCCAAAAGAGAATGCATTAGGCTAAGATGGTCTCTTGGTAAGGCCTACCAAATATTTAAGGAAGAAATTGTATCAATTCTCTACAGTCTCTTTCTGAAGACAGAAAGAGGTGATACTTCTTAACTCATTCTACGAGGCCAGCATTATCCTAATATCAAACCAGGTAAAAACATTACAAGAAAGAGAAATTGCTGATCAGTACCTCTCCTAAAGGGCTGTTAGCATGGCTCAGTAGGTAGAGAACTTGTCTAGCAAGCGTGAGGCTCTGAGTTCAAACCCCAGTACCACCATAAGTAAATAAATAATCAAACTTTCCTTTAATAAAAAAAACTCTCCTGAATATAGATGCAAAGATCTTCAATAAAATATTAGTAAATCAAGTCCAACAATGTATATAGAAATTATATAACACAACCACATGGGATTTATTCCAGGCATGTAAGGTTGGTTTAATATTGAAAGACCAGGCAATGTAATCAGTTATACCAACAAGCTAAAGAAGAAAATCACATCACCGTATCAGTGGATGTAGAAAAAGCATTTGACAATTCCAACACCCATTCTGGATAAAAACTCTCCATGGACTAGGAACAGAAAGAACCTCTTCAACTTGATTAAAAAAAAAAAAAAATCTACAAAAACCTACAGCTAACATTAGACTTAATGGCAAGAAACTTAAGGCTTTTCCCACTAAGGGCAAGGATGCCCCACTTACTACTGTTTTTCAATACTATGCTGGAAGTCTTAGGTAAGGTAATAAGACAAGAAAAGAAAATTGAAGATATAGTGATTTTGAAAAAGAAATAAAACTGTTTTTGTTCACAAGAGATATTATCCACATGGAAAATCCAAAAGAACTGGCAAAAAAAAAAAAAGAGCTGGGAGCATGGCTCAAGAGGTAGAGCACTTGCCTTGCAAGAGCGAGGCCCTAAGTTCAAACCTAGTACTGCAAACAAACAAACAAACAAAAACCCTCTTGGAACTAATAAGTTGGCTATAGTAAGGTTGTAAGATACAGAGTTACAAGGTTAATATACAAAAGCCAATTGCTATAAGTCAGGATACTATAAAGACACATGCGCACCCACCCATGTTTATTGCAGCAGTGTTCACAATAGCCAAACTACGGAAATAGCCCAGATGCCTCACACTGATGAATGGATTAAGAAAATGTGATCTAGATCTACATCTAGATATGTATGTGTAGGTATGTGTAAATACCTACACACAATGGAATATTATTCAGTCATAAAGAATGAAATTTTGTCATTCACAGGTAAATGGATGGAACTAGAGAACATCATGTTAAGTGAAGTAACCCAGGTTCAAAAAGACAAAGGTTGCACATTTTCTCTCATATGTGGAGGATAGATCTAAATACAAATATAAGTGTATATGTACACATACATACATGTATAATGGTTACAGGAGACTAAACAAAAAGAGAAAGAAAAGAATGATAGCCAATAATACTGAAATCCATCACATCTGTGTAGGAACAAGACACAAGGAAATTCAATGAAAGCGGTTGAACAATACAGGGTTGGGGGAAAGGGTAAAGAATAGCAATAGAGGGAGTCGGGGTGATTAAAGAGCAATGTTTTTACAGGTAAAACACCAAGGCAGAACCTCACTAAAGAATAAACAGATGCTTAAACAATGAAGGGCAGGAATGTAAAGCAGGTCATGTTAAGGGGAGGGTACTGGCAGGAAGGGGAAGAGTAAATGAAGAAGGTAAAGGAGGGTGCACATGGTTGAGGAACTTTCTACACATGTATGAATATGGAACACTGAAACCTATCAAAGTCATTTTAAGAAAGGGAGTGGGGGAAGAGGGAGAATAATGGAAGGGAAAAACCAAGCCAGGGTACAATATATGTATGTATGGAAATATCACAATGAAATCCCCTATATTACTATTATATACTAATAAAAACATTTTTTAAAAAGTCAATTGCTTTCCTCTACAGCAGCAGCAACCAAGAGCCTTTGCACAGGTAAGTGCCGTATACTTGCTGTTGCAGGATATTAAGCAGTGTCAAGTACTTCATTGCATCAATCCAAACCAAGTCTCTCCCGAGCCCATAGCTCACAAGGCACCACACAGACATTGCCTTGTTTGAACCTCGCAAAAACCCTAGTGATAAACGGTACTCTTACTCCTGCTGCAAAGGTCAGGAAACTGGGGCCCAGGCCACAGAGATATAGTCAGTGAGTGGTCCAACCTAACCAGGCCAGGTTCTTTGACCCCACCCCAAGTCCTCTCCAATGCACAATGGCTGACATTTGGCATGTGAGTCAATGGGTAAAATTCGTCCTCAGCTTTGCTTAACCAAAAATTTAGTGCCTCTTTGTCCCTTGTGTCTAGGACCTTCCCTAGGGCTGGGATGCTAACAAGACTTCTATGGAGCTAATGGGGGTCTTGTAACCTTAGTCTGGGCAGGAGGGTGGCCCTGGGCTCAGGCAGCCCCTCTGTCTAGAGTTTGGCCCCCATCAGGCCTCCTCCTGTGATAAGGGAGTTTGTCACAGCTAAACGCTGGATGGACCTGAGTGTGAAACTACTGATGGGACTGAGGAAATGAAGCAGGTAGGAGCCGCTCAGTGCTGTAACTCAGGAAGAAGGCCCCCTCAAGGCTTCAGGACCCCAAAAGGCAAGTCCAGATTTCAAAATGAGTTTCCTTCAAAGGGAATAGCCTGTGGGCAACAATTGGGTGTTTCTTGCTGGTGATTTCCTTTCCAAAAATAGGCCTGGGGGAGCCTGGGCTCTTTGAATGCAAGTTAATAATAATAATGGAACCTATAGCTTATTGAATGCGACATTTCTCTCATTCAGACATTCCTCATTCACAACACATTGTGAAGTAGGTATTTGTTTTTATTCAAACACCACCAAAGTTTACAGAATAAGTTATGAAAGGCGCTCTCTGCCTTCATCATCACTAATCCTGCCCTCCAGAGGCAGCCATTATTTATAATCTTTGCGTATTCTTCCTGACACTTGTCTATATTTAGTCAACATTATGTATGCATGCCCACTCGTGTGTAAGCACATGTACACACACACACTCACACACACAGCTTGTTTTTATGAAAATAGAGTGTACTTTATTAAGCAACTTGCTTTTTCCATGTTTTCATCTATCTTTTTCCAACCCCATACATACAAGTATGTGGGAGACTACAAGGAAATCGGGAATAAGCAAAGGGATTACTAGGTGTCTGCAAGAGAAAATGATGTGCTATTTAGAGCCGTTCCTTCCGGGTTATTTGATTTTAGCCTTTGAGCTAATTTTACAGCTCTGTAAGATTTGGGGAATGGAGGACACACATACTCGACTGTCTACACAGAAATGAGCTCTGTCAATTCTCCCACACTGTGCAAAAGCCAGTTCATGGCAGCTGTCTGAAAATCAGTATTCCTGATTCATAAATAAGTCTGCTGTTTGGATTCTCCTTTGAATCAATTAAAACATTCCCCTGGTTCGCTCATTAGTAATAATACATGTTCAATTTTTATCTATTTCGGAGTCATGATTTTACCTTTTTAAAAAAAAAATCATCTTTCAGCCAGATGCCTCACACCTCTAATTCCAACACTGAGGAAGCAGAGGAAGGAGGATCACAACTTTGAGGCTGGCCTGGGTTACATAGTGAGACCCTGTCTCAAAAAAACCAAGGTCAGGAATGTAGCTCAGTGGTAGAGCTCTTGCCTAGCATGTGTGAGGCCCTGGGTTTGATCCCCAGCACCACACACACACCTTTTAGGATCACTAGTGAATTGCAGCCTGGATTCCAACACAGGTCTGTTTGCCTCTAAAGTTACCATGGAATCTCACCTGGCTCATTTTAAAGGAATAGGTAGAAGCTACCCGCCAGCTGCTAGCCCAGGCATTTCAGGTACATTAATTCACTTAACCCTCCCATCAACCTGTGAAGTGTTAGCATCCCCACCTTGCAGAAAAGGAAGCAGTGTTCAGTGAGGCTGAAAGACCAAATTAAGGGGCAAGCAAGGCCATGGTCTAGGTCTGACGGCTCTACAGGAGACTCCTTCCTCAATTCATCCAGCTTCTGGTGTTTGCCTGCCATCTTTGGCATTCCTTGGCTATAGAAGCATCACTCCAATTCCTTCTCCACATGGCATTTCAGCTGGGTGTCTTTCCTCTGTGTCTGTCCTTCTCTGTGTCTCCAAATTTCCCCATTTATAAGGACACCAGTCACATTGAATTAGGGCTCATCTAATGACCGCATCTTAATTTGGTTAAATCTGCAAAAACCCTGTTTTCAATAAGGTCACATTCTAAGGTACTGGAGGTTAGAATTTCAATGTATGCTTTTGGGGGGAGGAGTACAACTCAGCCGACTATAAGCAGCATTTTGGAATTCAGCCTTTCCCAAAGAGTGTTCAAGCACACCAGAAAGTGGAGAAAAGGCCTCCGTGGTCTGACACATTGGAGGACTCTTGGAGCTACCCTGTGGTAGCTGACAGCAGTCTCTGGGATGCTGACATCCACAGAAGAGCAGAGCAAAGAAAACAGCTGACCATAGTTTGTTTTTTTCCAAACCTATTTGAGCACGGGGGAGATGGGGGTATTGTGGAGGCCGTGGTGGTTTTAATAGTGTTCTATGGAACACACTTTGGGAAACTCACTCAGCATGACCCTGAGACCAAGGAGGCCTGGACTGGTCCAGGTGAGCCTGCCATTTACAGAATATGTGACCCTGGGCAAATCAGTTTTCCACTCTGAATTTCATTTTCCTCATCTGTGTAAGGGGAGTGAGAATTTCAAATCAATTACTTAGGGTTAGTTCTCCCCGCCACTATAACAAATAAGCACAAAAAATATAATGGCTTGGAAACAACCTATAAAGTGTTAGCATCACTGGACCAATGAGACGTGAGTTCACTTGTTCACGACTAGGTGGAGAACATGCTGTCTGGTAGCGTCTCTCCATAGGAACAACCAGAAAGCCATTTCAATCTGTGGCTTCCAAGGTCCTGGTGAGGATTGCCCTTATTCCATCCAGGCAGAAGGGGACAGAGATTGGAGAATGCTTTGCAGGAGGTTTCTAGACTCCACGTTCTGGAGCACAACACTCTTCTGCTGACCTGGCATGGGTCAGAACCCAATCTTAGAACTGGAGTGCTCTAAAAAGCATTTGGGCAACATGCAGGAACTGCTATCTTCCAGCAGGCAGGGGACCCAGAGGGAGGGAAGAACACCAGCTAGCTGCTGGTGCCTCCAGCTGTGTTCTTACATTTGCAGAATCCTTGCTTTATACACAGCTAAAGAAATGGCAACCGTTTGAAAATGAAATGAGAAATGCCTGGAGGGATGAAATAGGAGACCAGCCTTGGAGCACACAGAAGAGAGGGGGAGTTCCCTCTGCCCCCCTTTTTCCCAAGGCATCTTGGTGGCCCCTGCTTGCCCTGTGGTAGGGAAAGGAGAGAGTTTTCAGAGTGTCATTCACCCCAAAGCAGCTTCTTCTGCTTCCTTGGCAGCTAGATGGAGAAGCACACAGCTCTAGGGTCTTGACAACCTCACAGCTTCCCAGGTGACAGCTCCCAGGGCTGTAAACCCCACCTTCCTGCAGTTACACACCAGGGCAGCACATCAGGACCAGCAGCAGCCCCTGGAGAAAATACCAGTTGCAGACAGGATGCTAAGGGAGGGGAAGAGCACCATGCCCCAGGAGTCCCCGCAAAGGCCAGACACCTTGCAAACACACCTCGGGCTTTCCACTACTCAGCCATAAAGCACAAGTGAGAACTTCCTCAAGACCTCCCGGGCTCCAGGCTCCCCTTACCCTGCCTCACTGGCCTGTAGAGGATCAAAAGGATACATAGGGAAAATCCCTTGTCTTTAAAAAAAAGGCATGCATTCTTTCCACATTCACATTCATCATCAAAGCAACTGTATCTCCCAAAGCACCCCAACCCCCAACACGGACAAGTTCAAGTTCCCACAAATATCTCCAGTACCCCTCCCACCTTTTCTCTGCATGGAAACCAGCTGCCATGGATGCGTACACAGCCCTGCTCCTCCCTTTTCGCCTTCCACTTTGTATGTGCTTTCCCATGGAGCAGACACTTGGTGAGTTGAGTATGTCACAGGACAACGAAATAGATGGAAGGAAGGCAATCTTTTGTTTTAGAATCTTCATGCCCAGAACATCTGGGCAATCCTCAGAAAACTGGAGAGACTCTTGCTGATGTGCTAAGTCTCCAAAAACAAGTTCACTTGTGGAAAGAGAATGTCATATTTTGCATCGTACGTATGTTTGTAGGTTTTCTCAAGCACAGTGGACTGTGGGGTGTGACAGTTAGTGATTTCTTCCCTGGAAGTGGCATGACCTGCAGGAGTTACTGTTGGCTGCAGCTATGAGGGCAGCCCAAATTATTTATTGCTTTTGATTCCTGCACTGTTCCCTGTATAAATTAAAATGTGGCATTATTACACCCGCCACCAGCCCACTGGTGACCTTTAGCACTCGCCCCCCCCCCCCCGCAGCCGTTATTCAGCATAATTTGAGTGGTTTGAGGAAGTCGGGAGAGTGGGAAGGGATGGGGGTGGGGAGGGAATCCAAATGAGAAACAGATCTAGAGAGCATTTGCAGAGAATCAGGCAGTGGGCCAAGCATGCTCGCTGGCGGCATGTGTAACCCCTCTTTAGGGACTGTCAGCTCCTCCTAGGTTTCCACAGCGGATGTTTCCCGGCCAGAGCACAGCTGGGTTTCAGTTGTCAAAGCCACAGCCAAGACATCTGAGAAGGGGGCGGAGTGCCTGTGTGCACGTGTGTACACACCCAGACCACATGCGCACACGCTTGACCCCAGGACCCTTTCAACACGGTTCCACACGTGGATACCTATGAAGGCCCCAGTGAACTGCCCACGCACCCCAACACACAGGGCACAGACAGTCACAGGTAAACACAGAGTAAGCTAAGATGGTCAGACTTATCCATGTGCACACAGACAAGGGCTTCTGAGGAGAGAATTCCAGAGCAGCTATTCTGCTGCCAGCCTCACCCCAAGACCAGCTGTGTGACCTCTCTGAACCCGTGTTCTTAACTGTACAGTATAAATCATGGCAGCAGTGAAGGCCAAAATTACATACTAGAGGTGAATATCTGGAAACTATGCAGCCTTATTTGGATGTGAGAAATGACAGGCAGGATGTTGGAGGTGAGGCTGATGAAGATAAGGAAGGTTCACATCCTTTCTGGAGGGGACAAAAACCACACATCACTTGATTCTTACCTTGGTAAAAATGGTGAAAGGCACACACATGAGGAACAGGGCAGAAAAGGAGCAAAGCTGCCCCCCACACTCCCGCACCTTTGACCAGGAGAAGCAAATGCAGACAGCTTCTGGCATGCACAGCTCCAGCTCTTTGCTAGCCTGGAAGCCTGTGCTTGTCTACAGGGTGCTGAGGCCAGAGCTCTGCTCTCCCAGCGTCCCCCGTGCCCCTTGTTCTTAGCTGTTCTGCCACAGTGTTCCACATCTCCTTCTCTTTCACCCCACTCTTGGTAAGGGACATGTCCCTTCTCTCCCTTTCTCACCTTCTTCAGACTTCTCTCCAACCATCCTAATTCCCATAGCCATACCCATTCTTCCTCCCCCCAGCCTTCAGATGAACCCAAGAGAACCCACTGCCCTTCACCAGGAGCCTACTTGGCACATACAATCCCTTGTTTTGGGTGCTATGAGGATGAGAGGGGGTTAGGAATGAATTGGGTGTTGCCCCTGCCCCCCAGGTCTGAGCAGATTAGCAGAGAGCACCTCAGAAGTTGTCCCTATTGCTGTGCCAATAGGGACACGGCAGAGACAACACCAATAATAAATAGACCCTTGGAAGTCAAAGGACAGCAAACCAAATCCCACTGTGCAGGTCAGGACACTCTGCCCAAGTGGCCTATTGTGGGGAAGAATGGAGTGGGCAATACCAGTACCCAAAGGCAGACATGTGGAGCTGGTTCTGAGGCCCAGGGGTAGCAGAGCATCTCAGAGTGATCAGTGTCAGAATCCAGATGAACTTAGTCAGAGGGCAAAGGAGATACATGCAGTGAGGAGGGGGTTAGGCACAGAATCAGGACTTTCTAGATCTTCATTTGGCCAACAAATGTTTAAAGAGCTCCTACTATGTGCTAAATACTGGGAATGCAGTAATTAATAGAACCTAGACCCTGCTTCCTGGAATTTTGTCAAGCAAGAAGAACCGCTATACAAATAGGCAAAACCAATGCCATCAGACCCATGCTCTTGGGAATGAGCTGGGCATATGGAACTGGGGGCAGAGGAGCCATTTAATTCAAGCAGGAGAAGAGGAGGCTTCTGGGAGAGGTAGGCAGGACCCAAGACGTACAGGGAGCTGTGAGTTCAGATGGCTGCAAGGTAAAGAGGAAGTCAGAGGGAAGGGGAGAGACACAAACTCAAGAGATAAGCAAGGGCCAGGTCATCATGGAAAGTTCCCACTGGCTCCCACACCCATGTTCGTATTCATGGGTTCAACAAATGTCACGAGCTATTTGATGGGTCCCATACTGGGTGCTAAGACTGTCTTGCTGATCAAAGCAAAGAACGTGTGTGGGTCAAACTAAGGTTGTCACTGTGGGAATGGGGAGAAACCAACAGATCTGAGAGATGCTCAATTGGTCCTAATTGGATGAGGTTGGTGAGGTGGGGGAGTCTGGATGGGGGAGAAATTTCTCTGACAGGGAAATACTGAAATGGAAGCAGTTTACAGATTGGTATAGGGGTGATGCCTTGATCTTGTTTGTTTGCAGGGACAATGGGACAGTGGCCAGTTAGAAGCTGGTGGCCATTCTGAGTGGAGCAGAACTCCAGCTGAAGACACAGGGAGCAGTGGCAAGAAGGTAGCTGGGTCCCAGCCTGGAAGAACAGGGTTTAGGACAGAGATCTAACTCTAGATGAGAACTAGAGAACCAAAGGCAAAAACTCAGCTCATTCCAGGGGCTGCAGGTACTGGGACCATGGTAGCAAAACCAGTGCCAGCCCCTTCTTGTCAGTCGACTGGTCGGGCTGTAGAACTCCTCTGCAGGAAGCTTGCTCGCTAGAAGGAGCTGGAGGGGGAACCACCAGCACCCATGTGTTAGGTTTGTCTCCCAACTAGATCCATATAGTGTATAGCACAGAGCTGGACAGATAATGAGTGCTCAGTAAATAATCTCCTAGGAGCATGTAGGCTTCCAGCCAAGTGTGAGAGACTGATAATGAATGTGCTCTGAGTGGGTTCCCATTAAGATCTCTTTGAATTGAATTGGAACTGCTGGCCTCCTTGGACTGCGGTGGGAGAAAGTCCCATTTCTAGCAGTAATCCTTATCTATGATTTTGTTTTCCATGGTTTGTTACCAACAGTCAACCACAGCCAAAAATTATAAAGTGGAAAATTCCAGAAATAAACAATTCATAAGTTTTAAATTGCATGCCATTCTGAAGAGCACAGATGAAATCTTGTGCTGTTGCACCCAAAATATGAATCTTCTCCAGCATATCCATGTTGTGTACACTACCCACCCATCTGTCACTTAATAGCCATCTTGGTTAACAGATTGACTGTCACAGCATTGCAGTACTTGTATTCAGATATCTCTCATTTTACTAAATAATGGCCCCAAAGCACAAGGATAGTGGTGCTAGCAATTTGGATACACCAAGAGAAGCCATAAAGTGCTTTCTCAAGTATTGTCCCATAATCACAAGAAGAATAGCAGCTATATACAGTTCAATAAGATAGTTGAGAAAGAGAGCACATTCCTTCAAATTTTATTACAGTATATCATTTTATTATTATTATTAATCTCTTACTGTGCCTATTTGTAAATTAAAGTTTATCATAGGTACTTATGTATAGGAAAAACATAGCATATATATGAGGTCTTCAGTTTCAGGCATTCACTGGGGATCTTAGAACATAACCCTTGAAGATAAGAAGGGACTGCTGTACTTAATACTCTCACCAAAAGACAACAGCTACCTTCTGTTGCTTAGGTCAGAGACTTAAGCTTATACTCTAGCTACCCTATAACTACATTCCTTAAAATACTGCCATTTTGATGAAGTCCAGGCTGGCTGCTTAAAATAAACACATAGACATCACAAATCAGGCTGAAATTTAGGGCCTGAAATAAATGAGAACAGCCAGCCAACCAAGGATGAGCTAAAGCATTTTTTATGCTACCGTTCAACCTCCACCTTAAGGGAAGCCTCATTTAAATAGGTAAGCTTCAAAAGTTGTTTGTGCCAAAGAAAGGCTTTTAAACAGTGAGTAAGGACAATGTGGAGGGCAACCCTAAAGAGTGATTGAATCAGAAATATTTTCTATTTCTCAGTACCTTTTTTTTTTTGGAGATACTGTGGTTTCAACTCAGAGCCTCAGGCTTGCAAGGCAGGCACTCTACCACTTAAGCCACTCCACCAGCCCTGGAGGAGCCCAGTCCCATCTCAATAGGACAGAGGGGACTTCAGAGTTCAGAAGCACAGTCTCTTCCTGAAGCCTGCCAAGGTGCCACCCCTCCAATTTACTATGGCACGGGCACCAGGGCTGAGGTCCTTCCTGTAATCCCAAAGCCATCCTTGTGTGACAGGGCTCTGCTGTGCAGATTCCCAAAGGATAAAGAAAAGGCAGGTGAGAGGAAAGTGACTTGCCCAAGATCTCCAGTTAGTGGGGGCAGAGCTGAGCTAAGGACTGTGGTCTCCACCTTGGGTTCCGGTGCTGCTCTGCATTTGTGCTGTGAACAGGAACTGTGAGCAAATGCCACCTCTTCTGCCTGTATTTCTCTTCTGGTAGAAAATTCCTTGCTTGTCATCAGTCTCTATCACTTCTAAAAGTAAATGATTCTGATGCATTTTGTGTATATGAAAAGGATATTAGAGCAGCTGGGTATGGTGGTGAACATCTGAAATCCCAGAACTCAGGAGGTGGAGTCAGGAGGATCTGGAATTCGAGGCCAGCCTGGTCCATATGGAGAGATCCTGTCTCAAAAAAACACCCAAGGGTTTGGGATGTAGAGCCCTTGCCTAGCATATGCAAGGCTTTGGGTTTCTTCCCCACCCCCAAAAAATAAATAAATAAATGCAAGAGGATATTAGAGAAATGCTAACATACAGAGAGGCATGGATTCAATGGAATAAGTATATCCACTTCTAGTTAATGGCTAGTGAAACTTTGACTCAATTAAATTTACTTTAAGATGAAACTTGATTTTGTAATATAGCCTGTATTGAATGCATCACAGATTGTTTGATTTTTTAAAACAAATATTGTAAGAAAAATTAATTCTTTAATCATAAAATACTTGGAGTCAGAAATAGATTTGCACTAAAATAACAAACAATATTTTTCATTTAAAAACCATAAAGTAAATGGGAAAAGTATGAAAAGATTAAATCACAAAAAATATCTCCTAATCTTCTTTCCAGATGCTGGATCTAGGATGGCTCCATTGGAAAGTGAGCTTGTCACAGCAATATAAAATAGGAGGAAGACAGAACAACTAAGAAACTGGGACTCTGAAAGAGGCACTTCCTGAACTAAAGTGAGGAGTCCCAACTGTATGAGATGCCTGAAGGTAGTGTGGCTGCTGGCTGCCTGAGAACAGAGCCCAGCGGCACCGGGATGGGAGTGGACCTGGAGGACTTCCTGGCTTTGGGTCAGATAGACAGCCTTCCTGGATTACTAAGTCTAGGAAGTGGTGGTGACGGGGTGAGGGACAGGGTGGAGAAGTTCCACGTGTTACACACAACCCCCACACAGTACCGCCTCCCTTCCCCTCTCGCAGGCCAGTTACCTAATCTGAAACAACACATGATGGTATCTGGATCCCTAACGACTCTAAAATCCCACAAGTCTCTAACGCAGATCAAGACCAGTTAGTAAGAGATAGGAAACCCCACCCCAAACCCTTGCAGCTGGCACGATGTGGCATGTAATACATATTGAGTGCTAGCAGTAGAGGACTGAACAATAGCTGGTTTGTACTGAGTGCTCAGGCCACCATCAGCAAGGTGATATGTCTTTCCATGCATTGTCACACTTCATGCTTATGTGGGTATTACCAGCATGGGTAAGAAGACAGCTTAGTCAGGTACCCAGATGTCCTGCCCCCAACCCCAGGCTCTGTATCTTACCACACTGGATGCTGGGCTATTTCTGGAAACTTAAGGCTGGGCAGACCTAACTGTTAATCCTCCCACACACCACCTATGCTGTTAGCACTGGGAGAAACACTCCCGGCCATGGGGCTCCCCTGAAGCAGGATAATTAATCGGACTAGTGAGTCTGGGAGAAGAACATGACCTGCGGGGCTTGGTCTTTCCATCCCCTATAGCAAGATCTGCCTCCTGACCAGTGTTGAGTCTGAGGGGAGGCCTGCAGCTGTCCATCTGTGCCAAGCACTGACAGGTAAAAAAGGCCATCCATTCCCAGGGTGTATTAGGAAGCCTGCTTGACCACACATCTAAGTCTCGCTTCCCTCCAATACAACAGGCAGGGTGATGCTTCCTTGCAGTTGTTTCTGAATGTGGGAAGAGGAAAACGTTGCTTTCTATTTGGTCCCTTCAGAGCCTCACCAATTCAACCTTAAAGGGAGAGATGCTAGAAAGTTTGGGGATGGGGATATCCCTCAAGAATGGAATGTCTTAGAGCCAGAAGAGAACTAATAGCAGCCCTACAGAAGTACAACGCAAGCCATGTGTGATTTCAAATTCTCCAGTAGCCACATTAAAAGGAAAAGGAAATACATGAAATTCATTATAATAATCTGTTTTACCAAGTTCAAATATTTAAAGATGATCACTTTAATATGTACTCAAATAGCAACCAGCTACTATAGTGGACAGTCAACCTTAGATGCTGGCCATCTGGCTCTATACCTGTAAAAATCTGCTCCCCTTGACAATGTTCCACCATGAAGACTTCCAGACATGGAGAGGTCACTACCTCCTTAATCATTACCCTATTTATTTGGAGGGGAGCATTTCTGGTTGCTATAAATACCTTATCCTCCCTTGGATCCTGCCCCCTCTTGACTTGCTCCTGGCCTCTGAGGGCAGCCAGAATGGGACACATTCCCCTGAAAGGTCCTCAAACTTTTGAAAATGCCTATCTCCTGCCTTTCCTAGCTTCTGCCTCCCTGGCTCATGCCAACACTGGTATTGTTTGGTGGGACAAAGCTTTGTGCTTTTTCTCACTTGAGAACACTATATTTAGAACTGTTATGGACACCTGTTGTTTTTTTGACCACCCTGTATTCAAACAGTCTTCCTATTATAGAAGAATCCCAAAATAGGTAAAAGCATGGCCCGCCACCCTGCACGTAGGCCAAAGGGAAGCAACGCCTTTACTCTCCACACCTCACAGTTCTGGTAAGAGCATGCTTGTGCCTGAGAACTTAAACGCCAACAGGAAAGCACAAAGACAAGAGAGTGTACAGCCTGTTTATGACAGCGGTGAGCATCAAGGGTCCAGTGAAGAGGCAGCAAGTATCCTGAGGCTGTGGCACCATGCATGAGAACCAGCAATTGTGGTTTGTAAAAGAACCACAGGCAGGTGGGGCCCTATGAATACTGACTGCCACATGCCAGAGGAGGCAGCCTGGGCAAAGCTCCTTCCCTCCGTGGGCCCCTACTTGAGAAGATGATGTGAATTCCTCTTCAGCTTTGGTGCAATAGATTCCTGAGTTTTTCATACAATCTTTCCAGTGGTTAAGAGATATAGCTGAAAGTCAGGTGGAAAGGGGAGAGGTCCAGAAAACAGACAAACATTTCACTATCAGTTTGCTGTAGTGTGGACTTTTAGGTCTGTCTGGCAAAGGCTGGGTATCCATGGGCTGCTACTGGGAGATGGAGTCTAGTGAGAGGTCTTTAGGCCATTGGGGGTGTGCTCTGAAAAGGGCTATGAGACACCAGCCCCTTTCTCTTTTTCCTATGTAAAGCCGATTATCTTAGGTATTTGGTATAGTGATAAAAAGCTGATTAACATGCAGTTCTTCAAAATCATTCTCCAAAAGTAACTCCACACCCCTTGGGGTGCTAAACTCCAAGTGGTTTTTAAGGAATGGGACCAAGACAGATGAAAAGGCTTGTGTAGCTCCCCACTGTTGCCATAGCTACCTGAGGTCCTGGGCATGTGAGGTAGCAGGGAATAGCACTAGGATTGTGGTGAGGACAACCTGGGTCCACATCCCAGCTGGACCTGATGTGGAGGGACCCTGTGCAAATGGTCTTCCCTTGCTGGGTCACAGTTCTCCACTGAGATTATTTAGAGGTTTTTTTTTTCCCCAGTTCTGATTCTCTGTGACTATGAATCCTGTGGGAGCTAAAATGTCCTTGAGTTCCTCCTTACTTGTTTCCCTTCTTCTCTGGTGACTGTATTAAAGCTTTAAACGTTTATGAGTAGATTAATAAAACACAGCAAATCTAAACCATGGAATATTAGTCAGTCTTCAAAAGGAAAATGAAATACTGATATGTGCAACAATGTAGATGAACCTTGAAAACATTAGACTAAGTGAAAAAAGCAAGACTCCAAAGACCATGCAGACTGAAATGTTCAGTATAGGCAAATCTTTGTAGTGACAGGAAATAGACTAGTGTTTGCCTAGAGCTGAAAGGAAATGGGGAGTGACTACAGTGCCTCAGGATTTCTGTAATGTACAAAAACCCTTGAATTATAATTGAAACTGATGAATTATATGATATTTGAACTGTATCTTAATAAAGCTATTAAAAACCAGACAACAGGTTTAAGAGAAATCCAATATTCTGTAAAGCTGAGCTCATGGCATTGGAGGATAGTCTTGAAAATTAAATCCACTCATCATCTGACAATTCTATATTGTTTGGATTTTAAGTCTCTCCCTTGGTCAATTAGCCAAAATGAATTGATCTGTTTGAATAGATCCCTTTAAAAATTGCTCCTTCTCAGAAGGTCTAATTAGTAGTCTAAAGGGATCAGAAAAAGGAAGATAGGGTTTGAGAAGCTTCTAGGTTTGGCTCCAGAGAGTGGGATGGTATCTCTTTCCATAGACTTTTTTATTAGATGATACTTGAAATCCTCATCTGAAGGAGAATTCTAGAGCAATGCACTACACAGTAATAACTTGGGGTTTTGTTCAAATGAAGGTCCTGATGGAGTAGATCCAAGTTGAGGCCAGAGTATCTGCACATCTAACAAGCTCCTCAGTGGCTGGTCTCAATTGTGATGTGACGTGAGTGAGGAAGTGAGAGAATACAGCAATGCTGGGGATAAATAGATCCTGGATTTCAAAGACAGTACAAAAAAAGAATATGAAATAATTTTTATATTGGCTATATGTTGGGAATATTAATATTTAGATATGTTTGACTCAACAAAATGCATTTTTTAAAACTACAGGTTTATTTGTTTTTAAAAACCTAGTAGTTCCCCTCCATCCCCAAATATTTGCTAGCTGATTGAGTTAACCAATGAGCAAGAAAGTCTGGGTCTCTGATATCAGGGAAGCAATGTCAGTCCTATACCACCCACCTAGACTTTTCTGGGAGAGAGAAACAAATTTCTACTTTGTTTAAACCCAAACTAACCCTAATCAATGCAATATTGAAAGGTCCTATTATTGGTTTATGCCATAGAGAGTTTACTTACATTATTAGCTAAACTTAAGTAAATCTAATTATATTTTAGGTGCACTTGGTATTATTTTTTTAATGCTGTGGATTATCTTACAAGGCCAAAATCCATTTGTTTGCATGTATGTTTAATAATTTGAGGTCTCAATATTTTAGTCTTCTACAACCAAGATATGCCTCTCACAGTACTTTCTTATTACCAGTTCAAAACGTGGCAGAAATTCAACTCAACAATGCTTCTTCTAGCAGCCCTAGAGATGAGATGAGTGAACATTAAAAGTGGCATTTTGTAAGATAGAGATGGTCCAATTTCCCTTCCTAATTAAAGGAAAATTCCCTATTTCATTCTCTGTCCATTATACTTCTGTGCTTCTAAATGAAACAGGACTACTACAAAAGACAAGTTAGTAATGGCAGATTTTAAGCAAAAACAAATGTCTTTTTTCTGTTTTTTAAAAAAGCATTTCATTGCATTTACCCAAATTTTCGGCCCAGCTAACTTCTGAGAAGAATTACACCTTTATATATCGCTCCCTAAAAGAAAAAAACAAATACTTAAGAGTTTCCTCAGGAAAGAAGAAAAGGACACCTGATTAATTAACTCTAGTATGCAAACAGGTGGGGGCAGAAGTTCAGTCACTGAGGGGGACCCCAGGTCCTAGTGCCCTGTTCTCAGGAGAACAAGAGAGTTGGATTTCAATGAACCTTGAGTGGCAGGAGGCAAGACTAGGGCCTGGCTGGGGGTGAAAGGAAGCAAACAGAGAAGACCAGAGTGAACCAGATGCAGATATTCATACTTGGGTCCTTTCTGAGAATAATGACAGTCACTACTACCTGTCAGCAGGAGGGCCAGAAGAACCCCAGCGTGATTTTTTCATCCTTCCTGTTCCTGTAGCCTGGAGGCCTTGTTCTTAATCCCATACTCACTGGGCTGAGGCCTTTGAAGTCAAGAGTCAGCTGTGGGTCATGTTGGTTTCATGAGTGGTCACACACTCACTTGCCACACATGACAGGTTCTCCTAGAGGCTCCAGTGGCAGGAAGGAGCCCTCTTCTCTTTGACACAAGAGGGATTCTACAAGCAGTTTAACCAAATGGCATCCTTACTTGCCACTATCATGGTCCTCTGGACTAGAAGCCTCATGTTTACGGTTAGAGAGGAGATCATAAGTACGACACCTGGATATTTCTGATACATCAAGGAAGCTTTTAAACAGAAAGCATCTGAAATCCAAGTTCCCCATTAGTTGAGATTTTTAAAAAAGGCTGGGTGCCAGTGGCTCATGCCTGTAATCCTAGCTACTTGGGAAGCTGAGATTGAGAAGATTACAGTTCGAGGCCAGTTTGGACAACAAGTTCTCTAGACCTCCTCTAAACCAATAGCTGGGCACAGTGGTATACAGCTACATGGGAGGCAAGGATTATATTTCCAGACCAGCCAGGGCAAAAAAGTTTGTGAGACCCCATCTCAATGGAAAAAAGCTGGGTGTGGTGGTGTGCACCTGTCATCCCAGTGATGGCAGGAGGCTTAAAATAGGAGGATCATGGTCCAGCCTGCCCTGGGCAAAAAGCAAGACCCTATTTCCATAATAACCAAGACAAAAAAGGGATGGAGACACAGCTCAAGAGAGAGCACCTGCCTAGGAAGCATGAAGCCCTGGAGTTCAATCCCTAGCCCTGCCAAAAACCAAAAAAGATTGTTTGCTTTTTTATTTGTTTGTTTGTGATGGGGTGGTCCTATGTAGTCATGCTGATATCAGATTCACGATCCTCCTACCTCAGCCTCCTGAGTGCTAGAATTAGAGGTGTGCATCACCTTGCCTGGGTAAAATAACCTTTAAAAACTATATGATTGGTACAGATTTTTCTAGAGCTAGTTCCAAACTGGAGCTGAGTGGCAATCATTTAAAAGCTGTGTTTAGAAACTCTGTGTCACAGGATACTACTTAAAGACAGATTTGTGGTACCTTAAAGAGGATGGAAATTCTGAGGGTACAGGGAATGCAAGAGATAAGAATGTAAATAGTGAAGTCCATCTGTGAGGACAAAATGTTCAATAAGCAAAGCATGCTAAGGGAGGAGGCTGGAAGGACCAGTGGCGAGGGCTCTGGCTAGGTGCACCCTGGCCTACCTTGTAGGGCAGTCACTGATGAGTGTTGAGATGAGTGGGCAGGACCAGATTTGTATTTTGACACATAAATCCAATAAGAAAGTAGGAAAATGGATGGTGCAGGAAGCCACTGGAAGCAGCTACTGTAATAGCACAGGTGATGGTCCCTGACCAGGCAGGAATGTGGAGAGGAAGGGTTGAGGGCCAATTTTGGTTCACTACCTGCTTTTGTCAATAAAGTTTTATTGGAACACAGCCATTTACATTTGTTTACATATTGTCTAAGGCTGTTTTTGCAGTATCATGGCAAACTTGAGTCATGGCCACCAAGATCACATGTCCTTCAGACTACAGAGCTTTCCATAGTTACTATCTAACCCTTTAAAGAAAAAGTTGCTGACTCCTAGTCTCGAGCCAGAATCACAGAGGCCATGGACTGCAATAAAATCTACATTATTCAAAAGACACAAGTAAGACCTGTGAGGATGTCAAGGAGTGACAAAGACCACAGGCAGAGTCCCTCTCAGGATGTCAGCAGCAGACTCTGGCCCAGAGCACACCCCACAGACAGACCTCCACAGTAAGGATGCTCACACATCTTGGAAATGATCTTTCTAGAGCAGCAGAAGTCATTGTGGTGGCCTGGGCTCTGCCACTGCCGAGCAACACAACCTTGAGAGCCAACTACTTACCTGAGCCTCTGACACTAGCTTTCCCTTACTCACCTATTAAGCTGAGATGCAAATACCTGAAAGACTGGGGGCCATTCATGGTTTCTGTATGTGCACATAGAGTGCCTTAAAGATGGAACTTATGGAAGAAGTGTCAGCCATATATGCAAAATGGCTCTCGTCCTGGCAGAGCTCACTCTGTTTTTCAGTAATTCTCTCACAATGCAGCTTGGTAAGTTGCAAAAGAGTCCTCTCTTGGGAGGAGTCTTCAAGTTGAGAACATGTGGACATCCCAACCCATGAGATTGCAGTTGTGTGCCCCCAGCTGGAGGCAGCCTGCAGGTTGGAGCCAGCCTGGGTTTGTGCTGGAGGACTGGACCAAGAACACATCTTGTCTAGAGCCAACACAAAGGGGTCTTAGTGTATCCTGAGCCAGCTGGCCCAGCCCTGGTAAGCACTATGTTCCCTGTTCCCGCACCCTTCCTCCCTCTGCCCCCGCCTGGATGATGCTTTTCCGCTCACACCCTTGAACCCACATCCCCAGCCCAAGGGGGAGTCAATGGCCCCGTCAGCACAGCCCACAGCACCTGGCTTGTCTTCCTCTACCCTGGGCCAAACCCTCAGACGCAGGAGAAACCAGAGCTGGCTCAGCTGGCCAGCACGCGGGCTTCCTGTCCAAGTGTTTGTGGCTGGGCTTCCTGCTGGCGGAAGGGCGGCCTGCAGCTCTGCGCTGACATCCCTGAGGTGGCTCCCAGGCCCTGGCTGCCAAGCACGTCCAGCTGGCACTCGGCAGAGCTGCTGTGGCTGCACTCCACACAGCTGTCAGTCGACATTCCCAGGGATGCTGGGGTCAGGCTGTGAAAGCTGTAAAGAGGATCCCTTTGGGATTGGCGAAGCTGTGAATCAGACCAGAAACCCTGCAGCTCAGGCTTGTCCCAGGCAGCCAGCCAGAGCGTGCCTCACAGACACCCCGTACTCCAGACAGGCAGACCCCCGCAAATCACTTAAGCATGCCTCCCTCACCACCTATAAACCTCCACCTGTGTCCCTTCACGAGCCTTCACCACACAGCTTCTCTCTGCCCAGAGGCACCAGAAACAGAGCCTAGGCACCCAGATGATAGCCTGACCTGGCTCCAACCTCTCGATCTTGAGGAATTTAACTTCAGGAGAACCAGCTTCCCTTTCACAAGTGGCAACTGGAGAGTGAGAATATTTACTGGGCCTAACATGTTTATTTTCCCACGTGTCAAGGGCCATGACATAGGAAATGGGGCTAGACTTATTCTACATAGCACCATGGGTGAGAACAAGCATGATAGGAAGAATTCAATTTAAGTAAGGAAAAAATAGGCTGACCCAGAAGGTGGTGAGCCTCCTGTTGCTAGAGATATTCAATGGAGATTGTTCACAGAGACTTTGAAGTGCTAGATGATAAGGCCATGGGTCTCCTTCACTACAAAAGGACCAGAAGCCCACACAGAACCTGGCAAAAAGTCAGTGCACCAAAATGACTCTGGAAGGGAGGGAGGAAGGGAAAGGACGAGCAGAAAGATGAAGTAGGAGGGAGATAAGTGCTTTGAAGATCGAACTCCTCCTGCAGGGGAGAGTGTGGACAAGCTGGCTCTTGAATCCGGTTGTGTTGATTCTGTGGTTAGGAGATGAGAGTTATAGGTGCCCACCCTGGAGATGTCGTAATAACCACAGAGCAAGGCTGAGCAGCTCTCCTACGGGGTGCATGTTTACAGGCACAAACTTTTATCTGAGGAATCTCCCTACAAACACTTTAACATACATTTTGTCTGTTCACTTCTACAGAACCCTGAGAAAACATGGAGTCCCCATTTGAAAGATGCAAGCCTGAGGCTCATGTAAGTGACACGTCTGAGCTGAGACTTATCCTTGAGTCTTCAGATTCAGAGCACAGTAGCTCTGGCAATACACACATTAGTTTGTCCTGGTGTCTCTGTAGATTCCTGCCTTTGAAGACTGGTATTACGATCCAACAAAACACCTGGTGTTTGGTTAAGGACTGGAGGGTCCTCTATCTTCTGAAAAACATACTTGAACAGTTTGTTCTACAAAAGTGATTCTCTCCTTCCCCATTTTGCTTCAGGCAGAGAGAATATTTGGGCGTTATCACTAACTGAATAACCAGCAGAGAATGGGGGATATTTCTAGAGGCAAGTATGCTTTTGGGGGACCAATCCTCTTGGTCCCCCCATTGGAGAGAGGCCAGACTTTCCCTAAGGTTTGATCGGCAGAAGTTTAGCAGGTCCTTTGCTTGTTTGTCCTCAAATCTGTGCCCTCCCTCTGCTCCCTTCTGATCCAGGCCCACCCCTGCCCCCCTATAAGCTGTATGTGCCAAGGTCCAGTCTCCCCCTGCCAGGAGACTGTAGGAGGAAGAGGACAGAAACCAGTCTCTCTCCCCTCTCGCCCTTTATCTGTTGGCAACCACTCTGGAGTCCCAGCTCCTGCCAGGGAACCTCCCCCAAGGTCCCTGCTCCCCCTGGGTTCTGGACACACCACCTCCTGTCTGGCTTCACAGCCAGGAATGGTAGCAGCAACTCATGTCCTTCTGGTCTGCAGGCTGTCCTCCTCATGCACCTCCATCCATGCCTTTAGCACTAGTTTCTCTCTGCTGAAGTTTCTGGAATGGCTTATGTTTTCTGTGTATTCCAACAATCTCTGGGTCAAGGTGAGCCTATTGAACTCTAGCCCAGAAAGGGTCAATGATGAAAGTCAGGACAGTGCTATCTTGACCACCTTAAGGAGGATCAAAGAAGCAGGACAGGTCAGGGGCACGGGAGGAAAGATCAGGCTGTTTGCGGGTGACGCAGCAAATCCTTAGCTTTGCTTGGGAGCCAGGAAACCTGGAGCTGACCCCGCCTGTCCCGCTGCAGGCCCCTTCCCCTCTCTCTCTCTTGTGCCTGGCTGTGCGAGGCTCCGCCAGCCCTGGCATCCTTCAAGGATGTGACACAGAGTCAGTGCTTCTCATGTACATGAGCCAGACCGTGTGAGTCAGACCCTCGGGGCTCTGAGCGGGCCAGGCTTCCAGGTCCACGTCACCTCTATCAAGAGCTCCTTCAGTGACGTCAGTGAAGGAAGCAGGTGCTGTCCCTCCCTCCTTCTGGGACACAGAGAGGACTCAGCTCTGCCTTCTGCAGCCCCACGCGCAAGACACTTCACTCTCTCAAGCTGAGGGGGTCTGACTGGGACTTCTAATAGCCTTATGCAGACCAGGGCTCAAGAAGAGGCCATGTTCCATGAGGAGGCAGGAACATGACGTGCAAAGGAGCTCTGTCATCAGCCTGTAGTGAGAATGCAGCCAATGCAGCAGGCCCCACTCAGCACATCTGTAATGGGTCCCTGCCAGGCACTAGGCATTCTGCACAGATGAGTAAATGATGCTCCCTTCCTTTCCAGGAAAGCTAAAAACCTAAAGTCTGCAATCAGCCACATCTGCCTGGGTTTGAATCCAGACTCAAACAACTAGGGTTTACGTGACTTTGGGCAATGCCTCTTGCCTCCTGAGCCTCAGTTTTCTCATCTATGAAATGGATACAAGAACCATCTCATTTAATTGTTGAAGAATTCATGTCCATAACCAGCCTAGTTAGCACAGTGCTCAGCACAGGAGGGGCACTATGCACCACGTGTCGACTTTTTAAAAATTCATAGATCTAGGACACATGCACACCTGTGGGAACCTCCAGGAGTGGAAAACCATTTTCCAAAGGCTGTGAGTCTACCACAAGGTCTCGTGATCCCAGATTAGGATAAAATACGCTCTGCCTTTCCCATTTTGGAAATCTCTAGCAACCTGACCTCTGAGGCATCCCACGCACCCTCAGTCCCCTTGACAGTCCAGCGGCCACCCCTCAAAGAGCCGGATGTGCGCCGAGGCCCAAGGTTTGGAGCGTTTCCGGGACTGCCCGGGTCACAGTGTGGCTGGGCAGTGTCTGGCAGTCAGCCCCACCTTTCCTGGCAGCCAGAACTCCTCCTCGGCCCTCTGAAAGTCTGCCAGCGCCGGGGAGGAGAGCGGCCAGAGGGAGGCGAGGTCCTGCTGCGCGGGGGAGGGCGGGCCGCGCGGGCACGCGCTCCTCCCCACCCTCGGGACCTGCCACGCGGGCTCCACTCTGGAAGTGCCGAGTGCTCCCCCTGGTGGGGAAGGAAAGATGCGCGATGTCACCGGGCTGTCCCGAAGACATAGGACATAGATAGATGATGGATGGCCATCAGTCTTACCCTACAGCCTTTCACATCCAACGGCCACAACAATTAGTGATTTTGGAATAAGGCACAGTTTCAGCACCCATTTTGCAGATGAGAACATTGAGCCAGTCACTGACAATTAGCTTTTAGCTGAGCTGGGACTAGAACCCAGGTCTTTTCATTCTAATTCCCCACTACCTCTCCCCCATTTATTTTTCCAGTGTGCCACACTCAACACCGGCAAAGAGAGAGAAATGACCACCTTGTCACCCACTGCCCACCCTCTTCCATCTCCACTGCGCACACAGAGAACAGGACTGGTCCTCCTCTTTGCCCTCTGACCTCCTTTACTAGATCCTAAGTGACCAGGGGTAGCTTGATTAAAAGCATTTTGATTGACTGACAGATTATCTTGCCTTTCCTGACCACACCTCTCAGGGTCAGCCTCCCCTTCCAACTGCAGGCCTGACCCATCATTCATTCTCCAGGAGAAAAAGGCATTCTGCTCACTGTGGGGGCAGAAAGGGTTCAGAAAGTCACCTCCCAGACACCTTCAAGACACACAAGCCCCAGCCCTGTCAACAAAACCCACAGAAGCCTGTGGGCTGGCCCCTGGAGAGTGGTCCACCCCTGCCCCAGCAAAGACAGATTGAAGAGAGGCCATTTTGGAGCTACTCACTCATCAAGAAGGTGACCCTTGCCCTGTGTTTTTTCCTGAAAACAAAGTCCTTCCTTTGAGCTCTCCAGAGACAGGCCTCCTGCACTGAATGCAGCCACATGTGGCCCTGGGGAATCCTGGGTCCTAGGGGTAGGCCTAGCCTGGCCTGGAGACCCTGGCTTGGAGGCTTCCCAGGCCTTGGAGGCCAGAAGAGGAGGAAGGCCTGCTGCCTGCCACCCACAGCCCAGATCCTGTCATACGACATAACTGGACCAGAGCTCAAGGGCAGAACAGGCAGGCAGTGAGTTGTGTTTTCTGGGAAGGCAGCCAGTCCTTGTGCCCTTGGGCTTCCGGACACTGAGGAGAGAGACAGAGCAGGCACCCGCTGCCCTTGGCCCCTCAGCCCAGGCTGGGTGGCACACCCTGCCTCTGGTCTCTGTGCCAGAGAACTGTGGCCAGGGGGACCACAAACACTCAGCTCCTTCCCTGTGCACACCCTCCATAACTAAACACTGCTGCATGAAGGGGAATAGGGGCATGACCCAGGCCTCAGGGCAGTGCCAGGCTGTGCCCAAGAACACACAGAGTGCAAGTCTTCTGCTATTGCATTCTGAACATGTCTTATCTTCCCTGCCAGGCCAAGATACCTAAGGGCCTGGGAAATGCATTTGATTTGACCTCAAAAACACTAGGTTCTAATTTCTGGGTGCTGTTGCCATTTACTTATGGGACCATGGCTTGTCATTTCTCTGTGAGCCTCAGTTTCCTCAGCTATTCTGGGGGACAGTAACACTTACTGTGCCCTCATTCCTGGTTGTAGAATGTAGGATGAATGTAAACACATCTAAGGCACAGTGCTCCCTAGGAAGGTTTCTTTTTTACTCTCAAAGAATTTTCTGAAGTCTTCTTGACCTAGTTAGGGGGAAATGAAGGCAGAAATGAAGATCAGGAGGGTATGAGCTGCTGGCTGGCAGCTTTGGGTGCCTGTCAGGCACTTATCCTGGAGTCTTGAGAAAGTTGCATTCTGAGCCACCTGTCAGAACTGGGATTTGCCCACTGAGGGCAGGATGAGTGGTGGACCCCAGGGTGGAGCCTGGAACTCATCTTTACTTTCTCACTGGGCAAAAGGACTTACCTGCTTCTCAGAGAACACAAGGAACTCCCCTGCCCAACCCCCCCCCCCCCCGCCCCCGACCACTCAATGAGCACCTTGAGAGTCACATTTCTAAGAAAGTAAATGACTCTTGGGTAGAATGGGATCAAAGCAGACTCTAGGAGAAGCAGCTGTAGGGTTTCAGGCAATTCAAACTGTCTTCTAACATGCAGGACTGTGGTGAAAGGGAACTGGATGGTACCTGACCCCACAGGCACGACTAGGTCTCTACAGTGAACATTTATAGGGTACAAGTTTGGATTATTCAGAGAAAGAACTTTCTAAAATCTGAGCTTTCCAACAGACTAGACAGAGCTTTTGGGCAGTGTGCCCCTGGTCACTAGGAGTGGGGAGGTGATTCTGTAATGAGCTGGTGAGTCAAGGGTGCTAGTGGATCCTCCCCTCATCCTGGGATTCTGGGCTTCTCTGCTCACCACAGGCTGCGAGGCTGTCCCTGGTATTAATTAGCAAGCACTGCCTAAGAGGTTATTCAGAACATAAGCTCTTGGCCAGAGCCGCTGCTGGTACCGCCTGAAGCACTACACATCTTGTACACATTACCCCGTGTAGGAGAGGCCTGGTGTCTACCAGGACAGGCAGTTTAATGGGTTATAAATGGTTCTGTTCCCACGTAACCTTCTGTTACATACACAAAGTGTATCTCTCTTTCTTCACTGTGTAAATGGAATCTACGTAGGCGCCGCACACTTACTGCCACAAAGCATGTGGCCTTTGCAGTGCCAGAAAAAACAAGTCCTCACACGAAAAGAACCCACCCTGAAATGTGGCGGGCCAACTTTTCAGGGCTGGGTGGTCCCCTGGTTGCCACACACGAGTTTGGTGCCTGGCATTCACCTGCCAAAATCCACACTGCAGTCACCCCAAGTCAGGAGGGAGGAACGTGCTAGGTGGTGGCCCATTTCTAAGGAGGCTACTGGTAGTTCTTGGGACTGGAACCCTGTGGCTGTGGCAGAGCTTTCTCTCTGTCCAACCACCCCCATCAGCCCCGAACCAGGCCAGCAAATGGCCAGCTGCACACCAGCTGGCAGCGTGAGGAAAAGCAGCAACCAAGACTCATGACTGTTGAATAACGGTCTTCATCTTAAGAAGACCCAGCCCAGACCCAGCCTGAAGGGTGCTGGGTTCCTTCAGGCAAATTAATATTGATGGGCCAGATTATCTCGTTTTCATCTGGACCACAGTGGACAGGCCATGGGAATGGCATAGCTTTGCAGGGCTGTGGTGGTCAGACATCATCAAGAAGTAAAACAGAGAGCCAGAGAGGAGCTGGAGGAGAGCCAGATTCCCAGAGATGGAAAGCCTCTTGCCCAAGGCCATTTTATTGCAGGTCAGTGAGGCCCAGATCCAGAGTCACATGTCCTGCCTGAGTCACCTTTCTCTCCCCACCATGCCCTACTGCAGGTGAAGGAGGTAAAATAAACCTCTGCCTCTAGGACTACCTTCTCCTTCCCTTGCTTTTTTGATGAGAAAGCTGGGACCAGCAAGCTTGCTCCTTGGAGGCAGGAAAGGGTGCTGCTGCCCCTGCTGTCCCTCCAGAGGCCCACTCTTCCCAGCCCCTGCAACCAGCGCCCATGAGTCATTTTAGCTCCAGCTCCGACACAGTCTCCAGGAGGCCTTCCCTGCCTGTAAGCTCTATATCACTGCCCAACTAACTTCTCTGAAGAGCACTGTGTGGTGTTTTCTTCTTTGTTTGTATATGTGTGTTTATCTGTCTCCTTCCATTATAATTTATGCCAGAAAAGCAGATTGAGTGTGGATTCAATGACTATGGTTGACTGAGCCAGGTCAGACAATCCTGGGGTTGTGGAGGCAGGTCTTGCCTTTGAGGGGCTCTCAGAAGTAATTAAAAGATCATTTTGACTCAGTAGATGTTTTATGAAGTGTTTACTAAATGCTAAGTACTGGGAGACCGATGGTAAATGAGGAATAGGTCTGACCATAGGTGTTATGGAGGAGAAATCACTGACAATCTCAATATTCTGTTTTATATCCTATGAAGAGAGAAGGCAGGTAAGAGGATAGGGCAGTGGGGCTGCTATGAGGATACCTGGAGGCTCAGCTTCAAGGGCAAGACAGGAGTGGACCAGGACAAGTGGGGCTGGGCAGGGGCAGTGGTTAGATGGGATGGATTTCAGGCAGAGGGCAGCAGGTGTTGGAGGTAGATGTAAGCTCTCTGGGTCCAATGCCAGCAAGGAGGTTGGAGAGGGGAGAGAGGAAGAGGACACATGAGATAGGGTACAGTGGCAGACAGGGAAAAGCCAGGTGGACTGAGCGTGGAAGAATGCTTGCAGAATGGGGAGTAGACTATTGCAACAAACAGATGAGGAACACAAAAGGGGCAGTGAAAGCCAATACTGGAATTTCCACGGAGTTTAGACTTGATCCTGCAAGCAGTGGGGAGCCAAGGGAACCCGGGAGACTGAAGGAAGAGGAGGATGACAGGGGAACCCCAGCCTGGAGGCTGTTGTCAGGATAAGTGAGAGATGACAAAGACCACAGCAGGCTGGAGCTAGGGTGGAGCCAGCACTGGCAACTACAGTAATAATAGCAGCAGGGGGTTTCCACTCCCCCATTTCTTCCCTTGAAGCCTTCACTTCAAATTCCTTCAGTGACTCCATCTCCTCCACCCCCTCATCTCACTGTTCCCATTGGATATACTGTCAGGAAAAAGAATTTCTTGGGAATGCTATGGTCAGCGGGGGTGAGGGGAGGGGCAAAATAGCCCATCCAGGAAGCAGACTCCGCCTCCCCTGCTAGATCCACATTCACTCACTTGCAGCCCTGAGTGCTGCCTTAGTCCTTCACCTGAAATCCCAGCATGGGGACATTAGCAACAGGATCCTCTCTGGAAATATCTGCCTTGACTTTCCTCAGAGCCAAGGATATAGGGGATCCACTGGGCAGTGGAAGGCACAGTTGATCATGAAATACTTTTTTTCCCTTGAGAAAAATGCACTTCCTGTTCACCTTTGGCCCACTGGTGCATGAGAGGGGCGTAGCCTTGCTTGGCTGGATGAAAGAGAGCAGAGCTGACAGATGGAGCACAGGGCCAGGAGCCTTCCAGGCTCTGCCTCAGGGTGGGTCCCTTCCCCTCTCTGGGATTTAACTTCCCAGGTACCCATTGTCTCCAACCTTTTCTCTCCAGTATGTGAGCCATGCCTGCCTTGGAGTCTCCTGTCCTGGAGTTAGGCCTTTCCACCAGCCCCATTTATCTCTTTATACCATGGTGAACAGGAATGAAATGTCAGCCATAACCACCAGTCAGCTGCTCTCAGAGCATCTGGTGAGAGAAAGCCCCTTCCTGCCAGCCTCCCATCCTCCAGTGCTGCCCACTGGGCCAGGTAAGGTATCAGTGACTGCCAGTAGCTGACGAAGTTGGCTGCCTGGCAAGAGTTCCTGCCAATTCCATGCCTCCTCCCTTTCTTGCTGGCCTTGGATGGCTGTCAGGACTTCCTGACTTGGCATCAAGCCATTGCCAAGGTTCCCACCCACCCTGTGCAACCTGAGGAAGGTGCTGAAGGCCCCAACTAGCCAGCAGTGCTCCCTCCACCATCCATGGGAGGCCAGGGGAGAACAGCCCAGGCCTGGATGGGCCACTGAGGAGAGAACAGAGACTAGGGAAACTGTCTTGGTGGCCTTGCCTTTGTCTGCAGGGAAGGCCATGGAACCTGGGCTGGAAGACCATGGAATGAAGTAAGAGATAGGAAAGAAGACACCTGGTCAGAGAAGGAAGAAGGGCTAAAACTGGCCAGTCTGCAGCAGCCAGCGGAAGCAAGAGAATGGAGCAGGGCACCTCCTGCCCAGCAACCTGCCAGGTCCTCCCCCAACCTCACCTTGGCCCTTCCCAGTCCCCCCACCCAGCCCTGATGGAGAGAAGTCACCAGTCTTTAGTTAAGCCTCAGAACCCAATGTCCAGCAGAACCTCAGTGTCCCTCCCTCCTCCTCTCCCTGAGGTTCTTCCAAGAAGAAGGTGAAGCCCACCCATCCCCAAGAAGCCAGGCACCAGCTGCCCTCAGCACAGAAAAAGCCCGTCTAACACATAGTGGGGACACTGGGCCTGGAGGGTGCAGGGCAGCTCCCCCACCCCTCCAAGGAGGCCTGGCCCATGGCCCTGCGGAATTGGCAGCAGCTCTTCTTGGCTCCGACAAACTCCCTTGGAAACAAACCTCTGCTACTCACTTCTTTCCTCCAGTTGGCTGACGACAAGTCAGAGCTGTTGGCTTGAATCCTTTTTTCTTTTTAACCTCTCCCTCTCCTCCCCCCATCACCCGCTGCTGGTGAAACAAAGGTTTTAGTGAAATATCATGGGAGGCTTTTTTTATGTGTTCATTTCTTTATAAAAACAAAGGAACTCACAGTCAATTGTGATGGCCCCAATGTCTGTGCAGGGCTTTCCTGTGTGCAAAAGGCTTACGAAGACCTCTGCCAGAGCCTCGAGCTGCTGACAAGGCAGGTGCTGTCCTCCAGATCCCAGGGCACTCTGTGGCTCCAAGAAGAAGAAGGACTTTGCCCAGGCCACACAGAGAGTCAGGTAAGGACCCAGGTAAGTGAGTTCTCCAGATTTCCTGAGGGTAGAGACTCACCTTCCTGCAGCCCAGTTTGCCTTTGGTCCTGGTGACCTTACAGAAGCCTCGCTGGGCTGCACTTTGGGATATAATCAGATCTGGGGATCTGCTGTGCTGCCTAGTCCCACAGAGACAAAAACACCATCTCTGTCTCTCTCCACCAAGAAGGAAGGGTAGCACCTGAGACTCAAGCACTCTGCTAACAGTCTCAGATGTTAAATATGGCAGCAACTTTCCAGGTAGCTATTATCCCCTTCATACAATAACAGAAGCGACGCCCAGAAAGATGAAGTCATTGCCATGACATGTTCTTCCACAAAAGGAAGAAATGGAGTCAGTATTCAAACTCAGGTCTTTCCGACTCCAAAGTCCAGGATGCCTCTGCTGCCACCAGCTGAAACCACATGCACCCAAGTGGAACTTCCCTGTGGAGGGGAAGGCACAGTCCAGTGAGCAAAGGCAGACACTCAGCATGGCTTTAGACAAATCTCTGAGTCTAGGGGCACATGCCCATCATAGGCTGGGCTCCCTGAGTGCTGAGGCTCTTCAGAGGCTCGGCCATGCTTTAAGGCCAATGTTCTGGGGACAAACAGGAGTAACAGATGCTACTCAACACTACAGATCCCTCATGACTCCCTTCTACATGCCTCACACAGAACTAGGTGCCAGGGAAAACATCTACTGTCCTTGGTCCTGGTCCTTATTGGGCTTCTGAACAGGAAATAGATGGCATGTTGACTCTTCTGGCCATCTCACCTTCAGCCCCAGAGTGGAGGTGAAGCAGGTGTTTTTCCAAGATGGCTTCCTTCCTTAGGTGCCTGCATATAGCCTTGGGTGGATGTGGACCTGTCAAGGGGACCCCAGGCAACAGTGGGAAAGGATATGTGCCCATGATGGGGAACAGAGAGCTGTCATCTTATTATAATCACTCTCTTGACTGACACCTCACAAGACCCAAAATGTCCATAGTGGAAGTTACCATGCCTGTAACTGAGGTTGATGCCGATGGCACCCAGGATGGTATTTTTAGGCTGAGGCTGAGTCTGTCTGGCATATAGGGACAAACAACTATGGGTCTGGGGGCTCAAGCCTGTGCCCTGGCATCAACTTTACTGCCCTCTGTGCTGGCTTTGTTTAGATTCTGATTACACCTCCCACTGTCATACACCCCTGGGTTCTCAAACCCTTGCAGCCCTTTCTCAAGAGACAAGCAGCTAGGGGAAATGCTTGAAGAGAATGCTGGCACCCCAGACCTCAAAACAAAGCTACAAAGTCAGATGGATGCTGCTTGGCTGCCTGCCCCAGTCGCACTTATAGGGCAGGGCACTTGGGTGTGAAAGCCGACAGGTGTAGAAGTAAACAGACATCTGCAGACATGCTTGCAAGCCCACAGCACTCCTAAGCTCCCTCCAGTTCACCTTATCCCTTAGACTGACTGACAATTCAGCCCGTGGATTTCACAGCACCCAGGGCCTGGTGCCTTGTTTTGTTCTCTGCTTGCAGGGGAATGGACCAAGCCACCAACATGGCAAGTCTAAGTTACAGTGGGAGAGAGGAGGTAATGTTTAGGGTGGGATCTAAGTGGAAACAGGAGACCACATCTACAGCAAATATCACAGGACCTCAGAGCTGGAAGGGACTTCCCATCCTACAGCAGGGGCCACTGACACCAAGAAAGGGACCTGACCATAGTTGAGGGATATTGCTAGTGAGGGACACTGCCAAGCAGGTCAGGAATGGTCTCTTCTACATGTAAGGAAGCAGTAAATCTTCCAGAAGCCTTGGGAATTGGCCCCCATAAGTAGAGTGGGGGATGCACAGGATGTCATATGGGAGTCTCAACCATCCAGCACTTTCTCAAAGTCCTCTCCTGGTCCTGGGTATTGACACCTTGCCTGATCCATCTATCCCATATGATGCACACGAAACCAACTCCTAGAGTTCAATACTAAATTCCTAATCCTCAGTTCAGCCAGTAATTGCCTGTTCCTTCCTCCATTTTCAACAGAAAGCTGAGTGGACCAATGAAACTGGCATGCCGGATTCCCTGGACTCTTTCTGCTATTCGTGTCAACAGGTAATAAGAAGAGAAAAAGGCCAGGAGGAAACCAAAGTGGTAGGAAGGCCCAGTCCAGCTGACTTAGGCTTGCTTAGGGAGTCATGGGCTGCTTTTCACAGCCTTCAAATTTTACTAAAACCAGGCCAATCAAGCAGTTTTTAAGCATTCTAAATGATAAAGAAGGACAGCAGCACTTCCTGGGGAGGTTGTAAAAATGCAGATTCTCAAGCCCTTCTCAGACTCAGAGGACCAGGTAAGGGCATGACCACCTGCATTATGACAAGTCCCTATCTGTCAATGATTCAGACATGGTGGAAGAGCGGTCCAGTACCACAAGCTGAGAACCTAAGAGGGCCTGTGGCACTGGGGAAATTAAGTTGTCATGACCTGTGACATCTCAGGTCCCTATCAACAATGAGGTGGTGCAGCCTTCAGGCTGGGGGAAGCAACTGAGGCACTGCTCCCTACTGCTGCAGGAAGAGGGGCTGGGAACAGTCCAAAATGGAGGCTGAGGGAGCAGCAAGACTCCAGGCCCGAGCTTATAACTGGGCTCCATGCAAGAGGGGCTGGTGGGAGAGGCTGGGCCAGAGGTGACTGGGGATCTGGAAATGGCATGGGAGAGTGCCAGATGCAGCCGGCCTGAATTCCCACCACACAGAGCCCGTGGCACAAGGGACCTGTGGTAAGCAAGGAAGGCACAGCACTGGAAGGCTGCCGGGGCCAAGAATGCTCACAAAGGGAATAAGGAGAGATGTAAATAGCTATGTCTCATAACTGCCAGGTTTCTATTTTCCATAAATTTTGTTTACATTTATAATAAAAAAAAACAAACATAGGCAAATTACACTGACTTCACACAGTCATTTCTGGTTAACAAAATTCAAAATCTGTATGCGTGGGTTGAACTTCCCACATCAGCCAAACGCAAGCCCTGGGAAGAGATTGTCACACTCTCCAGCAGCCCCTGCATGACCCACTGTTCCCACCACCATGCGTCAATATTAACCCTCTGCTATGTCCATACTGCCCAGATCATTAAGGCAAAGATTTAGCAAATTCAATTCTTCTGGCTTATTTGAGAGAAATGGGAGAGGAAGTTTGATGTAGTAGACAGAGCACTAGAAGTCAAACGATTTGAGTTAATTTTAAGAACAATTTGTCCTTTGTGAAGTTGGGGAAGTAACCTCCTCTCCTCTCCCCAACAACAAACAGGGCCTCAGTTCTCCCAGCTTCACCAGGAGGAAATGCATTAGCTATCTACCGCTGTCTAACAAATTGCTCCCAACTACAGCAGTTTAAAACAACAAACTGGGGTTCTGGCACAAGGTTTTTCATGAGGCTGCAATCAAGGTGTCCTTGAAACTGCAGTCAGCCTTGGGCTCAGCTGGAGGAAGATTTGCTCCCAGGACCACTCACATGACTGTCAGCAGGCTAGGAAGATCTATTTCGAAGCTTACTCGTGTGGTTCCTGGCAGGCCTGTTTCTCATGGCATAGGCTTCTCCATATTTCATACAATGCCTCACAGCAGGCAGTTGGCTGTCCTCAGAGCAAGTGATTTAAGAGAGAGGACAGAAACAGAGAAAGATGGAGAACATACGGAAGCTACTGTCTGTGTAACCCAATCTTGGAGCGACATCCTACCCCGTCTGCCATGTTCTAGTCTCTAGTGGACAATCACCAAGCCAAGGCCACACTCAAGAAGAGCGTAAGAGTCCTACCACTGAGGAGGGTAGACGGACTATGTACATTCAACCTTTGAGTCACCCGAGAGAGTGACTATGGCTTCCCACTCCTTGGATCATCAGGCATGGTGGACATCAAAGGGCTGGAAGTGTCACTTTCTCTTAGTTGCTTGTGTCCCACCTGGAGAATGAGAGATGGAGGGGGAAGGCGTGCTTCTTGGAGAGTTGCATGAATCAGTTGGTGGTCTTCTCTTCATTCCTTGGAGAAACTGCTGCAAGGGTTCTATAATATGCCCATGAGAAGGGGCACCTAACTTGGGTGCCCTCCTGAGAGACAAGGAGCAATGTCCTGGTGGCTGGATGCGGAACCTTCCCCAGCAGGGTCAGGATGCCAGGGATGTTCCCAACTTCCCTCATTCCCCCAAAAGAATGGACAGGACAGATGCTAGACATCACGGGACAAAACAGAAGGTCGAAGAGCCAATTCTCTTTTAATGACCACAAAGGGAAGGGAACAGGTCACTTGGAACCCACTTCTCCTAAGAGGCCTGTTAATGTGAGGTTAATAACCTAAACTTGGTGTCAGGTAGCCCTAGTCTCAAATATTGGCTATTGCTACCTAGCTATGTCTCTAACCATTTGGGCTTGTTTCCCTACCTGCAAATGAGCAAAATAAGAGAATTTATACCATAGAACTGAAAAAAATTAAATTATATAATCCATGTAAAGCTCTTAGAACAGTGACTAGTATATAATTCACACTCATAAATATTATTATTATTATTATTATTATTAGGATCAAAAAAGATGTCCAAGTACCTCCAGTGCAACAACACATCCAGCATGGATCCCCTCCAATTTATGATGACAGACAACATAGGGTTCATTTGGACCAATGCTTAATTACTGTGAGGGCCTTGGAGCCCTGGAGGCAGAGAGCCACATTGCCAACACAGAGATGGACAGATGGCACCAGACCTGGAGCCATAACCAGCCTCTCTGTGGCAGCCCCTTTCACCTCTGTTCCTTTTTTGTGTTCCAACAGAGAACAAGAGTTTTGAATTTCAAATAGCCTCCTACCATACGAGAGAAGAAATAAAAACACACTCCTGTTTTTGCTTAGGTAAAGTCTCCTTGGCAGGGCCCCACCCCCCTTCCAAACATTTTACTTATCCTTGCTTGAGGCTTGTTCTTTTTAGAGCCAAATCATAATGGAAACGTTTGGCCTGTAAACCTGTAAACCTGTGTGTTAAGGAGCTGGAGGGCCTGTGCATAAGGCTGACAGTCCTGTCTGGGAGTGAGTGGGGCGTGGGTATCAGGCGTATTTGAGGGTGGGGATGGCGTGTGTGTCTTTATAACTAGAAGGATGGTGGTGTGTGGTTTCTATGTGAGGAAGGATGGTATGCATGTACGTGTGTGTGTGTGAGAGAGTGTTTATGTGTGACTATGTGAGGATGTGTTTATGGTGCAGAACATCTTGGTGCTCTCTGGCTAAGGCACAGTGGTCTCCAACTACAAAGCAGTCACAAATTTAGGAGCTCATTTTTTCTCATGCCAACATTCCCACTCTTCCCAGGAAGTTACAAGTGTGGGCCAGGAGGTGAGGGTTCTTGTACTAACCAATCTGCAACTGCAGATTCATCCAAGGGTGAACATAGAACACAAACTTAAGAAATGAACTCACCCATAAGGCCTCAAAGGCATGAGGCAGAGGCTATAGAAAACCCTGAGGCTCAAACTTCTGCAACCTCCACCTTGTGGAAAGTGTGGAGTCAGCAACTCTCCTACCCCAAACTCCCAGTCTGAATTTTTAAATCAGCCCCACAACCAAACATCTGCCACTCAGTCTTCCGAATGCAAGGTGAAGATCGGCACACAGAATCCTTGTGTTTTCATTAGATGTTTTAGCAAAGGCAATGCCGACATTCAGATTTGATTTCCCTGTTTTGTACACACACGTAAGTCTGTGCTAAGAGGATTACTGTTCCTGGGGCCATGTCTTCCTAAAGGCTCTGGTCAAAAGAGATCCTTGTTAAACAGCACTTTCTCTAATTCCTCCGGCTTTTCTTCCTCCCTCAATGTGCAAGACATCTAGCCTGCTCCCAAATCCACCCACCTTCAGGATAAAGATGGCTCCATTCTCCTCCTGCCCCGGGGTCCTTCATAAAGCTGCAGATGAACATTAGTGCTTGGTTCAGCAGCATCTGAAAGAGAAAGGGCAGCTTCACGGAACCTTCCATGCCCCAGAGAAAAATGTAGCCTTTTTGCCTCTGCGCCTGTGAATGGCTTTTCGAGGGTTTTCATTAGGGCCGAGGGCTGCTGGTGCAGAAAGCCTCACAGATGTTGACATTTTTTTTCATCCCTGGGTTAAGATGTCTTCCAGGAGCTTTTATTCCTCATTTGTTACTTCTTTATTATCCAGGAGGTTTTGCCGCCTCCCTCCCCTCAGTTCTCTGAAGAGAGCAGCGGTGGCTGAGCCCGTCATTATCTCGGCCCTTTCCTGCGGCCTGCAGAAGCAGCCCCGGCCTCGGGCCCCATTGTGGCGAACAGCAGGCAGCTGAGGCAGGCCGGGTCACTCCTCAGACCCTTTTGTGAGGCAGTCTTCTCCTCCCCACAGCTCCGGGCGTGTAAAAGGTCAGGGGCAGCCAAGCTTCCATACCTGAGCTTTTGTTTGGGGCTGGAGGCCACTGATTCCAGAAGCAATGTCTTGGAAAGCAGCCTGGAGACGGCCCTCTCCCTTCTGACTACACAGCTGTACCCCTACCCGCCCCTTGGAGTGGGGGTGAGGGAACGGGGAGAGTTCAGATCCTCTTGTATCCCAAAATGCCCTGAGACAAAACTTTCTACTCTGACAGTACTTGAACTGAATTCAACAGAAACCTGATGCCTCAGTGCTGTTGAAAAAAGTGTTCTATAATAAATATATATAGTGTCTTGTTGGTTTTAACAATTATTTGTCCCCTAACTGCAACCACTGTTTCCTCATCTGTCAAATGGCAGTGATACACCCTCTCCTGCCCAGTTCATACAGCTGTTCCTCCATGCATCCAATGAGGTGACCTAAAAACTGTATTTACAAAGATTCTAAATAGTATTTACGATTTCTCCCCTTTCCTGGCTGTGTGGACCCTGCCTTGTATACAAATCATCAAACAATGTAGACTAGTTTTTCTGAAAATTACAGAACAGAAACAAAAACAGATGTAAGAGCTCTGAGGCGCGTGATTTGGACCCTGTCCAAGCTTGATGCTCTAGGATAGCAAAGATCTCAGAGCAAGACAAATTCCCCCAAATCTGATGTTAGATCCCTTAGAAGGCAGGTCAGGGGGAGCCAGCTGGGGAAGACGTGTGTGCACCATGCAGGGAAGGAGGACAAGGACCCACTGGCCGCAGCTTTACATGGAGCCAGTGTTGATGGTTGCTGGAAGAGCCAATGGAACCCAAGCTGCCTGGCAGAAAGAAGGGGGCTTCTGGGCACCAGAAAGGCTGGGATCTTGCTGGACATCGTATCTCTTTTGCTCTTGTCAGCAGTACTGGGGTTTGAACTCAGGGCCTTGTGCTTGCTAAGCAGGAGCTCTACTACTTGAGCCACACTCCTAGCCTTTTTGCTTTTGTTATTTTTCAGACAGACTCTCGTACTTTTTACCTGGGCTAGCCTTGGACTGCAACCCTTCTTCCTGTGCCCTCCAAATAACTGGGACCACAGGCGTGTGCCACCACGTCCAGCCCCCATCTTAAGAGCACTATGGACGGTACCCTTGAGGCCTATGAGAAGTGGGGAAAGTTTGGGACTCATATGTAGATTGCCCATGTCTGGCTCAGGGATGGCCCAAACCGCCCTCACCTTGCTGTGCACCACCCATGCCAATCCCAACTCACTGATTATTGGATGGGAATCACCTGGTGCCTCTCTTCCCATGGATTAGTGTAAATTTTAAAAGCACCCGGAGAAGAGAAGCTCTCTCTGTCAGCAGACCCCACCTGTGCCCACCATGCTCCCTCTTGTATTTCTCTTCCTTAACTTTTAATAAACTCCCTTTACACCCGCGTGTCCTGCCATGGATTCCTCCTGCGAGACACAAGGACTTTGGAAGACTTCTGATCACAGACTGCATCAGCGTTGTTAGCATCCTACTCATGAAAGGAGACCAGAGTCATGAGGGGACTAGAGAGTCCATGATAAAGACTGGTTGGAGGAACTGAGGCTGCTTCCCCAGCTTGAGAGCTCAGTGACATTTGTGGGAAAGGGGAATTAGGTTCATTTTTGTGCCACCCTAGGGGTCAGACCTGGAGCTGAGGAGTACAAGTTGAGTGAAAAGTTTTGGAGCAAATCGAAGGAAGTATTTCAAAAGCTCAGAATTATCTGAAATGGACAGGACTGGACAGCTTGATGAGGCACTGAGCATGCGGTCAGTGAAGGCGATCCAGCCCAGTAGGGTGCCCCTGCACATTAACTTGGGGCTTACCAGTCTTTTCGAATCGCAAAATCACTCCATTCTTTATTAAAAGATACAGCATTCATTTACTGCTAATTAAGTTAGACAGTCAATGTCCATTTCTAGTGACGGCTGAGTGACATGGTACTCAGTAACCAAAAACAGGTAGACAGAGAGTACATGCTCTGAAAAGTGAATTGTTTTTGTTGTGGGGGAAGACAGTTCTGGAGTTTGAACTCAGGGCTTCACACTTGCTAAGCAGGCATTCTGCTACTTCAGCCACACCCAGTCCTTTTCTTCTTTATTTTTCAGATAGGGCCTTGCATTTTGCCAGGGTTCAGCCTCCAGGCCTTGATCCTAAGCCTCCCTCATAGCTGGGATTACAGATGCATACAACCACACCCAACTTGTTGGTTGAGATGGGCTCAAACTCTTTGCCCTGGATGGCTTTGAACCTCTGTCCTCCCTTTCTCTGCCTCTCAAGTATCTGGGATTACAGGCATGAAGCACCACACCCAGTCCTCATATGTGCAACTCTTAGTTGAAGCTAGATGCAGTTGGCACAGTATACTGAGTCAGGGGCTGGGAGGGACTAGTGAAAAAAAATTTTCAGTCTGGAAACCATGGCAGTGGAGAGACAAAGGTAAATCCTTCAAGGGGGAAGAGCCTGGTAAAGGTCTCAAAATTTTGTCTGCCCACATCTCTGTCCAAACCCTGAGCAATATATGCACAGAGAAGTCTCAGAGCAGCTAAGTTATTGGAGAAAGATCTGAGCTGATGTTGACAGCTGCCAGTGTCAACTGCAAACAGAGTTTTCAGTTTGAAGCCAATCAAGATAACTGCCTGATAAAGCAAAAGAAATAGCATTCATCAAAGAAAAACACAAAATCCAGAATCTATACAACTTAACATGACAGTGTCCAGAATACAAAGTAATTTAATACACACAGAACACATACTCAGGGTAAGAGAGCATCAAATGAGAACAGAAGACAATCCAGACGTGGTAAGGAGATAAGGACTTTCTAGCAAGTTATATGACTATATTGAAGTGTAACTCACTATACGAAGTAAAAGAAAACACACTCATGAGGAATTATGGAAATCTCAGCAAAGAAATAGAAATGATAAAAATGGAAATTCTATAATTGAAAAACACAATATCAGAAAAAAATCTGAAGATCATGACATGGATTTAACAACAGAATGGAGATGGTAGAGAAAAGAGGAAATGAACCTAAATATGAAACAAAGAAATTATCCAATTATCCAATGTAAAGAACAAAGGGGGAAAGGAGTGAAAATATAAATATAAATCAGCAGTGTTTTGATAAAAATGTAGTCTCAGAAAAAAAAAAGGGAGAATAGAGCAGGAAAAACTTGAAGAAATAATAGCTAAATTTTCTTAAACATGATGAAAGATGTAAATACACAGATTCAAGATGTTCAATAAATAGTCAACAAGAATATATATTACATACGTGTAAGTACAGTGGACTTCATCAAAATTAAAAACTTCTATTTCTCTACACATTTGAGAAAATGAAAACAAGGACTGGTGGAGTGGCTCAAGTGGTGGAGTGGCTCAAGTGGTAGAGGGCCTGCCTAGCAAGCGTGAGGCCCTAAGTTCAAACCCTGGTACCACCAAAAAAAAAAAAAAAAAAAAAAAAAACCTCCACATACCATCACCACCACCAAAACCCCATGGCCTTAAGAAAGTGAAAAAATAAGCCACATTCTAGAGAAAATATTTGCAAAACATACATAGCGTGGAAAGGCTTGATCTCTCAGTAAGAATAGTAAGAAAGCAGCTGGGCACTGGTGGTGATTGTTCCAGGTAAGCAGGGCAATTAGTTCAAGAGACCCTATCTGGAAAATAGCCAACACAGAAAAGGGCTGGTGGGCTGGCTCAAGTGGTAGAGTGCTTGCCTAGCAACCACAAGGCCCTGAGTTCAAATCCCAGTACTGCCAAAAAAATTTTTTAATGAAATTTAAAAAAAAGAACTCAAACAATACAATAAAAATTAATGGTGGATACTCCTCAATGAAAATACATAAATAGTTAATATTAATAATACTAGTCATTAGAGAAATATAAATGAAAACCACACTGTGATACACTATATACCCACTCAGTGAATAGCTTTTGTAAAAGGTCAATACCTGGTGTTAGCAATTTTGTAAAACAAATGGACCCTTACACAGTACATAAAGCCAACAGGAATGTGACACACAGCCACATTGGAAAAGTGTTTTTACAAAGTTAAACATGCCCCCATCATACAATCCAGAAATTCCACTCCTAAATATTTACCCAAGAGAATAAAAACATATCTCTACACAAAGCCTTCTATGTACATATGTAGCATCATTATTTATAGCTACACATTCATGAGCCAAGGTCAGGAAACAGCTCAAATGTCCATCAACTGGTGAATGGACAACTGTAGATGTCTTATAATCCCGTCCCACTCTGCAATAAGAAGAAATTATTAATAAATGCAACAGCATGCTTGAATCTCAAAACATTATGCCAAGTGAAAGAAGTCAAATACAAAAAGACAACTTTTATATAAGATCCTAGAAAAGGCAAAACTATAATGAAAAGATTAGCAATTGCCTGGAGCCAGGGACCTAGGGAGCACAATGACAGTGATGAGGCATAAGAGGAAGGTTTTGAGATGATAGAAGCACTGGTATCTTGATTGTGGTAAAAGTTACATGATGTAAAGGCTTGCAGAAAACTCATTAAATGGCTTCTGTAAAATGTACAAATATTATTGCATAAGTTGCACTTCACAAAAAACCCTTTGACCTAAAAAAGTTTAGTTATGTTTCTTTTTGTTATCCTAACTTATCTAATACTACCACAGTGAACTGAACCAAACACAAGAGAAAACAAAATGCATGGGAACTCCATGTGTGTGCAGGCCTAGCATCTTTATCTCAGACTTTTTGAAGTATTGGAAAAGGTCAAGATTTGTGCGAATCCTGAGGGTCCAGGGGCCCTACACTAGGAACCACAGGAGATCTTCTCCTTGGACACAGCTCCCTGATGGAATATGTAAATGTGGAGTTGGGAAACAGGACCTTTGCCACGGGTCCGTGACAGAATATGAAGTTTGAATTAAGGGTCTCACACTTGCTAGGCAGGCGCTCTTTACCACAGTGAGCCACTCCACCAGTCCCTATTTGTGATGGGATTTTTTAAAATAGGGTCTCATGAACTATTTGCCTGGGGATGGCTTCGAACCATGATCCTCCTGATCTCTGCCTCCTGAGTAGCCAGGATTACAGGCATGAACCACCAGCGTCCTGCTTAGTAGAAGGTTAAAGAAGATTGCCCTCACCAATGTGGGTAGGCATCATCCAAACTGTTGAGGAACCAAACAGAACAAAAAAGTGGAAGAAGTGTAAATTCTCTCCCTTCTTGAGCTGAGACATCTGTCTTCCTGCCCTCAGACATCAGTGCTCCTGGTTAAGGACCGTTTGGATTCACACCAGGACTTACACGAACATACCCATACCCCCACATCCCCCAGTTCTCAGGCCTTTGGGTTTGCACTGAGTTATACTTCTGCATTTCCTGGTTCCCCAACTTGCAGATGGTAGATTATAAGGCTTATTCACCTCCATAATCACATGAGCTAATTCCTATACAAAATAAATAAACACACACACACACTACTCCTATTGGTTCTGTTTATTTAGAGAACACTGACTATACAATTACACTTATATTTAAATTGCCAGTTACATTGGGACAGCTATTCAGATTGTCTAATCAGCTGTGATTTGAAAGGCAAAACCAAAATAAAAATGACATGATTTTAAAAAATAAAAGGAAAAGAAAGTATTTTTTATTTTCTTCCCATCCCACAATCCTTTCATGTCATTCTCTGACATGAGGAGTGACAAAAAGTTAAATCCAATATTCAATGGATAAATGGCAATGCACCAGCAACTGCCCTAGAGCTGGGACACCAAGAGGGACACCTTCTGCCCTTGAAAAGCTCACAGTGTGAGTAGGATTGGGGGGCAGGGAGCTACACAGTAGATGCTGACACTAACGGGACTGTTCTGACTGAGTTAGAAGTTTGGAGATGGTGGCCTTGCAAATGGATGACACTGCATATACCTTGAAGAATGAGGCAAATTTGATAAGTAGAGAAGATAGAAGGCTGTGTTGGAGGACAGGACAGAAGGGCACCTGGTGTGATGTCTGGGAGGCTCATGGTTGGTTAGGTGGGGCAGGGGATTATGGGCGAATGCATAGAATAGAAGGGAATGAAGAACACCCATCCCCATTTTAGCTGTTTGCTGTCTGGTTGTTTCTGTGTTTGGGCATCAATGTCCCAGCCCTGCCTATGTCCACAGGGCCACCCTCTCAGGACAGCAACAGGGGTCTTCACACCTGCACCGTCAGAGCCAGGGGCTAGGGACCAACTCAGTATGGAAAATCCTCCTTTGAAGCAGATTATCCATGACATTGGCGCCACAAATGTCAGTCTGACAGGGCCACAAATTTTCCCAATGTGTCCACTCAGGGAAATGGGTCCTTTGTGAGGGCGTTACCTACCCAGCTTCTTACCCTTGGTCAGAACCTTCTCTCTTGTGGACTACTGGCCTCTACCACTGCTCCCAGGAGGTAAGGAGACAGAGAAAGTGTACCCCATTTTACACTGAGGAAATGGGCTGCAGGAGGTTGATGTCCCTGTTACAAAATTGCAAAAGAACATAAATCCAGTGGAGGGGTGGGAGAAGGAGTGATTTAGTGGCCAGGTCTTCACCTGGGCTTATTTAGGCCATGAGCCTTTCATCAAAGTGTTAAAAACCAGTTTCTGTGAACCCAGAAAAGCTGATTTTTGACAGGTTTTTCAGGACAGAATGCTCAAATCTTAACGCTCATTAATAGCTTTCCTTTCTTCTTATCACTCTTGTGACATTGACTCTTACAGCATCGATGGTGGAAGGACTTCCACCACTAGTAATGCAGTTTTAAGGTTTTTCATTTACTAATCAGCCTGTATCATTTGCCTGATTCATAACCGAGAAATAGCCACACTCTGAATCATTATCCTCATCTTACAAGTGTAATAACCGAGACACGAATCGGCTAAGCTACTTCCTCTAGTCACAGAGCTGGTCTACACGACACATCTCATGAAATTCAGCCAGTGCTCAATTGAGGACATCAAACTCCCTCTCCCTTCCACCCACAGATCCCATGTAAATTACACCATCCCTGAACCTTTACAAAGGAGGAAGCAGCAACTCAGAGCGGAACACAGGCCTGACCTTGATGGCAGACTACAGGGCTCCTTGCCTCTCCCTCTCCCTAAAGAGCGAGAGATACAAGTACTCCCTTCATGCCTCCAGGATTACTGCATGGCCGTCCGTCTTAACTTAAATATGACTCCAGTATCAAAAGGAAGAGGATGGTGTCCACCTACCTATTCATCGCAGCTGGCCACATTGTGCCGTGCTGGTACAGCTGAGCCTCCTCCAGGCCATTCTCTTGAAACACATAATAGCAGCCCCCCCAGCCCAGCTTCCACTGACAAACGCTCTGAAGCCAGCCGACCGCGGCCTGAGTGGCTCCCAGCAGGATCTGGAGGGAGGCCGACAAGGTTACAGGTGCTTTTCATCCAGCCTCGCAGGAGAGCACCAACTTCCTGCTGCTAGAAATTTGTCTGCAAATTTTTGTCTTCATTCAAATCGATGGATAGAAGCCGGGAGACACGGGGTGATATGATAACTTGATTAAGCCCCAGGACAGATGACACGGGACTCAAAGGCTGCTGCTCTCCTCCTTAACCTCTCCGAGGGAGACCGCAGGCGTTGCCGGTAATTGGCCCATTGTCCCTTCCATCGTGCTTCCCGTAGAAGTCCAGTAATCACCATGTCCCTTGGCTCCTCTCTGGGGCCTACTTCAAACTCTCCCAGACCCATCAGGCCTAGAGAACTGTGCAAAGTACCTAAGTGAGGTGACTTAGAGGAGTCATTTTCTGAGGGCCCAAAAATGACCCTTACCGGAAGCAATTACTTAAAGAGATCGCCTTCCACCCTCCAGCCCGGCTGTAAACTGCAATGATCGGGTGAGACAATTTTGCTTAAAACTGAGTTCAAATTTTTTAAATATTTGCCCCCTTGGGGAAATAGCCCCTCACCTTTCATTGGTGTTCATTTTGATGTCCCTTGTTGGAGGGCACATTATTGAGAGTGTTTAATCAACTGCTTCCAGGTTCACTGGTTTACGCTGATGTGAGCTTTCTTAAACATCAGTGTGCATATGTCATTGCTTCGTGAACAGCTGTAGGTGGTGTGACAAAAAAGGACAGAAGAGCATTAAATAGAATAGGTAAGTGTTTGCTATGACCATAGTGTTTTCCAGTCTGTCTTAGAATCTCTCGGCTTTTGTTCAGTAATAGACAAGGAATTTCAGAGCTGAGAGTGATTTCAAAACGAATTTCAGCCCATTTTCTTTAGGAATATGTTAAATGAATAAAATTCACCAGTGCACCTTCTGCGATGGTCCTCAGGGGGACCGTGAAGAAACAGAGCTGTTAGTGGCACTTTGAAATTAAGTAAAATTGGCCATTAAAAGTTAAATGCTATTTTAAATTTTCACTCATTATGATTTATAGCCTGAATGTCCCTGTAAGAAGGAGGACTATGGTGTGCCAACATCGCTGCTTCTGCTTCGGTCATGGGAATGGAATGTCCTTTGAACTGCTAAAGTAGATAATTCTATGCCTGGAAGAAAAAACGAAGGGAGGAGGGGAGGGGTCAGAATGGAAGTCAAAAAGATCCTCTCATTTCCCAGTAGTTGCAAACGCCAGGAATGTGCCACGGCGGGATGCGTCCCACGGCTGCACGCGCGCCTTCTTCCCGTGTGCCAGGTGGGGCATCCTGAGTACTGAGCCCCTTTTTACCAAGGACCCACGCGGTCCAAGCGACTGGGCCCTTCCCAGCAGTGGCGGGATTTTTAACCCTATCTTTGTTGTTCTGCTGTTGGCCTCTTGGCCCCTACAGGCAGCGCACGCTCGGCGTGCAGTGCGCCGGACCTCGCGCCCTGAGCCCGGGAGCCTGCGCCGAGCCGCAGGAAAGGCCTCTCTCTAAAGGGGCCGTTCTGCTCTACCCACTACCACTCCGGCCATTGTCCTCGCTCGCTCTGCATGGGGGCTGAGGAATGGGCGTTTAAAATGGTTTCCCAGGAACAAAAGGGGCCCAGGCTCCCGGCTTCATTACGCGCTCATCGGCCCCACCAGCAGGCCCACCCCTCGTTGCCACAGCGCGGCCACAACGAGGGCATGGCGGCGACTCGGGTCTGCCTCCCCACCCCCACCCCTCACTCCCACCCCTACCCCTCACCCCCACCCTCACCCCCGCCCGTCCTCCAGATCCTGCCTTCTTTCTTTCCTGTCCTGGTTCCGTCCCCTCCCTGCCCGCACCAAACCCCACTCTCTCCCTGCGCCTCTGCTTACTGGATGCAAAACGCCCGGATACACCCCCAGACCCCCATGGACCTCCCCTGGGAGCTGTCCCCAACCCCTGGCGCGTCCCTCGCTGGTGGGGAAGCTCCAGTCGTCAGAGCCCGAGCAAAGAATTTAGACTCCGGCTACCACCTCAAGGGACCTCATCTGAAAGATGTAGGGCGTGGTGGGGGATCGTACGCGGACTCCTCCTTCCCTGTTATCTGATTTTCCTGCCCACCATCGGCCGAACAGACCTGGTTGGCCACAGCTAGGAGTGGGCCACCCAGGGTCAGATTTTGTTTTGGTCACAAAGTAGACACGTGTTATCTCAGACCTACTCTCTGGACGTGTTGTTGGCCAAAGTGGACCAAGGAGATTTAAAGGCTGAGCAATAATGATCCTACACTCCTCTTTGTAGTAGGTGCTGCTTAAACCATCATTACAGTGTCACTGTAGCATTATAGAGGCCATCGAAGGGCAGCTAAAGGAGCTTGTGAAGGGATGATGTCTGTGGTGAGCAAACAGCACACAAGGGAAGTGGTAGCTGAAACATCAGCACCCCTGCTGTCTAGGTTGGTAGCCTGGGCAAGCCCTCTGGGCAAACGCCTAGTTCACTACAAGTCCTGATGCATGAGACAGGCAGACAAGCCAAAGGGGCCATGTTGTGTGTGAGAAACCTGGGAAATCAGAATAGAATAGACTGGGTGACCGGGAGGGCATTTCCGGATTGAACCATGCCCATGCTCCATTTCTCACAGAAGATCTGGCCAGCACCCAACGAGGTAGGTAAAGAACATTCATCAGTAGAATAAGAGCTGGCCTCCCAGGGGAGCCTCCCAAAGACTCCAAAAGCTGGCATTCCAGCTCCTTAGTGTCACCCTGACACTAGAGAAAGGCTGTCCCATTGTGCCTCCACAGAAGAGTCATGATGACACTTGGTGAGGCTTGGGCAAGAAAGGTGGACAAATCCACAGGCAGCTGAGAACAGCCACAATCTTACCACCCTCCCTCCCAACCAAGGACCATTTGTCCCTTCTCATTCGGGATGGCCAATGAGGAACATGATTGGTTGTGGAGTGGAGCAGACGGCAGCGCCCAGTCTTATTGGGACTGCGCCCTTGGAACAAAGTAGGAAATATGGGGCAGTGGCGAACTCTGGCCCTTCAGAAGGACTAGTGCTCAGAGTCACACCAGACACCAACACACCAGTGACACCCTATCAGCCATGGTACACCTGCTGTTGCACCCAAAGTCTTCAAAGGAGAAAAGGGAAGAAGACTTAGTCTTGGTATTACCAGAGTACACCTCTTTTTCTTGCTGATTCATTTCTGGCAAACCTGCCTACTACCTTCTTGGATGTGTATATATTTTAATCTTATTTATTATGTCCTCCCTATTTTTTTCTATAGCGATCACCAATTAATTGTGAAAGGTTTTTTTTGTTATTAAAAAATAAACAAGAAAGGCAAACATGATAGTACATACCACCCACACATGGGAGGCTGAGGCAGGAGAACCACAAGTTTGAGGCCAGCCTGGGCAAAATAGTGAGACTCTGTCTCAAAAAAATAAAAATAAAAATAAATAAACCCTATTGGATAGTCTGGGAACTTAGATATTCCAGAGAATGAAACTTCTAGCTGAGACTAAAATAAACTCAACAACTTCCAAAAGATGTTGAGGTATTTGGGCACTTGTGTGCAAGCACACTTTAGGTCATAAGCAAAGGAGGCTAGACCCCGCTGTACACAGTGACTCTGATTCCCATCTTTGCAGATAAGATTATTTCATTCCTATGAGCAAACTTTCCTTCTCCTAGAGCCTTATAGTTTGGGTAGCTAACACCCAATCTGTCCCTCAAGAAGGGTCACTGTCCTAGAAATACAAGAAGGCCTATTGCTGTCTTCCTGAGGAAAATTTGCCACATATGTTTTGCCCATCTGGATGGTGGTGCGAATGACAGCTAGGCTGTTGGAAGGCTCTGGAAACACTTCAGGCAAGGTGGGCTGAGGCCCAGCATAGATGACACAATCCTGGCCTCTTCTGGAGGGCTGGCTTGGAGGGAGGTGGAAGGCTTCCATAGAGAGTCCTAAGGCATTCATAATGAGATTCCCAGCCCTGCTCAGGCAACTAAAGGCAACAAAATTATCCAAGGGCCAGAAAGCCTGCTCTGGCTGGAGGAGAATTCTATGGGCTGCTCTTGGAAGGAGTGCCTGTTAAATCAGGAGCAACTGGGTCTCAAAATGAGTGGTATTCATGTGTACTTGGGGATGGGAGAGAAGATGTAAATATTTATTGGAAGTGGTTTTAAAAGTCTGGGTAGAATTCTTCCAAGTGAAAAATTTAACATGTATTTAATTCTGAACTGCATAGCCTATATCAAAGGTAATTTTAAGTCTAAAGTTTTGCTTTTTTAAAACTGTGAAAGTTGCAAAATTAATTTTGTTCAGAGTCCTATCTTAACTTAATAATTCAATATTAACTGAACTGTTTTTGAATTCTGATTCTGAAGCAGTTAAAATCTTATTTCAGTAGACTTGTTTTAGAAGCTTGTGGGATTTCTGTCAAGAAATCCTGCCAAGTGTGGATGAGTCAGCACCCTGGCATACCAGCTGGTCTCCACAGTTCGTAATACATATAGATGGATGATATTGGGTCTCTAGAACTTTCAGGATCAAAGTTAAGTGAATTATGCATATATGTGCAATGACCACAAACTAGACACATTCATTATTATAATTGGCACCCAAAAGCATCATCACAGTAACTATTAATTCACCTGATATAGGCATAGCTCTGTGTACAGTACTTGCTTTGCTTTGTTATGGATTTATTGATTTCCTCCAAGATGCAAGATTCTATGTTATGGAGCAAGAATAGAAATGAATCAGAATCATTTTGTTCTTGGAGTCACATTCAATAGGAGATACAAACATGAAGGCAAATGAAGATGGTACTATATTGTCAGTGTTAAAGAAATGAACAGGAAGCTGACAGGAAGAATGTACTAACTCTGCCAGAACAGAGAAAGAAAATCTTCCTGGAGGAGGTGGTATTTACAGTGATGCTTAACTCTGGACTGTACCCACAGCCTCCCAAGTGGTCCCGGCTTCTTCTGTTCATATAGGGACAGGTAGAGGCTCTGACAGTGTGTCAGGATTGCATGCTGACCGGCCAGGCCTGGAGCTCATCAGTAGGACTGGGAAAAAGCCGTTCTGATTAAAAGTGACAGCCAGCCTTCTGCAAGCTGTCAACAGGACCCTTGACTAACTAGCAATAAAGAAGTCATTCATAGCTGGGTGCTGGTGGCTCATACCTATAATCCTAGCTACTTGGGAGACTGAGATCAGGAGACTCATGGTTCAAGGTCATCCCAGGAAAATAGTTTGAGAGACCCCACCTCCAAAACACAGAACAAAATGGGCTGGAGACGTGGTTCATGTGGTAGAGTACCTGCTTTACAAGTGTGAAGCCCTGAGTTCAAACCCCAGCCCTACCAAAAAAAAAAAGTAATTCATGTCACTAAACAGTAACATTCTGAAGGAAAAACTTGTGGTAAGCAGAGCTCATGAATCCTGATTCCTTCCCTTGACAAATGACCCAAGAGTAAAATTGCTCAGGCTTTGTACCTGTTGCATCCTCTGCCCAGAGCACCTTCTCCTTGTTATGGAGAAGATGGCACCAAGTCATCCAGGAGGGCCTCCTCATAACCCAGCATTGGGTACCTGCTTAATCCTTTACTCAGAAAAATGTACTGAGCACTTATCAAGTGGTAAAGAAGCCTGAATCCCAGTGCAGGACATGAACAACTGGCAGAACAGACAAGGGAAACTTAGTGGGCTGACAGCTGGTGGGGATGCCCACCCAGGCACTATTTAGAACAGCCTGTGCGTGGTGCTTATAAAAAAAACACACTGACATCAATACATTGTGTGAGTATCTTGAAGATCTCAGATAATGCATCTCTTTATTAGTTACCCCAGGAAAGGGTCTCCCACCCACCACCACCTCTGAATTGATATACAGTGAGAAGTACATAGAGAAGGGTAAAATGGGTTGTGACTTTAAATAGGAAGCCATTGCTAGGGTGACATTGGAGTGAAGGTCTAGGAGGGAAAGAGGTCAAGCAAAAGAAACAAGGGAGAAAGTGCTGTAATGAGAGGGAAGTGATTAACAGGAAGATAGACCACATAGGACTCCACAGGCCTTTGGGATGAACATGGCTAATGCTCAGAGTGAGAAAGGAGGAAAGAGACATGATCTAACTCAAAAGTAGCCAATTTTGCTCCGGAAACTGAGAGAGGAAGTGCCAGGGTTAGTGCAGGATGGCAGGTGCAGGGAGAGCAGTTCAGAACGTTTTACAATACTCCAGCCAAGAGATAATGGTAGGTTAAACCAAGGAGATAGTAACAGAGGTGATGAGAAGTGTCAGATTTTGAAAGTAGACCTCACAGGATCCCATGACTCTGTTAATGTGAACTACAACAATGCTGCTGAGGAGCCAGAAAAGATGAGAACCAAGAGACATCCATCGGATTTAGCAAAATGAGGGCACTGGCACCCCTGAGGAATTGGTGACAGGGATGACGGTCACAGAGGTAGATTCCAGGGTCAGTGGGACAGGAGACTTTGGAGGTGGCAAGTACAGACAGTGGTTTTAAGAGTTTAGCTATAAGGGGAAAAGAACAGGTTGCTTTCCTGGAGGAAAAAGTGGGGAAGAGAACAAGAGATGGCAGCAGGGTAGAATGTGAAAGAGAGACCCCGAGAAGGGAGACTTGGAGCGATGTTTGCAAGCAGCCAGGGGCCATGGGACAGAAGATGCCATAGGGGGCTGGCTTCAGCCAGGGCCTGGAGAGCTGGTTCATTGCCACAGAAGAGAGGCAGAGACAGAAGGAGGCATTCAGAGAGGTAGAGAGTAACATGGAACAGAAGCCCGTGATGGTCTCTTCTGATGACTTTTACCCTCTCAGCACAGCCAAGTTACCTACTGAGAAGAAAGGTAGGGAGCCAGCACCAGGACGGTGTGACTATGAACACCATGAAGGCGGACCTGGTCCCCTGTGCTAGCAAAGTGCTGACCTTGTACTGGGTGTTCAAATACAATGATGGAACAAGTGAATGAATGTTGAAAGTGGGCAATTGTCACAATTCCTGGAACTAGTTATCCTTGTCCTAAATGGCCTCCAGCCAGAGGCCAGTGCTTTTCTGACCCACGCTTGTATTCACAGCCATCAGGTCTCAGGGCTGCCTCCCACCTCCAGCAGTCTCCTTCCTGCCACTCCCTTCCAGCTGACTCAGAAAGGGAGGGAATTAGGCCTCCTTGTTAAATAGCCAGTTTTATCTAATTTAAGGTCAGTGTAGCATATCACACCTGTATCTGTTAGTGGCTCTTTTTCCTAATCCCCTCATGTTATCCTATTTATTGCTCCAAGGAGGGCATCCCAGGGGCAGTGTCACCATCTCCAGGCAAAAGGGAGCGTTTGAAAACCTCAGCACAGCACCCACTTCTTTCAAAAGGCATTATTAAAATCCCTCTGCTTGGTCAAGACCCAGGGAATGTCTTTCTATTAATATTTATGATATCCTTCGAATATGACTAATAGCTTTATCTGTTTGGAAACTTCTAGTCCAGGGCAGAGCTGTGGGAGGTTGAAGTAAGGGTCCTATAGGGTCCTCCAAGCCTGAGGTCTGGGTCCTCATCAGGGACCATGTGGCTTGGAGCCCAGGAACAAGGGGCTCAGCTCGCTCAGCAGCAATTACAGACCCACTGGAGCCCCCTGACTCTACCATACCATCAATCCCAACCTCCCTCCAATACCCAAACCCTCATGCAGCCCTGTCAGGAGGTCCTCACCTCCTGGGTGGACTGCCACAGTTGGGCATGGTGGCACACACCTGAAATACCAGCACTCAGGAGGCTGAGGCAGGATCTCAAGTTGGAGGCCAGTCTGGGTACCCATCAAGACCCTGCTTGATAAACAAAATTAATCTGTGGAAGAAGCAGTTGCCCCTAGTGTCTGCAGAGGCCTGTGTGTCTGCGTCACCTTGTCTATCTTCATCTGGAATGCCAGGCTCCAGTGTCAGGGTTGGGGAGAACTGAATGGGGAGGGGTGACCCTGGCAAGTCTTATTAACAGGTGACAAACTGACCTGATCTGATGTTCCTGGTACTGCAAACTCATTTTGTCTGTCATTCTGATCTGCCCCTTGGTCACATCTGCAGGAGGATGATGATTGTTTTCCCTTCTTGGTCCCCAGGGCACTGGAAGAGCAGCTGATAGCCCAAAGACTTTTACTTTCTACCCAGCCAGGCTAAGCAGAGGCTGGGGGGGGGGGGTGAAGGGGAGGAAGGGTGGGAAAGAAACTCAATTATTGAGAAAATATTTATCAAGAACCTATTGTATGCATTGCTTTAATGCTCTGAGATCTGAGTGAACAAAGCAAACAGTCTGCCCTGGCTTACAACATTAGCCTCCCTTTCCCCAGCCAGGTGCATGCTGGACCCTTGGATTTGTCCCCCAAGGGCTCAGAGTGGCAGCACTGGGTCCTTTCAGGCCTTCAGTTCACATGGCGGAGGCCCAGAGACTCCCAGCCCCACTGAGCACATCAGCAGCCTCCATCCCTCAGACCCAGAACCACTCAGCAATCAGTCCAGTCAGGCCCAGTTATGGTTGGTGGCAAACCCAGCCCACCTGGGGGACATAGTGAGGTCAGCCTCCTGCCACCTGCTTCCTGCCTCAGTAGCCACAAGGGAAATACCGCCTTAGAGGAGGTGGAGCCTCTCACCCAGATAAGCTGAGATAAAGGTTGCCCACTTTGACACAAAAATATACTTTCTAAGAAGCCAGTCTCCTTCCTTCGGTGTGTGCCTGGCACAGAAGTGGCGTGGACACCTGCAGATCACAGTGATGAGCAAACAGAGGGATGTGCCTTACTTTCAAACTCCCAGCAGCTCCTCAGGCTGGGGTGTTTCCCAGATACAGCAATGTTAGAGAAAGAAGCACCCAAAACCATGCATGTTTGCTTGCCACGTGGCAAAGCAATGTTCCAGGCCTGATGTTCGAGATCTCCTGACTTAAGCACTATCTGGGGCCACAAGGTCATCTTCCATAGAGGAAATCTCTGAATAGCTACTAGGAAGCAGATTTCCAGGCCAAACCCATGTCAATCTAACATTGTAATAAACTTTCCAAAGCCTTAAAAATAAAAAAGATTTCAAAAACTCATCAAAATACAAAGATTGCTATAGGAGATACATCCTCCAATGCAAAACTCAGCTCTAGATCTGTGATTCTCAAATGGAGTAGGCTGGGGGAAGACATACTCACTCCAGGGGATTTTCAAAGTATGCATGTGTCACAGGCGCGAGATGTCATGGGGGCCTCCATGGATGTGCTAGAGGGTTCTTGCTCTCAGAATACTCTTTTAAGAATAAGAGGCTGGAGCACCAGAGTTACAGGCAGAAAAGAAACTATTGATAGAGAAAGGCTGAGCAGAGAGATGCACAGTGGGGTCTGGAAACTGGGTGCCCCTTGAGTGTGGGAGGGCTGAGGTGTTTATATATGTAAGGCTTCTACCTTAACACAAAGAAAGGATGTGGAGTGGTCCTATAGGTCCATTCTTAGCACGCAAGGGGCTTTCTGTACTTCCTGCTTTTCCTCGCCTAGGCTGGTTCCTCCACTTTTCTCAGGCTGTGGGGACTTCTGCATTTTAAGATGTCATGGGGCTGATTTGTTATAGGACTATTACAAATCCCTCTATGGGTTGGAGCCCCTAACTGCCATTAGGGAGATGGGACATCAAGATCCAGTCTTTAACTACTTCTTGCTGAGAGGGGGAAAAGAGGGGCCCAGGTGAGAGTCAGGGATCCAAACCTGAGGGAGTGTCCAAAGGTCCATGTAGTAAGAATGGGTGTGGAGTAACATTTGGAGTTTGATGGCGTCTAGGCGAGAAGAAATGAAATGTACAAGAAAGTTAAAGAGGCAGGGACCGAAGCACAGGACAGCTCTGATACCAGCAATGGGTCCCAGGAGAGGGAAAAGCCATGAGAATCAGCTGCCAAGCCAATCATTAAGTTTCCACCCATCCCAAGTATGTACAGGGACAAGGGTGATTTTTCTGATATTAGTGGCAATATTTGTTACCATTCGCTCATTATCATGAATTTGAAGGCAACAGTCTGAATGGTTGAATTTGCTACATATGCCCCCTTTCTCAGCTAGAAGATAGTCTGAGGCCAGGTGGTTTTGATACATAGTGGCACACATTTGGGTCTGTTGTCTGGCAGAAGCAGTCTGGTTGGTGATAATTTCTACCACCACTTGTAACCTACAGATTTGATTGAGCATGTAAATGGGAGTCCAGTAACCCCAACTGCCATCTTGTGCCCAAGTGGCTGGCACATAGGTCTCAAAGATCCTCTGGGGAAATTCGTCTTCTCCCCACCTCTGAATTCCCCCTATGCTGAGACTTCTCTTTGTTCTGGTCCCCAGGGTTTCAAAGAGAGAGACTCCCAGTTGTTCTCCTTGGGAGTTGGGCAAAAGGAAAAACCCCAAGCCAGCTGGATAATCCCTTATAGTACAACTTCCTGTCCAAGTGGGAGGGAGTCTGGAGTAGGCCAAGAGACTCTACAAGCAGAGATGAGCACAGGCTCTATCTCAGGCAGCCCTTGTTCATCATAGGTGGAAACAAGGCTGGAAATATGACTGCTCTTACAGCTGGAAAGCAGAGGTGAGGGTAGGGCATGTGTTCACTCCTCAGGAAGCCTGCCCCATGGCCATGGTCAACAACCTCTTGGGGATCCATGCTGAGGCCACCTGGAAGAGGAGAATGCAGAAACAGTTACCCTCACCCCTATGCCACCCAGTCCTCTGGCTCAGCCCACCTGAGTGTGGCAAGATGCTTTCTACCCAGAGGTGAAGGCTCCACTCTCAGAATTCACAGAGACTTTGTGATAACCAAATTTACAGCATTTACATCAGAGTCAGATGGTCAGAATAGTCACAGTCATGCCACCAAAAGAAAATGGGCTGTGATTCGGGGAGAAGAGCCTTATTGTAAGAAAAGTGAATTTGAAATTTTACTTTTATTTCCCAGTGTGCTCTCCTTGCAGCACGTGAGACTACACTGGCTCTTAATTATGAATGTGGAGTCTGCTTGTCAGCCCTTCCTGGGCCTATGACAGTGCTGGAATATGAGAGCCTCAGTCTAAAGATACACAAGTCTGTTAAATTTGGTTTCTAAAGTCAGTGCCTCCCAAAAGGGGTAATAACATGAAGACAGGACCAAAAGGGCCAGGGACTCCGGTGCTCAGCTCATGGGAGCTCAATGTAGTCTCACGAAGAATCTGCAGACACAAGCAGAGTCTTTCCCTTAATTCTGCTGGATTGCCTGGCTCTGTTCCCCAGTATTTAGTGGAGCAATTGAGCCTAGTGCCCCAGGCTGTCTGTGTTGTTCTTCCAAAGAGTTAATGACCTTCAGACCTTGAAAAAGACGCTGTATTTTTTGGCTGGTTATCAAAATCAACCACTGGCCTGGGGAATTGATACCAGTCTGCTAAGAGTGTAGCTCTGCGGTGGGGTGAGAGTTGGGGGATGGAGAGGTAGGACAGGGAGGGGAGAGGGACTGCATTCACACCTGCTCACCCAAATGCACACAACAAAACTTAGTTATTAGCCGAGTCAATGAGAAGAGTCATTTTCAGGTGGGGGTGGGTCAGAGTTAATAGTCCCCTGAGATACATTCTGGTGTGAATTTTAGACATTCTATTGTTTGCCCCAAATCCACTCAAAGTGCCCGCATCGTGTACAGGCCAGATGACGTGATCAGTTCTCTCAGAGTTTGTTTTATTCTATTCCACCCCAAGGTCATTTTCACATCCCAGACTAGTCACTAAGACAATGCCTGAAATGTTGATTCTGGGCTATCACAGAAAAAAAATTCACATGAAAACTACTTCTGCCTTCTGCATAAAAGCATAAAACTTGCCAACACACTCATCCATTGTATGTCTACCTAAGTACCTCAGAAGCTGTTTTTAAATCTCAAAAAAAAAAAAAAAAAGATAAATTTCATCTCTTCTAAGGAATCCATACAATCCTCCCTGCCCCCCAGGCCACTAAGAGCCTGAGTTAAATTTAATAATAGTTTGGGTTTGTAGATTTACTTTCTCTTCCTATGATTCTGCAAATAGATCAACTATTTTAATCATCTTATCCAGTGTATCTTAGGCTATTCCATTTTTCTTTTTTTCAAAACACTAAGTATCAATTAACTTAGTGTAAACCAGGAGTAGATGTAGGCTCCTACACTCAGAGGAGAAACCAACTGCAGAAATAATGCTGAGTTCTTATAAACAAAAATTCCTGGAAAAGGTTAAGGGGCCACAGGTGGCACAGGCTGAAGATGCCACAGTAACCCTGTGCGAGGGACAACTGGGGCTATGTTTGAACTGTGAGGGCTTCTCTTTCTTTGGGATTCTAGTTTAGTTTATCTCTCCTCGAAACTTGATGTTTTAGAAGCTGGGAGCATAGCTCAGTGGTAGAATACTTGCCTAGCATGCACAGGTACTGGGTTCAATCCCCAGCACCACACATAACAACAATGCCTTGGTGTGTTAGCATCCCAAAATGACTTCTTCCCTAAAGAAGTCATAGGAAGATTGTGTGGTGCTTAACTGCCTTTCTTTCACTGATGAGAGCATACTGGTAAACATCCATTAGACACTTACTGTTTTCCATCTCCTGCTGCAAGAGCAGGAGATGGAAAACAGTGCAGGCTCTCTCCATTAATCATTTTCTCCTCCCACTGTCACTAGTGTCAATAAAAGCTTCTGATAGCAGGTTCATGGTAGCCCAGCAGAGTGGGCCTGTGAAGACCCACTTCTTGCTGGCCAGGATGCTCAGACCCTAGGCTGAGTATCCAAGCAGGCTTTGGACTCCACTGTCCTCCGTGGCCTTTAGAAAATTCGCACCCCACTAGACAGGCGTGAGAGGGTCTGTTCAGAACTCTCAGGCCTCCTGCTCTGCATAACCCACATGGCACTGTGACCCAGCCTCCATGGCAGCTCTCAAGTCAGGCTGCACAGCCAAGCTGCCGGAAGCCTGGCGTGCAGACCGCCACTCGTATGGTTCTAATTCTCTCTAATCCCCTGCAGCCTCGTTGCTGGAGCTGCTGTGCTGGGTGTTCTGGCACCAGAGGCCGCGCGAGCCGTGTTGGCCCCCTTCCCAAACTTTCTTTAAATATAAATTTTTAAATGTGACTTTGAGATGAAAGCAAGAATGCCAAAAGTAGGCGATGCTTTTTTGTGTTCAATTACAGCCCTGGGGAGTACCCCACACAAGGAACTGCTCAGAGCTGCAGCCAAGATGAAATCTGCTTTTCCAATAGCACTTCAAACAGCAGAGGAGGTTTTTGGCTAGATCCAGAAGCTGGGAAGCCAACAGTTAATAGGGCTGGGCACTGACGCAGGGCTCCCCACCACCAGGAAAAGTGGGAGGGTACCATTCATGGCAGCTGTCACCATAACTGAAGTGGAAAGACACTTGTCTGGCTACCCCAGATGAGCAAGTGACATGAACTCCACCTTTGGACATCATGGGACAGAGCTTCCAAGATGAACGACTTCAGTATCGCACTTTCCTTATGCTTTCCATAAGGTCATAGGAAGGTTCTAAATTACATTATTGGGCTGGAAATTTGTTGCTCTGAGTATAGGGACCACCAGAAATACTGTTGAGAATGAAATGAGGATACTCATGGTAGTGATGACAATGGATGGATGAATGGACGGACAGGCAGACACACAGATTGGCTGGTGGGAGAAATGGTGGCAATGTTGTGAGGTAACAGAAGAAGGTTTTGCAGCTCCATTTCCCTTCTCTGAAGCTTCTCAAAGAAAATGACTTGCCCAAGCTCACCATAGTTGAACCTGATCTAGAACCCATCTTCTAAGTTATGATCTTCCTGTGACTGCAACCTGTGGCTTCAATAACTTGGCTGCACCTTGCCCACACAGTGTTATTCTACACAGCACCAACATGATAGGAGCTTTCCAGACTCCTCAGAGTCATAAGTGTTCTGTCCATTTTAGTTACAACTTATCAGCCAGTTTTCAAGTCACAAAGGGAATTATTGACAGGATCCTGGGCTCCAGCCTCCTTATTGATTGAACCTTTGAAACCACGCCTGTTTTTGAGCATATATTTTCTGACTTGTTAGGGAGAAATTCTTTGCAAGGATAAGAAGTACCAGGCATTGGTGGCTCATGCCTATAATCCTAGCTACTCAGCAGGCAGAGATCAGGAGGATCTTGGTTCGAAGCCAGTCTGGGCAAATAGTTTGTGAGACCCTATCTCAAAAAAATAACCCATCACAAAAAAGGGCTGGAGGAGTGGCTCAAGGTATAGGCCCTGAGTACAAGCCCCAGTACTGTAAAAAGACAAAAAAAAAGTGCAGGGGTGAGGAACAGGGATGTCCGAATGCTGGTATATATCCATAACTTGTTAAAATTATACACTCTGGGGACCAAGGCCCTGAGGTTCTGAATGAGCAGATGACGTGGATGTAGGAAGCACAGTTTATCTCTTTAAGTCTTGGTTTGAGGGTCACCTTCTCAGTAAGTTTGGTCCTGATCACTCTATTTAAAATTTCAAATTGCCAGGGCGTGGCAATATATACCTGTAATTCCAGCACTCTGGAGGCTGAAGTAGAAGGGTCAAGAGTTTGAGGCCAGCCTGGACTGCAGAGCAAGATCCTGTCTCAAAAGCGCAAAAAAATAAAAAAAATTTTTAAATAAATGACATTTCAACCTACATCCCTCCTCTGCATCCTCTTATCCTGCATTCTTTTTTTTTTTTCAAAGCACTATCACCTTTTTTTACAGCATGTCATCGACATTTCCCATTTATTTGTTCTTGATCCCCCCCAACCTCATGGAAAATCCATGAGGGCAGGACCTATCTTATTCACTGCTGAATCTCAGGAGCCTAGAGCAGTGCCTGGGGGGGCAACTACCTGCTTAACCAACTGTCAAATGAGGCAGTGATCACAGTGCAGATGGCCAGAGGTGTGAACGGTCAGAAATGCTGGTCCTGGAACAGCATGAGCTTGGAGGCAAACCAGATGAGAGTTTGGATCCTGCTCAACTCACTTGCTCTGTGACTTTAGACTGCTGAAGCTCTTGAGCTTGATTGTCTCCATGAGATGGAGACAATCCCTCCATCTCAGGGTTGCAGCACAGGGATCCTATGAGAGCACCAGCCACCAGCACCCAGCAGGGCTCCACAGTGTTATTTCCTTCCTTGGCTTCCAGGTAGAATTATGCAAGCAATGGCCTCTGAGCATAAAATGACTAAGATGCCTCCCAGGTGGGAGGGAGAGCAGTCCCTGTTTCTCATCAAATGGGAGAGACAGGGAGGGAGAGTCAATGGAGGTCACCTGTCAGGGGAGGTCACCTGTCAGGAAAGTGTATAAGTTGTCCCTGCAGGCGTGGGCTCCTCTCTCTCCTCCCTTCCCACCAGCAGAAGTGAACAAGCAGGGTCTCTGAATAAATAGATGATAAATCACTGGCAAGACACACACACAACCTGACAGCAGCATCATTCTTGATTTCAGGCAGAGACAGCGGGCTTGCTTGGGGACTGCAATCTGGATTGGAGGCAGCCCTGTCAGGCATGCACACCTCAGGGTAAGCTCCCTGGTATCCATGGTACTCCTGCCAGACCCACCTGGAGGGACTTAGGCTAGAACCTGGGGAAATGTGGCAATATGGGAAGCAGGACTTTTGACAGTGATCCTACAGTAGGTGACTAACAATATAGGATCTCTGTGGGTTTTAGGAAGCAGGTGGAGTTTGAAGGTAGAGAGACAAAACTACATCCACACGAAGACATTCACAAATTACACACTGCAAAGAGGAAAAGAGAGTGGCCCCTGCAGAGCAAGATCAGAGCATCCTGAAGGTTCAGTGGTGGGGGCACCTGGCCTGGTGTCCACAGCCTGCATCAGAGCTCCAGCCATGCTGCTGTCTGGTGACCTTGAGCCAGTCTCTCTCCAGGTTTACTTTCAGTTACACATGAACTTCAAGCACAAGTCTCTGGTTCCTGGTAATCTGATGTTTCATGGGCCTCTGATTTCCAGCTGGGCTCCGGCCTGACACTTGGCAGAAGTGGTAGGCAAACTCGCCCTAACCGTGGCCCCCTAGATCTTCTAAGTCCGTGCCCAGTACCATATGAGGACCTTTACTCTCAGGGTCCACATTGGAGGGAACAAACTCATTCTGACATGTCACATCTCTTTCCTGGTCCCTGTTCCCTGAAGGAACCACTTGCCTGGCAGGCTCCCTCCCCTCTGGGCCCTTAAGTTCATTTGGATTCCAGGGGAGAGTGGTGCTTTTTAGGTTGAACTGGCTGTCTCTGGACCCTGGCCACCACTCTTTCAATACTGCAAAGAGTGTCACAGACCTGGTTGTAGCAGGACCTTTGAGGAATTAGTTGGAAAAGAATCTACCAAGAACCAGGTGTATGATCTTGAACAAGTCCCTTCCCCTCTCTGGCCTCAGTTCCTACTGGGCTGGGCTGGCTCCCTGCCTAGTTTTGACAATTAGTCCCTCCAGGGTAGCAGGGATGCCCACCTGGCTGCCAGCCAGGCTGGGCTGGAGGTTGATGGGGAAGCCAAGAACTGGCCTTGGAAGGCCTGGGAGGCAGGGATCAGGAAGGAAGCCTGCCTTCTCTCCTCTCCACTCAGGAGGAGGAGCTGTGGAAGCCCTCAGGGCGTCAGGCATCACCCAGACCACCGGTAGGCTTCTTTTACCCACATGGCCTTTCTCCAAGCAAGGCCCAAATATCAAACAGATGGGGGGAGAGGGGGTAGCACGGATGAAGTATGAAGTGGAGCATTTATGATAAAGGCAACTCTGGCACTCTGCCGGGAAAGCCCTCCAGCAGGCGAAGGATGACTTCAGCCAGCTGGGGAAGTTGGGCTGGAGAGCATCGCTAGGCGGGATCAGGTTCCCCCTCCGGAATAAACTCCTCCCGCTAAACGGAGTAATTTGGTGGGGGGTCTTTGTTTTTGTTTTTTTGAAACTGAAGTTCCATCAACAATCAGACCCCCACCCCCACCCAACCACCACACACACACGCGAATGTTCCTCACATACAGCACTGCTTTATCTGTCACAGTAAACCGAGGCAAGTCCTGGCCTCATCTCTCTCACCCTTGTGTATGAAAACACTTTAACTGGTTCACACAGCTCAGCTAAGAGGGAAAAGGGAGGAGCAGGCTGCAGGAAAGGAACTGAGCAGAGAGTGAGAGGGAAAACAGCGGACCATGCGGATCTCCTGGCCTGGGGACTTCTCGGGACACTCAGGGTCCTGATGAGGGAAAGGAGGGATAGGGAACTCACGCAGAAGAACCCGGGTGCCCAGTTGGGTGGAAGTGGAGCCGCATGTGCAAGGGCTCAGTCCGGAGGCGAACAGCAGGGCTGCGGGGAGTGGGGGCGGGGAGAGTGGAGGGAGGAGCAACCTGTGCGGAGCTGCACCACCGCCGCGCTGCCCCCCGCACATGGCTAACGCCAGGCGCGGCGATGCAGATGCCCGCGCTGGGCAGCCTCGACCGGCCGGGACCTGATGCCCGAGGCTCGGGTCTTGGCGCAGCGCGAGGCCACAGCGCGCCCTGGTGGCCATTCCTTGGGGAGCGCCTCGGGGGACCCGCTGACTCGCGCTTCTAGGAGACCCGCAGCCCTCATCTTTAATGCTCTTTGACATCACCCGGGGAGCTTAAAAAAAAAAAAAAAAGCCCTGATTCACCATCCCAATTAAATTGGAACCCCGGAGCGGGACTCAGGTACCAATATTTCTAAAACTTTCTCTAGGAGTGTCCGATCTATGGCCAAATTCAGAGCTTCTCAGACTCAGAACAACTTGGAGGGGACTTGAAACGCATTGCTGGGTGCTACCCCAGCTTCTGATCCAACAGGCCTGTGGTTGGGCCTTGAGAGCCGGAGCTATCAAGCCTGGAGGCTTCTTAGAAACGCAGATTGAAGAGAAGGTTAGATCAAAAAGAATTAACCTAGAAGGTAACACACGCACAGGAAATCAATGTGAGTCAATGCCCTGTATAGCTATCCTTATCTCAACCAGCAAAAACCCTTTTTCCTTCCTATTATGGCTTATACTCTCTCTTCAACAAAATTAGAAATAAGGGCAAAATAGTTTCTGCTGGGTATTGAGGGGGTGGGGGGGGAGAGGGAGGGGGCGGAGTGGGTGGTAAGGGAGGGGGTGGGGGCAGGGGGAGAAATGACCCAAGCATTGTATGCACATATGAATAATAAAATTAAAAAAAAAAAAGAAACGCAGATTGAATCAGAATCACCATTTCGCCTAGATACAAGTGACTCATGACAGTACGGCTTAGAAGCGCTGCTCTTGAAATTGGTCAGGCCTCGTACAACCAAGCCATACGGAGTGCTGCCAAGACCTCTTCACATCCTCGCCAAGAGCGCTGTATCAGGCTGGAAAGGACTTTCCAGATTATCTGATCCACTTCTCTTGCATGACATGTGGGAGAAACTGAGGCCCAGAGAAGCCAAGGAGCTATACTCAAGGCCCTGGGTTCCATCCAGGTGGACCTATCAACCGGGATCTCCCATACTTGTGACATCCTCTCTTCCTCCCTGGAAGGTAGCAGCAAGGGGCTGTGTAGGCCCCGCCTCAGTCTAGACTGTTGGTGGGGGTTGGGGGGTGGCAGAGACAGGAATACTCCAACAGAGAACAGGGTGGGAGACCATGTGTAAGATGAGTCAGGCAGGGCAGGTTCAAAAGCCTAAGGGAGGAGACTCATATTCATTGTTCATGATTCTTCTGAAATGCTCAGGAAAAAGAGATCAGAGGCCTATCTTCTAAGCAGAAGCAACCAATGGACACAGCATCTGTCCCCAAATAGGGCTGAGGGCCAGCTCTGGAAGCAATTTATGGTGGACCTCCATCTTTTTTTTGCCAGTTATTTGGCCAGTGTTGAATGACCATTACAGTTCTGCAGGAGACTGCTACCTGCCTGTGAAAGTTCAGTGAGCCCTCTCCGTGGTCATTATTCATGGTCAAGGCAGGGGCACACAGAGATACAACAAGCCTGTTTGACCAAGGAGTTTTGCATCCTGGTGGAGAAACTAGACAAACACATGAATAAATGAGAAATGAAACATATCTCAAGACTATAGAGATTTCGTTGTCTAGTGAGATGGCATTTGGAGCAGGTAGGCACTGGAAAAATGGCATACTGCAGATCAGGGAATCAGAGCAGGCTTCCTGGAGGTGGCCTGTGGAGCTTGGAAATGAACCCAGCATATCTATGTTTGGACCTCACTCCTAACAACTCCACACTGTCCTCAGAAGGCAGAGTGAGCCCCACCTCCTGGCCTGCTGGGATCTGTAAACAGGATGTCTGGCTAGAGAATAGGGTTCCCAACTAGACAGCCAAGTCTGAAGGAGAAGGAAGGGCCAGGAGAGAGAGCTTTCAATGCGAAGTTGATGAACACTGGCTTTGTCCAGGATCCCCCAGGAAGCCATCTGCTCTGTGACATGGGAAAGCCATGCTGATGGAAGTTTCAGGAAAAGCATGTCTTTCTAGAGGCCAGCACATTGCTGGTGTGCAGAGCCCTCGCTGCAGAGTCCTATGATGAAGTATGAGTCATGGTCTTTTCCCACTTGTATCATTTTGAAGGACTATATTTCAGAGTCTGTATTCATTTCCATCTTCCCCCAGCAGCTCTAGGAAAATGATTAATTTTTAATTGTTAAGTAAAAATGGGATGGGTATTTGTTTTCTTCTTGTGGGTCTTGCTCTTTTGCATTCTCAGCTATACTTCCCTGATATCAGCTTTATAGAAAACAAAGAAACTGAAATTAAACATTAACCAGGATCATTGAGAATGTCCCTGAAATGTACAGCCCTGGTGTGAGGAGAGCAGAGGCCCCTAACTCTCTGGTTTATTATTCAAACAGGAAAGAGATGGGAGCAGTTCCCATCTCCAAGTGACTGGGGGCCAGCTGATTCCAGGGAGTCAACAAACATCTACCAAATTCCTATGTTAGAGCTAGCCACTGTGCTCAGTACCTAGATACCTAGGTGCTCAATACCTAGGAGGGCTCAGGCAGGGTCCTAGGCTTGGGAAGCTCCCATACATGTAAGAAGGCTCTCAAAAGAAGAATGGGGAGTGATGCATTTTACCTACAAGAGATAGCATCTGCTCTATCAGGTCTTTACTATTTTTTTTCCTTTAAGTTACTGAGATTTTTAACTCAGGGCTTCTTGCTTGTTTTCAGGTGCTCTGCCACTTGAACCACACCTCCAGCCCTACTGTAGGTCTTAAAGAATCAATAGACTGTCCAGTAAAAAAAAAAAGAAGGCAACCCAGGCAAAGAACAGTATAACGAAGGCATAGCTGATAGTGCACGGTGTGTTTGGGAAACTAGTTTGGTGATGGCATATGGGGTGCATGGTAGAGGAGAACATGTGGAAGATGGTGCAGGACTGGAAGACAGGTTGGGACCAAATTGAAAGGGCTAGCTCTGAAGTGCAGGCCTGATCTGGAAAATTATGGGGGCCTCATTTAGTGTTATGATCAGATAGACAGGTTAAAACGAGTCCTGGGACAGCACTAGGGAAGGTGGCTCCTGGACTGGCAGCAGGCCCAGGTAGGAGGCTGCTGGGTCCTCCAGGATGGAGATAAAAGGATGTGACCAAGGCTGAGGCCATGGGGAGGAGCAGTGGATGGGCTCCAGAGCCAGTCCAGAGATTTGGCCTTCTGGCTCCCTGGGCAGTGGGAGATGATGACAACCACTCTGCATACTCTGACTTGGGACCATCCTCTGAGAAGGAACTGTATCAGTCAGGGTCCAGCAGGCAGCAGGAGCCAAACTGGCTTTTCAAACAGAGGGATTTAATACAGGGAATTGCTTGTATAGGCACTCTAAAGTCTGAGAAGACAATCTAGATGAAAGGCAGCCAGAGATGAGCAATGGGAGGAAGATGCTGATACCATCTAGAGCGGGTAGGATAGAAAAGAGCAGCAGGTGACTGAAACAGAAACCATAGCAGGCCTTTGTGATGAGACCTGGAGCCAGGAGAACACCTAGGCCCTCCAAGAGGTGATTTGTGGAGTGGAAAGTGAGGCAGAGCAACACCCTGGTTCCTCAACTCCACCAACCCTCTGGCTGCTCTTGAGAGCTTCCTGAGACAGAAAGCAGCCAGAAAAGAACCAGAGTGGATGTGAGGAATGCAGGCCGATGCCCAGCACTGGAACACTAGAGGAAGTGGTCAGAATTGAGCACGGAAAGCAGGTGGAGCCTCCCAAGAAGGAAAATCCAATCTGCAGCTGAAGACATGCTGGAGGTGGAGAGGTAGATGTGGCAGACATGCGCGTGCCTCTCAGTCTCAGGTTTTCCCTGCCAGGACAAAGGCTGACTCACGTCTGAGTCACCCTGTCCTGTAGTTAAACCTCCTGGAGGGAACAGAGCAAAGCGGTGTCAGGTGGCTTTGTGACATGACAGGCCTCAGAACTGGGAGAGAAGATGATGTGTAGAAACAGGGTTGGCTCAGAGAGACTGTCCGACCTGTGGCATCCTCCAAGGTCTGCCAGCAAAGCTGTGTGATTTTAAGTGAGTAAATCGTGCTCTCTGGGCCTTGGTTCCCAAGTGGAGCTCAGACATCCCAGTTTTGAGAACCAAAATCACATAGAAGCACTTTGTGAACACTGAGGCTCTGTCCACACCAGGAAGACAAGGATGCCAAATGGATGCCAGGGCTAGCCAGGGCTTACAGTGCCACTGTCTGGGCAAGGAGGCACGTGAGCCAAAAGCTGGGTTGAGTCTGGCATGCTCCCTGTGGTTACAAACTTCTACAGAAGGAGCACCTTGGCCCGGCTGTCAGCTGCTATACTGGAAGGCTAATTTCTGGGGGGGCTCAGCTGGCTGGTCCCCTCTCTGGCAGTGGGAGAACCACACTACCCCATCTCTTTGAGGCTTGGGCCTGTGACTTCCTCACAGACAGCAGGAAATCTACTGAACTAAGAGTAAACCCTGACTGGGCCACCAATGCCCAGGGTCTGCACAGGAGCTGGTCTGGGGGAAAACCTGGGCAGATACCACATGGCAAGCATGCCTAGGTTGGGGAAGCAATGTATCTTATGGTCTCAAAACATCTTGTCTTTTATGAAACAGTAATGACAAATGGTTAGATATCTAGCTATTGTTAGATGGACCATGACAGTTGATGCTCTTTTTTTTGATAAATTTATTTTTATTTATTTTTAGTTATTCATTTTTATTCACATGTGCATACATTGTTTGGGTCATTTCTCCCCCCTGCCTCCCTTTCCCCCTCCTCCCCTCAGTTCCAGGCAGGTCCTGTTCTGCCTTTAGATAGTTGACGTTCTTAATTGGCAAAATAAACTCTTGCTTTGCATGTTTTGCTTTGCTAGTCCATGAATCTAGGTGTTGAAACACTGACCTCAAAAATTCATCCACCTTTTCACCCTGTCATGCTGATGGGGACAATTGGGCCACACAGAATGCATCCCTGGGTCCTTCCCGAAGGCCTGACCCTACTCCAAACACACTTTATCCAGCACAGTGCCAGGTACCATGTCTCCATGACACACCACTTACCTGGGATGCCAAGAGCCTGAGGCAGAGCAAAGAGCTTCCAACTGGGGCCTTTCAGAAACAGGCTTTTGCCCAGGGGTATCCCATACTCCCTTTCCTGATTCTGTGCAAGGGGCAATTCTTTCTTTCCCTTGGAGTCTCCTTCCCAGGCTCAGGCCAGTGTAGACCACACTCTGGTTCCACAGTGCAAGGCAGTAGGGATCCGTGGGGTCACTTTGAGCAGGACCTTGACCCCGGTCCCTGAAATGGCAGGCAAAATCTGTGGGATTCTTCCTTCTGGTTCTCAGAGATGTTCACAGCCTGGCAGGTTCTGATCATTTCCAGGTTAGGTCCTTCCACCCCTAGCCCTGGCCCAGCTGCCCTGCTGAACACATACTCTCCAGCCACAAGTGACGGTTCTGACTTCTTCAACATCCAGTCTTGTGGATGCTGCCCCACTCCCTGGAATCTCTCTCCTTTCCCCCTTCTTTTCTCCAGTCTTTAAGATTCAGGCCTAGCATCACTTCCCCCAGAAAGCCCACCCTGATTCCCTTGCCTCCATTCATAGACAGGTGTGGTAGGTTGTGTTTCCCAAAGATGCCTCTCCCACATGCTTGTCCCATTCCACTTGATGCTCCTACAGTGTGACACTCCTCCAACGGAGAGGTGAACCCCTTCCCTGGGATCTGGATGGGACTTGTGACTCCCTGACCAATGAGCACAGTGGAAGTAATGTTATTGACTTCTAAACCAGAATCAGAAAATGACAGCACTTGTCTCAGTCTGTCCCCTGCCTGGGGACCCAACCTCCTTGTGTGAGCAAGCCCAGGCCACAGGGAGAGAGGCTGCACCAGACATTACAAAGGCAAACTGTCCCCACAATGCCCTTTCTGTATCTCGATCCACAGGAATCCCAAGACAGTGTAAATAGTCACTGCTGTTTTAAGTCACAGGGTTTGAGAGCAATTTGTTACACTGCCACAGGCTTCTCTGGAACCCGTGGTCCCCTGTGCTATTCTCCATCAGAGCGTTTTATCCCTGAGGAGTGGTGTGGGCTCCCAGCACTGTCTCTCCTGCTGGACCATGAGCACTCGGGGGTAGGGAACACCATGCCCTCTGTAGTCCCGGGCCAGGCATGCTGGTACTCAATGCACTCCACAAAGGTTTATCTGTGGAAGTCCAGGAAATGAGAGAAAGTATTTGGAGTGTCTGAGATGAACTCCCAGGTGCCATAACCATGAGCTACATCTCTGACCACACAAGTTAGATGTGTTTTAAGTGAGTAATATATTGGCAACGGTGTAGTCATTTAAACCTTTAAAGTTTTACCAGTCGGTCACATGAGGCCAGTCTGGTGGGAATGGTAAAGGTTTGTCTGTGAAGTGAGCAAATGAAGGGAAGTAAAAGGTTCCATGTCAACAGTGCCCCTTCAATCCAGATGGCGTCACCAAACCACCAGGTTAGACTTAATTTTACTTCCCAGACTGTGACTCCTGGGCTTCCTTCAGTAGAAGCCTTCACCTGAGGAACATCACTTCTTACTTCTCTGGCCTGGAACTCTGCAGAGCCCATGGTCAGCCCCACAGGAGCCACCTACGCAAGCACTTCCAACATGGTCCTTTGCTCTGGTGCCTATGGACCTGCACTGTGATCCCGAAAGACCCCAAGCAGACATGCACAGCCACAGAGACCTCACAGGAGCACTTTTCCATTTTCCCCTATGCCATTTCACTTGACCGCCACACCTTTTGCTGAGACAGACAAGGCAGGGATGATGAGGTCCTTGTCAAAAGAGACATGGTCACACCAAGACCCCAGCCTGGACTTCTGACTGAGCATCCCCAGTCCTCACCCACTCTGGCCATTGTCAGCAGGGGTGGCTACAAACTATCCTAACATTCCCTATCTCTCAGGACCTGGGACATTTTTGGGTCCCTTAAACCAGTGTTATATAAGCACAGGAAACATAAGATCAGGCATATTCCATAGGATCCCACTGCTATTGCCAAAAGAAACCCGTATGCACATGCATGCACAGCAAAAACAAACCAACCAAAAAAGACACACTAAAACCCTTTCATGTACATTCCCCAAGCCAAGTTCAAAGAATTGCCTTTGGATTACTTATTATTTGGGATAATTTGTGGTCCTTTCCTCTACACCAAAAATAAAGATCAAATTATCTGTGCTGTGTCTATTTCACAAATGTCAGCTATACAAATACTCAGTGGTACATGCAGGTATCCACACACGCACACACCTCTCTCCTGAGAGAGTCTGGTCCCTGTCTCTGAGGTTGACATCCCTTAAGCTGAGGGATGGACAGGCAGAAGGCCACAGGCTGTGAGGCAGCCAGGTCAGCTTACAGCATGCTGTCAGCGGGGTGACTGACGCCCCAGCTGGACCATAAATAACAGCAATGAAACTGCAGCAGGCCATGGCCACCCCCGGAATGCAATCCCTTCCATCAATCTCCTGTAATGACTGCTTGGCATTCAGGCTTCCGCTGTGACCTGACCCCGGCCCCAAGCATTCTTTGGGGAACAGAATCCCTTCCCAGGCACAGAACAGGTCAGCCAGGAACACACTGCCTACTGAGGTCACCATGTCCTGCCAGCATACTTTATGGATGCCAGAAACAAGCAGGAGAAGTTTCATCACCCCAAATGTACCCCCATCAGGGACAAGCTCCAGAAAGCAGAGCTGCATCTGTGCTGCTTGGTCCGAGTGGATGCTAGGCTGAAAGTGGTCCCACATAGTGACTGCTTCTCTGGGCCATATGACAGTTACTCTCTCTATGGCAAAGCTGGTGTTCTTTGCCAGGTGGACGAAAGCCAAAGGATGCAGTAGCTCAACTGTTTGCACTTCTTTTGTCCTGGCCTCGAATGGCAATTACTTTTTATTTCTACCCTGTGTCCTTAAATTTTTTATACTTCAACTGTCTCACCACCCTAAAAATGTTCAAATGTCCACCTAAAATCACAAACCTCTCTCTCTCTCTCTTTCTCTCTCATCCTCTCCTGTGCTCTTATGATTGAATTTACATTAGAAGTCACGACTCCACTCTACCATCTAAGAAAACAATTTGGCTGTTTCCGTTGTTATAATATGGATCTAAAATGTCCCAAAAGCTCCTGTGTTGGAGGCGTGGCCCTTAGCTGCTTGTCACAGGTGATTGGATCATGAGGGTTCTGACCTAATCAATCGATCAATCCATTAATGGATTCATAATTTAATGACATTATTACTAGGAAGTGGGGCCTACTTGGAGAAAGTAGTTCATTTGGTGGGGGAGACTCTGCAGGGCATATCTTGTGCCTGGCCCTCTCTGTTCTCTGTCTCCTGGCAACCATGAGGTGAGTAGCTTTTCTCCACGCCTTTCCACCATGATGTTCTGCCTCACCATGGACCCACAAACATGGAGCCAACTGAACAATGGCTAAAACCATGAGGTAAAATAAATCTTTCTTTCTCTTAATTTTTTTCTTTCAGGTATTTGGTCACAGAAGTGGAAAGCTGTCAAATACACTCATCAACAGCCTTGTAAAAGAATTTCAATCATTTATCTCTAGATAAAAAACAACCATGACAAAATGACTAACTGCACTGTGTCACTACTCACACCCCATAGTGCTGGGCTTCTGTGACCAGAGTCATGAGGGGAGAGGAGGAGAGCAGAGGAGTCTCACAGAGTCAAACTCCCTCACAAACACATGAGAAACAGAGGCCCAAAGAGGCAGTAACTTCCTTAAGGTCAAGGGTCAGGTAGAGTTACCAGGCTATCTAGTCTACAGTACACTTGGAGCAGGGGTATCCAAAAGCAGTCCTTCCCCAGGTGGGTAGAGTCACACACAGTGTAGCCATACCCTGGTACTCAGCCCAGAGGGGGACACTGCGCTGGACCCTGGCCATGCTCCATCAGATCCCTGGGACTCTTACTGTTTCCTGATCCTCCTGGCTCCTGGATACTTTCACTACACTAGGCACCCATAACTTTGGGGCGCTGTCCATAAGCTACTGTGGCAGGAGGGGCATTTTTTTAGCCAGTGGCCATCTGTTCAGGGCCAACTGCCTTTCCTGAGCTGAAGCAAACTCTGAGAAATAATTTGCACTCCAGAGCTTTCCTTCAGCCGGGGCCACCCAGCTCACCACCTATCCCTTCCACCTACAGCTAGGTCCAGCACTTCTCACTTCCTTCCCAGTTTCTCCTGGGATCACCTTCTTTTAATAAATCACCTGTATTTTGACATGCATCTCAAGTCTGCCCCCTCAGAGCGTGACCTAAAACACCAGGGAACATTTGTGGAATAAGTGAGTGGGTCTCACCCCAACACCAGCAGAAAGAGGCAAAAATGAAAAAGTTATGCTGGATACATAGCCCTGACTCAGTGGGGGAGGGGAACCAGTAGAAGCTGTACTTTCATATCTGAGGGCTAAACCCAGGAGTCCCTAAGCCTTCAGGTGTCTCCTCTTAAGAAGGTTTACACGGGTCATTACAATTGGTACCACCCAGCATGCATCTCCATAGCCCACGCCTGTGTCACTGCCACAGACACTTTGTTACCCAAGCCCTCTGTGAAGAGCGGTCTGGATGAGCTTGCCCTCTGACGACTGAGAACCGTTCCATCAGGTGACACAGTGCTTAGCACCTATGCTCTAGAGCTTGGCTGCTACTCTTGGCCGCTTTAAACACGGTACTTGTTGCCACCAACCCCCCTCTTTCCAGCCACCCCTGGGCTGGTTGGTTCTGTGCAAACCCAGCTTTCTGTTTCCCTTTGCGCATGTGTGTCCTCTGCCTCCAGGTGGTCAGTCTGGGAGTGTGGGGAATAAGAACTGCAGGTGGGTAGTGTGGGATAAATCTCTACATTGTCCCCATTAGGGAGGCAGCTCTGAAGACATTCTAGATGCTTCTCAGGAAGCCAGCAGCCTCCATGGTACATCTTCTGCTGGATTTCCCACTTCCCCATCTCATAGACCTGCTTTCTGGGATCACTTCCCAATTAAACTGCATCCAAGTCCTTGTCCCAAGATCTGCTTCCAGGTGAGCACCAACTAAGCCAGCATTCTACACAATGTCACCATTTTCCTTGGGATCAACACTGTTTCCCTTTGTTCTTATGTTGTGCTGGAATAGTGTGCTGCTTTCAGGCACCATGAGACGTCTCCACTCAGTGGTCCTGGCTGCTCTTCTTTTGAAGTTCATGTTGAATTTTGTCACTTGTCCATCACTTTCTGTGTTATTAGCTAGACTTCCTCCAGCAGGACCGCCACACTCCTCCCAGTTTGTCATGTTTGCCTTTAATCTGCAATCTGGATTGATAGACTTGTGTATAACATAAAAGTAAACAGATTCTGTGGGGAAGAAAGCTCCTTTGGGCAAAAGCATAGCTTGAATTTAAGGCTCTGGAAGCTTATTTTGCTGCCTGGGAGACATCTTTTGCTTTTCCTGGTTTACAGCTCTGTTTTGGAGAGTGCAGAGGTTGAATAGTGAAATTTTGTATGAGTGAGTTCTTACATTTCAAGTTGAATATGGGATATGCCTCTGGGTGAATTCCATGGATCTAATATACTTATCACAAATGCCTCTTGGGCTTTTGGCTTGCCATTTATTAGGCTACGCCAATTTCATAGATCCAGTCTTTAAGGCTCCAGAAGACTTCACAAGTTTGCCAGTTTCACAGATGTCAAAACAATGTTCCACACCAGAAAGTGGTGGCTTACACACAGATTTCACAGCAAAAATAAAATCAGTCCAGGGATTGAATACAAATCCCCCTATTCAGCTTCCAAGTTTAACCCAGAGGTCCCCTCCTTTCTTGAAATGTCACATGATCTCGCCTGTGAGCAGGAGGAGGTGTGTGCCACATCGACTTTGGGAGAACTCCGTGGGATTCCTAGTTTGAGGGGAGTTTTGCTCTGAGGCTTGCCCCCCTCCTTTGCAACTTTCTCAACCTGAAGGGCACCCGGAGGGGCAGGCCTGTGTATACCATGGCGGATGCACACAGCTGGTGAAGACCACAAAATGGCCAAGCTCTGGGTCCAGGTGCAAGAACACTCTCCAGCAGCTGTGTTGATGGTTACCTACACGAAAGCCCCAGGAGGGGGAGGGGAAGAATGACAGGTCAGTGGGGCTGTCTCTCGAGTATTCCCTGTGCTGCTGACAACAGGGGTGGCTAATTGCATGTGGGAATTCATTTTTGAAAAGATTACATGACAGGTGGAACACTTAGCTGCAAAGACTCCCCAGGACATGTAGAGAATGCAAATTCATTGCTAGATGAGCTCAGCTGAATATGGTAGCTGTGGGTTCCCTATTGGAAAGGGACTAGGAGTCCAGGCAAAGGGAGGCACATTCCACTGTGGCTCCAGGGCTCTGTTCCAATGCCAAGACCACGAAGACCTCAAAGACTGGTCTTCTGGCCACGATGACAAGTGATAGGAGGGCTAAAGTTTGAGGTCATAGTTGCTTAATAGGACATCAGGATGGTGTAATGCTGTCATTGACATGTGACTGGAAAGCAAAGAGGACCTTGATGAGGGTAGTTGTTGCCTGCAGAGAGGTTGGGGATTGGGGGTGTTAGCTTGATTAGGAGACTGGCAGGTTATGATGACATTCTTGATACTCCTGAAGGTGGTACAGTCTCAGGGAGGCCATTGGTAAGCACAGCAGTGCCCTTAAGTCACTGTGAGAGTTGTGCAAAGGGTGGCAGTGAGAGGCTGGCAAATCCACCCACACAGGAATCCTCTGAGACGACTAGAGAAGAAACCTGGATAGAAATGCAAAAGGCCCTGGAGACAGGTGTACCACCTCAGCAACTCCAGAAAGAAACTCAAGTTCTGCGGAGAAGAAAATACATCTTCCCTTAAAGGGATGCTTTAATTGGCCTGCAAGCTGAAACTTGGGAGTTTTCCAAGTCCTATGAGAACAATGATTCTCTGAGGCAGAGCTGAAATCAAGGTATGAGAAATAATTATCTTCACGGTTGAGAGGGAGTGGGCAGAAGTACAGAATTGTGCCAGTTGGGCCCCTACTCTTAGGAGAGTGGCCTTGTAGAGCTGACCTGAAATTGTCCCTTGTATGTGCCTGATTATCCCACAAAAGACATTAGAAGGTAGATTCCCAGAGAAGTTAGCTGGAAATTCATCATTTCCAATTCAAAACTTCGACCCTGTTGTTCTAAATGCTTAGTTCAGCCAGGTCCATGAGGTCGTTCGGAGTCCTAATGGGTGGTATACCTTTCTGGTCTCTACTAATGAAAGAATTCCAACGAGGACAGTCTCTGAAAAGCTTTTCTTGGGGAGGACAAAGATATCTCTCCCAGCGAAGTACATCAAAGACCAGCTGGCACCTGGCCCCTTGGGCAGGACAAAAATATCTGTATTAGTCATGACAGTTTTTCCAACACATAAAGTCATTGAACCAAATCTCCTGATTCATCCTGTCACTCTGAAGACTAAATTGCATTTCTGCAGCTGCCAAGGTGATGTCAGACCACCTCACAAACGAGAGCTCTAGAAGCTCTGAGCCCACCAGGCCTCCAGATGGACAGTCATCTGCTTCAAAGACCTTAGGCAGATGCTACACCAGTTCTTTTTTTCAGCCTTGTAGGAGCGTTAATGCTTCCCCTCCAGTAACAGTATTTACCATGCAGTACCTTCCATGAAATCTGGCCTGGTAGGCTCTGGAATTTCTGTGCCATCCAGTTTGACAAAGACAGCCTAGAAGGATGGGAATATCCCATCCTGCAGGGTGGGAACAAGAGGACACAGGCGGGCCAGCTACATGGTCCTGTGAATGAAGCTGGAGTTAATGATGGATGAGAACTGCCAGGCAACAGCTTCAAGGAAAATGACTTCCTTTCCTGCCATGGGGCTACTGGCTGGGAGCTTCAGCCCTGCGAGAAGACTCAACCTTCAAGATGGCCCACAGCCATGGCTTCTATGACAAGGACTTAGAGGAACTGAGGTTGACAGTCATCTGTGACCATCTGCTTGTGAAAAGCTACTAGAGGGGATGGTTACACTGGGAATGTGATGCTTGGTTGTGGGAACTCAAGGCTGCTTCCATGGCAGAAGGGCTGTGGTGGGGGCAGGGGAGTCTGCTTGCTCAGAGCTCAGGCTTTTTGGACAATTGAGTCACCCAGAGACAGCTGGGCTGTATCAGAAGGGGGTGAGCAAACCATTACCATGCTTGAGCAGTAAGCAGGAAGGTTGTAGACAAAGTTCTTAAGAGGCCAGGCTCAAGAGCTAAGATGGCACTCAGTACATGAGTTGTGACCAAGGAGCTTAACTGCCCTACCCTCAAGGCCTGAGCTTTTAGATCCTGGCTGAATCCTTCTTGGGGAGGTTCCTTTACCCCCAGGCCAAGTACCTGCCAGAGATGTAGCATATCTTTGAAGTTTGGGGCGGGAGATGAGACCTTCCAGCCACCTGAAGAGTACATCAGGGCTCAAAGCTTTCAGCCCCTGGTTACTAGATGAAGAGTCAGAGGCCCAGAGAAATAGTCATTCACTCAATCAAAGAGCAAACTTGAGGCAGAACTGGTGCCACAAATCAGTTAATTTTAAGTATCCATTCAACTGGGTCATGGGTATCCAGATTAGACACTGTTTCAAGTTCTAAACTGTGAGGGGAGTTTTGGATAAGATGAGCGTTTGAAATGGTAGACTCAGTGTTAGTCAGCTTTCTCTTCCTGTAACAAACCATCTCAAATAATATACCTAAAAAGAGGATTTTATTTGGCTTACAGTTTGGGAGCTTTCAATTCATGGTTGGCTGGACTTCCTGTTTTTGAGCCTGTGGGGAGGAGAACATGACAGAGAAAGCATGTTCACCTCTGGCCAAGAATGAAAGAAAGAGAAAGTCTGGGGTCCCAATATCCTCTTCAAGGGAATTCCCACAATAATCAGAAGATCTCCCACTAGGCCCCACCTCTTAAAGGTTTCACCACCTCCCAATAGCGCCAAGCTGAGAACCAAATCTTTAATACATGGGCCTTTGAGGGATATCTAAACTACAGAACTTGGTAAAATAGATTGGCCTCCCCAATGTAGTCAGGCATCACCTAACCCACAGAGGACCTGAACAGAACAAAGGCAGAGGAAGGAGAAATTCACCCGCTTTATCCTACTTCAGTTCTTGAGCATTACTATCCAGGGTGGCTGGGTGGTTCAAGTGGTAGAACACCTGCCTAGCAAGTGTGAAGCTCTGAGTTCAAGCCCCAGTACCACCAAAAATAAATAATAATAATATACTGTCTATAATTCCATCCCATCTGCGTCCTTTGCACCAGAGTTTACAATATCAGCTCCTCATTCTCAAGCTGTTGGACTTGAACTAAATTACATCACCAGCTTTCCTGGGTCTCTAACCTGCAGTTGGAAGATTGTGGGGTTTCTTAGCCTCCATCACTGTAATTTGTGTGTGTGTGTGTGTGATAAGATGTATAACGTGTGCGTGTGTGGTATATATGTGCCAACAGGATACACACACATACCCTGTTTGTTCTGCTGCTCTGGAGAACCCTGACTAATACTCTAGCCTTCTTTTTCCTTCCTTGAATCTTACCTCTCAGGTAAAGTGGAGGTGACTGGTGTTCTCTAACCAAGGTGGGAAGGAGAACCAACAGGTCATTGAGAATCATTTGTAAAAACCCCCTTCAATCTCCTGAAATAAAAATCCACAGACAATATACTCAGACCTCACAGAAACTTTTAAAATAGAATGTTCTGGCTGCCACAGAAATTAGAAATACAAGGTCATTTATAATAAGACAGCACTTCCAGAGGCACAATGAGTAAGGGATGAACTTAAGAGAACTCACTTGTGTTTGCATTCGACATTTTGAAATAAAGGCTAAGCACTGCCAAAGGGGAAAGACTTTCCAAAATGCTGAGCAACCTGATACAATTCCAAGAGAACAGAGCACACTCTTCCCAGAACAAACTTGCTCGGCGCGGTGCTGGAACACTGAGCTCAGATAGCTTTGCGTGTCCAGCAGTGGATTGTAGGCTATGATCATCCCCGGCAAGATTTGCCCCACATCGCTGTCCGCATGTTTGGAAATCGTGGGAGGCGCGGGACAACTCAGTATTGTGCAGAACGCGCGGCATCATTGGGACCATAGGCAATGCCGGGCGTTTCCCAACCCTACAAGGTGGCGCCCGGCGGGGTAGGGACTCGGCCCGCCTCCGCCCTGTGCATCCCGCTACTGCGGAAAGCCGTTCGTCTAATGGACCACTAGGGGGCGTTCTGACACCAGGATCGGAACTCTGCCGGTCTGTGACATGAAATGCAGATGCACGCGTGCAAGAAGCAGAAAGCAGCGAAGGAATTCATCGCCGGACTTGTCCAATTTTCCAATATCCACTGTTAATACCTGGAGATTTGTAAATTGCATTTCCGGTCCTCCCAGAGAATACAATCTTGACAGGTACATAACGCTTTTCATGCCCTACTGAAAACAGCCCACAAGAGCAGGTAAAACAAATGCCTCTGCCAAGCAATTGGGCCATCCCACACCCAGGTTTCTTTAGAAAAGTAGTCTTGTGTCACTTAAAGCTAGGGATGCATTCTGATAAATGCGTTGATGGGCGATTTTGTCCGTGACCTGTGGGAACATCATAGAGTTGTACTTACGCAAACCTAGTCACTCGAGGTGGCCTTGCAAAGCAGTCAAGAGACGTGGTAAGGCTGGGTGTGGTGGCACACACCTATAATCCTTGCTAATAGGAAGGCAGAGACAGGAGGACTGAGACCCTATATGAAAAATAAACTAACAGCAAAAGGACTAGACATGGCTCAAGTGGTAGGGTGCTTGCTGAGCAAGCATGAGGTCCTGAGTTCTAATCCCTAGGCCCATCAAAGAGGTGTGGTAAGCATAAGGTGTTTGGTTGCTGTGGGCCTAACAGCGTGCTGTTTACATACTGGGTGTGGTGATTTGTGCCTGTGGCCTCCCAGGTACAACCCCAGTAGGAATACACTCTGAAACAATATAAAAAGTGTAGTGTAGCAAATATATAAGCCAATAACAGTCATTTATTATCATTATCAAACATTATGTACTGTCCATAATTGTATGTGCTATACTTTTATACATCTACAAGCACAGTAGGTTTGTTTACACCAGCACCACCACAAACAGGTGAATAATGACAACTACAATGTCACTAGGCAATAGGAAATGTATAGCTCCACTATAATCTGTGGGACTGCCTTGTATATGTGGCCTATCATTGATTGAAACTTCATGTGGCATAGAACTGAATGATAACATTAATATAAGATCACATTGGTGGAAATTTACCCTATGCCTCTGTCCTGGATACTTTACACTTATGCACTAGCTTTTTCTCCACCAATAAAACCATAGAGTGAGGCGGGGAGAGGGAGGGACTTCTAGGTGATGACCCGAGAGTGAGGACACTAAGACTCAGAACTTGGTAGCCTGCCCAGAGTTCCATGGCTGGCAAGTGGCAGGAGGTCACTGACTGTGAAGCTCTGAAAGTGTCCTGGAAGGTTTCCAGCATGCTGCAAGGAGGTGCTTCAGAATGACATAGTCACCCTGTACTGCAAGAAAATAGGGCAGCATGCACACAGCTGTTGTTTCTCCAAAAATGCAATCTCTGCTGAGGGCACCAAGGTCAATGAAATTGAAAACATCACAAGAAGGAAAAAGAATGCCCATGATGTATTATACATAGTGCTTCTGCCTTGTTTCATTCATGACTTCACACAGAGCATTATACCAGGTGAGTCTGACCTGGTTGCATTTATCCCACTGGCCTGTCGGGCTATAAATGACCACTGTAGGATACCTAGACCTGGACAGCATCTGGACAAAACCAGGGCCTGTGTTTTCAACCCTGGCTGTGCCCTAGAATCATTGGGAGGGGTGAGGAGGAAAAGTTAGAAAGATCGATATCTGGGTTCCCACTACCTCCCAAGGTAACTTAATCAGAATCTCACAAATGAGGCCCAGGCTGGGTTTGGTTTGGTTTGGTTTGGTTTTTTTGAGGTGTCTCATCATATAGCCTAAACTGGTCCGGACTCCCCACTCAACAATCCTCCTGCCTCAGCCTCCCCATTAGCTGGGACTTCAGACATTGGCTACAATTCCCAGCTAGTTTTGGGGGTTTTGTTTTTGCTTTTTCAGTGCTGAGGACTGAAGCCAGGATCTTGTGCTAGGCAAATGTTCTACTACTTAGATATGCTAGCTCCCATTTTTTAAAACCTCCCAGATGAGTCTAGGGTTCAACTGACCTCCTTGTATATAGATGAAGAAACTGAGGCCTGATTTACCAAATACCAAGTGTTGGGGGGTAGGGAGCAGGCACACTGGTTTCTAGTGCAGAATCCATCAAAACTCAACTGCTGGACCAGACTGACCACCCCACTAGGAGACAGGACACGAGGACCCTTAGGGTGCACAGCACTCTCAGAGCTGCCCATCAAACCTAACTTGATCTGAGCTAGCTGCTGGCCAGTGTTATTTCCCTAGCACCATTTGGCACAGGAGAAATTACTACTATATTTTAATTTAATCCAGAATCATGTTTTTGAAGAAAAAGTGTAATTGGGGAAAATGTCTGCTAGATTGTCCTACCTCTTTATCCCTGCCAGTGGACACACAGTGACTTGGGCCATGCCTGTACCTCCACAGGCATTTTTGGAGAGTCATGAAGCACCTCCAGCGTGCTAGGTGGTGTTGCTTCCCCAACGCTAATGGGAGTCAGCAGCCTAACAGCCCAGTTTCCTTTGTGTGTGCATGGAGCGGTGGTGGGGGGAGGGGGAGGGCGCTGAGGATCACACCCAGGGCCTCATGCAGGCTAGCCAAATGCTCTACCACTGAACTACACCCCCAGCCCCTCCACAGCCTTTCTGAGGCCAAATTCTCCATCCCTGGAAGATGTGGTCTAGATTACTTGTAAGCCAAGATGATTTGGGGAATGGAACCGAGTGAATCTGGGAATCTGTCACTTTGGCAAATCTGCTGACTACCTTCGTTGCCTTCTAATTTAATCCACTTGGGCCTTGAGAAGGTTGTCTATAAAATGCTCCACAGGAGATGAGGGAAGTTGCACTTCCTTGTCTAATGTGGTATCTTACCCCTCCATTCCCTCAACTTGCCTCTGCCCTTGGTTCACAGCCTCATGGTAGCTACCCAGGAGAGAAATCTGAGACTGTCACCAGGCTCCTCCTTCTCGGCATAATTCCACTTTCATCAAACTTCCTTCTTTGACTCAGAAATGGTGGGTTGTTCTCAGAGGACTGCATTCACCATTCACCAGCAGTCCTGGAGGTTCTGCTCGGTCCACATCCAGGTCCACATCCAGCTTTCTAATTTTTGTGAGACTAATAGATATAAAGTGACACCTATGATCTTTTAATTTGCATTTCTGTAATTCACAGTTAGGCCTCTCAGTCATCTGTGTATGTGCTGTTAGATTGTTGGACCTTTTGGTTTTGTCTCCTCTCATCTCAAGCCAGACACCAGCCCCTGTTGTTTTCCTGCCTCCTGCTCTCCTCAAGCTTTGCTGGACCAACTGTCTGAAGCACAGGCAGGGTCGTGGCCCTGCTTTGAATAGTAAACATGCAGACTCCTCACCCCATACCCAGAGCCCTGCAGAATCAGGCTCTGCTGCGCTCCCAGTCTTGGAGCCCAGTTGCTTTCTCCCACATCCGGTGGCCTGCTCTGCAGTCCCAGGACCCTGGCCTCCTTTGCATATCTCCAGCCCTTAGCTCCCAGTCTGCATGCATGCATCACCCGTGTGCACAGCCTATTGCTCCCCTTGAGGTCCAGGTCAACTGCAGCCGTGCCAGAGGCTCTGGGGAGAAGCCTGGCCTCCTCTAAGCTCCCCAGCACTTGCACATGCAGACCTCCTCATACTCTGGATTTGCTTCCCACACACTCTTGTCTGATGTCTCCCCAGACTGTGAACAGCTGGGGAGGGGCACTATACATCTGACTTATTTGTCCCTCCCCACCCTGGCCTTTCCATGCCACAGCCAGGAGGCCAGGTAAGAGGCTATGCAATGGTTCAATCCCGGGAGATGGGGTCTGGGGATGGGGAAGGAGAGTGGAAGAATGGAAGGTAAAAGCCAGAGTGTTCATTGTAACTCACTGGCCGTGAGGATGGGGGAGGAGAGATTGCAGGACCTGGCAGCTTCAGGGCCTGCCAGTCTGCAGATGGGAATCCAGGAGGAGTTGGGGACGGAGCTTGGTTTAGACACGCTTGTGGCTGTTGGTAAGACGTGGGGCTGCTAAGCAGGCTGAGAGCCACATGAGCTGATGGAGATGTGGGGTGATCAGCACAGAGGGACCTCTGACTCCAGACATAAGTGATGAGGCGGGACAACAGGAACCCGGAAGAGACCATTGTGTAGGCGGCTGAGGAACACAGAAGAATGGTAGGGGTTGAGGAAGTTGCAATGGTGTCTTTGAAACGAGGGGAGAAATTCCAGTGAATGAGTGGCCCACAGATTCAGATGCCACAGAAAGCCAAAGTGACCTACCCCAGCCTCTCCTCTACCCTCCCCTCAGCACTTTTCTTTCTCCTTGGAGTGACCATCTTGTGAACTGAACAGGCAAAGTCACACTGCCCTCTGTGGTTCACGTCATGCCCTCCCATGGCACCATTTCACCTTGATTTCTCCTGTACACAGCATGAGAGGTGGGCACAGGACAGGATTTCCCCACAAGAAGCCAGGCCCTGCCCCTACTATGTTCCTGGTCCCTTCTGATCCTATCATTTCCTTTTGTCTCTATCCATTAAGAACAAAATTTCTGGGAAAGAAATTAAAGCAGACATTTGGCTTTTGAACTGGCTGTCAAGAGGGTGGCCTCCACTTTGCGTAACTGGACTAGTTACAGGCCTGAAACTCAGGGCAGGGAGAGAGAGGGTTGGGATTAAATAACAGGGAAACACTGGAGCTGGGGTGTTTATTCTCCAGAGCACACTGCAGCCCTCAAGGGTGACTTGAAAGGGTAAGGATGGCCTTAGTATATCTCAGACTCCAAGAGGGTGTGATAAGGGAAGAAGAGGAGGAGGAGACTCTGGGGGGCATGGGTAGCAGACCTGACTCTACCTCCCCACCTTGGAGAAGTGATCATTCCCCTTGCTTCAGAAAAGTCACACCTTCAGAGACTCAGCTCCCCTCTGCCCCACCCTTTGCATGGATAGGCCCAGAGACCCAGGCTCCTGGCTCTATCTGTCCTGCACCTAGGGCCTGATGACCCCAGCCTCAATAGACACAGTGACCCTCACAGAGCCACAACTTGACTTCAAGTCCCACTCTTGACTGGCATTGTATGTCATGACCAGGGAGTCCAAGCCCTGCCTGGGAGACAGCTGGATGTGCAGCCAGCGACACTGGGCTTTGTCACAAGCGAGCACCACAGTGCCCTCAGGGTTGCTGTAGGTGCACCGGCTGTGGGCTGCCCTCTCCTCCACTGTCAGATCCCAGCTGCCTCCCGGTTCCCTGTCATCCAGACCCAGGGCCTGGAAGCCCAAGCGGTCCCGGGTGACAGGGCACACCAGCTGTTCCTCCTTCAAAGCAGGCACCATCTGGCCCTTGAGGTAGGCTGGGCCCGCACAGTAAGTGTGGATGTTGAAGAGATGATCGCTGAACTGGCGCAGCCAGTTGGAGAGATAGGCCAGGTGGCAGTCACACTGCCAGGGGTTGTCATACAGGGCCAGGTTGAAGAGGTTGTAGTTGGTGTCAAAGATGCCCCCTGGGAGTGTGGTTAGCTGGTTCCTGGACAGGCTGAGCAGCTCAAGCTTCGACAGGTTTTGGAAGAGAGCTGGATGCAAGGCCGTCAGGTTGTTGCTTCCTAGGTAGAGCTTGACCAACTGCTCAAGATCCCGGAAGACACCAGCGGGGAGGTGGGTGATGGCATTGTGGGAGAGCGTGAGGGAGACGAGACTGGACAGGTTGGCGAAAGTGCCCTCAGCAATTGTCTCCAACTGGTTGTGGGACAAGGACAAGCCAACCAGGCCTGGGGTGTGTGTGAAGAGACCAGTGGGCAGCATCTGCAGTGCATTCCCCTGCAGGTTCAGAAAAGTCAGGTTGCCCAGGGAGGAGAAGACAGAGAGTGGCAGGTGACTGATGGCGTTGTGCTGCAGCCACAGCTTCTCCAGGTGGAAGAGCTTCGAAAACACCTCTGGGGACAGCTCTGAGATGGCATTGCTGTCCAAGAACAGCTCCTGCAGGCTGCCCAGGTTGTTAAACACACCCTTGGGGAGGCTGGAGAGCATGTTGCTGCTCAGTTTCAGGGTGTGCAGGCTGGTGAGGGGGTGGAGCAGCCCCTCAGGAAGCTGGGCCAGACGGTTCTGTGCCAGGTTGAGCATCTTCAGACAGCTCAGAGGCTGGAAGAGCCTCCCGGGCAAGGTCTGGAGCCAGTTCCCTTGCAGCTGGAGGGACTCCAGGGCATCCATGTGATGGAAGAGGTCCTCCGGCACAGCCTCCAGCCTGTTGAAGTCAAGGGTGAACTTAGCCAGTGAGGTCAGGCTGGAGAAGATGTTGGCACTGAGGTTGGAGAAGGTGCTGCCTGTGACCTCCAGATCCTCCAACCTGGGCAGCCCCCCAAAGGCATCCGGCCCAAAGTGATGGAGCTGGTTGTTGAGGAAGACCACCTTGGTCAGGTTAGGGCTGTTACCGAAGGCCCTGGTTCCTACTGTGGTCAGCGAGGTCTCCACAAAGACTATGTCTGTGGCGTGCGGAGGGATGTCCGGAGGGATGGTAGCCAGCTGCTCATCCGAGCAGAACACCTCGTGGCTGAAGCAATCACAGCCCACAGGGCAGGACTGGGCAGGCCTGGCCAGGAACAGGAGGGAGACCCAGCACAACAAGGCTCCAGGGAGCATCTTCTAGATCCCAGGAGGAGAGAACAGAAAGGACACCTTTACCAAAGGCAGCATGGCACAGCACCCAGGGCACTGATAGCAATCCCGATGGCAGGATCAGGCCGTCAGCTAGATTAGCCTTATCAGAGAGGCCACAGTTTGGACAATAGCTGGGGCTTTTTGTTTGTTTTGTTGTTTTTTAGGAATGCTGGGAATGGAAACCAGGGCATGCCGGGCAAGTTTTCTACCACTGACATAAACCCCTGCCCCTGCTTGTATTCCTAACAATGTTTTCATATCACAGCCTTGCAAAAGAGCAGGAACCAGGTTCTCTCGTCGTGAAAGTGAAGGTGTCACGTGGCCTGTCCACAGACACCCTGAAAATTAGTGCACCAAGACCCATGTCTTTTGGACATTTATATGTTCTTTCCAGATTAGAGAAAGAAAGGAAAAGAGACAAAAAGTCAGGAGAACGGGGAGTAAAAGGAGGCACAGGTGGTGTGGAAATTTTCAAGATGATACATAAAATATGGGCAGATTACCCCTGAGATGGAAATTTCTAAGCCACAACTCTTCCTGAGTTTCTAGATCTCAGTATAACGCAGGACCAAGTTATAGGGAGAGCCTACTACCTACTCTCAGTGTCATCCACTGAGGATGCAATGCAGGGACCAGGCTCCTCAGCACTGTGACAAATGCTCTTTCCACTGGGCCTGCTCCCTCCCTCCCCCAATGCAACAGAGCCCAGGGAACTGCCCAGTATTGTGTGGAGAAGAGGGTTCCAGACATGGGGATCCCATATGCCAGTAGATCAAGGGGAATCCAGCTTTTAGTTTGCTAAATATTCATTAATTATGAACTATTAATATTCATTATTTTAAAAAAACTGCCAGGATCTACTAACAGATCACAAATGTGTGATGCAACTTACAAATGCGTTTTTCTTCCTCAGTGGCCTTCTTAGGCTCAGTAGTCCTTGGCACCCTAGAGGATGTGACACAGGCACTTGTTTACATGCTTATAGAGGTTTGAAAGCCTTGAATTGGAATCCCAGATCCATTACTTCTAGCCATGACCTTGAACTTCAACTTTCTAAGATAGGGATAATAGGGTAATTGTGAGGATGAAAGAGTGAATATAGACAAAGTGTTTACATCAGGGTATGACCTAGAGTGAGGAAATACAAAACTATGTTAACTATTGTCAAAGCCACCATCATTACAGAAACTGCTATTTGAACAAAAAAGTAGGAAGAACAAATTATCCTCTAGATAGAACACATTTGGCTTTACCAAAAACAAAAAAAAAAGAAGGAAAGTAAAGCCTCTTGTAGCATAATCCTAAATTTTCTCAGTATACCTCTCTTCAGCAAGAGTCTAAAATTGAGTCTGCATCCATCCAAGGGGTATCCTGGCACCAGCACAATTTACTGGCTATCTCTCTGCTGCCCTCTGCTGCCTGCCTCCTCCAGCAAGCTCAAGATTTCAGCTTGGAAAGTCTCCATTTGCAATATATGCATGTGTGAAATACCGTGGTGAAAACCCTTTGTGCAATGAATTACACTATTAAAAAAGAAAGTCTCCATTTGCAAAGGTCTCCCATAAAATACAGCGCTTACAAAAGCCCCTGACCCTCCTCCCATTCAAACACCCCAACCCCGGAATTTTCTGCCTAACCAACAGAGACAATGTCTCCCCAAGCAAATGCATTCCTTCCTCAGGCTGCCTCTCTATGGAAGCCCCAGCGCTATAAGAAAGGACTTTCACAATTGTAATTGCTTCCTGGGTTCAGAAACTGTCTTTTACACTCACTCTTTCCAAGAAGGAAAAATGTCTTCACTGCTTGAGTCAGTGAGGAAGAAGACTGAACCTCACGCAAGTGGGTGTCCCCTGGCCAGCAGTCACAGAGTTAACAGTAGGAGACTGTTCTTGTGAGACTTCTGTGTAGAAACATAAAAGGCAGCAGGCTGTGGCTGTGGCAGAATGGGGCAGAATGAGGTGACCATTGTTCCATCCAAGCCTGCCTTTCCTTCCTGGGCTGTCCCTGAGGCTCCTTCCCAGCTCCCCCTGGGCTCTGAAAGAAGCCTTGCCTGGCTAAGGAAGGAAGACCTGGAGCCATGGTTCTCTTTCTAAGACAAGCATGGTCTCTGAAATCACAAGCTTTGGGGGCTGTCTTTTTTGTGAGAAGCTAGGTGTACTCCCTGCATCCAGAGAACTGACATCCTGTGGGCTCAGTCAGGTTTGTTGAGTGGAACTTTCCAGATGGGGATGGAAAGCTTGGGAGCAGCTGCCCTCCCTTGAAACAAGGATCCCGTGACCACCAACGAAGCCCAGAACGTGTCGTGTCTTCAAACCCTCTGGAGAGTTAGAGGCTCGCAGTTCTTATTGTTAACACACCAAAATGGTATCTACCTGCCAGTCACTCTTCCTGGCTAGCTGCTTTGATTGTTTGTTCTCAAAGTCAGTTTCCAGAAAAAAAATTCCACCAGAATGAAGGGCCACACGATACTGGGATGAGCAGGTCCTGGAGACTGTCTGGCAGCCTCTACACAGGAAAGCAAAGCAATCCCAGGATGTCTGTAGGAAGACTCGGAGTGTAGAAACCAGCCCTCCTTGTGCTCCCAGTGGCTCATGCCAGGAGGTGCCCCATGAAGAGAAAGCCAAAACCTCCAGAGGAGAACACCACCCTGCTGAGCCAGCCCACTGCAGCCTCTTTTCCTTTAACCTGGCCTCTTTAGTCCACTGTCATTCGGAAATAATGTGCTTTAGAAGTCAGCAATGGAGGCACACACCTAAAATTCAGCACTTAAGAGGCTGAGGCAGGAGGATCACAAGTTCAAGGCCACCACGGGCTGCATAGCAAGACCCTGTCTTGAAAAAAATGTGTTTGAGGAAGGTAGTCTCTAGAACCCAAACCCAAAGCAAAACTATGCCGCTGGTGGCACAGAAAGTCAAATGTAGGCAGATCTGCTCAGATAATAGCGATGGTGGGGGAGGGGTGTCTCTCAGCTGTGGGGGCTGAGCAGGGGCTATTCCCACCCGCCAGCTCCCAAAGCTCCAGCACATGAATCTCGATCCTCAGAGAAACCTAGAAGTGCTCAGGATAGGGGAATATCATACACACAACTCAGGGTCCAGGATCAGTCCTGTCTGAGCACTAAGCAGGATGTTTGCTATGATACTACAAGACTTCTGTACCCAAGAGGTAGAAAGGGTGGGGGTGGGCAGGCTAGTTTCTCACATTTGCAGACCCTAGGGTGAATTTAGACTAGGGAATCCTACCTACTGTCGGTCTCCTCTTCCAACCTGAGTTTCCTGTTCTGAGTAGAGATCCCACCTCCAGCTTCCCGCTCTCCCAGCATCCCACAGGCTAATCCTGTGTCCTTCTGTGGCAAGGTCAACCTAGGAAAGATGGCCCTGAGGCCACCCATACAGGTCCTGATCCTAGAAAGCTGAAGCATGGCTTAAGATGGAAGCCCAGCCTGCAGATGGAATGTACCCTTGGTCTTCCCATCCTCTTACGTCTTGGAGGTGTCATGGAGAGAAGAGGGTCAGAACAGGGCCTTCCAAAATTCAGGGCCAGCACTCTCTTGCCCCAGTCTACATGGACAGGGATGGGAGGCAGGGCAAGTAAAGATGCTAAACACTGACCATTTCCAAGTGATCCACTCCCAGCCCAAGACTCATTCTCACATCACTCTGAAGTAGCTAAGAGTGTGCACTCTGAAGTCTATAAAAGCAAAAAATAAGAAATCAGGAATTAAGGGCTGGACATGGTGGTACAAGTTTGTAATCCCAGCACTCAGGAAGCTGAGGCAGGAAGATGGCAAGTGTGAGGCCAGTCTGGACTAAATAGTGAGAACTTGTTTCTAAAAACCAAAGGCAGGGGTGTGGGTTGGTGTAGCTCAGTGGTAGAATGCTTTCCTAACATGTACAAGGTCCTGGGTTCAATCCCCAGCATGGCCAAACAAAGCAAAACACAACAAAAACAAATCATGAGCATAATAGTATTTTCCATGTAGGGTCGTCGTGAGGATTAAAAGAGAGAATACATACAAAATTCCAAGCCCCGAGTTTGGCATGCCGTGAACGCTCAGCCCGCTAGTGACCTTGATTCTCCTGAGCTCAGCAGGTCCTAGTTCTGTTCTTAAGTAGACAGAGGTTAGCTCTGGAAAAACCCATGAGGTCATCCAACCACCAGTGTCTCTCCATGACACTGTTCCTCACCCCTTCCTCCTCAGCCAAAGAAAAGTGAGATTTTGCCTTTGCTTTGGAGAGGAACAGACTCTAAGGGCCTGGACTAGTAGGGCCTCCTCCCAGGTCACTGTCTAGAGAGCAGGTCTCTGTGGAGCTCCCACGCCTAGGGATGGTAGACACCCACACCAGAGGGCCACAGTGGGCAGCAGCCCAGCAGTTACTGGTTTTCATCTGGGAAGAAGACCAACATATGCCTGCAGAAATGTTCCATACTTTCAGAAAGCCAAAGAAGCCTGGTCTTTTCTACATTGAAATTTCTTATTGTTTATTTTATTTTATTTTTGGTTGACTGGGTGCAAATGGTCTCCTTCCTCTTCTCAAATCGTTCTTGGAGTGGTACATTCCTGTATGAGCCTCAAGTTAGTCTGTCATCAACCACAGAGCCAAACCTCATTCCTTCCAGAGGGGTGCTGGAAGCCCAGAATCTGGTTCCAAACCCCAGAGCATGGCTGTCTAGTGCTGCCTCTGTTGGTATCTGCCTCGCCTCTAGGCCTGGCTTCTGCCTGTTGGGCTATGGCTCATCAGGAAGCAAGAAGATGGGCTTTGGAAGTTCATCTGAAGCCCCTGGCAGCCTCATCTGGTTCCTGGGTGAAGACCTGCCACTCCCCAGACCTGGTCTCCTTTCCTCTCAACCCAACAAATTAAGCCGTGGGGCTGTAGTCAGCAGACCAGTGCTGGGCTCCAGCTGTTTCCCATCTGCCAGCCCCACCCCACCCTGCTGCCCACTAGCATCTCAGGGAGAGGACTGACCTCTGAGGCTCTGCTTCCACATCTGTGAATCTAAAACCACAAGCACAATAACAGTCACACTACCAAACTGCAGCTACAGTTAGCACTACTGTGGCAGTTCAGTGAGGTTGCAGTCATTGGACTATCAAAAAATAGAAACAGCCAGGGGCCAGTGGCTCATATCAGTAATCCTAGCTACTGAAGAAGGCTGAAATTGGGAGAATCATGGTTTGAAGCCAGCTCAGTTTAAAAGAAAAAAAAAAGGGAGAACCCATATCAATGGAAAAAAAAAAAGAAAAAAGGCTGGGCACAGGCCTGTTATCTCAGCAATGACTGGAAGCATAAAATAGGAGGATTGTGGTCCATGTGTGCCTGGGCAAAATGCAAGACCCTAGCTCCAAAGTAACCAGAGCAAAAAGGGCTGGAGGTGTGGCTCAAGTGGTAGAGTGCCTGCCCAGACCCTGAGTTCAAACCCCAGTACAGGAAGAAGAAGAAAAAGAAGAAAGAAAAAAAAAAAGAAAGGAAGGAAGAACCAAAATGTCCAACATGAGGGATTGATTAGGTGAATTATGCTGCACAGATGGAACAGAAATTCCTGCTGTCTTTAAAATTATAAATATATATTTATGGACAAAATGCCTGCAGTATCTTAAATAAAGTCTGTTTAGTAGCACATTTCCATTTTTAAGATATTTGTGCATAGAGAAGATAGCAGAAGATTATACACAAATTATTTGGAGTGGCTATCTCTGAGAAGTAGAATTGTGGGTGAATTTCATTTTTCTTTTGCTTAAGAATGTGTGCTTTACATTTTTAAATGGTAACCATGTATGTATGACCTTTGTAATAAGGAGGAACCTGTTGTATTACAGAAATGGAAACAACCGTGTAAAACAGGAAGTGAAGGTCCCTGGACCCTCTGGAAGGAGTGACATTTGGCTCTCAGTGGGTCAGGCTGCTTGAGACACACACATAATGCCACTCCAAGTACGTGACAATGACTGATGGGTTCTTAACGTCTCGCCTGTGTCATTGCAAAGGCTCAAGGGAGCTTGACTGTTTGCTGTGCTGGTTTTCTGAAGGAGAAGACAGCTAACATTTTGAAATAAGAGCCTGTGGACTGGGCACGCTCCCTCTCTGTCCCCAGCTCCACCTCCAGGCCTTCACTGACACTGTAGAATGCCTGTGTCCACTTTTCCCTGTTGCTACCTGTTCCCATTCTACTCACCTCCCAGACTAGCACAGTCCCAGAGCACTTTCTTGGTTGCTCCCTTCTTTGGCTCTGCAGGTCACTCTTGCCCTCTGCTGAACACTGTATTCTGCTCTGTATTCAAGTTGGTTGCACTGACTTGAGACCTGGGCCAGGGCCCAGTCGCAGTGTCTCTGTTCCCAGTTCTGCTGACTAGGGGCTGGCACAGCGATGGTACCAGGCCCTAAATGCTGAATTGAGTGGTAGGTTTTTGTGGCTCCCTGTGGCCCCAAATCTCAGGCCTTACTCTTCATCCTGCTTAGAGAGGTAGGGAAGCACTTTAGCTCTGCCAGTGCAGACAGACCTGGGTTCAAATCCAGACCCTGCTATTGACTAGCTGTGTGGGCTTGAGCAGGTCACTCCATCTCTCTAAGCCTCAATTTCCCCACCCATAATTAGAACCTTTGACCTTAGGGTTAAAATTAGTGCTTAGTTAGATAGTATGAATTAAGCCCTGAGCACAGTGCCTGGCAAATAGTAAATGTCAGATAACAGACAGCTACTGCAGGTTTAGTCCTAGGATGACCATAAACTTTTCCATCTAAACCTGTACACTGCTGGAAATGAAAGGGAAGCTGGTCCTCATGCCAGATGACAGGTATAGACTAGGGTGGTTCTGGATATAGGGTCACCCTGCCTACCTGAGGGCAGGGGCTGGGTCATCCTCACCTCAGACTCTCCCTGCCCAACCTTCCTCCTGCCTCTTGCCAGCCTCAGTGTAGCTGAGCCCTCAGGGGTTTCTCCTCCCAGGGAAGGGGGACTCAGATTCTGCGGCCTGTTGGACCTAAGGAAACTCTGAACAGAAGTTAGCCCCTCTCGTCTTCCAGCCAGGACCCCAGACCAAGTGCCCCTCACCTCCCCAAAAAACTAGGAGTGACTCCAGAAGGCCTACCGTGAGGGACTGAGCAGGTAGGAACACGCAACCCTGGCCTTTCCGCGGGAGCAGAGGGGTGTCTTTGTCTGTGGTCAGCTGAGACCAGTCCTAGCACTGGTCAAAGTTCTGGGCAGTGGTTCCTCCCCTCACGTGGACTGAGTGTTCCAGGAACGTCACCAGGGTCACCCGGGCAAGGCCTCTGAGTATTACAAAATGATTCTGAACTGCTCCCATGGACAGATGCCTGATAGGGCCAAAATTATGGTCCCAGACTTGACACTTTTAGCACCAGTCCTAGAAATTTCCCCCAGTCTGCACCTAGGAGAGGACTCCTAGTGAATACTCCTTGTGAATGGAGTCCAGAGCTGGGAGCCCTACCTCAGCTGCAGCCAACCACAGACATCTGCTCAACTCCCACTGCCATCACAGAGAGAAATTCTAAGAGGGCTGTGAGTCTGTTCTGTTTGTCGATTAGTTTGCTTGATGAACTAACTTTCTAAACCTTTTCTGAGTTACAAAGAGGGGAAGTTACAGGAAGTGATATTTGACTCAATGTAAAGCAGAACACTTGCTCACTCAGCGCCATCCAAGGATGAAAGAAGGAGCACTGGGAGGTATCCAACCAGGGGCTGTAGAATGGAGTGAAGAGTGTGTAGTGGGTGTGTGATGTGTGAGTGTGTGTGAGCATGTGAGTGTGTGAAAGGAGATGAGAGAGAGAGAAAGGGAGAGAGCGGAGGCAGGGGGATAGCTGGGCAAAGGCTGAGTGAACTTCAGTGCCTTCTTAGTGACATGGAAGAAACTCCAGCCAAGCATGCTAGTGCAATCTGCAATCTCAGCACTCAGGAGGCTGAGGGAGGAGGATCACAAGTTGCAAGGCAGCCTGGGATACATAGTGAGACTTTGTCCAAAAAAGAAGGAGGAGGATGGGGTGGAAGGATTGGGAGGAGGAGGAGGAGGAGGAGGAGAGTAGTCAGGAGGCCTGAGTGACATGCTCTCTCAACCACTAGGTAACTCTGGGGAATTCATTTCCTGTCTTGAACTAAACCCATCTGTAAATAGGTTGAACTTATTCTTAAGGTTCCTTTCAACCATAGTAGCCCACAGATATCATTTGCTATTTGCTTTTTGGTCCCCACTCACTTTGCAAAGTTCTTTTCTCAGAGTAGAGCCCGCTTTCTGTGAGGAGCCATCCAGGCCAACTTTGATATGCCTGGCAAAAGCATTTAGCACAGATGAGAGTCCCCTCACCAAGCGCCCACAGAGAGCACACTTGTCCTGTATCTACCATTTATTGTTGATTCTGTACACCAAATTTGTTACAAGCAGCATCCAGCAAAATGCAGACCCCCAACCCTGCCCACCAGGGCTCACACTCTGTAACACCCCAGGGACTTAGAAATCTCTAAATGCACTGCCAAGCACCTGGAAGTATTTGCGGTGACTTCTAAGCAAGGCAAACATGATCTGCTTTCAAGGCAACCTGAAGGCATTGGATGGTGAGAACAATCTCTCCTGAGGAGGAGGATCCTGGGACTGGGAGGATTTTCACCGGGAAGCAGCCTGCCATCCACCCACTCTGAACCACAACCATGGGGGCTTCTTTCCCAGGATCACCACCACCTCCCCAACAACCATCTTTGGTTCTGACTGACCACTAAAGGCAGTGATTATCACTAAAGGCTAGAATACATCCAACATCTGTTTACCGATTCTAGTTACGGAGTTAGCTCTACCTGTCTGTTATATATTTCCTGAGGTTGGGAGTCAATTCTGACATCTTGAGGAGTTATGGGAATTGTGTGACTGCCCAAGAAAAGTTCTAAGAACTTGGTTGTACCTTTGCATTCTAGAGAGGAAGAACAGATACACACAGCCCAAAAATTCCCATGACAGGAGCTATTTTTTTAACTTCATGGGTTGGCAAGTGTCATCTTTCCCTGTATTTACAATGTGTTTGATCCATAAGGTACCAAGTGAGATTCCACTGACTAAGGCTATAAGGGGCACCAGGAAGGTGACTCCCATTTTCTTTGATCTCATGGTGAAGGCCCAAGACAGGCCATGAGGTCTTGTACAGAGTTGAGGGGAGAAGTAGACCCACCACCAGTTGAGTAATGTGTAGAACAAGCAGTCGTCTGTCCTATCGATATGGGATAATGGTGGTAACTCATTTCACTAGGTGTCCTGAGGGTTGAAAGTAGAACATGTGTCAAGAGTTTTGAAGGACATCCTTATAATGTGAGGACTTCTTAGAACAGTGGGAAGTTTTTGTTTTGGTGGGACTTGGGTTTGAACTCAGGGCCTCACACTTGCAAAGCAAAGACACTCTACCACCAGCCATACCTCCAGTCCATTTTGCACTGGTTATTTTAGAGATGAGTGTCTCACAAACTGTTTTCCCAAGCTGGCCTCAAACCATGATCCTCCCAATTTCAGCCTCCCAATTAGCTAGGATTATAGGCATGAGCCACTGGAGTCTGGCAAAATGGTGGTCCTAATGGGCTTTTATTAAATTTCCTCCAATATTGACTCCCTCTCCCACTCCATATGAAGGTGACTGGTGACTGGCAAAAAGTGGTCCAGAAAGCAGTGAACGTGGGCTAAGTGAACTAAATTCTGCACCCTACTTCAACTTTTTGGGTCCCACACAGCTCATTCCAACCCCAAGAATTGAGCAAGTATATCACTGTATTGGAGAGGATACTTCATCCAGCATTTCTGACAATTACCTGGCCAGACAACATGGTTGAGAGAGGCTGAAAGGCCTGCCAAAGACAAGCAGGCCCCGTGTTGTCATCCCACCTCTCTGGTGAGAGAAAAGACCAGGTGAACTCAGAATTTTCATAGAAATGATCTACCATCCTCCACTAGGGTGTTCCTAGGCAGGTCCTCTGAAGACAGCTGCCTTCAGGTGAGCTTTTAAGCCAGAGAGAAAGATACTCCAAAGTCATGGCCAGTGTCAGAAATATCCAGGGATTCTGGCTTCAGATTGGCAGGGGACACTGGAGGCTGAGGATTTCTACCTCTCTCCATCCCTGGCACACTCATGCCTGTGCACATGAGATGCTGGATCCAACTCACAAGGAGCACCTGATGGTTCTGGATCTGAGGAATGTGATGCTGAACAATGCTTCCATCTGGAAGCACGTGGGTCCAGTTCCCCCTCCCCGCCCCAGAGCCCACACAGCAGGCTGCAGCAGAAAGATGCTGTGCCCCGAGTTGGGGCTCACTTCCTTTGGGGGCCTGGCAAGTCTTGATATCAGTTGCTACAGATATTTTGAAAACATCATGGAGATATCGATTTACCCTGGGAAGATGACATCTTTTGAGTGACTTCAGATTCCCTATAACAGAGGGTAAAAAGCTACAAAGTGCCCTAGTTTTTACAAACATTCCTTCCTGGACCTTTCTGCCAGGGAACTGGAGGGGAAACATGGTCACCCTGTGATCATCATGCTGCTAAGGCCCTGAGGGGGTTCTTTATTTGTCTCATGGGGCAGAATGCACTGTAAGCATAGATCAGGATTGGTGGCGGGTTTCCAGATCCTTGTGGTCAGCTGAAGTTCTTTCCCAGGCAGACACAGAAACCTGAAGTTCTTCATTTCAGTTTTTACTTTTGAAGTGGTGGACCAGTTGTCCAGAAAAGACAAGTATTGCCTTGTTTTAAGGTGTGTGAGCATGAATGTAGCAGGAAGAGCAGCAAAGACAGATACTCATTACTGTAACTCAAGGAGGAGAAAACCCTGAATCAAACCACTCAACTCATAACCAAGCCACAGGCAGGGGGCGCTCCAGAGAGCTCCCCCACCTAGCGTGACCTGACAGTGTGCCAATGTCTGCTGTCTGAAAACCCTGAAGTCTAGCTGCTAGCTGACTAATGTTGATGGAGAATTTTACCACGACGTTAGAGGGATTCCTGGTTTCCATTACACTTGGATGTTCAATTAAAGATCTCATCTCTGAACTATTTTTCTTCCCTCAAGAGAGTAAAAATTCAAAACAGATACAGGCATATCATGCCCATAAAAGGTTCCAGGAGAGGGGCCTCCAATGAGCAGGAGTCGGCCTCTTGGCAAAGAAGGAGTGTTGGTTGCATGGGCCACTGTAGTCAGAACACTTCTGACCTGCCCCACCTGGGTGTCTCAGGGTCTTCAGATTTAATAAAACTCCCTGTCCATACACACATCTCTTCCACCCCTGGCAACTGGTCCCTTATAAGGGGGACAGTAACAGATACAGCATGGTTCGTGGGAATCCAAGTCCCCGGTAAGTCCATGCCACCTCCAGAAGTCTTCTTGAAAAAGCTTGGGGTGGGGACACTGACAGCGTTGTTTCTTGATCTGATGCTGACTACATAGGTGTGCTGAGTTTGTGACAATTCACCAGCTGTACACTATCACGCTCTCATGTTTCTATTTGTATATGATACTTCAATAAAAAAATCAAAAAAGGAATACTGTAGGGATGAATGCAAGGACTCCAGGTACCCCCGGTTTTTTCTCCGTCCAGTACCAATGAGCTGATTTTAATGTTTTTAGAAGTCAAAAATTCTACATGATTTTATTCCATAAAAGGGTTAAATATGTCAAAGCAAAGTCTGCAGTTTGGAAATGTCATTCTCTAAAAGGCTGAACTTGTTGCACTGGTACCTTTCTTCCTTCTCCAGATAAAAATCCCAAGAGGAACTGATGATGACTCTGTCCAAGAATGGAGCAGGATGGATTTCCTTCTCTCTTGCAGGGTATCCTCCAAGCCCAGCAGCTCACAAGCAACCAGCCAACTGATTTGAAGTCTTCTTTGAGGTGAGAACTCACTCTGCCTTCAGGAGCAGAATATCAAGGGGAGAACTTTCATTTGCAGGGACAGGGTCAAGCCATAGCACAAATAAGAGAAGCAGAAGAAGGAACATCAGCTTGCATAGTATTTTGAGGAGGGGGCTGTCCTGGTGGAGAACTATCCCACAAAGTGAGCAGACCTGTTATTGAGTCTACAGAGGTGAGGAGAGAGCCAGGTGCAGGGGAGGTTGTTTTTGGAGGGGAGATGGTGAGGATTTGGAGGAGGGCCCCTCTGAAGGAGGCCCAGGAATGGGACCTGGGAATCCCTCAGGTTTTTCTATGCCCGTTTGGATCTCCTTGGTGGTAAGAAAGACTTTGCAAGACCTGTTTCTCTACAGAAGAATGAGGCAGGTCAGGATGAGGAAGCCCAGAGCCTGGCTTTGTGGTCCCAGGGATGGAGTCTGAAAGTCCACATTCCCAGGCCCTCCAGTCTCACCCTTCCCAAGCCCTGCTCCAGCCTGCCTCCCTAACACTCATTGGGAGCCTTCATCTGCATCAAGACCGCCTGGCTTCTTTTCTTGCAGCAGCAGCAGCAGATGCAGGCAGCTAGCGAGCAGGCCAAGGCAATGACGCCAATGACAATGGCAGCAATGGCCAGCCCGCTCTGGGCCCGGGTCATGCCCCATGTGTTGCGGTCATCGGTGGCCTCGATGGTGGTCAGATCAGTGATGTCTTCCACAGAGCTAGTGATCTCAGTGGTAGAGGAGATAGATGTGGTGTCAGAGTAGCTGGGGGTGTCAGGGTAGCTGGAGGTGTCTGGGTACCGTGGTGTCTCTGGATAGCTGGGCACTTCAGGGATTGCCGGGGCCTGGACGCTGGGCATGGGGGCATTGACATTGATGATGATGATGGACTGCCCTCGGACATTGGCTGGGCTGGAACACACCGGGAGAGTGTCAGTACCTAACCTGGCCTTGTTGAGCAGGAGCCAGCTGCGGAGTGGAAGGATGTCTGAGTCACATCTCCAGGGGTTGTCATAAAGTCGCAGCTCACACAGATTCCCCAAGTGATCGAAGATGCCCACGGGCAGGTTCTCCAGCTGGTTGTTCTGCAGCTGAATAGTCATGAGGCCATTGACATTGGCAAAAATGTTTCCAGGGAGCTGTCTGAGACGATTGTTCTGTAGGGAGATGTTCTGCAGGTTGGCCAGCATACGGAAGACATTCCCATCCAGGTCCTGCAGCTCATTGGTGTGGAGAGACAGCTCTCGAAGCTCTGACAGCCCATTGAAGGCGCCTGGCGAAATAAAGGTGATTTGGTTTCGACTTAAGATCAGGACCTGCAACTGGTGGAGGTTGCTGAAGATGTTGTCAGGCAGAGCAGTGATGTGGTTGTCATAGAGCCAAAGCTCCCGCAGGTTGTGCATAGGCCCAAAGATGCCAGGGGAGAGCTCCTTCAAGGAATTCCCGAAGAGTGTGAGCCGGTTGAGCTGGGGCAGCTGCATAAAGATGCCGGGGGGCAGCTGCGAGATGTGGTTATTGGACAGATAGAGTCTCTGCAGGTTGCGGTTGTTGTGGAAGAGGCCAGGGGAGAGCACACCGATCTGGTTCTGCTGGAGGGCCAGCTCCTGGAGGTTGCCCAACCCATCGAAAGTGCCCATGGGGATGTCCGAGAGCCTGTTCTCATATAGCCGGAGAACCTGGAGGTTGCCCAGGTGTTGGAAGACCCTGGGTGACAGGTGAGTGAGGCTGTTCTTGCCCAGATTGAGCTTGGTGAGTCCCACCAGGTGGTCGAAGGCACCGTCAGGGACGTATTCCAGATGGTTGCCATGCAGCTGCAGCTCCTTGAGGTTGCTGCACTGGGAAAAGTGGGCTGGCTGGATCTGCACCAGCTGGTTACTGGACAGAAGGAGGGACTCAAGGTTATCCAGACCCTGGAAGAGGCCAATAGGCAGAACCTGCAGCTTGTTATTGGCCAGACTGAGGTAACGGAGCGAACCCAGGTTGCGGAAGGCACCAGGCACGATGTGCGACAGCTCATTCTTCTCGATCCTCAGGGCAATAAGAGCTGAGATGTTGAGGAACGGTGACTCATTGAGTTCAGTGATGTGTGTGTTGAGGATCTGCAGGCTCATGGCATTCCAGGGCAGAGGGGTGGGCACCGCCACGATGCGTGCCCCTGTGCACTCCACCTGGGAGGCTCGGGAGCAGGTACACTCGCTAGGGCAGCCATAGTAGGCCAAGCCTGCAGCCCAGGCCTGGCAGCCCACCAGCAAAAGGAGATAATGTTTCAGTGGCATGGCCTGTGCAGGGAAAGAGATCACATGTTGAGTCAGGGGCACCTCGATGACACTGTGGCAAGTCTTAAGCCTACATCCACCTTCAGTTTCAACAGTGGCTTGGTCGTGAGTCCCATACTTGGGTTCCCAATTCAGTACATCCTCTGTTCTAGCCAGCAAGCCTCTTCACCTCCCCCCATGACTTCCACACCTGATCCCAAGCAATCCCCCCACCTGGAGGGCTCCTGTCCTCACCCAAATGTTCTGTACAGTTCTTGATCAAGCTCAAGAGTAAGCATCATAGGAAGTTTTCCCAAATTCTACCAGTTGGTATTTGTTACCTTCCCATGTAGGCGGTCATCCCAACCTCCTCTGTTGGCACAGCCAGCCTTGAGCGGCATTCATTATGCTCCCGTCTCTCCCTTTCCCTAACTAATAAGCTTTTTCAGGAAAAGGAGCCCCTCTTACAATCCTACAGGATCCCTAGGGCAGGAGCTGTGTCTTACCCATCTCTGTAGCCCACACAGCACATGAAAAGGCTGGCTGAACACAGCTTTACTGGGAGAAACAGAGAGGAGATAAGAACAAGATTCTCAGGCCACAAGCACCCTGCCTGCCAGGAGGGGCAGCAGCAGCCTGCAGAGTGAGGACCACACTGCTTATGCATGCAAAGACTACAGGGAAGCCCAGCTCTTCTACCCCCTCAGCCTTGCCCTACCTTGCCCAGCCCATCACCACCTTTTGTTAGCCCTTCCTCCTACTTCAACTAGGGTTAACTCAAACCACCTTCCGTATGAAAGGCTATTGTCTTCACCCTGAGCTGGCTGGCTGGGAGAGGCTGCTGGGGCTCAGCAGATGCCTGGGGCCTGGCTTCTGGGTGTGAGTCCCAGTTTCCACGAAGAAACACTGGGTGGCCTGGAGTGAGTTCCAGAAAAACTTAGACACACTTTGCGCTGAAGGGGATAGGTGGATTCAGCTGACCCTCAAGTGTGGGGCTGATCTGGGAATGGAGCCAGATTCATGAAGGGTTTGGTGTTTGAAATTGCCCATGATGCTGATGATGAGGACGTGTATGTGTGTGTCCCCAGAATATAAAGACATGGATGTGGTCCCTAACTGTTTGACCTTGAATAAAGCTTGAGGCCTTGAAGATACAGTGTCATCATCTGCTAAGCAGGGATGATCTCCATCTCCTCTTGGGGCTATTGTGAGGAGCAAATGGGAGAACAAACACAAGGGTTTCCTGCACAGGGTGGTCCCAGTGTACAGTTGTTCCAACCTTATCCACAAGCTCCACCTACGGATTTCTGAAGACAGGACAGCCTCAAATTCTAGCATTCCTAGTCAAGGGATGGCATTTCTGTGTACGGGTGAGAGTGCCGGTGACTTCTACCCACTCTTCAAAGGGGCCTATGACTTCTGAAGGGCTAACTAAGGAGTTGCTGCCTCTTGGCATTTTATGGGGAGGCAGGAAGCAGGGAAACTGAGGCTCAGATCTTAAAGCCCAGGTCCCTAGACTCATAGGTGAGGACTGAGTATCAATACAGTGTCCCTCCTTTTAATGAACAAAATTCTGAGTCAGAGGAAGGACTGTCAAATGATGGCATACAAGGCAAGCTGGCTGAGTGGGAAGGCATTTTTACAGCTTCCCTTTGTGCCTATGAATTCATGGGATCCTGAGCCTGGCCCATAGTCGAAAGCAATTCAGCTTCTCTCTGGCCTTAGCCCCACACACCACTCCCTTGCTCCCCTCCTCCAAAAAGGCTTGATCTCAGGGGAAAACCCAGGCTCATCCTCCACCCACACAGACCTTAACTTTTCACTTATTCACAGCTGGTCCAAGCCCTAACCTGCTGTGCTTTCATTAAGGACTTGGCTAGTATTTAGAACACTGAGTAAAAGAGAGGAAAAATAACTCCTTGGCCAATGGCGTTTAGAGGCAAAGGAATGGGGCCTTACTATGCTGTGGACCACATCTAAAAAAGTGAACTTGTATAGACAAATGGCAGGTCCAGAAACTGAGAGCAAAAAACTGTTTATACAGAGGGCACAGAAAATAAATGGCTTAACATCCAAGACTTAGGGCCTCTGATTGCTGGTAGCAAAGAAACGAGGCTATCCAAAAACACAAATAAGACCTGAGACTGCATTAATAAAAGTATCAAGCATGGAGCGAAGGTGTGATGGTCTGACTTTATGCTACCCTGAACAGGGCACATCTGTAGTGCAATATTCAGTTCCACTCTGAACTTCAAGAAGGTCAATGACAAACTGGCCTCTTGAAGAACTTCTAGAGGATGGTGAAACTCAGAAACCAGAACATCTAAGCATGCATTGAAAGGGTAGCAGATGAATAGCTAAAAGGAGAGGAGATGGGAGTCCACCAGCAGTTTCCTACTCTACAGGAAGGATTCACCTGGAATAAACAAAACACCCCAACTTGGTATGGCTCCCAAGGCCGAAATTAGTGTGCAGAGGTCATGGGGTCACAGATCTCAGTTCATCACCAGTAAGAACTTGTCCACACTCAAAATGGACAACCTCATGGAGGTAGTGAGCTCCCTATCACTGCAAGTGTTCAAGCAGAGCTGAGCTACCACTCAATAAGGAAGCTGGAGAGAAGGCTCCTACACCCAGGAGGTGATCAGATTAGAGGACAGCAGTTGCCCCAATCAGCCCTAAGATTCCAGGATTCCAAGGCTGAGTCCCAGAGTGTGGGCATGAGATCCATCTCCAAGGACAATTGGGTCTGTGCTCCTCTGGGGGGCTGTGCAGGTCCATCGCCTTGATAGATGTGTGTGGGGAGGTTCACCCTTGGGCCGGCTTGCAAAAGGTGAGGTTCAAATGGCTCCTTGGTGATATTTAAGCTCACTCTTCTTTCTTTTTAATGTATACGCCTATGTCCAACGTACTCCAAAGCTGATGTCACAACCCAACTATTAAGGAGAGAAAAGGTGCCCATCACCTGGGCACCCACTGTATAACGAGAGAGAGGTGAAGACCCCTCTGAGGACACATCTCTGGATGGCCTCCTCTGAGTCTCCACTCCTCAGCTAGGAAGTGGCATTAGGCTAGTTCTGGGAAGGGCCCTGAGCCAGGTGAGTGTGCCTAATGGCCTAGGAGGAGGAATGGAGAGATAATTCCCTGTGGGAACCGGGCCACTGTTGTCTAAAACGGACCACACTCAGCGCGACAAATATTGCAAGAATCTGCACTGTCTTCTTACAAACCCTCCCGTCTGCAGAGCCCACCCTGCAGACACACACAGCTGCTTCCTGTTTTCCAGCACTGTGAGTGTGGCAGCTGGCGCTGACTGCTGCAAACCATCTGCAAAGAACCCACCACTGCCAGGTGCAGGTCCTGCAGGGAGGGAGGACCCCACGCAGGCCTCGGTCTGGGCCTTGGACTTCTAGCCGGTGCTGTGGATATGTGTGTGGCAGCCCTCGACCTTTTGGAGCTGGCACACAGTAGCCTAATAGCCCACGCTGTCGAGTGCCGCTTGGCAGCTGTGACAATGGCAGTTAAAGGCCCAGGAAGCTTCTCTAATTACACCTTTCTCCACAGGCAGCTGAACGAGTGCGTCCTCAGTCACTGCGGGGACTCATTCCAGCCCCGTTCTAGCCCCTGGGGGGAACACTTGGCGTCAGTCAAGGCCCATGAAGTCAGTGAGCTGGGCAGCCAGACAGAAGGACAGCCAGACAGCTCACCTGGATATGAACGCGGCCCCTCCCTGGGAGTAGAAGCGATTGAACCAGGGCGCTGCCTGTGGGTCTCTGAGCAGAAACGCCCTGTGACTCATGAGCGAACCCATAATTAGCCTTGAAGCTCGGGGCTTGGTTGGTTGGTGAGTTGGGACATTTTTGGTTTAATACCATCATTCACATTCCCTAAACACAACGTTCCCTGGAAGGAGACTGCTTCTTATTTCAACCTCACAAAGTAAGACTTTTGGAAAGAGCCTGGGAGACCCATATTCTTCTCTGGTCTTGACACTAAGATACAACCAGAGTTTAGGGACATACTTCAGGCCTCAGTTTCCCTTTCTGTAGAGACTTTCAAGGCCCTTGCAACTCTAATCTCTTCTGACTAGAGGCAAGAAGGAGGCTGTACTGAAGGCTCACCTTTCTCCTCACCCTCTCTTCCCCACAGGCCTCACCGAACCATCTGCAGTGCCACCTGGGCCACCTGTATGCAGAGGCTTGATGATCCCAAGCCCATCTTTTCAGGCCTGCCTTGTTTCAAAGGTCTCCAGGCCAGGCAACCCACTGCTTAATCACCACCTTTTCACATACCCAACAGCCATTTTGTGAGAACTAGGATCTGAGAGGGGCCATAGGGAACCTTGTGTCCTGCCTCCTCCCAGTGCACCTGGAAAAACTGAGGCCCCCAAAGACCATTTTCTCCCCTGTCCTTTGCTCTCTCTCTGCAGCTAGATTGCTAATCATGGCCTCCTCTGCTAGTGAGATGGGCCCCAACCAGCCCAAGGGCTTCTGAGGGAGATGCCAGGCTTGCGGTTGTTCTCCCCTCCCACAGCCAGTGTCATCCTCAATCAGGATGCTCTTTGGTGCTTAGTGCAATGGGTCTGAGGTTACAGAGATACTCAGCCTCGAGTTCAAGCCCCAGGGATCCAGATCCTCCAAGTGCCCCTGCCCAGAGTAAAACACACAAATAGCCTAGGGAGCTTTTTGACTGGAACTGACTTCACAGCTTTGCTGCCAGGAACAGTAAATGAGTTAATACGTGCTCAACATTTAGACTAGTTCTTGGCACAAAGTGAATACCCAATAAAGGTGGTGATTACTGCTGTGTTGTTGAGTAAAATGGGATCTCTGGAGGCTCCACCCACAGAGATCCGAATACCTAGGTCTGAGAGGGGCCCAGAATGCTGCATAATTAACAGCATCTCCCCCGCCTGACCCCCATGTGATGAGAACTCACAGCCTGTATCATATACCACCAAGAACAGAAAGGTAATGGGATGGGGGAGGCCAAAAGTCACACTCTAGGCCTGTCCTAGTTCCCTGGGTCAGTACTTCCCTCACTGGCCTGGTCCGCATCCCCATCAGGAAGCTGGAGTTTGTGCTACGTTGGGCCCAGCAAAAGCTGCTTCTAGATGCAGTGTGTGGAGCCCAAGGCTTCAGAGGTACAATGGCCTCTTGAGACCATCTATCAAACTATCTGGCCATTTTGTAGATGAGAAAACTGAGGAGTCCACAGGGAGGAGACTTGCTCAAGGGTCACACAGTTGGTTGAAGACTTCTGACTCAGGAGCCCTTATCCATGGAGCTGGTGAACCCCTCAACTTATAAGGCTGAAGAACTTTGTCCTCTACCTGTCTGGCTGTGCAAGGGTTGAGAAGGAAAGAGGTGGCCTCGCTCCCTCCACCTTAAACTGATCTTCAGCTCATATAGGATCCACCTTTCACCTGTCCAGTATTATAAGCCAAAGTCAAGTCCTTTCCCAAATCCTAGGCCTCATGGTTTCAGAGATTTTCTTTTTTAAGGCTGTTCTGATGCTTGTGTTTGCTCAATTTCACCTGAGTAGCCTGGAAGAGCGGAAGGGAAGGACAGAACCATCACCCGAAAGGGCTTACCCCAGTAATCTCAACATACACACCCTTCTTGTCAGGCTTCTGATTTAGGAGCAGTTCAAATACAAAGAGCATCCTTGAACTCCAAGATAAGCCTGACCACCCCCTCCTCCTCCACCTTGGTCAACTCTCAACCCCCATCTCTCATTGCCCTTCAAAGCAAAATATAAGCTGGGCACCAGTGGCTCACGCTTGTAATCCTAGCTACTCAGCAGACAGAGATCAGGAGTATCATGGTTTGAAGCCAGCCCTAGAAAGTAGCTCCCGAGACCCTATCTCAAAAAAAAAAAAAAAAAAGCTGGTGGAGTAGTTCAAGGTGTAAATCCAAGTACCTCAAAAAAAAAAAAAAAGCAAAATATGATTCATTATTTTAAAAAAGAAAATAAGAAAAAGCAATTCCTTTCTAGCCCCTCTGTGGGGAATTCTCCCAGGGTTGGGGGAGGTTGAACCTGGCTTCCTGCAGAGGCCAAAGCAGAGCTGTAATTTGCTTGGCAAGAGTGGCAGGAGACTGACAAATTGCAGAGCATAACAGGGAGAACTTCCCAACCAGGGCTTTTTCAGAAGAAGACAGGGTATTCAAACATACCCCCTCTCAGCAGCACACCTAGGGGACCCAAAGTAGGTTCAAATGGGTCAGTCCCTAATCACAGCATCTTGGAAGCAGCTTCCAAATCCTGTGTCCCAAAAGCAAGGGAGCCACTGAAACCTAAAGCTGCAAGGCTCTCTTTCGTGGTCAGGGTTTAGGGAAGCAAATGGCTGCCTATAATCACAGCCTCTGAGTGTTTACTGGCAGGACGAAGTCAGGGCAGCTTCTCCTCCATGTCTTATTTCTCCACATCTGGATCTGCTTCCACCAGCCCTCACACCCTTCTATTTACTGAGCAAGACAAGGTGGTGTCCTCCAGCCCTGGAGAGAACCCATCCTGAGCTTTCTGAAGGGTCTTTTCAGTGCTGTGCTCTGGTCTGGAACCTTCTCACATGCCCACCTCCTCCCTGTCACTGCTGAGCCTGCCTGGCTGACTCAAGACCACAGGCAAATTGGACTGTCTGGCCTTGAATTTACCCCAGATGTTCAGGCAATGCAGAAAGAGAGAAGAGCCAACCGTTAGAGAACTTCCAAGTTCCGGAGTCAGTGGCACCCACAGGTCTGGGTGCTGCCTGTGATGAGGTGATGGGATCCAGATAACCTGAAGAAGAAGCAGGAGTGTGGCAGGCGCCACCCCTCTGTGTGTGTGTGTGTGTCATCCAAAGAAGGTGCAGCCTGCCCCCAGGTAACACATACCGCCCCAGAGGTAGAACGGCTCCCTCAGCTTTGGTACAGGTAGGAAAGACCAGAAAGTTCTGGTTTTCCACAATTTGAGCAGAAACACAGGTAAATGTCCAACAGATACGTTTTAAAATCCACCCTAACCCTCATCACAAGTCCCCTCCCTGCTCAAAGCCATCAGCTCCCACCAAGAGCAAGTGACACCCCTAGCTGGCAAGAGGGGGAAGCTGCCAGGATGGGGTCCCCAAGCCACAAGTTAGAACCTGAGCCATCTGAGCCCACAGCTGAATTCCAAATGGGAATTCCTAACCAGGGACCTGCACATGTGCTGAGATCATTTTGACAGCCATTAGAAGTCTGTGAAAATCAGAGGACAGATCTCTTGCTGGGGGAGGGAAAAGGGGGGGAGGGAAGAAGGTCTTATGGGTCCTGGACAGACCCAAATGCAGGGCACCCCGTGGGTGGCGCTACAGTCCGTGCAGGGAGGAGGGCCCAGATTCAAATGTCCTGAACCTTACAGAAACTGCTGCTCCTGATGCTAGACTCTGAATCTAGTATCCAGACCCTACTGGGACGCGGGTGTGAGAATTTAATAAACCTTAAGCCCTCTGCTAGTCTAAACCTCTGCTCAGCACCCCAGACTGATAGCACAGATGGTAAGGACAGGGACGCAAAAGGCAGGTCAGAATCCACAGAGGAGGCTGGTGGTCCCTGTCCCTGTGCCCCACAGAGGGGGCAGTGGGGGGACAGGCTGGCGCTCCTCCAGGAGGCTGCCTCTGGCTGCTCTTGCGGCTTCTGGAGTCTCTCCCAGGTGAGTGAGAAAGGTCAGCAGAAAGAGGGGCGCCCAGGCTGGGGGTGGGGGAGGAGGCGTCGCCCACTTACCAGCAGCTGGGCGTGCGCCCGCCTGCCCGAAGTCAATGGGAGTGAGGCGAGGAGGAGGACCCGGGACGGCTCAAGGCTGCAGCATGAGTGCGGCTGGCCGGGTCCTCCCTGCATTTAAACGATCCCGGCGTGAGTCACCGCAGGGGGCAGTGTCTGCGCGGGACGGGGCGGGGGCACCGAAGGCCACTGTGCAGTCCCCAACAGTCCCTGGACCGCATCATCTGTGGATGCACCACCTGCGTTCAAGTTTAAGGGATACTCTCTCTTTGGCCGCGTTTGAAAAGAAGTCATTTCTTTTCTCTTCTCTCCCCAGTGTTTCTTTCGGATTCGATCACTGCATTGGCCTCTGTGGCTCCAGAGAAGGCGTTTCCGCCACCCCTAGACCCTCTCTAGAGACCCATGGGCGCCTGGTGCCTGTACCAGCCAAGGAGCCACAACCGGGGAAAGCTCACGGAAGGTCCTCACATCTCTGCTCCCAAGAGCTGCTCCCTTACTGCATTGCCCTGTTTCCTTTGTTTTTATTCTAAGCTTTTTATATTGAAATAGCTTCAAGTTAACAGAAAATATGCAATAATAATGCAAGGAACACCCTTGTGCTTCATCCTATTCACCTGTTGATAACATTTTATTAAAAGCATTTATTTTAAATCCAAGAATGATAAAATTACACCCGGAACATCTCAAAGTGTTGCATGCCTCTCCAAGGTCACCCTCTTTGCCTGTGCTCCCAGGAGTGAACTTGCATGTTTATGGGTACAGAGGTCAAAGGCATGTCTGAGAATGAGGGGTTCCCTATGCCCTTCCTCTCTGCTGTAAAGCCCATGCCCTGCTGAGTCTTTCCACTGTTCCCCACCCAAGCAGGAGACTAAGATGTCACTTTTATTCATGGTGTGACCAAGAGGGCCCAGGGAAGAAGACACAGAAATCACAGTTAGAGGACTGGGGTGGCTGTGAAGCCCCAGCTTCTCCTGCAGGGTGGATCCTCAACAAGACCTGAGCTGCTTTAGGCTGAAGCCTGGCTCAGTTTACCCTCTCTGCCAAGTGGGGAGAGTGATATTTACACACAGGGCCTCCTGGAATGTCAAGGGCCTTAATTAATGTTTGCACTGTGCTTTGAGATTTGCGATGAAAGGAAGACATAAAAGTGTGCAGGGTTATTAATGAAATAGTCATTTGGGTGGCTTGCCATGGTCAATCCCCGCAGCCTGAATCATGCCACATTCTTCCTCACCGTGGGACCATGATTCAGAGCCAGAAACAAAAAGTGCCCTGATCATGAAATGAGGAGCCCAAGAGGGGCAGACTCTGCTTGGAGTGAGTCCTATACAACCCCCAAGCTCGTCTCTTCAACCCTCAGCCTCCCTTCCAAATAGTATTCCCCAGGGAGAACACCTGTACACCTTCCTCTCATCCCAGACCAGGAGCATCAATGTCCTGTCCACCAAGTCTGAAAGAATAAGAAAGAATATCCCCTCTTTTCCTTCCTCCCTTCCTTCCAAATGCTAACACTCAGCTGCTCTATGCTAGGCTCTGTGCTGGGAGTTGTGGTCAGCACAGAGACAAACTGGGTACATTTAAGGGTGCCTTTGCAGGACGCACCTGCTGTAAGACAGAGACCCCAAAGGACCCTATTACATCTGTTTCATCTATATCATCTTTCTCAACCTCACTGTGACATTTGGGCCAGGCGATCAATTCTTTGTTGTGGGGAGCATAATCACCTCCATCTTCCAGACAAGGAAACCAAAGCCCAGGCCAGTTAACTCGTTTCACACACTAAGTGGTATTCGAGCCCCAGTCTGTGGATTCTGTGCTGTTTACACCATATTTGACTGAGTGCTAGACATGAACATCTACTATAGATAGAAGCATGGTCATATTTAGACTGTGCAGAGTGGGGACTGAGAAAGGATGAGGGGAGTGAGGTCGCAGACAGAACTGTCCTCAGAGTTAGGTTGGAAATGTGGGTGCAATTAAAAGGAATAATGCTGGAGCTTCATGTGGAAGGTGGCCTTAAAAAATGAGCAGGCTTAAATATGTGGAGAAATGGGTTCAGGAAAGTCATCAAGTCAAAGCGAGAAGGAGAGAAGCACTTGACCAAACATCAAGTTTGGCTGGAGCCCAGGTTTGTGATGGGGTCTCACTGAGGTGGAGCTGGGATGCCTCCATGAGGAGTGTGGTGACCCTCTATAGGCAGTAGGGAACCACCAGAGGTATTAGAGGAAGAGAGAAACACAATCAGAGCTACACTGTAGGAAGTGTAGTATGGCTAGGTTTCTATGTTTTCATGATGGATTATCAAAGCCCTTAGGCCATCCTCTCTGGTCCTAATCACAGGATGTTCTTTCATTACACAAACCTGGCCATGTGAGAAGGACTACACTGGGGATGCCCTAGAGATCCAGCTGACCTTCAGCCCACCGAGACCTGCTCTTCCTTGGGAAGCATACTCTCTCCTTCGGAGAAAGCAAAATGGTACCCAGTCAGTCCTCACCAGTGAGAACTACTACTGCTGAAAGTGAAACCTGATTCACTGCCCAGGCCCTGTAAGCTCCGGGTGCACTTTCTATCCCCTTGGGAGAACCAGAAGGGCTGAGGTTGCCACAAGGCTCCCGAGAACTCTGATGCCCCCCACCCATGCATGTGTCTCTATTCGGGTTAAGAAGCATAGAATCCAGGGAATTAGAGGTCATGGAATCAGCCACCACACGCCCCCCACCCCACTAGAGGAAATATTTTGAGGCACCTCAATAGATGAAGTTACCATCGTCGTGTAGTTCAGTTCCCAGTTGGGGTGAGGTGCATTATCTCACGATGAAGTCCCTGGTAGAGTAGAGAGATATATCTTTATTTGCTAAGAAAAAATATATCTTTGCTGACTTAATATTTGCTTACTATATCAGATATAGTAAGCAAAAAGAAAGAAGTAAGCCACAGCTTAATATATGTAATGCAATTGCACTTGTTGACTTTAGAGAAAAAGATCTAAATATGTTATTTGTCAGTTATCCCTCAACCTATGGGGAACAGCCAGGAAAATTATCTTGCTATTTGCTCATACTAATCACATAAAAATCCAGAAGATGTACAAACCTCAGCTCCCTACTGAATGGCCTTTGGAGTCCATGGAATATGCTTCAGAGGGCCCTCCAGGGCTCTTGTCTCTGCTGGGTCCCTCCTACCTCTTTCTTCCCCATGTCCCCTCCATTGGCCTTCCCTATGGTAACCCCTCTGTCTTGGAGGCAGAGTAAGTCATGAAATCTAAGGTCCCATTAGGTGGTCTCTGGTTCCCAGCTATTTCCACAGTCCTGGTTGTTCTCTGAATTTTAGTTTGCTCCCCCAAAGCAGTGACTCTCAGAGACAAACAGGCATCCTTTTTGCTCAGTGGGCATCTCTCATAACCTCAAGACTTTGGTGCAGTAGCCTACCACCTATTTATTTGTTGATTTACTTGTTTTTGTTTTGTTTTGTTTTGTTTTGTATTTGAGAGAACTGGAATTTGACCTCAGGATGTGCTTGCCCTCAGCTCTTCACCTGTTTGTTTTTGCTTGAACTCAGGGTCTACACCTTGAGCCACTCCACCGGCCCTTTTAGTGTAAGGTATTTTTGAGATAGGGTCTCATGAACTATTAGCCCAGGCTGGCCTTGAACTGTGATCCTCCTGATCTCTGCCTCCTGAGTAGCTAGGATTACAGATGTGAGTCACTGGTGCCCAGCTTCACTTGGTTTTATGTAAAAAAAAAAAAAATCTTTCTCCAACACAGAAGAGGAGGAACAAGAAAGAATAATGAAAGTGAAAGAAAACTTTATCTGTGTGGTGTGTGTATGAGATTATACAGATACCTATGTCTTTATCTACACAGACAGCTTTCCTTATCAGAGGGTTTCATTGAGTCAAACAATTAAGGATTAAAAATGTACTTCTGGGGGCTGGAGATGAAGCTCAGTGGTAAAGTGCTTATCTGGCATGCATGAGGCCCTGAATTCAATCCCCAGTACAGCAAAAAATAAATAAAGAAAATAAAAGGTAGCTAGGCCTATGATGACTGCATATGTACTGAATGTATACAGATTTTTTTCTCACTATTCCCTAAACAATACAGTGTTAATAGCTATTCACTTAGCATTTCCATTGTATTAGGTATTATGAGTAGTCTAGAGATGATTTGAAGTACATGGGAAAGGCTGAGGAAGGGGGATCATGGGCCTGGGCTACATAGTGAGCTCCAAGTCAGGCTGGGCCACATTAAAAAAAAGAAGAAGAAGAAGAAGAAGAAGAGAGAGAGAGAGAAAGGAAGGAAGGAAGAAAGAGAGAGAGAAAGAAAGAAAGAGAAAGGAAAAATAAAGCATGTGGGAGGATTGCAAGGTTATATGGAAACACTGACAATTTTATATAAAGAACTTAAAGGGCTGGTGGCATGGCTTGAGTGCTAGAGCACCTAAGTTCAAACCAGTACTGGAAAAAAAAAGGGGGTGGGGACTTAAGTATTCAAGGATTTCTGGGATCCTGGAAGCGATGGGGAGACAATGGTGTATAAATGCATAAGAGCTAGAAGGATATGTACTGCTACAGTATAAGGAATGAGGGTTTTTATAACTCATTTATACTTCATTGAAATAAACTTGCATTCTTGAATTAATAGGTAATTAAGACAACAATTTTAAAATATAAAAGTAAAGTTCTATTTTTGAAACCTTGTTTTCTATTAAACTGAAACTTGCCTCCCTGGAACCTTGCATATGGGTTCTGCTCCATTTTAGAGTCATGACAGGCCTATCCTTGCCCATCAGCCAGCAGCATGGGGCCTGTGAGCAGACTCACACCTCCTAAATCCCTCTTTTCTCCTGAACCTTCGAACACACCACACATGGGCCCTTCCCTCAACCATCCAGGGCCACCGTAGAGCTCCAGTATTCACTCAACAAACTGAGCATTCACTCAACAAACCGAGCATTCCCTGAGTGGCAGGCCCTGGGCTGGATGCTGGTATACAGGAGTAAGTCAATTTATTCTGAGGGGACTCAGTTAACAGTCATGCTCAAGTGTTAAGACATGTATGGGATGGGGCCACACAGGTAGCTGAAGAGCCTGCTTGAACCACAGGAGGAAGGCTTCCCCTGATAGAACAAAGAGGGATTGGGCATTCTTGGAAGAAAAACCAGCACTTGCAAAGGCACAGAGATGTGGATGATCATGGCCTCCCAGCACGTGGGAAATAGTGCAAGAGTGCACGTGAGGGTCACAGGCAGAGTAAGCAGAAGCATCATCTGCAAAAAGTGTGAGGCCCAGCTACGAAGGGCCCTACCAGCTGGCATGCATTCTGCAGACCACAGAGAGCCAGGTAGCATTTTTCAGGGAACAGATGGAATCGAATCAAGGTGCGGCAGTGGTTTTCAACCAGGAGGATTTTGCCCTCCCCACAGGGAATATTTGTCAATGTCTGGAGACATTTTCATTCTCACCACTTGAAGAATGCAATGGGCACCTAGTGAGTGGGGCAGAGGGGTTACTAAATATCTTACAGTTTACAGGACAGCCCTCTCCTCCCCCAATAATGAATTATCTGATTTGAGAAACCAGTGAGAGAAATGCTGGTGCAGAGGATGGATAATTTGGGCAGCTGTATAAGGCATGAATTGCTGGGGGAGATGAGAACAGGGAGACCTGATTTGAAAAAATGATAGTAATAACTCAGGCAGATGACGAAGACCTGAGCTAAGACAGGACTGTGCGGATGGACAGAAACCTCAATCAGCAGGTTGCACAGAAGATAAACTGGTGAAGAGCATGGGGGTGGATTGGCAAGTAGGATAACACAGTGGGCTACAGGGGTACGGGTTAGGCCACCGTAACCAGGTAAGCCAAAACCAGCAAGGACTTAAACAAGTTGGATAGTTACCTGCCATTTCGAGGAAGAATGATGGCTTCACTGAACTAACACCTGACACCCCATCTCCTAATTGCTCTACCTTCCTCAGTGTAAGTTTGTCATCTTATGGTCCCAAGTGCCTGCTCCACATTCTGCATTCACATTCATATTTCAGCCAAAGAAAGGCAAGACAGAAGCAAAGGGTTGGGGATGTAGCTCAATGGTACAGTGCTTGCTAACATGTGCGGGCCCTGGGTTTGATCCTGAGCACCACAAGAAAACAAAAAGAACTCTACACCTAATGTGGTGATCTCCTTCTTTGCCAGGTACACACCTGCAAGGCCGAAAGAGAAGGACTGCAGTTCGAGCCAGCCTTGGCAAAGTTAGTGGAATACCCTATCTGAAAAACAAACTGAAAGTGAAAGGACTAGGGGCATGGTCCAAGTGGTAGAGCAAGAGTGAGGTCCTGAGTCCAATCCCCAGTATGGAAAGCAAGGAAGGGAAGGGAGGGAGGGAGGGAGAGTGGGAGGAAGGAAGCAAGGAAGGATGGAAGAAAGGGAGGGAGGAAGGAAGGGAGAGAGGGAGAAAGGAAGAGAGGGAAGAAGGGAGGGAGGGAGGAAGAAAAGAGAGTGAAGAGAAGTCCTTCCCTCTATGGGCATAATACAGAAGCCACACTCACCTCTCCTGCTCAAATCTATTGGCTAGAGCTTAGGTGTATGGCTGCTCCTACTTGCAAGAAAAATGCAGACTTGAGATGAGCACCATGTACAAAACTCTTATAACTGTAGAAGTAACAGTGTGCAGCCTTTGGAGGCCATCAGCAGTCCATGCCATAGGTGATAAAAGACAAAAAAAAAAAGTCATGAAGGCAAATGGCTAGGATGTAGATGTGTGTGACTCAGTGGTTGCTTGGAAACATTAAGAGGGCTGGAGAGCACAGGAGGAGGGGCAGGTGTGGGGCAAGATGACAGACATTATCTTGGGCAGGCTGAGCCTAAGGATCCCAATGTGACTGTCCAGGAGAGTCTAAACTCCTTGTTTGAGTCAGGAGAAGTGATACAGATCTAAGGAGAATAGGTAAAGGGGGAAGCTGCCCAGAAATGGTGCTTAGTCTGGAGTCTGCCAACCCCATTGCTTCCAACAGAAGGGGTGGCCTAGGAAGCCACCGAAATCCTATGACCAAGTGTGTGGAAGTGTGTGGTGGGTGTGCACTTTTCTGGGGAGGCAGTCCATCACCTCCAACAGATTCTCAAGGGCTCTGGGTACACAGTATGTAAGAGGAGGGTTAGGAAAGGCAGCGCAGGTCTCCCCGATACTATTGAGAGATAGATGAACAGGAGCCAACCAAAGGGCTGGAGACGAGCACTGAGTGAGGCCACAGAGCTTTGGACAGAGGAGTCTTTGGGGAAGATGATCCTGTGCTCCCAGGCACCCTCTGGGAGAGGCTTGTGACATAAAAGGAAAGCCCTGGCCAGGGTGTAACAATGTAGAGGAAAGTATGAGAAGCACTGTGGAGACAGGGTCCTAGAAGGAAGAATTGGAGGAAGGGCCAATCTGGGAAGGAACACAGGCTTTTTGTGTTTTTTTCGTCTTTAATAGACTTTATTATTTATTTATTTAGATGGTACTGGGGGTTGAAGTCAATGTCTAGACCTTGCTAAGTAAGCATCTACCATATGAGGCATGCACACAGCCCTTTTGCTTTTAGTTTGTTTTTCTGATAGGATCTCACACTTTTTCCCAACCTGGCCTTGAACTCCGATCCTCCTATCTCCACCTCCCAAGTAGCTGGGATTACAGATATGAGCCACCATGCCCAGGAAATGGACTTTATTTTTTAAAACAGTTTTAGTTTCCTTGCAAAGTTGAATGGAAGTTACAGAGAGTTTTGGAATTGACTCCTGCCCCCAACCATGCACAGCTCTGCATCATCAACATCCCCCACCAGAGTAGTCTGTTTGTAATGACTGGTGACCATACACTCAGAAGTTGTCATCACCCAGGGTCCATGGTCTACATCAGGGTTCACTTGGTGTTGGACATTCTATGGGTTTGGACAAATGTGTAACAACAGGTATATGTCATTGTAGTAATACAGTATTTTCACAGCACACAGGGTTTTTTAATGACAGACAATTAAACATGTCAATAGACTGAGTAAAAATGTCTAGTGGAGAGGGAGGGATAAAGAAAGGGAGGGGATGGGAGGAGAGGGGAGACGGGAAGAAAGAGGAAGGAAGAGGGGAGGGGAGGGGATTAGAGAGGAGGGAAGGAGAGAGGAGGAGAGGAAAGAAGAAACAGATGGGATTTCCTTCTTGAAACAGGCTATGATTGCAGACACAGGCTCATTGTGACCCCAGTAGCCAGGAGCTGAAGAACTCCTAGTCACAGACAGGGCTCAGGCTTCTAGTGGCTTCCAAATCACAACCCCACTGGTCTAACCTCCTCTCTCAGTCTTCCTGAACTGCTGTGCCAACAACCAGCCTTACCTGATTGGTGCAGAGATTAGAAAAAAAAGTTAGGTGTGAAACCGCTGGGTGCTGAGTAGAAATCCCCTCTCCCTCTACACCCTACAGGATCGGTGCTGTTAGCAGCCAGGAACAAAGGCAGTCTTCTAGGAAGTGACCTGATCGTCTCCCTACTTGTCCCAAAGGGGCAGAATTTGGACTGTATAAAGTAGAGTCATGTGTCCCTTAACAAGGATGCCTTTGGATAATATGTCGTTGGGAGATTTCATCACTGTGCAAACATCACTGGGAGATAGAATCTTATGGAACCACTGTCATATTTGTCCCCTGTTGTTTGAAACATGATTATATGGCACAGGACTGTATTAGGCACCATTCTCACGTGGCAAGAATGAAGCCAGAAACACTGAAATATATAGAATAGTATTACTGGGACAAACAAGCAGACAGTCACCTTCTTAAAAATCCTCAGTGACAACTCCCAGACTCATCTCCGTTCATACCCAGTTATTAGTGGTGTTTCTCCAAAGGTGAGTTTCCTAAGCTTGCTGTTGGTCCCCAGCATCTGTTCCTAATGATGATGACTTTAGAGTCATGAGTGTCCCAAGGGCTGTTTGCCTGGGAGCAGTGGGTGGAGAAGAGAGTATTTCACACATGAGAAAGAAATCCTCTAACAAACAACCTGATTTTTAAAATGGGCAGAGGATCTGAGTGGACATCTTTCCACACAAGATAGACAGATGGCCAATAAACAGGAAAAAATGCTTAACATCACTGTCATTAGGGAAATAGCAGCCCAAATCACAGGAGGTGCTCCTCATACCCATGAGGAGTGCTGCTATTAAAAATACAACAGAAGTTACACGTTGGTGTGATATAGAGAAGTTGCGCTCAGTTGGTGGGGATATAAAATAGCAGTCATTGTGGAAAACAGTATGGCGGTTCCTCAAAATATTAAATAGGATCACCATAACATCCAGTCATTCCACCTTTAGGTATACACCCAAAAAAACTGAAAGCAGAATTTTTACACCATGTTCACAGCAGCATTGTGTACAATAGCCAAAAAAAGTGGAAGCAAGCCAAGGTCATCCACAAATGAATTGATGAGCAAATGTGGTACATATGCACAAGGGAGCATTATTCAACTTCAAAAAGGAAGGAGATTCCTGAAGGCATTATGCAAAGCCAATCACAAAAGAACAAATCCGGAAGTATTATATACTCATGTATGAAACTGGAACAATGGGACCTGTTCTAAGAAGGGGAAGAGATGGGATAAAAGAGAATGATGGAGGGAGTGAATTTAACTAAGATATATTGTAAACACTTTTGTAAATGTCACAATGCACCCCAGTATGACAATAATATGCTAATAAAAAACAAAAGAACAAATCCTGTATGATTCCACTCATATGAAGTATGCAGAATAGTCAAAACTCATTGAGACAGAGAACAGCATGGTGGTTGCCAGGGGTTGGGGTGGGAGGTGGGGAATTGGTGCTTAATGGGTGCAGAGTTTCAATCTGGGGAGATGAAAACATCCTGGAGATAAGTGGCAGTGACAGTTGCATGAAATATCATGTACTTAATGCTACTGAAGTGCATCTGTAAAAATAGCTAAGATGGTAAATTTTATATCCTAATAAAAATTGGGGAAATGATCAATTTTGTTATTTATGTATTAATACACTCACACACACACAGCAACCTTCAGATGAAATTGTGATGGAGAGAATTCACCAGTAGTGTTTCACCAGCATTGTCTTACTGGTGAAATGTTATTCTATGAAATTAAAAATTAGTCTTCCATGAAAAGAAAGCATACAGAAACCCAATCTAAGCGAGCTGGGGCCTGGTTTGACACAGGCATGCGCAGGCCATAGAACCCACCCCTCTGCCCTGGCCTCACTTCTTCCCCTACCCAGCAGGCGTGGTCTAAGCCATTGAGGAAGGCTGGCAGGTCTCCAGGTTACGGGAATATGAGCCATCTTCTTGCTCCTATAATTTTGTCTTTTATATTTTTCACATTTTTCTGTAGTTGATTGATGATTTTTACAATGGAGGAAACAGTCCTTGAATTCTCTCTGTTTTAAAGACCCCACGCGTCCCCCGCAGTGTTTCTCAAGCAGCCTGGCATTAGCCCCAAGTGACTAGTGAGGTGCTCTCTCCAGGTGAGTCACGCGGTAGGTTCACAGGATGGGCTGGACTCACAATCTAGATGAACAAAAGGCCAGGCAAACCTTTGTGTTGTCAGCTGGTCTCCAGGTGGGCCCTGGGAGGGGTCTGCAGAGACAAGTTGGAATGAGTCTCAGCCCTCAGCCTGGTACTGAAGCACATGAACAACAAACAGAAAAGCACCCCAAACTCAAACCCATCCTGACCTCACATAAACCAGGAATCCTGAAGGAGGGATGGCTGTGTCCTGCCAGAGAATCAAGGAAGCAATGAGCTGGGGATAGCTGCACTCTAGATCAGGAGCAAAGTCCCCAAGGCTGGGGAGGTGCTGTGGTCAGGGTGAGCTCGTACAGGTAACTGGATTGTGAGGCCCTTGTACACACACAGAGCAACGTGAACTTGCTGCATAGGAGACTAAGAATCAGTTTAGGTGTTGATGATGGCTCTTGTTTTACCAAGATTTCAACCTACCTGGGCTCTCAGACCAGAGAGGCTGCCTTCCTGTTATCCCAGCTTCAAGGATTATCTGGGCTCAACTGGGAAGTTTGCCAAATGTCTTTTGAAGGGAAAGGAGGGAGGGAAAGAGGAAAGGAGGGAAAGAGGGAGGAAGGGAGGAGGGAGGGCTGGCAGAGTAGCTCAAGTGTTAGAGTGCCTATCTGATGTCCTGAGCTAATACCCCAGTATTGCCAAACACCACCACCACCCCTTTGGTTTTTAAAGAACCCTCCTCTTCCTGTTCTTTTCTCTCCCAGGGGTTCAGAGAGTTCGAAGACAGTTACCAGATGGGGTCAGTAGGGGATGGGTCTGGCTGCAGGAAGAAGAAGGGAAAAGTTCTCTTTGCCCTAGAGTAATTTATTCAAGTTACATTTAATTGTACATTTTAATATGAGACTTCCAAATTTTATGCCACAATAAAACAGAGCAGCCTTTGAAATGATTAAACTAACACGGTGGCCATTCTCACAGCTGGAGCAGCTTCCAACGCGTCACCACCCCTAATTAAAGGTCAGGATGGGAGCTATAAGGGCTGCTGTGTTTCCCTTAATCACCGCATGAATGAATAGGCCTGTGCTCAACACCCTACATGACTGAAGGCGGCAGGAAACACGGGGCCACATGGGTTCAGCCCAAGGAACTCCATTCTTCCCTACTCCCCTTGTCCAGGAAATGTACCTGACTCCTCATCCCCCCACCCCAGCCCCAGAACAGCAAAATGCCACTAGCCAGATAAGCAGGCTAATGAACAGGTTCAAGAAAGACATAGAAGGTATGGGAACCCATACACAGACTTTAACATATCTCTTCCCTCTTTGGGGCCTCAGTTTTCCCATCCATAAAGTGGGGAGTCTACACAAGTTAACCATACATGACTGCCTGTTAGACTACGAAGAAGTCATATCTTTTTACCCCCATGGTATCTGGGAGGGAAGAAGGCAAGATTTGTTCATAGTTCGTATTTAAATCTACCCTGACTGATTTCAGACCCTCTTCACTCTGCACTACCCACCACATGTACTCAATGCTTGGTTTGCCCTATTAGCTATTTGCTACATGTAAAATGACAGCAATGAGCCTAAGTTCCCTTGTCAGTGCTATTGGCTGACCTCTTGGAGCACAGATTTGGTCCTCCTGGCATTGACTATTTCCTTCCCAACAGACTTGGCCTTGCTTCTCCCAGCAGAGCACTCAAGGGCAGGACAGTCATGATGCTGCTTATTACGATGAAGGCATGTTGGACAAGGGGTTAACAGCACGATGGAGACCCAGTGGAGAAGCGATGTGAGGAGAGGGCTGGCAAGCAGAATAGGGTGACCCCTGAGCTCTGACCCCCACCCCAGCTCTGCCAGGAGGCTTGGCCTCCCATGGAGGGAAGAGCAGTGGTCCTCAGGCCTGGGCTCTGGCTGGATCAACTTCCTGGTCAAGTCAGAAAGCTACCCATTCATATTTGTGTATTTTTCCTTATAACCCCTGGTTCAAATAAAACATGAAAAAGCATAATTTAAAAGTGGGAAGACACAGGTGAAGGACTAACGCAGAGCCAGCAGAGCCAGGAATGAGGCTAGAAGTGAGTACTCAAATTCTTTTAGGTAACACATGGTAGTTTTAAAAAAAAAAGTTATCTTAAAGGGGTATACTTGGTGACATGTCCTTGTCTTCTGTCTACCTGGGATGCAGACATGAGGGTAGGTGCCACAGCCAAGAAGACAGGTGCCACAGTGCATGGATGGTGGAGACATGGATGACATTGTGGAGTTGCTCTGGTCGGCAGGCAGGTGACAACAGTCCTCCCAGACTTGGGGAGACAGTGTCCTCAGTAGGTCTGTGATGTGCAGCCAATCACAGTTCTAATGTAGAAGGCAAGTGAGGCCAAGGACTCCATCAACCTTTCTTCTCCAACCAGGAGGAGAGAGGAGAGAGAAGCGAGGTGGTGGCAGGGACAGGGAGGAGGCTGTCAGTATTCAATGGCTGGTGAGAAGAAGCTAAGCCATCCCACTGGGGATGGACACTGAAGTGAGATGCCAGAGAAGCAGGAAGGGGGAAGGAGCCAACCTTGCCAGAGTGAACCAGATGCTTCACTCTAAGCCTCCCCACAGGCAATAAGGAAAAGAAAACCAAACCCATTTATGTGGCCAGATACAAAAGAGAGTGTAAAGAACCCTGGGGTTGGGCCAAATGAGCATTTATCTCAAGGGACTTTGTAGTGACATTGTTACTTGATCTAGCAACCCAACAAGACTCTTAACAGGGAGTCATGGATTTACAGCGTTCTTCTTCTTCTTCTTCTTCTTCTTCTTCTTCTTCTTCTTCTTCTTCTTCTTCTTCTTCTTCTTCTTCTTCTTCCTCCTCCTCCTCCTCCTCCTCCTCCTCCTCCTCCTCCTCCTCCTCCTCCTCCTTCTTCTTCATATTGGGGTTTGAATTCAGGGTCTTCTTCTTGCCAGGCAGGTGCTGCACCATTTGAGCCAATCCTTTTTGCTTTAGGTATCTTTTAATAGGGTCTTACACTTTTCTCCAGGCAGGTCAGACCTTGATCCTCCATCCTACCATATAGCTGGGATTACAGGCACACAACGTCACATCTGGCCTACAGGGTTGTTTCTTACAACCTCCTTCCACAGAGTGGATGAGGCCTCCACAGAAGAGGAGGGCAGCTCCACCAAGAGCCTGACTCCACTCTCTGCAACCTCAGGCTGGTTTGAGGGACTGATGTGTGGCTATCAGGAAGAGTGGATGAACCAAGTTCTCACTCCAGCAACTCTCCCTAAATATCACTCCTCTCCTTTGAGCTTTTAAACATCAGGCAGCCATGAGGCCAGCCCTGCCCTTCCGGCCCAGCATCAAAATGCAAACTATCCCTTCTCCAGAAAACACAGAGTCACTACACTGGAGGTGACCTCTTTTTTATAAACTCAGTTGCCTGATAAGAGAGGGTCCTTAAATGCCCAACAAAGGAGCCACCAGATAATATGTGCAGAAGCAAGAATTCCTAGGGAGGAGAGAAAAACACGGGAATTAGATCCAACCAGGTATGTACATGATATCCATAACTTAGTCTATAAACCAGGGCCAAAGGAAAGGGCTGTGTTTAAGAGGATGATACTGGGGGCCGGCCAAAAGGAAAATGTGCTTGGAAAGCCACATGGCCCACAGCGGGGATGGTGGTCCCTAGGAGCCCTGCCTTCCTTCAGCCCCTCCTCAACAAGGAGGTCCAGGGAGCAGCTGAGTAGGGGGTCTCCACTGTCCCCCTGTTTCCCACATCTGGGCACTGAGCCTCCCAGACCCTTCTGATTGCCCCATTGTCTCAGCCTCAATGGCAACCAAGGGCCAAGTGGCCCAGAAGGTCCAGGGAAGCAAAGGGAGCCATGCCACAGCAGGGGCACAGGGATGACTATAGCATGGATGTGAAACTTTTTGTGTTTCAGCTGAGGAACAGAGTCCAGATAGAAGCATGTGCTCAGGGTCACATTGCCACAGTGAGGGCACAGCCAAGTCAAGAGTCCACAGTCATTCTCCTCCCTCTCCTGGAAACACCTGGATGTAACACCTCTGCCCCAGGTACAATAGCACCTGCTGACCATTCCAAATGCTATGGGGAGGGACTCAGTCCCTGGGGAGCCTGCCTTACTATGTCCTGTTCCAAGTGTGGCCATCCTCAGTCAACATTAGTCTACAACTTTCATGGCCTTCCTAACTCTTTGTGCTCCTCCTTTCCCTCCTCCTCCTCGAACTGGCAATTGAGCCTACTTGCTAGGCAAGAACTCGACCACTTGAGCTATACCTGCAGTCCTTTTAGCTTTTAGTTTGCTTCCCAGATAGGGTATCATGCTTTTGCCTAGGCTGGCATCCAACTCATGATCCTCCTGCCTCCACTCCTGAGTAGCTGAAATTATAGGTATTTACCACCACACTTGGCTTTCACAAAGCTCTTCCTCACCCATGGTCTCTGTTGTTATTCCAAAAACACCTACTTCCAGCCAGCAGCAGGATAACAGTGCTCCTAGTCAGCAGCCAGAGTTGGGCCTAGCCACAGTACAGCAGAAGCGGGATGTCTCAGGTGACCTAACTCAGCAAGGCCCCGCCAACCAGAAGCCATGAGAACCACCAACCCAGACATGTTTCTGCTAGGTGTGGTGAGGGATGTGGGGACACAGAGGGAAAGGTTTTCACCTGCTCTGGGAAGGGGTCCTTTCTGCAGCTGCTTAAGTGTGGGGAGGAAGTGCATGGGGCCAGCTGTTCAGGTGCAGCCTGGGCTGGGGAGGGGTAGGTGATAGATTGCAGCTTTGGAGGGATGGATGGACAACGGAGGGGAGGGGAGGGGAGGGGAGGGGATGGGAAGGAAGGGAAGGGAAGGGGAGGGGAGGGGAGGGGAGGGGAGGGAAGGGGAGGGAAGGGAAGGGAAGGGAAGGGAAGGGAAGGGAAGGGAAGGGGAGGGAAGGGGAGGGAAGGGAAGGGAAGGGAAGGGGAGGGAAGGGAGGGGAGGGAAGGGAAGGGGAGGGAGGGGAGGGAAGGGAAGGGAAGGGAAGGGAAGGGAGGGAAGGGGAAGGGAAGGGGAAGGAAGGGAGGGGAGGGAAGGGAGGGAGGGGAGGGAAGGGGTGAGAACACCTGGATTTGACCTCTGGCCCAGATTCCTATTTTACAGGTGGCGACATGAAAGCACAGAGAGGGGAAGGGATTTACTCAATTCACACAAATGGTGAGAGTGACAATTTGAGCCCTGCTTACACTTGGAGCAAGATTTGCACATAGAAACACCTCCGTGCTGTTTGAACCTCTCCAATCCCATTATCAGAGGTCTGGAGATGGCTGGTGTGATCTGCTAGGTCCCCTTCGTCTGCAATGACAGAGGACTAGGTGACCCATCGCAGCATTATCCAGTTTGCCCTCTCTGTGGAGTCACTACCCCTAGCTCTCCAATGGAGCACTTAGCAGGAAAGGAATGAGACATGGGAGGGCTAAGCTGGGATAAAGGGAAGAAGGATGAAAAGGCCGGAAACCTGGAGGTCTGGCTAGGATGCCCCCAGGAGAAGGCATAGGGAAGGGGGAGAAAGCCAGACACACGCCCTGCCCACCTCAGTTTGACCAGCCCTGCAAGGATTCTGTGGAAGGTTAGAATAGAGCCCCTGCCCCAAAGCCACCAGGGAAGATAAAACCCAAGGAGTCATTGTTAGGCCAGTGGGAGGCCCCCTCCCCTGGAACAGCCAGCTACAGAAAGCCTGTTGTCGGAACAGCTGGTTTGACATGTTTGTTTGAGGATGTGGACTGACCCCAGGGCATGAAGCCAACACCATCCCTGCAAATTGTTCTTCCACTCAGCTCAGAGCAGCTCAGCAAGGCCATGGGCCATGTCTCAAGTGACCAGTGCCTGGATGACAGGTTGCACCCACATCCACCCAAGTCAGCCCAGGCCAGGTTGATTAGTCACAGACTGTGTGAGGTAGGAGGAGTCTTAAAGAGCATTCCTTAAAAACACTGGCCTTCCTCCCATCCTGTGGTCACTTGTCATCTCAGAGGCAGGAGCTTTTGGTGCACATGTTGGGCCACTACAGCCTTCCACAGATCTCACTGAGTTCTTTCTTGAGCTCAGGAAAAAATTCACCCCTGTGTTCCTGCCACTAGGTTTCCATGCTATCCTTCAGAACAACATGGAACAAGGCTTCTCCCCTTCCTGTTTCCAGCCATTGTTAACAGATTAAATATAGTAACCAGCAGCCCTGAATCCTCTTCCAGCCAGGCACTGTATGGCTGCATTTCAGTCCTTCACCCCAGTCCCAGTCCCTTCCCTTCCCCTCAGTGATTCTGCTAAACCCTCACTCCCAGCATCGAACGGAACTGGAAGGTGGCTTACCCATGTGCCTGTTCTCCTTCCAGTCACCTCCTGTCTCATCAGAGACAGGAGAGCCACACTCACTCAGAGAGGCAAAAATGATGGGCATTTCAGGCTCATAATAACTAATATACATGGCAAAGCCTTAATAAGGAAGAAGAGCTGAAGAGCTAAAGGGGCCAAAAGGGCATGTGTGGAAGGTTGGCTTCTGTTGGGTCCAATTCTGGATGCTGGCTTCCATATGTCATGGTCAGGAATGTGCCACCCTGAGCACCTACTATTTGCCAAGCCATGCCCCAGCTCCACGGGAGAACAATTAAGTCATATGTACCATTTTGTGTATGTGTATGTGTGGGGGGGTGACTGAGGTTTGAACTCAGGGCTTCATACTTGCATAGCAGGTACTCTACCACTTGACCCACACCTCCAGTCTATTTTGCTTTGGCTATTTTGGATCTGGGGTCTCATAAACTATTTGCCTGGGCTGGCCACGAACCACAATCCTCCATGTCTCAGTTTCCCAAGTAGCTAGGATTACAGGCACGAGCCACCGAAGCCTGACCATATGTAAGTTTTTTCCCTAGGGAGTCTCATTAAGGAACTCAGTACATATAGAATTGCAGTGACATGTGCTGGATGCCACAGTCAAGACAGGAAAATGGGACCTATCGCTGCTGAAACAAATTATCACAAACCCAAAATGGGTCTCACTGGGCTAACATCAAGGGATCAGCAAGGTTGCATTCCTTGCCTTTTCCAGTTTCTAGAAGTTGCCTGGTTTCCTTGCCTTGTGGCCCCTCTCTGCATCTTCAAAGCCAGCATTACATCTTCAATTCTCTCTGAGTCTCACCTCCTGTCTTTCTTTCTTTCTCTGGGGAGACTCTTGTGATTACACTAGGGCCCCTGGATAGGCCAGGGTGACCTTCCATCTCAAGGTCCCTAACCTAATCACTTCTACAAAGTCTCTTGTGTCATCTAAGGTAACATGACCACAGGATTTGGGAATTGAACAGCGTGCTTGGGGGGGCCATTATTTCTCCTTCCCCAGTTAGGGAACAGCTTTCTTCCTGTGGGGATGATTACATTAGGATGGGTCTTTTAAAGAGTTTTGTGCAGAAGCCCTTGGCATATATGTGGAAAGTGATTTAAGGAAGAATGCCCTTGCATAAAGCATGAGTAATGAGTTTTTGTCCTTTCTTTCTTTCTTTCTTTCTTTCTTTCTTTCTTTCTTTCTTTCTTTCTTTCTTTCTTTCTTTCTTTCTTTCTTTCTTTCTTTCTTTCTTCCTTCCTTCCTTCCTTCCTTCCTTCCTTCCTTCCTTTCTTTCTTTCTCTTCCTTCCTTTTCTTTTTGTCTTTTCTTCTTTCTTCCTTTCTTTTTTTGTTTGTATTTTTACAGAACGAGCCAGCATTCCTCTGGTGTCAAGGGCCTTACTACCTTTCAAGGAGCCCTCTTCTCTCTTCCCTGTTTACTCTCACTGACCGCTCAGCGTGAAGAACAATCTTCCTTAACTGAATTCTGATGTTCCACCATCACCAGCAAAATTAACAGCTCCCTCAGTGCCCAGGAAGGACTTCAGCTAATCCACAAAGGGGACTGTGCAGTAGAAGGGTCATAGTGCACAGAGATGTGGTGTACTCAGCAGGTTCTTTGAGGCTTTCTTGGAAAGACTGTTTTCCCTAAATACCCTTGAGCAGGTCTCCAAGCCAATAATTTAGGAGAGCAATACCACTGTCAAAGCAGGCAGGCAGCAGAGACCATCTCTATTCCTGTCCTATAAATTAACTGAAAAGAATTTCAACTGTGGATAGATTTGAACTTGAGCTTGAAGGGGACCAAAACAAAAAAACTGGAGCCGTTTTCCTTTTCTCTTTCGATGTCACTGGGAATATCAATTGCTTGGGATTTGGAGCTAAGGAGAAGGCCCAACCCTTTGCTTTCTTCTGAGAGCAAACTAGGGTCTGGCAGCCTGTGTCAGGTGGTCTGCACAGTGGGGTCAGGAGAAGACAGTAGGACCTTTGTGCTGAGGTCTACAGAGAGAGGTCAGGGACACGGAGAGGCTTGCCTAGAAGATCTACGTGTCCTTTCCCTCTCTGCAGCTCCATCGCCATCCTCGTTCTTGGGTTACCTTTGTGCCAGGAAGCACTGTGTTGGGTTATACTACTAGGTGGAGGGGATGAAGCAGACATTACCCTACCTTCCTGGGGGAGGAAACCCCAGTAACCATGGAACGCCTCACTGTTGAACAGAGCCTTCATTTATAGTGCACTTTTACATCCATTACTTTCTTTCATTCAGAACACACTAATGAGAGTGGAGAAACAGAGTCAACGGAGAGCTGAGACCAACTCTCTATCATTCCCATAGTACAGGATGCCCCTGTGACCTCTGGATGGCTCCCGCTGAGCAGGACTGAGCCCGTAGCCACTGTCAGCACTTGGAATCCTTCCTTTCTCTCACTTCCTTCCCCTCCCATCCATCTCTCTCCTTGCCCATTTTTCTTCAGTATTCTGCTCACTCTATTCCCTCTTCTTTCTTCTTCTCATCAGCCAGCACGTAGGAGGCCTCCATAAATAACGTTTAATTCTCCAGGAGCCCTTGGAGAGCCCATGAACATGCGTGTCCCCCTGGCGCACTTACGTCTCTTTGATCAGCAGCTCCTAGCTGGGGAGCTGGCCCAGTCCATACAGGGAGAAGCAGGTGTCTTGGAATAGCTCTGGAGGCTGGGAGACTGGAGCTCATGTGACACCTCTGCCAGTCAGAACCTTAGGTACTTACTCCCCCACTCTGGACTTCACTTTTCTCATCTGTGAAGAGGAATACTGACACTTACCTCCCAGGTAGCTGTAAGAGTTAGGAAACTTGACCTCATGGCACTGGTTATGTATTAGAAGCTCAATAAAGTCTCATTGTATGTGGCAGTCCCTGAAACACAGAACCCTCCCAAGGACTGGATTTGGAAATATCAGTGTCTGTGCTTGGATAATAAAATCCAGGAAACACCTGGAAGCATCACCAGAGAGGTGGAAGGGTGGAGAGGTGTCGCTGGACAGAGGCTGCTCATTGTTTTCTCCCTCTAGGCATCAGCCTCCCGCACTCTGGAGCCAGCCACTGATTCAATTAATGTTTGTCACTTTACAGTGTTGATGGGCTCATCTCTAACATTCCAGTGCCTAATGAGGGGTGTGCAGCTGCCGGGCAGTGAGTCCTGGAATCTCCCTGCCTTTGGCACACCCTGGGAGTAAGTGATTTTTAAAAGCTGGGAAGCCCAGAGTTACTTCCCCCAAGAGAGACTGGGTTAGTCCCAGTGTCAGTGTCAGCAAAGATCCAGAGCCCAACCTACAGAGGTTCTAGGTAAGTAAGTCAAGTACATCACACAGTCGGAGTTGGGAGCAGAGAGAGAAGGCAAAGTGCAAGAGGAACCCAGGTCAAGGAAAACCCAGTTCTTCCCAGAAGTCAAGGAAATTTTCCATAACTAGTAATCTGGAGATGAGAAATGGAGGGATTTCAAATATCAACTTATGGCCTCCCCTTCCAAGGTTCCCACATAGGTGATAGTAAAGGGATTGGAAGGCGTCACAGGTAAGGGGAGAGGATCACCAGCGAATTAGGAGGCGTCAGCAGGTTCATGGAAGAGGATGGTTGAGGGAGTGGTAGGTGAGGAGGAGGAAGCCACACCAGTACAGGTGGAGAGAGGCCATCTTTTTAGCAGAGCTCCAGAAAGGCTTGGACGTTGGCTACACCAGATGGGATGAAGGACAGGTATGCGATGTGGTAATGAAAGGAAGGGAAGTATTTGAAAGCTAGTATATAACAGTTGTCTCTGCTTCCATCCCTAGGAAAACAAACACACACACACACAAGTTATTTAAAGAGATGACAAGGCCCTGGAGAAACCAACCTATCACAAACATTCTGGCTTGTAGCATTCCCAGGACAACGGGCAGCTTGCTACTCCGCTGTCTAAACTCCTATCTGAGGGCACAGAGCTTCCAGAAGCAGTAATTTTTGTTCTGTCACTTCTGGTCTCAGAAATTAAAAATATAATTGCAGAAATTAAAACCTTGATTTGTTGGAAAACAAGGTTGAGGAGTGTCCCAGAAAGTAGTAAAGAGAGAGCAAAAAGATGTGAGAAAAGGGCCAGGTGTGGTAGCTCACATCTGTAATCTCAGCTAGTCAGGAGGTAGAGGATGGGAAGATCAAGGATTGAAGCCAGATCAGGCAAAGAGTTAGGAAACTCCATCTTGAAAAACAAGCCAGGCATTGTGGCACATATGTAATCCCAGCTACCTAGAGGTATAAAAGCATGAGCTCCAGTCCTCCGGCTTCCAGAGCTATTCCAAGGCACCCACGCCTGCCTGCTTCTCCCTGTATGGACTGGGCCAGCTGCCAAGCGAGGGCTTGCTGGGCACGGAGACATAAGTGCCAAGGTGACTCAAGTTATAGTCACCCTGCCTTAGGGGCTCTAGTCCTTTAAGGGGCTCCCTGAGAACTGAATGTTAAGAGAGAGCAATATAAACTTCAGCAACCTGCCAGAAGGGGTGAAGGGAAGGGAAAGAGCAAGGAAAGCACTTTGCTAATCAGCTAAACTAGATGTAAATGTCTCAATTTCAGTTATTAACAGATACCACCTAAATAAAATATATAAAAACACTATGCTGCTCATGAAAGCTACACCTACAGTAAAGAAAAGGGTGAAAATACTGAATGAAAAAAATATACACTAAAGCGATACTAGTCAAAAGAAAGCTGGTGTGCCTACATAAAAAAATCAGATGAAACAGGTTTTAAAAAGACACTGTGTGCTTAGAAAGGTTAGAGCCACTGGGTATTGAACCTTTATGTGACTTAAATTAGGACCAAACTTCTGTGCCAGTAATCAAATGATATATGCTGCATTATTTATATATATTTTATATGTAAATATATAAAAACTGACAGAATTATAATGGGAAATGAAAAATTCACTGCCAACCTTTTCCCAGTTGACAGGTAATTAACAGAGCATTAATGGAGAATGTCTGTAGTTGGCAGACCAAGATAAAAAAGTGAAATTTTTGTTTGTTTGTTTTTGTTTTCTGTGGTGCTAGCAAACAAAGCTTAGTGAACTTATAGAACAAAGTGAGTAAGATTTATGTAGTATCTAGTATCGAGCTCAACTTAGAAGAACAAGCACATACTTCTTTTCTCAAGCTCTTACAGAGTATTTGCTGGACTTGACTGTGTGCTCGGCCCTAAAGTCTTGGAACTATTCAAAGAATTGGGATCACAGAGACAACATTGATTTTGAAATCAATAATAGAAAGGTTAGAAATTCATTTGGAATAAAAAATACATTACAGCCCGGTGCTGAGGGCACTAGTAATCCTAGATACTCAGCAGGCAGAGATCAGGAGGACTGTGATTCGAAGTCAGCCCGGGCAAATAGTTTTTGAGACCCTATCTTGAAAAAACCTTCACAAAAAAGGGCTGGTGGAGTGGCTCAAGGTGCAGGCCCTGAGTTCAATCCCCAGTACTGCAAAAAATTAACAATAATACATTACTAAATAACTTGTAACTCAAAGAAAAATCACAATAGCTTATGAGAAAATTCATAGCTGAACAATAACAGATTGACATTTCTAATACCACCACTTCAAACTTGGGAGCTCCTGTGAAGGCAGTGCCTGGGGGTAATTTATGGCCTAAAAAAGGAAGAAGAATGAAAATTAATAGGCTAAGTATCTGATTAAGAAGTCATGGGTACAAACAACCAAATAGATGCAAAGAAAATAGAGGAAGGGACTATACTAACCATAAAAGCTGGTGACCAATGGTGTAGAAAACAATGGTGCATGGAGAGGGACAGTCAAGTCCAAGTCTGACCTGAGCAAAAGCTGACCAAATAGAAAGAACGAGACTGAGCAAGAAAAGTGAAAGTGGATAGAAACACTATTCAGGACTTCAAAAAGGGACAATTAGAGATCCAACAGAGATTTTAAAACTAAATAGAAATATTATGGAAAAGCCAGGTATAGTGATACATGCCTGTAATCCCAGCACTGAGGCGGAAGCAGGAGGATTGAAAGTTGAAGACCAGCTTGAGATACAGTGAAAAAACAAAAAACAAAATAGCAAGAACAACATGTATATGTGTGTGCATACTTAAAATTCACATACAGTAAAATTCCCTATTTCACTGTTTGCTGTTTTTACATTTTAAGTGGATCTTAAAAGCAAAATAATGCTTACAAGGGATGGGAAGAGGGCTGGAAGAAGAAGGGTGGCAGGACATGACCAATGCACACTTTCCATGTGTGGAAACATCACACTAAAGGGCCATCGGAGTGACTCTCTCCCTCGGGAGGTTCCATGGCAGCGGATTATTAGGCAGCAAGGTCAATTTACATGCTTGGTCTCTTTGCATGCAGCATGTCCTTTCTAGCTTCTCCACCATGTTGTGACACAGCACAGGGGCCCTCGCTGGAATACTAGCACTATCCTCTTGGACCTCCATAACTGTGACCTAAATAAACTTCTTTTCTTTATAAAGCCCTCAGTCTCAAGTACTCCCTATAAAGTACCTCGCCTCAGCTATTTTCTCATAGTAACACAAAACAGACTAATACAAAATACACATGGCTTCCTGCCATGCTCCAATAAGGAACTGCCAAGCATGTGAGTGAGATTTGGAAGCAGATCACCCAACCCCAGCTAGGATTACTGGAACCCCAGCCAACATTCTGATGACAGCCTCATGAGAGAGACCCTGACCACCCAACTAAGCTATTCCCAAATTACTGACCCTCAGACAATGTGTAATGAGTTATATTGCTCAAGCAACTAAGTAAGATTCGGGGTATTGGTCATGAAGCAAATAATATTTAACACACACACACACACACACACACTCACATAAAACCAGGCCAAGGCTTTCTAAGGGAGTTGTATAACACATTTATAGCAAAAATAATCCCCCCCTTTTTAAATTTTACAAACTATTCTAGAAACCCACTTCATGAGGTTGTATAATCCTCCAAAACCAGTAAAGGATTTTTTTTAAATGCAAGCAAACTTGCTAATGAACAGATATTGAAAGTTTTAAACAAAACATTGGGAAACTGCATTCTGCAATGCATCTTTGAAGTACATGGCCAGGCTTGGTTTACCTCAGGAATGCAAGCTCCTATTTTCTTTTCAACATCTATAAATTTATTTACCATTTTCACACATAAAAGGAAAAAATGTAAGCATGTTGATAAGGCAAAAATTGATAAAATTCAATAGCTACTCATGATTTCAAAAAATACTTGGCAAACAAGGGCCCAGAAATGCATCAGTGCTGAAGCAGTCGGTTACAATCAGGAGGCTGAGGATGACATTTCTAGTCAATGCAGGTAAGATTCCTTAAAATATAAAAATAATGAGTAAGAGTGTAACAAGAAGAGGCAAATTGTTAGAATTATTGCCGAATTTAAGATACTTATATAGAATAAATCATATTCCTAAAGGTTGGGGGTGGAGTTTAGTGGGAGAGTGCTTGCCTAACAGTCTTAAGGCCCAGAGTTTGTTCTCCACCACTTCAAAAAAAAAAAGATAATTACAAAGCATGTAACTTACAGATTAATGTCTATGATATGTAAAGAATTCCTACAAATCAATGAGAAAAAGACAAAATGGCACACTGCAAATTGATAAATACATATACACAAATAATTCCCCAAAAAAGAACTGTGACTGTTCAATAAACATTTTAAAATAACTTCACTACTTATCAGGGAAATATAAAGCAATGAGGCACCACTTCATACCAATCAGATTAACAAAACTTTAAAAATCAGACATTAACAAGAGTTGGGGAGGATATTGAGTGATGAGGAACAAAAGTACTGGAAATAAGTGTCCACCAACAAAGCACCAGGTGGATCATGGTGTAGTCATTCAGTAGAATATTATATAGATATTAAAATGAGCCAACTAGAGCCAAATACGTGGTATGGATAAATCTCAAAAGTATTGTAGCTCAGGAAAAAAAAAGTTGAAGACTACCATCTACAGATTAGCATCATTTATATAAAATTTTAAAACATGCAAAGTGTAACTTCAGCTTGTCAAGGTTGTAGACATCTGCAGTGAAATAATAAAAACACCCAGCAGATTTATTTAGCAGGTTCTCTCTAAAGAGAGAAGGAAAGGAATGAAGTCAGGGAAGAGATACACATATAGAGAGAGAAGTCTTCAACATTATCTGTTGTATTTTATTCTGCCAAAAAAATCTGAAGCAAGCATAGGAAAGTATAAAGATTTTATAAAGCTAGCAGAGGTACCCAAAGTTGTCTTCCATACTTTTCTGAATGTTTGAAGGAAATGGCCAGGATTTGGGGAGCAATGTTATAGGTAGTGGGGACCCCAGAAAGTAACCCTGTGGAAATGTGCAGTTTTACCCACAGCTCTGGCCCTCCCCTTGCAGCATGCCTGGGATAAAGAGGGCACAATATTTGCCGAACGAGTGAACCCAGGAAAAGGCACGGAGAAATGTTAGCGCTCCAGACACCAGCCACCCACTGCCTGACAGGGAACATCCCATTTGGTCCTTGCCACAGTGGTGGGGACCATTATTATCGTCACTCTGCAAGGAAACAGGCTTAGCTAAGAAGCTTGTCTGAGAATTGAGTCTGTATTCCATCAAAAACATTTGGAGTTTAAGCTGTTGGTAGTTTCAAAATTTGGAAATATGACAAAGTATGGCCAAAGAGTTATAGTGCAGGAGGCGCACTGAACACATACCCTGGAGTGAAGGGTAACCAGGACCAAAGAGGGGCATGTGCTCAGTGCTCACAGAACGCATGTGAACCAACTGGGCACAGGGAAGACTCTAGCAAGGAGGAGACATTTGACCTTAAACAAATATATCTACAAATGCCAGTATCCAGTTCTTCCTGCTCCCCATCCAGTTGGTGGTGCTGGGAGGATCCATTGCTGTGCACGCTGCACACAGAGCCTGACCACAAAGGCTGAGTTTCCCACGTATGAAGATGGACAGTTTTGAATGAAACCTCCAGTTTGAGAAAGTTTGCTCTACTTTTATACATATAGGGAAAAATAAAAAACCTTCAAAGCTCTCCTTAGAAGTCATGATGCCAGTGATAATTGCTCATCCTTTTCTAATAATAGCTTTCATCCATTGAGCCTTTACTGCACACAGGGCACTGGGTTAAGTCTGCTTTATTGCCTTTCTCACAGCAACCCTATGAGGCAGGGACAAGGAAACCAGACTGAGAATAGGTGCAGGTGTCCTGCCTACCATTGTCCGCAGTTACTCAGTGGTGGAGCTAGGATGGAACCCATAGTCGTCACCTTCCCAGCCCATATTTTAACCATTGCCTCTCACAGCACAGACAACTAATTAAAGCAACAATGGTTTAACTGCTTTCAATTGGAAGAATAAATGAGACTGTGATACAAGCATAATAAACTGGACCCAAGCTTATCATTACATTCATGAACACCTGTCACATGTTGGCGGCTCCATAAATGCTTGTGAAGTGAGGTGGTGTTTCATTCTAGGAAAAGAAAACCAAATGACATGTTTCAGCAAGTGGAAACTCACAGTAGGTGACTGGGCCATGCTGAGCAGTTTCCCAAGCCTTCCAAGGCACACCCCCACTCTCCAAATTAGCTCAGGGACCCTCCTCAGCCCACTCTTTGGCCTCCTGGGGAGTTCTTATTTCTCCCTCAAACCTATTTTACCCAATTCCCCAGAGCTTCTCCAAAGTGCTGGGCAGTCAGCCAGCCCTGACGAATTGGAATGGCTGCTGTCACTGGGGCTGAGCCCCTGGGGGAGGCTCTGGGTTTTCTTCTCTCAAAGCCTGTCACACAGGAGGCTTGTCCTGAAACTACAGGCTGAATGAATGGAGTCCCGGACTCTGCTAATAGCGCACGGACCAAACACGTACATAAAGTGAGAAGTTCTTTTGAAGTAAGAAAAGATAAGAACAGGTCACGATTCTCCCAGCAAAAGCCATCACTGGATTCACACGTTCACTTCACAAGTATTCTCGGGACACTTGAATGTGGAGGACAGGGCTCTCACGGGAGGTGTGCCCTAACCCCTCTCCACCTGACACCAAACCCGGTACAGCGGGACCGAGGGAGCCCCCAGGAATGCACAGCAGAGGGTGAGAGAGAGGCAGGTAAGCAGTCCTAATTTACAAATGTAAGGAGAGTCGAGGGAAACTGGAGGGACTGGGGGAGGGGAAGGAGGGAGAGGAACCGAGGGGGGAGAAGAGGAGGAGGACAGCAGCAGTCTGTCTGGATTCTCCCTGGAGCCACATCTGACAAGACTCTGGTCACGTTTTAATTAATTACAAGGTTTTCCTATTGACTCAAACAAGAGCCCTCTCTCTAATTAATTTTCGAACGAGCTGGCCAATTTTAATCATAGCAAACATAATGATCCCGGATAGGACGGCCTGAGCTGCTAAAAGCAGAAAATAAAGACCCCAGAAGAGACTGTGATCTGGACGTTCTCCCGTGGCCACCTGCTGGGCCCACGCCCAGGGTTCTGAGCCGGTGGGCAGCAGGGAAGGGAGCGGGGCTCCCAGTGCGCTGTCCACAGGAGGGCGGGGAGGAGCGCCCCGAGGGCTCGGGCACCACGGGTCACCCTCCAGCAGGGCCCAGAGCGACAGGCCGGCGCGCTGTTCCGGGCCATGGCACCGCGGGGACTCATCTCGGCCCACGAGGTCCAGGTGCTGCCGCAGCCACTCGACGAACGGCCACAAGCCACAATCACAGAGCCAGGGATTGTGGCCCAGCAGGACCTCCGCCAGCTGGGGCAGAGACCCAAACACGTCGCCAGGCAAGGTCTCCAGCTGGTTGTGGTCCAGCTGGACCGTCTCCAGGCTGCTGAGGTTGCGGAAGAGCGCACGGGGCAGAGCCCGTAGCCGGTTGTGGCGCAGCGACACCTGGCGCAGGTGGCCGAGGCCGCGCAGCAGGGCGTCGGGGAGCGCCACCAGGCCGTTGGAGTGCAGCGCGAGCACGCGCAGCTCCGCCAGGCCCTGGAACGCGCCCTCCGGGAGCGCGCTCAGGCGCGGGCTCAGCGTCACCCCCAGGACACGCAGATGGCTCAGGTTCCGGAAGGCGGCGGCCGGCAGCGTGCGCAGCTGGGTGCGGTTCAGCCAGAGTTCCCCCAGGCCCGCCATCTCCCCGAAGAGCACCTCGGGCAGCTCTTGTAGCGGGTTCTCGAACAAGGTCAGCAGAATCAAACGGCGCGAATGGAGAAAGAGCGCGGGGGGCAGAAACTCCAGGTGGTTCCTGGAAAGAGTCAAGGAGCTCAGGTTTCCCAGGCGATCGAAGGCACCGGGGACGATGGCACGGAGGTGATTGCTGCTCAGATGCAGCTCCATCAGGGCGCCCAGGTTGTCCAGCAGCCCCGAATCCAGAGACACGAGCTGGTTGGAGTGGAGCAGGAGTTTCTCAAGCTTGGCCTGTGCCCCAAGCAATCCCTCGGGCAGGTGGGTCAAGTTGTTTCCCGATAAATCCAACAACTTCAGGTTCCCCAGTTTCGTGAACAGGGTAGCAGGAAGGAAAGAGAGTTGATTGCGGTTCAGAACGAGCTCCCGAAGGTTAACCAGTTTCTGAAACGTATTCTGATCAATGGCCCTTAGTGCATTGTGGTCCAAGAACAACTGTTCGAGGAGCGCCATCTTATCCAGAAGCGCGCCTGGAAGATGAGTGATTTTGTTGTGCGACAGTCTAAGGGTTTTTAGTTTTACCAGGTCATCGAAGGTGCCGGGGGCGATGGCGATGATATGGCTGTCCGAGAGCATCAGGCGCTGCAAGACCGTCATGCCGCTGAAGCTGTGGTTCTGCAGGACGCCCTGGCCCATTCGGAAGAGCAGAATGTGCGTGAGGTTGGTGGGCAGGCCCAGCGCGGCGATGCGTGCCACGTTGCCGCCTGAGCACTGCACCGCATCACCGACCACGCACCTGCAGCCCTGGGGACAGGGGAAGGGCTTGGCGCGCAGGAGCCCGAGCACCGCGCACAGCAGCGCGCACCTCCTCAGCATGCCTGAAAAGGCGACACAAGAGTGTTTACACAGCGGATCTTGTCATCTTGTTACCCCTTTCCCCAGGATCCTCACTGCCTTTGCAGGTTGTCCACGTACAACCAACCTCTTTTCTTAGGAGGGCTAATTTCACCAGATGGTGAAAAGATGCTCCTTCACCAATATTTTTTCTACTCAGTTTAAGGAATTGAAATTAAAGTGTTTCAAACTATACAACAGTTACCAACTTGAAATCTGCACATAGAACTACTAAATCATTTTCACATCCAACTTCGCAAACATCGCAAAGTAGTGCCCTCTGAAAATTTTAGCTGTGCGTTGACTCCCGGCATTGGCTATAACGAACAGTCAGGAAGGAAAGAGCGATGTGTGTACTCACCCCTGATTCTTTTTCTCACAGTCATGCTGTTTACAAATATCAATTTACTCTACTAAACCGTGAAAACCCCAGAACAGCAAATACTTATCTGCTAAGAAGAGCAGGTAACAATGCCCATTACTAAGTTACACCAGGGGTGGTTCTTTGCACTTTATATTATGTTCATTTAATCCTTACAATAACTACGAAGTGGCAACTATTATCCTCAACTCAAGGGTAAGAACATGAAGAAAAGAGAAGTTAAGTAACTTGAGCTGGGTATGGTAGTGACTTCTGTAATCCCAGCACTTGGGAGGCTGAGGCAGAGGATCCTGAGGTCCATATTCAGGCTGGGCTACAAAGTGAGACCTTGTCTCAAACAAAACAACCCAAAAAGGTTAAGCAACTTAACTACAGTCACAAAATTGGATTTGCAGGTCATATTTCTGACAGCATAAATAAGGAGCTTCTGCTTCTAAGATGCTTAATAAATATTAATACTTGTGACACTGAATTATCTGTGAAATACAGTGTATTACTAGTCTGCCAAAGCAATGTTTCCCAAGTGAAATTTTATACATTGTTTCTAGTGCCAAATTTTATGTACACACACAAAGACTGAGCCCACTAATTACCTAGTCTCATTTTTAAAATTTAAATTTGACCTTACCTGAAGTGGTTCTGCACCCCAAAGCAACTGAAAGGCTTAGCATTGTGCCTGTGACTCTGCACTTTCCAAAGGAAGAGGGAATATCTTTGCATCCTGAGGATAAAGACTACCAGAACACAGCCAGGGAACGGACGCTATCTCTGAGGGCATATTCTGGTTTTAATGACAAATTTCTCCAAACTGAAAGAGACCATATGTAACTTGAGTCTTGCTGCCATCAAAGCTAAATGATAGCAGGAGGGGGGGGACGTTTTTCCATAAATGGCACAAAAAGTTTATTGACAGATCACTGTAGCAGCCATACCCCTAGATGAGCCACGCTTGTGTCTTCTTTTGCATGCTATGTTGTGCCAACTCTCCTCTATTTCCCCCCTTTCTTTTATGAACAAGGCTAAGAACATTCTCAGATGATCCACTCTACCCCTGCCCCACCAAGGAACAATAAAGCAAAAAATACTGGAACACGCTCCATGGGCATTGCCGGCTTGAAGGGTTTTCATGTGTTTGGTTCACCAACCTGCTTTCCAGAATGCGTACTGATACTAATGGCACTGACCATGTGCCACTTCTCTGCCCACACCTAGCCTTGATACTGTAGAATTTTTGTCATCCATATAATTATCTCAAAAAGGTTTTTACATTTGCTTAATGGTGAACTTGAACCTCCCCATATAATTAAGAGCTCCATCTTAATTATATTATCTTGTGCTCCATCTAAGAAATTTGGGTTCCCTTTTGCCCATTTTTTTGAGACAAGGTCACATTATGTAGCCCAGGCTGGCCTTGAACTCATGATCCTCTAGCCTCAGCTTCCTGAGTGCTGGGATTACAAGCTGAGTGAGCCATCATGCCTTGCTTTTCCCATTTTTCCTATATTCAACTATACTGTAGGCATTCCTTATATATTATTCTATTGATTCCTTGTCAGTTACAGGTGTTCACCAACCTCTACACCTTGTCTTTTCATATTTATGGTGTCTTTAGATGAACAGAAAGTCTTAATACAGGTAACATCTTTTGTTATTTGTACTTTATTAAATTCTCTCAGGTCAGAAAATATTCCCCTATATTCTCTTAAAATTTTATTTTGTACTTAGCATTCAGATCTCGAATTCACATAGGACTTATTTTTGTGATGACGTAGGAGTTCAATTTTATTTTTCTCCATTAGGATAGCAGCACTATGAAAAATCAGCACCTTATGAATGCACAGGCCTGTTTCTGGATTTTTTTTTTTAATCCCTGAAACACTGCACTGAGATAACCTAATGTTTAAAAGCCTAAAAATATCCAGTGGTTTATGAAGTATAAAATAGACATTCTTATAAGGCAATGACTGATGGAAATATTAACTAGTTCTGACTTCTAAAAAACAATTTAGTGCATCCACCAAATTTAAAATACACTAAAAATACACCCTGTAAGTTTCCCTGGTGGCCTGAGGGTCAGCCACCATCATCCATGACACAGTTAACTCTGTACACCAGGAAGCTCATTCATTTCATTTGCTTCAGAGGAAACAAATGGTCAACGATGCCCTTCACCCAGGGAAGGCAACAGAACCTAAGACAGAAATTAGTGATAAATGAGCTAAAATCATGGCCTGTAGGAAATAGTGAAAGCAACCCAAAAACAGAATGAAGAAAGGCCAGGGTACAGCAAAGACTAAAAAGTCTAAGGAATATTCTACAATGACTTTATCTGAGGCCATTGTGTGGATTTTTCACAAAGATCAATAAACTGTAAAAATTTCAAAAGAAGAGATATGCACACAAAAACATTTATTGCGAGATATAGAAAAAAGTGAAAACCTGTCAACAAGGAACTGGTTGCTTACATGATGATTCCTGCATGCAACAGGAGGCTCTGCACACTTTAAGTGGTGACTAACTTTCTGAGATACACTGAATGACATAAAACAAAGCAGTGTAGCACATAAGATGGGATCCTACTTATGGTGAATTCTAAAGAAAAATGATACATGCTTTTTTCTGGAATTAGACAAGAAAGAAACTTCAATGTTCACCTTTTGAGGGAGAAATCAGGAAATAGCTGTACTTCTTTATATATACTAAGAGGCTGAATTTTTTTAAATGTGCTTGCTTACATCACTAATTTAAAATTTTTTTGGTGATACTGGGGTTTGAACTTGGCCTTAGAGCTTGCTAGGCAAGTGCTCTACCACTTGAGCCACACCCCAACCCACTAACTTAAATTTTTAAAGCACACAAAAAAGTGAGGGCTGGCAGAGTGGCTCAAGTGGTAGTATCTGACAAGTGTGAGACCCTGAGTTCAGTTCCCAGCATTGCCAAAAACTAAAGTGAAAGCTCATACTTGGATTGCTAAAGAATAAATATTCACCTCTGGAATTATAAGATGGAGTGGTAGAGAAGTGTGTACTAAATTATTTTACCCAGGTTGGGAAGGAAGCCCCTTACATTCATAGGTGTTACAAGAAAAAGCACCATCAATCTTTGATGTAGCCAAGGGCAGGAAACTCAACAAGTGCTGACCTGACTGAAATCATCTGCTAGTCAGTCCTAAACCACAGGAGGAGCCAGTGCCTCTACAGGTATCATAGGCTCTTTTAGTTCTCACCAAGAGAACAATTGCAGAGCCCAGGACTGCTATCCTACTTCTACACTGCAGAAACCAGTGAGTGACTGAAAATACCTAGGCTCAAACAAAGCCTTCACCCACCTTATCCATCATTCCACAGCCTACCACATCCCTAGAGGCTGCATGTCTCCTGGACAATGTGGGATTCCTGGAAACACAGCCCACCCAGGACAAAGGTCAACTCAAACTCTGCCATCTCTGGGATTTCTATAGCCATTAGTTAGCTAGTTTCTCTCATCTTTCCTGGTGTGTTCTGTGGTATTAACTTTGGGGTTGATCCTCCCTACTATTGATAGACTGTAAGTCCCTGGTCTATTTCAGTATTTCCCTCCAACTTCCTGACACTTCGTATATGGCTCTATTGCATCTGACTGCATTGCTTCCCTAGGGTGGTCAGGGGCCTGATGTGACCTAGGAATGCTGTACTGACTGCCTTCAAAAATCTGAGGTGTAAAAAACAGTAGCAAAAATAAATAAGGAAATGCGGCACTATTAAACAGGAAAATAAGTCCAGAGAGGGTTGTATTCACATAACTAAAAAGCCAACTAATGTATAAAGACAGGAAAAATCATGGAAATATCACTTCATTTAAATTTTATTTCGGATAGCTTCAATCAAAAAAAATTTCATAAGGGTATTTACAACGCTGAATGTACAATTATGAATGTATGCCTTTTGACAACAGGGTACCATTCTTGAGCAGCAATACAATTTTAAAAATATAAAGATGCAGTATCATTTCTGATATAAAGTTACTTAAAAAAATCCAAGGTCTTAGGGAATTCACAAATCATAACAGGAAATAACTATTTTATTAATTTCATGTGCACATAATTACCAAATTTTAATACATTAAAAATGTGTAAATACCCAGACTGTACAAAAATTAATACTCCATTTTGTAAAAGTTCCTAACCACCTCCCACCATAAATATATAAAACCCTATTTTCAGATAAATCAAAATTGCATGCATGAAGTATTAGAATGGTTTCTAAAGCTTGAATTTTTCTCTTCACTGGATATTGTTATCTATAGCTGTTTTGGGAACAGACTACATAAACATTGATACATTATTTACCATGCCTCTGAAACTGTGCAGTACTTTCATCAACATGGGAAACAAAATAAGAGTAAAAACGGTAATAATTTTGTTTAAATTCAAGTGCAATTTGGGAAAGCTTTCCAATTTAAGGATTATAAAACTACTATAAAAACTATTTTGCTGTTGGCTTAGCCACTTTTATTCAAGCATTATTTGCAGCATTGCTTTATAGCAGTTGGTGCTAGAAGATAGAAAACATAGTCACCACTATTTATATTTGAGGGAGGAAAAAAAAAAAAACCAGAAACACTTTAAACAACCCTGAGGGAGACACACATTAAAAATCTTGTTATTTATTTAAAAAGTTAAAAAGTTACCTATCATTATTTAACAATTACTTCCCAAGACATTTCTGTCCTTTAAGAATGTGCATAAATAAAATTTAAATCAGCAATATTTATCAATCTTAATACATCAAAATAATATATGTACAGATTTTAAAAGTTAGGTCTGTATACACTCAAATAATTTAATGAAAAACGCAGAACCAAAATTACTATGTACTGGTGACCTATGAGAGGACTCAGTCTACCTGTGGCACTGAGGAGGGCCCACACCTGGATTCACAGACATTCTTCAAATGATATTCTCAACTAGAATAACCTGCCCTGTCTATGTTCAACCCTAACTTCCTCCAAATGCTTTTCCACACTTCTGTCCCTTTGAAAACAATATGGACAGATGAGATATAAACCTTTATTAACTCTAAATGTTAAGGAGTAAGGATGTGTGTGTGTGTGTGTGTGTGAAAAATAGCCTTTTATGATCATGCTTTTCAAGATGTTAAATACAACTGATAACTGGAGTTTTTAAGCTGTACTTAGCAGTTATTTTAATTATATGCTTCAGTATTTAAACCAAAGAATAAAATTCACAACTTTGGAAATCACTAAAGAATGACACTTGGGCATTCTATAAGTGAGTATGGACATTGTAAAACATTCAGGAGAATAGTTACAGGAACAGCACTAATTCACAGCTCAAGAGGTCTCAGATGCATAGCTCCATAGAATCATTCATGGATTAACTGTTTTTATCATCTAATGTGTATTATTATACATTTTGATGGAAAAGTTCAATTACACTTTTGTAAGACTCGTCATCAGTGGCAATAGCAGTAACAGTGATCCTGAGTATAATTTACATGTTTCTACAGTTATTAAACATCATTCAGGTCTTTGCAGCATAAAGAATAAGAAACATTTGGCTGTACAATTCTGGGTAACATTTGATAAACTGGTAACTATGTATTGGGAAAATGATCAGCTAGAAGTGGAAAGCGTGGCATGTGATTAGTTAAGGAGGAATACAGAATAGAGTCACATTGCTGTAACAGTGTCTATTTTACACAGCAACACCAATTCCCTTTGTCTGTCATAATTGTAGGCTTGCCATACTGCTGGATCCTACCTATAAAGGCATTTTCAAAAGTTACTTTAAATTCCTTTAGAATTTAAACATTCGTTGGGCAAAAAAGAAAGGTGAAAAACAGTGCCTATATTTCTTTTGGCTTAATGAATGCTTATTCTTTAACTTTATTCCCTCAATTTTTTTCTCCTAGAAATTGCCACACCAAATAAGCTCATTTGTAACAACAAAAAAAGTATGCTTTGACCTCTGGCACCACCTACTGGCATGCAACAAGCTCTTACCAAGTTCAATTTGTTTTGAAAAAGTAACAGTCATTCAAATCCACAATACTCATTTTTAAAAGCCTCATTATTGATAGAAAAGACATACACCAAACCTTAAAAAGAAAAATCTTTCAGGGAAAGTTCTAACTCAAAAAACAAAGCTCTCTATTAGCCAATGTCTTTAGATAATTAAAAATGGAAAAAATAAAAAGACATTTAAAACAATTCAAATTCTGAAGGGGGAGGATATGAAGAGATATTAGGAGGATAGATCTACATCTACTGCTAAGAGAATTAATCTTTTTTCAGTGAAAAAGGCCCACAACGTTTAAGTGAAGTAAATTTGATGACTGGCACCAGACAGAGCACAAGATCCACTCAACAGTTTTGAAGGACATCTCCTGAAGGCAGTGAAGCACCTTGCTGATTAGAGAAATAAAACCCAGGCAGTATGCACAGAAAATATAAAGCCATAAATGGAAACACCTGAGTTATTCTATAAGCAACACCATACAAACTCACTCCTAACTCTAGCTATCAAAGAGAAGTGGTGTATGTTTACAGAGAATTCTTTGGAAAAAATAGTGGATTCAAATGAAAACAGCTTTTCAACTTGTTTTCACTGCAGGCTAATTAACAGCCATTTTATTTTTAACAATCACAAATTTAGGACCTGTATACACAACAGACCTTTTTCTGATAAGGAGGTTGTGAAAATAAATTTAAAGAGGCAAACTAGTCTCAAAAGTTAATGCCTTAAAAACCTACCACATACCCAATTTCCCTTGTACACAACATAAAGAATATCACTTAGGTAGCCTTCAAAATCCTGGAAATGCATATAATATTTAGGTTACTGAATAAAGATATAGACAGATTAGTAGTTAATTTAACTGTGTCACCAATACCTTTTTTTGTTTTTTTTTTTTAAAGTAATGTTTTCATCAAATCAGCTATTGTAGTATCAGATGAGGCATACAATGAAATAGTGCCATTCTGACAGAGGATCAGGAAATCCTGAAATCACATTCTCCTGAACACTGCTATTAGTACACCACTGAGACTGGGTCACTGCTATGTGATGGTGATGATCTGACATGAGCCGTTCTCCTTCACGAATGCCTTAGCTTCGGTCGTGGTCTGAGGTTTAGGCGGCCACTCTGGATCATCCAGGAGCTCCTGCGCCAGATACATGTATTTAGCCTTTGGTGTCTTCTTTCTACAGCCCAGGGCCCAGGACAAGCAGCACTTTCCCCACCGATCCACTGAGGCCTAGGGAAAAAAGAGTACCCTAGTTGATTAAGGGCCATTGTTTTTGACAGGTTATAAAAGCATACATTAGCAGAGAAAAATAAGATGATTTCTGAGTACAACATGCAAATTAAAAAATCCATGTAAAAAGTCAGCTTTCAATTATTTAGGTACAGATTATTTTTAAAGAGTTTTTTTGGTCAACATAATTACTTTAGTTTTTTTAGTTTATGTACCTACAGGATTGTGTACTAATACTTTAAAAAAATAGTCTGGATTTTGTAACAAAAAATATCAAATATAGTAAGAACAACTTTAAACTATTTAGAAAGAAAAAATACTTTTAATATTGAATTTGAAAATCCTCATATTCTATCCCAAACTACCTTGTGGTACCATTGCTCCTAGCAACTTAGCTATCTGGTCATTTTTAGAAGAGGGCAGTGAAAAGTATCAGTTACTATTAATATCACCTTTCAAAACACTGTTAGGTCAAAATTAGGTCACATCTTTTAACCACATTGTCTGTTGGGCACTGTAATCCCAGAACTCCGGAGTCTAAGGCTAGCCTGGGATACATAGCAAGACTTTGTCTCAAATAAAAAACAAAAATAAATAAAACCACATATTTACTAATATAAAAAAATACGTTTTTGGGGTAGTGGTGGTACAGATTTCAACCCAGGGTCTCACTCTTGCTAGGCAAACCCACTTGCATTGAGCCACCAGCCCTTTTTTGCTGTAGTTATTCTTCACAGAGGCATTCATGTTTTCATCCAGAGCCAACCTCAGACCACAATCCTCCTACTTATGCCTCCACATATTACAGATGTGCACCATTATTCCTGGGTTGTTAAGATGGAATCTCACTAATTTTTTTGCCTGGGATGGCCTGGAACGGTGATCCTCCTGATCTCCACCCCCCAAGGATTACAAGCCAAGCCACTGTGCCCAACAAAATATACTTTCACTAGTATATTTTGGTTTCACTTGTTGCTCTACAACTGGAAGGAGATACATGATATAAAAGCAAGTAGTATCTCTTAGAATTATTTCATTATAAAAGGCTCTGCCACTTTTCCTTTGAGATGCTTCTGATCAATCCTAATGGATGTGATCTTAGATAAATAATCATTAGAGAATAAGAAAGCAGAGTCCCTGATTAATGTACAGAAATGTAAGTTCATTAGAGAGCTGAAAGTTACCCCCAGAATTTGTCTCAGATGAAACTTAAAATGAATAAAACTAAATGACTATGCTGGGACCTATAGAAGTTATATTCACCTCTGGCCAACAAGTCAATTCTTAATTATTTTGGCTGTTGCATCTCCCAAGTAAAATTTAAATCCTAGATTGTTCCTTTGTCAATCAACAAATAATCCAGGCTACATGATAAATTCTAACTTCAACTGACGTAATCCCACAAAATGGAATCATAATATGACAGATACATACTCTAATGTGAACACCCAAAGTACTTTATGATCAAGAAAGGCAAAACTGTCTATTTGAAACATGTTTCTAAATTGGCCAATGGAAGCCAGTGAAGTTACTTTAAAATGAAAGCTCTGAAAATGTCTTTATACATTCACTTGAGCGAGGTCTTTCTCATCTTATTGAGACAACCACCAGGAACCTAGTACTCTTCCTCTCTTCTCCATGGTAACACTGAGCACAGGAACAAAAACTCAGTGCTTTCCACTTCTAGTTTAGTTTGTCAACAAAGCACTGTAGGCTGCATTGTTCCTGAGGATTTAAAGGCAAAACTGTGGCCGGGCATGGGTAAGCTGTTACATTCCAGGAGAGGGTGAGGGGGACCAAGACTTGAGGATGACTCCCTTAGCAGTCTCTTTATTACCATCACATCGTAACTAAAAAGTTATTACATTACCATCTCAAAAGACACCCATATGAAAACAATTAGCATTAGGATGCACAAAATTCGTTAGTACCCCATATAACATAGGAGTTCCTTTCCAAAGTAGTTACACACAAAACAAACTTAGTATTTAATGTTAGATAACCACTCACTACTTGGATTTTACTCTTTCTCCAGTTGTTTAAATTTTCTGATCTAATTATGGAAAAGACTACTGTTCCTAAATCAATGTGAAAGCCGACAGTTTTTAACAGGACAAACAGCACCATCAAAGGATCACAGAGAAAGGCTAACATTGATTGCTGACTTTTAAAAACAGCAGAAACAACAGGTTTTATCTGTCTGGATGCGTCTTCCAAGTTGAAGGACAAGGCACACCAGGCTGAGTTAAGGAAAGCCAAAGCCAAGTGTAATCCAATTTAAGACACACACATACACACATGTAAATTTATTGTTCCCCACCTGTGGAGTAAGGCAAGCAATAAAATTAAAACTAATTTAACTACAAATGGAATCACAACTGAATAGCATTCTTTTTACATTAGAAGGTGTACATTTTTAAAAAAAATCCTCACATTTCTGTTTAAAATATACATATATTTGTCAAATTAAAAAAAAAAAATCAAGCCACAAAGGAACAACAGGATCTCTCTACTCTATCATCATCAGAAATCTCTTTTGTTCCTGTGCCTTCATCTCCCTCAAATATCATACACAAAAAACACAATATGCAAGCAAGAGGTTTGTGAGTTCACAGGAAGGACCACACCACACATACCCCCAAACACAATATGCTTCACTGGAAGAGAAAATAAAATGTGCCACAGTCATGCTGGGATGAGAAGCGGTGGGGGAAGGATGAAGGCAAGCACTGTGCAGCACAAAGGTCGTAAGGTAGTCTCGCCAGGGTTTAGAATGAGCACTTGGGTTTCCCCAAAACATGAGGGTGCAAGTCCGTGAAGCAGGAGAACACAGCAGCTCATCTCAGGATTTACTTCTGAAAAGAATGGTTAAGTGGCCAAATTTAATCCCCCAGACCATGGAACAGGGTACCACAGATAGCAGAGAAGCCATAAAGAACATTCACGAAATATCTGCAGCTCCAATTCTCCTGCTTCTTAGGCCATTCCAAGCCATTCGTTCTAAAACCCAATCATTTGCTATTGGCAGTCTTTTAGGAAATATTTTCATGGATAGCATATGAAATACAAAGCCATATTTGAAGGCAAAAGTTATAATGGTATTGTGGTTTTTATGAAAGTCTTCTTCCATATCAATCCTCAACATAAATATCATCAGAATTAGCATTCTATTTAAATAAACTCAAGTAATACTGACTGCATAAAGACTACAGTTAACACTTAGATTTTTCACTGGAAAAGAAAGGGCTGGACCTGTGGCTCAGGATCTAAGTACAAACCCAAGTTACACCCCGCCTTCCCACCAAAAAAAAAACAAAAAAAAAACCACTTAAGAAAATGTTACGGATTGGTTTAAAAAAAAAAGGTCAGGCACTAGACACAAGGTAAATACAAGTGCTTCTAAAGAGGACAGCACAGATATCAGGAGTAGAGCTTTATGAAAACAAACAACAACAACAACAAAATACAGATGATGAAGATCTCCATTGAAGATTTTCACTCAGGGATCAAAGGTGGAGTTCAAGATATTTCTGATGAGTACTGTTTTTGCTTGTTTGTTCGAGACAGGGTCTTGCTGTGTAGGCTTGGAACTCATGATCCACATGCCTCAGCTTACCAAGTGCTGGGATTACAATTTGTACCACCATACCAGGCCAATGAATATTCTTGTTTTAAAACCACTGATATATTAAAAATTATTTGGGCTGGTCGAGTAGCTCAAGTGGTAGAGCACCTGCCTAACAACTGTGAGGCCCCAAGTTTAAACCCCTGTACTGCCCCCACAAAACATTTTTTTCCCCAGAAGACTGAAATGCTAAAGAACATGATGGAAAAATATATAACAGTTATTGTTTCAACTACTTGCAAATCGTTTCTTTACCTTGTTTTTAATTTGATTCAACAGACATTTACTGAGTCCACTGAGCATCAATAATACAGGATATACAGTGTAGTGCAGAGTGGGGTTGGGCTGGGGAAGAATTACAGGATCACAATAGTTCTACAAACAGAACTACTTACTCTCATCTTTATTTTCCTTTTCACCTTGTAGCAGGGTTTCAACTTTAGCACTGATATCTTGGGCTGGACAATTCTTATGTTGGATGAGGCTACATACCAAAGGAGTATTTATTTAGCAGCACCCCCAGTTTCTACCCAGTCTATACCAATAGCAACTTTCATCCCTCAGCTGTAATAATCAGAAATGTCTCCAAACATTACCAAATTTTCCCTAAGGAGGCAATCACCCCTGAATGAAAACCTCAGTCTAACAGAAATAATTGATTAGCTTTTGAAGGATCACAAATATGAACAGTGAAACCATATTACACACAGGAGTGTCAGGAGATGAAGTGTATTATTCTAAGATGTTAGAAGAACTTTTTCTAAAGGAAACAACTTTAAAAAGTGCTTTCTTGATCACAACCATAGAACCAGAAGGCTGAAATTCTTATCTGTTCAATGATTCTCAGATATATGGGAACAATCTACTTCCTCTGGACCTCCTTCTACCTTCATACTCTCCCCTCAATACTTTAGAGTTAGAATTTTTCATGAAATGCAAACTCCTAAAAATAATGAGAACAGATACTTTTTTTTTTTTTTCAGTGGTACTGGGGTTAAACTCAGGGCCTCACACTTGGCAAGCCTTCTACCACTTGAGCCACTCTGCTAGCCCTGTTTTGTGTTGGGTATTTTCGAGATAGGGTCTCCTGATCTATTTGCCTGGGGTGGGGTTCAAACCATAATTCTCCAGATCTCTGCCTCCTGAGTAGCTAGTATTACAAATGTGAGCCACACTTGTAGGATTACAAGTGTCTGGCTAGTCATAAATATTTTTAAAAATAGAGAGTAAATGACAAAATTTTCTGCCATTGAATTTTGATTGAAAAGCAAACAGGCACAGGGATTTCCAATTCAAGTATTTTACAGGGGCCTTATAACACCACCTGACTAAATCCTGGTATAACTCTTCTTCAGAATGTGCATTTCCTATTTAGATCAAGTCACAGATCTCTTCGGAGAAGCTGAAAACTCAAATGTTTCCTCAGGCCTGCACCTTTCTAAATAAGTATTTCACATGAGGACTGATAATCTGAGACAAAGTTCACTAAAATGATGTAGTGAGGTCAGGAAAAGGAAAAAAATATAGGCCCAAAGGAGACTGAGTTAATGGACCTGAGGCCCACAGTCTGGTCATATCCACCTTTAGGCACACGTAGGTATTACTCATAGGCATCACACTGCTTTTAGAAAAAGAAACTGAAGCTGATTTCATGCTCATCGCATCACTTCAGAACCATTATTATTTATCATACTGCACAGGAAACAAAAATGGCATTCCACAGGACCTCTTACACAGCAATCTTATGTCACTCCACCTGGACATCAAGCCTGCTCAGTTATAAAACTAAAGCTCAGAGAACTGCCACTTGGGTAAACTGTGGATGAAAACAAGTGAGTGACCCAACTCAGAAATGTCAGGCAGTCCTGAACTCTGCAAGCTTCTCTGTAGCTCAAGGACTAGTGAAAGTCATACAACTCATACTTGTAGAGCACACATCGCCCAGCTACAAACAGCAATGGGTAAGATAATGAGTCGGTGAGTTTGACAGTGTCAAATTCTCTATAGTAAAAAACACTAGCTCCAGAGTTCTGATTCAATGATAGTTTAAAAATTACATTTAATCTGTATTTTGATCAAGAGCTACACTTTAATAACCTGACACTAGGAAGTAAGTTTTACTCATGTTCTACTACTCTTTTTACCATAGAGTTTCTGATCTCTTTCAAATAATAGGCTGTTTCATTGCCTCCTAACTATGGCTTGCATATAAAAATTATGTTGGGGGAAAGCCAAAGAGGCACTTTAAATTAAGGCACAGTGACTGACAAATCAGAAATCATTTTTTCTAATTTTGGTCTTTGGGCTCTGACCCAAGAAAAAAGTCCAGTTCAAAACTTTTTTTTTTTTTAAACACGAATTCCATTTAGCTTCTACTGTGACCCATGAAAACTAAAAACATAAAATGTAAAGCAGACAGAAACGGAAGAATTTACTCTCACCTTTGAGGACAAGACCTTCACACACAGAGGATTAGGACAGGAATGGAAGAGACTTATGATATTTCTGAAGTCCTGAAAAGCCTACAACAAATGCTTGTCATCAGTTTTCTAGGACTCCATATAAGAAATGAAATGCGATGCACAAGGAAAAAGGCTGAAGCAACACATACAGAATGCCCCAAAGAACACAGAGTACACACTGGAAGAGCCAAGATACACGCTAAGAATTGACAGTAACTGCTTATTTCCAACCTGTGGTGGCTGTGTGGTGGTGAATCGATACTCTCCTTGTTTGTCTCGATTGAACACAATTTTCCAAAGGACCGTGTCAAGGAAGAAGCTCTGAGAGATATTCCAGTGAGTTAAGAATTAAAAATGACTAAGTCGTTTGTTTTTAACATGCACATTTAAAAACATTCACCCAATGTTGCATCATTAGTAAAAACTATTATTTGGTTTTTATATATCGAACCTTAGTTGATACTACAAAAGGATAAACAATAACAGGAATTTTGTACAAATACAAATCATAAAATTCTTAATAAAATGGGGCTTCTAAATTTTCCACAAACTATGGTTTTTATACAAATCCTCATTGCTTTCCCATATCAAAACAATGGTGATTAATTTGAAGACTTTTTCTTGACAATAAGTTATTTTCACAGACTGCCTAATACTAATACTGGGTCTATATCTCTATCTACACATATGAGTTCATCAGCATCCAACACAAGTAATTCTTTAGAAAAGATAGGGCTTATACTGTAGAAAAAGCAATGTATGTAGATGTCTACATCTACATAAAATAGAAAAATACATTCTACTGGGCAACTTCTCTGTAATATCCATGATACTTGTTGGATCTCAAATTTAAACACCACATCAACTTTTGGTAGGATATCTCAAATTAAGCCTAATTTCTAAGTCTAGAGCTATTATTATCACTAAAATATACATATTTCCCTACAGATTACCCTTAATTTTAATTCAAAAGCCTACACTATGAAAAATTTATTGCTATGGCGAAGTAAATGTTGATAGTAATGAGCAGCAAATGAGAACTAGCTAGCTCCTTTTAGAGAAGATGACCTGAAGGCAATCCTAATGGAAGAGTAAATGTATACAATGAATCAAAAAATACTTCAGTCTTCTGAGGTCACTCAAAAGTAAATACCAAGGAAAATGTTCAAGTAATCAGTGCTGAAATGAGGTTAAGTCCATATTCGTAATTATTCAATGCTTTCAATAAACTCTTGATATTACTACACTTCCTGGAGCACCACTCCCTCCACTGACTTTCTTCCTTAAATAGGATAGTATGTGTTACATCACAGACCACAGCAGGAACATGGCCACCATGATTTCATAGTCCCTGGGCAGTTCATGAGTTTCCTGGATACTTACTTCCTTTCCACTCACTCATTCTTGCTATCTCACTGTTCATAGCTTCTCTTATCCACATGAATATATCTAAGTTCATGGAAAAGGTCGGAAGGGAAATCTAAGTGAATTTGCCTAAAATGAAACTAAGACTGTGGGTTTTTATGATGTTACATGTTTTCTTCCTCCACTTTCCATTAAATTACCCAAGAATTTCAAAGCAACAAGGTAACCATGTGACTAGCCGCAGTGCTTACCTCCACCATGACAGACACGAAGGCATTGACAAGAACAATGACGAGCATGGTTATGCGCCACTCATGTGGTACACACACAATCTGTAGATAAAAAAATTAAAGCTGTTGCAGGTAGTTGATATAGCATTATATCAGAAATTTACCAAATTCCTATTATGTACCAAACCTACATCCACTCAACAATACCAAAAACTATCTTTTCAAGTGATAAATCTCTAACCAAGTTAAGTTAAAAAGATATTAAGTGGCTGAACTTAGCATCAAATCCTGTTCACTCAGACTTAAAAGCCCATACGCTACTAAACCACAAATTCAGTCCTTATTTTTAAAATAAAAGCCTTTCAGGCAAATATGAATCTAATACCAAATCAATTAGGAAGACAAATTCATAAAACAACTCTACTGATCAATTTAAGAAACGTAAATTTTCATCAAATTTAAAATCTGATTAATTCTTCCCTCCCTCTTTTGAGATCAGGTCTCACTATATTGCCAGGAACTCCTGGGCTCAAATGATTCCCTTGCCTCAGCCTCCCAAGTAGCTGGAACAATAAGCACAAACCACCACACCTAACTAAAATCTGTTTAACTTCTAAGACCTAAAAATTAAAAGAAAACTCCCATTAATGCATTCATCATTTTCCCCAGCAAATGTTTAGAACTGAGTATCTAGTATACTGTTTAAATGCCAAGGAATGACATAATCTAATAAACTTTAGAAAAAAAAAATTGTTGCTCTAGTAAGAAGGGTTTTGACATAAGGAGACTGCTATAATGACACACGTAAGAGATGATGGGGACTCAAACTAGAGTGGTAACAAATGGAACTGGAGAGTAAAGGTAGAAGGATAACAAAACTGAAAAGTGTAACAACTGTCTGGCTATGAAAAAAGAGAAAAAGACAAGGAGAAAGACAGACACATATATATTCTGACTCGGACAAAGGGTGATACCAAGAAAAGAAGCAGAATGTCAGAAGAACACTGTAAGCTTAGTTTTTAAAATATTGATTTGGGAAACTGTTGGGTGAAGCAGTCTAGTAATATTAAATATGTAAGTAGATATTCAGGTATAAAGCCCAGTCATGAGCGCTCAGGGTGCAAAGGTGAGGAGTCTTTAACTTATAGATGGTAACTGTGGGCGAAACCATGACTATAAGTGAGATCACCTGAGAGTAGAGTAAAAAGAGAGTAAGACCAGAAAGATGAGAACTAACATTTAGGAACAGGCAAAGGGAGCAGAAAAGACAATAGAGACTAAGAATGAGGAGTCATAGAGGCAGGAAAAGACCTGAAGGGAAGAAGCTTCACAAATTCAAGCAAGGAATGCTTGAAAAATAAAGGCACAACTGCATAGTTCAATATTATTGGAGGGTCAAATAACATTGGGGAAAAGATTAAAGATTTAAAAGATTAAAGGACACAAGTCTGTTAGACTTAACCAATAAGAAGACATTATAATGGCCTTGTAAGGGCAATTCCAGTAGATTGGCAGGTGTAGAAGCCAGATTTATCAAGTGTTTGAGATGAGGTGAATGTGGCTGTGAAAGCAGAAGACATGTGGCAGTAGAGAAATAGAATGTGTTTTGCTTTTTTCTTTTGCTTAAAATGCTCATCTAAATCCCTTAATGCAGCATGTGAGAAAACACAGACGCTAAATACTGTTAGTAAACCTATAATCTGGCAACCTCTTCAAAGTTCAATAATGCAATGCTTATGTTAACGATTCTACATAACCTTTACTGTGGTATGGTATGGATTTTCCCCACCAAAACTCATTTTGAAATGTAATTCTGGTGCCTACTTAGCAAGCGTGAAGAATTGAACCTCAGTACCACCATCAAAAAAAAAAAAAGGAATGTCAAAAAGGAATCTTTGTATCTTTAAGTAGATGAATTTTCCAAAGAACTATGACCTGAGGATCACTGAACACAATGAAAGTACTGTAAAATTACAACCTTGTTTTAAAAGACAGTATAAACAAAGTTAAACAAAGGCCAAGCTATTATACAAGGAAATTAACAAACCAAACCTAAACCTAAAAGACGTATAAGAGTGTAATGATCCTTGTTTTTTAGGTTGAATGATGGGCTTGGGATGTTATTTCATTGTTTTATCATTCTGATGATTAACTTAAATGTACATGCATTTTCCTTTGTATAAAGAATTATTTTATCTTTCATAAAGGTTTTGGTGAAAAGAATGAAGAACTAAATGACCAGCAGGGGCAAGAGTACTTCAAGAAGTAACTTAAGCTGGGCATAGTGATTCAGGCCTAGAATTCTGGCACTTGAGAGGATTGGGCAGAAGGACTGCAAGTGAGACCAGCCTGAACTACACAGCGAGATCTGTCTCAAATAAAAAACAAACAAAAAAAATCCAAGAAAGCAAGCAAGCATAAAAGACAGAAAAGCAATGAGATATCTGAAGACAAAGGGAAACTGAACAGGAAGCAGAGACCAAACAGGTATAGCCAGTAAAAGCTGCTATTTTAATTATGTTACTCATTCATTTTAGAGTATCTTTAGTTAATATAAGTGCATCTTAGAAAAAAGGGAAAGGAAGAGATCCTGAAAACAAGAAATGGAGGCAGTTTAGTCTCTTTCCTCTAACATAAGAGCACAGGAGTGAGATAGATCTAAGCCCTTATATCAAGCATCATGAAGTCTCATTTGGCTATTTAAATTCCAGATAATACTAGAGTGTTATTTTCTGTGACTGTCTTGCTACGATTACCCAAGTTACTATCACCCATGAAACAATAAATGATGTGCTTAAGCCTTACCTGAAGAACCTGGTCCACAGAGGCAACTGGATGTAACATGATGAATAATATGAAAACATATAAAATAATCACAGATACAACAAAAAAATCTGGAAAAGAAAGTAAAACAAATTAGGAAGTGCCTTTAAATAAGAAGGGATCCAATAACCAACAGTATACTATCATCTCCAAATTTGGTTTAAACACTTCTACTTAAGTTGATAAAATATATAAAACTGGGCACAGTGGCTCGAGCCCGTAATTGGGAGGATTCATGATTCAAGGCCGGCGAGAAAAAAAGTCTGTGAGACCCCATTTCAATCAATAAAAAACTGGGCATGGTGGCACACACCTGACATCCCAACTATGCAGGAAGCATAAATAGAAGGATCTCGGATCTGGGCTGGCCCAGGCATAAATGCAAGATCATATCTCAAAAATAACCAAAGGAAAAAGGGCTGGGGGCATAACTCAAGTGATAGAATGTATGCCTAGCAAGTGCAAGGCCCTGAATTCAAACCCAAGTACCTTAAAAAAAAAAAACCGTGTATGTTGTTATTTTTTTATAGTATGAGATACTATTATAGCCTCCAAAAGATTCATGTGTATGATGTGATATTGTATATTATTAGCCTTACCTTTAAAGGATTTCAGAAAGTAATCAGCACTTCAAAAATAAAATTCAGATCTTTGTGGAAATTTATTTCCATATCCCACAGATAATTAGCTAGCTACAATAATGGTAGTCAATAATATATATATTTATAAGTAAGAGACTAGACTATGTATGACAAAATATGATTAACTTTTAGAACACACTTGCATTTCCTTGTGACCAGAGATGATGAATATTTCTTCATGTGTTTTTGGTCATTTGTAGTTCTTCCTGTGAAAAAGCTCTGTTCAATTCACTTGCCCATTTCTTCAATGGGTCACTGATTCTTTTGCAAGTTATTTTTGAGCTCCCTGTAAATTTTAGTCATTAATCCCTTCCTTGTCAGATAAATAGCTAAGATTTTTCTCCCATTCTGTGGGCTGCCTCTTCAGTCTGGTTACTGTTTCCTTTGCTTTGCAGAAGCTTTTTAGTTTCATGTAGTCCCATTTGTCAATCCTTGCTCTTAGTCGCTGAGCCACTGGAATTCTATTTAGGAAGTTATTGCCTGTGTCTTTATGTTCCAGTGTATTCCCCACTCTTTCCTGCACTACTTTCAATGTTTAAGGCCTTACATTAAGGTATTTGATCCTCTTTGAATTTATATTTATATAGGTTGAAAGACATGGATCTAGTTTCAATCTTCTACATGCAGATATCCAGTTTTCCCAGTAACATTTGTTGAAAAGATTGACTTTTCTCCATTATGTTTTGGGTACCTTGTCAAAAATAAGGTGGATATAGCTGTGTGGATTTATGTCTAGGTCTTCTATTGGTCTTCATGTCTGTTTTTGTGCCCAGAACTGTGCTTTTTTTTTTTTTATTGTGAATTCAGTTTGCTCTTTATTTTTTTTTTCATTTTTCTTTTATTATTCATATGTGCATATAAGGCTTGGTTCATTTCTCCCCCCTGCCCCCACCCCCTCCCTTACCACCCACTCCGCCCCCTTCCTCTCCCCCCCCATCAATACCCAGCAGAAACTATTTTGCCCTTATTTCTAATTTTGTTGTAGAGAGAGTATAAGCAATAACAGGAAGGAACAAGTGTTTTTGCTGGTTGAGATAAGGATTGCCCTTAACGCAGAGAAACTAAAGCAGATACCTTAAAGCAACTGAGGCCAATAGGAAAAGGGGAACAGGTACTAGAGAAAAGGTTAGATCAAAAAGAATTAACCTAGAAGGTAACACCCACGCACAGGAAATCAATGTGAGCCATGCTGTTTTTTATTGCTAAGGTTCTATAGTATAATCTGAAGTTGGGTATTGTGATACCCCTGGCATTACTTTTTTGTGCAGTATTGCCTTGGCTATTCATGGTCTTTTTTGTGCTTCCATATGAACTTTAGGGTTGATTTTTCAATCTCTATGAGGAATGGCATTAGAAATATGATGAATATTGAACTGAACATACAGATTTCTTTTGGTAGTATAGCCATTTTCACAATATTAATTCTGCTGGTCCATGAACATGGAAGATCTTTCCATCTTTTGATGTCTTCTTCAATGGTTTAGTTTTCATTGTAGAGGTCTTTTGCTTCCTTTGTCAAGTTTATTCCTAGGTTTTTTGGGGTTTTTTTTTGAGGCTGCTATAAATGGAATTGTTTTCATAAATTCTTAAGTCTATTCACTGTTGGAATAGAGAAAAGCTACTGGCTTTTTATATATTGATTTTGAATTCTGCCACTTTGCTGAAGATGTTTAGGATGTTGTAGAATTTTTCAGGTCTTGCAGGTGTAACACCATGTCATGCGCAAATAAGGATAATTTGACTCCTTTCTTTCCTTTGTGAATTCCTTTTATTTCTTCTTCCTAACTTACTGTTCTAGTTCTAGCTAGGAATTCCAAAACTGTGTTGAATAAAAGTGGAGCGAGTAGATACCCTTGTCTCATTTCTGACTTTGGAGGAAATGGTTTCAGTTTCTCTCCATTCAGTATGATGTTACCTATAGGTTTGTGGCATAGTCTTTGTTATGTTGAGCTACATTTCTTCTATTCCTAGTTTCAGAGCTTTTATTAAGAAATGAAGTTATAGTCTGTAAAAAGGTTTTTCTGTGTCTATTGAAATGATCATATGGCTTTTGTCCTTGCTTCTGCTTTAGTTCTAGTTTTATACTGTTGTGATCAGGCAGTATGCAAGAGATAATTGCAGTTTTCTTTTATTTGTTAAAGACTTGCTTTGTGTTCTAGAACATGACCTATTTTGGAGAAAGTTCAATGGGCTGCTGAGAAGAATGTGAATTGTGCTGCTGCTGGAAGAAATACTAATGTCTGCTAAGTCCACTTAAATCTATGGTGTCATTTAATTCTGAAGTTTGTTGATTTTTTTGTCTAGATAACAACAGTGGAGTACTGAAGTCTCCCACCATCATTGTGTTAGGGCCTATACCAATTTTATCTACCCATCTATCTATCAACCAATCAATCATCTATCTATAGATATATATAAAAGCACTGCTCTCTCTCATAGAGTATATTGAACATGTACCCTTAGACATGCTCAATATTTTCTTGAAATCTAAAAACAGTGAGCTAAAAATAACATATGTATATCAACTTTAATTATTAAATTCACCTTATAATGAATTAATTTTATGAAATCCTCTTGCTAGTATAGTAATAAGCTTTATGTGGAAGACTTTTTGTCTCACAGCATTATTCTAATATGGTTCTCAGTAACAGTTACTAGTATACTTACATGATAACTATAACAATATAGTTATTCTTACATAAGAAATCTTACCTGTCCAAAATATAAAATAAAATTTACTATACAAACCACATAAGGTAGAAATAAAAAAGAAACAAGATAATGTACATGAAAATGTTTTGTCAACTAGCATAAAGTAGAGATGCTGATTATTACTATAACATACTGAATTCTGTGACCTGTCATTTTGTCAACCAGAACAGACTTCTTTTTACAATTACAGCAAATGAATAACTACTATCCACTTTAAGATACTGCAAAAGTCTGAAAGTTGTTCTCTATATCAATTACTATGTTCTTAATTTTTAGAAAAACTGGCAATTTACACATAATAGCTGATCTTTGTCCATACACATTAATTTTGGTCATTTAAAATCTAATCACATACTACCACAGGCAAACAAGTCTATGCAGGTACAAGCTTCCATTTTATGGGCTGCTTCTGCAGCGGCATGCAAAAGTAATAGAAGTAAAAAATTCCAGACATGAACACTGACCATACCAGTGTCAGAAAGGGAAAAAAAAAAAAAAAAAGGCAGCTGGTACCATGCAGACATCCAAAAGGAAAGCACAATACCCATTATCTCCCTTGAAGACCCTCTGTTCTGATTTTCAATTCTAACTCTCCTTGCAATGGGTTGCAGAAATAAAAAGTCAGAGCCCAAAGTAATAGGATATGAAAACCAGCAATGTTTAATACTGTGGGCTTTAGTTTCAAATTTAGAGTAGCTATTCTCCTGAAGACAAAACAAGACAGTAAACACTGAAATCACTAGGTTCATTCTATCTGAGAAGATCTATTTTTTACTTTCGGAGGCCAGTTAAAAACTCTTCCTTCTCTCTATTATCTATTAGATTTTTCTTTTAAATGGGACAGGGTCTCACTATGTAGTCCAAGCTGACCTGAATTCAAGATCTTCTTCCAGTACCCTCTGCTTCCAGGGTACTGGAATTACACTCCTGCACCACTATGCCCAGCTCTCCATTAATTTTACAGGGGAGGAGAAGGGTGGGGGATCATAATAAATATCAAACTTACAATTCTTGTAGCAAGGTTGCCTGAAGGGTTTTCCTTTTGAAAAGGCAATTGCCACAATGAGGTACTGAAAACTGGAGATAAAAAACACTGTGGTATTTTCACAATTTTGTATACTGTGTTTATCAGTTTCAGTTTCATTGCATAAGTGTGAAGAATTCCAATACAGGCCTCTTGTTACATTACAAGCACTAGAACACACAAAACATTTTTTCATTAGTATTTACAGTACCATTTCCCAAAAGAAATCAGTTTTACCCTAAATATCTTGAACCATTATCATAAACAGTGAAGTTGTTGTTTAAAAAAAAGGGCCAACATCAATGTAAGATATATAGAACAGGAAAAATAAGGGTTTTCTATTTAGCTAGACATTCCAAATCAGTTTTAAAAAAGTAAAATCAAGTAAGAAATACATAAAGCCCCTCCCCTCATTTTTCACATTTTGGAAGTAATCTTAGCAAAGAGCAGGTAAATACACCATGGGTTTGACTTTAGCTACCACTTTTTAGCAATATTTGACTTTTTTACAATATTTAATGTCTCTGATCCCATCTTCTCACCTGTGGGTTATATCTACAGCATCACAGCATTACTGTGGGGCCTGAGTAAGACTTGTGTAAATGCCCAGCAAAGCACTAGCACTAAGAGGAAGCTCACTATTCTCTTGTTCTGACTCACCCTCATTTCTATTTCCAAGTAGGCAGCAGAGTCAGGCATGTATAGAAATAAGTATGAGAGTCCCCACCATTTATAATGAATAAGTGCAAGTAACAAAAATGTTAATTTGTCACAAATGAACTTTTGAAACATTTAAGACAATTTCACCTATTCCTTTTCATAGGCAGTGTTTTCATGCATGTAAGATGTTAAATTTTAAACACAATCTTGAACTATAAATACTTACATCTGAAAATTTAACAAAATTATTTGAATTTAATTTAAATAATGTTATCAGTTTAACTTTCGAGCACTCTACAAATAAACAAACGAAAGCACTTAATATCATTTTTTAAAAAACAAGTTTTAAAATGCTATTTCCTAAAATAGGAAAGTTGGAAGCACAAACATTCTAGGTTTAGCTAAAAGAGCCTCAGGAGATTAATTCCAATTTTCTCATTTTACAGTTAAGGTTTGGTAGCAAGTTAAGCAACTGGTCATCCTGGTAATGATTATTATTTTGCCTGGACACTTTCTACTACTGCTTGTCCTTTCCCAAACTCATGCTATAAAATTTGATCCCCATTATGATATTAAAGTAGAAGGCTAGTTGGGACCTTTAAGAAGATTAGGGCTCTGCCCTCATGAATGGGTTATCTCCAGAATAGGTCTGTTTCAAGTCCATTTGCCTAGCTCTCTCATCATATGTGGCACCTGCAGTGCCCACAATCACTGCCAGCAAGACCCAGGAGCCAAAAATAAGCAACTTTTCTTTATAACTTATTCTGTAGTGTTTTGTTATTAAAAACAGAAAACAGACTAAGACACTCTCCTACAGATAGGAGTTACTGCAATCTAAAGACATACACAGGCATATATATATACATATACATATACATATATTATGCAAGTTTAAATCAAGCTGCATGCAACTTTTACACCATTTTAAGATTCATTTTTATAAGCACAAATGTTATACACATTTTACACAGATTTCTCATACGGAGTGACAAACTTACTCTAAATGTGGACACCATACTTTATACCAAGGCTGCTGCTTGACCCAAAAAAAACCCAGAGATTGAAATCCAATGGAGATGATAATTTGAGACAAAACGGAGAAGAGAAGGGCCCCAGATATAAGACCTGAAGGTGGTCTTTGTGCCACAAGTTCCTTCCAGGCAGGATTTAAACTCACTATATTGAAAAGAAAAGAAAAAAACGTTTATATTTAAATGATTTACTATAAAGCATAATGAAATTCATTTGGAAATTTGGTTTTGTCTAATAATTCTTCAATATGAAAAGCTTGAACGAAACCAAGCCAGATATCACATGTATTTAATTAATCTATAAAAGTAAACAATTTCGGCTTTTTCAGAAATGACTCAGAAATTTTTAGGTATCTACTGAATTTCAGAGGAAACATTAGCACAGACAAAAGCAATTCTAAGTATAAACCAGGAAATGGAGGTGCATGCCTGCAACCCTAGCACTCAGAGGCTGAGGCAGGAGAATAACAAGCCTGGGCTACACAGTGAGACCCTGTCACAAAAGAAAAAAAGCCAAATAAAACTAGTTAAAATAATGTATTTTTCCTATTTATTAACAAAAGTTTAGAGCAATATAAAAAGGTTCTGATCACCTATTAAGGTGGTGTCCACCAAGTTTTCCACTGTATTTTTTTTTTTTTGGTGGGGTGGGATGGTGGTGGGGGAGGTAATAGGGTTCTACAACCCAGGGCCTTATGCTTGTTAGGCAAGTGCTCTACCACTTGAACCATACCTCCAGCCCCGAGACTATCAAAATCCTTCTTTTCTAACTTTCATTCACTGGTTTCATCATCTACTAAAGATTGTCTAACTCAGTGGTTCTCCATTAGAGGGGACTGTGCATTCCCAGGGAACAGTTGGCAAAGTTCAAAGCTATTTTTAGCTGTTATAATGTGAAATGTATGGATGGCATCTGTTGGGGAGGGGGACAGAGATGTTGCTACACATTCAACAATGTCCAGAACTGCTTCTCACAGAAACATCTGCCCTAATGTCATACGAGGTTTATCTCCATAGTCTAAGTCCAATATTCTTCCTATTAGTTAGCATTTTCCTTAAACTAGATCTTTCTCTTATCTCCCAAGTATTTATCTATTTATTCCCAATATGGATGGACTTATGAATTTTTATTTGATTCAATGAACCATCACCCCATTATCATCATTTAGTCTGATGTTGGTATCACTGACATTAGAACAAACCAACACCTCGTGCCCCTTAAATGATTTATATAATGCATCTAGAAGGACACAAGTTTAACTGCAATAAATTAGACAAACCCACATTCATAAATGTCAACATCAAGATGCTCTAAAAAGGCTCAGGGATTATTCTGGATTAAAGAAGACTAAAGAAACATGATAATCAGATGAAATCTGTGGGGATAGACTGTACACTGGTTCTAATCTAGGTGAGAAAATGACCATGGGTTTTGGAAGCTATAAAATGCCAAATTTCCTGACCTTCAGAACAATATTCACTTTTGAGAAATATACACTAAAGTATTCAGTGGCAAAAGGGTATGATGACTGAAAACCTACTCTCAAATATTTCACAACAAATAAAAATGGAGAATTAAATACATGAAGCAAAATATAAACAACCAGTAGTAAAAGAACATATTTATAGGCAATCTGGAGAAGTATGAGTTGTAATTGTTGAGATAAGTTTACCAAAGTTCAGTAAGTCACATCAGAACTTCACATGCTTTAAAATCAGTAACAAAGCAAAGTACTCACTTGTAAATACCACTACCAAAATGATTGCCAGGTCAATGAAGAGAAACTGGAAATCTCCTAGGTTACTTAAGATCTACAAAAGTAATTTTAAAATATAGTTAGTTTTCTAGAAAAATTTTTATAGCATTGCTTCCAGGTTATACACTGGCTTTTCCCAAATAATGGTAACTTCAAAATGACACTTGACCCTGCTTAAAAATGGAAATATATGAGCTGGGGGCATGGCTCAAGTGACAGAGCACTTGCCTAGCATATGCGAGCAAGACCCTGGGTTCAATCCCCAGCACTGGGGAGAAGAAAAAAAAAACAAATACATTTGCCTTTGAAGCTAATCAAATAAAACATTTATAAACATTTGATTTAATATGTTAGTATAAAAGGCATCCTTAACATTCATTCAAGAAAACGCTTTTAAGAAGTTTTTGGGGGCTAGAAGTGTGACTCAAGTTGTAGAGCACCTCTATAAGGACAAAGCCCTAATTTCAAACCCTAGTACTCCAAAAAATGTTTTTTGACAAAAACAAACAGAAACTTTAACTCAAAATATCCAACATTCTTGCAGGAGGTGTGGCTCAAGCAATAGATCATCTGTATAACAAGTGCAAAGCCCTAAGTTCAAAACCCAGTGTCACCACCAAAAGAAGAAAAAAAAAATCCAACATTCTTGATCATGAGTATTTTGAAGCTTCCTTAATCTCCAACACCATCCCTCCTTTCTGATACCTTTTACAAATGGGAAAAGGGGTAGTTCACAAAGATTCCTTCGGATATCACCAGTGTTCAACATTAGAAGAAAAATCTATGGCGAGATCACTTTAGTTATAATGTCGGGAAGAGTACCTGTGGATACTACTGTTTATGCTTTTTTCCCCCAAATACATAAAGTACTACAAATTATTTCAATGACTTTCACATTCTGTCCTTTTCCTGTAAACGTTAAGTACAACTGTATTTCACATACTGACATTCTGAAGAGTAAAAGATGTCCAATCTGAACTAAAGACAAAAAAGCATGCTGTCATCTTTGCTTCTTATCACTTTAGGCGGTTTTTGACCTTAAGGAAAATGCTTTCTAGATTAAATAACACTTTCAATTGGTTACTTAAACTACAGCAACCCCAAGGTAAATTCATAGATACAACTTACATAAATTTCATTATTAACGTACATTCAAAATCCAACTTATACGCTTAATATCTTAAATGTCTTAACATTAAGTGTCATTTCTGCGCACAACATTAATACTCACAGAATACAGGAGAGTAACACTGAAGTACTGAATGATGCTATACAATGCCATAAATTTAAACACGCAGAAGGAAGTCATTAAAGCAGCACGGCCTTCCCTATTAAAAGAAATGTTAGCATGTCAATAAGAACATTTTAAACTCCTTTTCCAAAAGACAATTCTATCTTGACAGATGAACATCAACATTCAACAGATACGACAAAGTGCCTGTCTTCCAAAAGAACTCAGCTAATGCAGAATCAGGAGAAATGGAGACTTATTAATAGGCTGAAGCTCAAATGTGCTACTGAACACTATAATTCACATTACTTTCTATGATAATTTGCACTTCTATATAAGTGTGCACAAAGAAATAATGAGAAAAAAAAATCCAATTTGTACTACCTGATGAGGTTTGGCACACAGGAAATACTAGGAGTTTTAGAGGTAAAAGGAGATGCTACTGAAGCCTCAAGCTCAGATAAGGAAATGCCTCCATGTGCCCTCTTCAAAGCCTAACGGGTTCAAGAACAACAGTTAAGTGTTATAAATATGACTTAGGTTAAAGTAGAATTACAAAAGTAAACCACAAAAACTATACTTACACCACAATCATTTGCACCATCACCGCACATCCCAACAAAGTAACTAAGAGAAAAAAAACAATTTTAAGATTTTAATTTCTTAAAATACACATAAACTATAAGATTTCTCCAATATAGTATTGTGAAGTGCTAACAGATTCCCTGAATGGAACTAAGGAATCTCTTCAATACAATGACTATAGGAGTGATGCTTTGCTAACAGCATTGGTTTGAAAGTGAAACAACCTATACTATTTCTGTAATAATATAGGCAAATCAGTGTGGTGTCTCAAATTACTTTTTAGAACAAAGGGCTTTTGCTTGTATATTATTTAGCACCTTTACTTTAAGGTTATCAGTAAAGATTTCTCTCTTGAAAACATGAAACACAACTGATTCCTTAAATTACTAAGTGATTTCTATGAAGACAAAGCACCTGAATGAATGAACTCTCCAAGGCATTACTTGTGAAAGGACGTGGCTATTGTATTCTAAATAAACAAGCACATAAGCCTGTTTTAAAGAGGCACTTAAAAGTTCTCACCAGACAGGGCTGATGGCTTTCACCTTTAATCCTAGCTACTGGGAGGCAGAGATCAGGAGGATTGTGGTTTGAGGCCAGTTGACACCCTATCCCAAAAACAGTCAACACACACAAAACAAAAACAAAACAAAAAACAGGGCTAGTGGAGTGGCTCTAGTGTACAGCATCTGCCTAGCAAGCACAAGGCCCTGAGCCCAATCCCCATACAGTCAAAAAAAAAAAGTCTCACCAATCTTATACGTGACACTTATTTATACGCATGCACACATGCAAGCATACATGTGCACACATATTGAGAATTCCTTATACTTGGAATGTTGGGAAATGCTTGGGAGAAATATTTCAGTTTTTGAAGTTTTGGGGATACTGGAATATTTATAGACTTTCAACAGCTGAGCACCCCTCATCTGACAATCCAAAAACTGAAATGCTCCAGATTCTATTATGATACTCAAACAATTTCAGATTTTGGAGTATGTTGGATTACAGGCTTTTGGATTAAAGATGCCCAACCTGTATGTAAGAAATACTAAGTTACTATTCTGAGTTCAAACAAGAAATTATAATTCAAGAAAACCCAAAACAGAAAACTCATCAATACTCACTCTACGTTTTGCAATGCTTCTACTAGTTGTGTCTTCTGATCAGGTGCCATACGAGCAAATACAGTACCATGCAACATCAACTACAAAAAACAGAAAAATTTTTAAAAACTTTGTCCCCAATATACTCTTGAACACATTCACAGATTTATATCACTTACCTTAGGAACAAGATCTTGAAAATGCTCCAGTATCACTGAAAATGATTTTCCATTCATTGCAAAATGGTAACGAGTCAAGTGAAGATCTTCTAAGCTATCGTGAACCAATTTAATTGGAATAGCCTGTGCACAAGACATTCAGAACAATATGTAGATAGCCAAACAAAGTAACATAATCCTTTTGAAATATATTGTCCCAAAACTGAGTTATTTCATTTGCCACTTTTCACAAGATACTAAAAGCTTAACATTTATTCAAAAGAAAAGGAAAATCAATTTTCAGGTTATCTGTAATGTTTATTTAAAAAAAAAAGGTTAAGGAAGATTAAACATCAGCTTTAATATGAAATGATCCATGAACTGAACAATTAAGAATCGCCTGCATCACTTACCACTTATCACTTAAAAAATAGGATAACTATTTGGGATTCTTACACTTTAAAGCTCTGGTTCTCAGGGCTGGGGACACTTGCCTAACAAGCACAAGCCCCTGAGTTTAAACCTCAGAGCCAATAAATAAATAAATAACAACAACAAACAAAAAACCCTATGGTCTCAAAATGTAAACATTGATATTCCCAGGACTGCCCTAGTCCTAATGAATCAGTCTCTAGGGATACAGTCTGGACTTCAGTTTTCAACTAGTTTTTGTTTTATTGTGCTTTCTACTTTTTTTGTTTCTCCCCAGCAAATGAGGAAACTTCAGAGGAGAGCATTAATCTTGAGGTTACCTCTGAGTCAACAGCTGATGAATTACTGCACTGGGTTAGGGAGTCTGCGTAATGCCAGTTTATCTTGGCAACTTTCCCATCCTTTGGAGGTAATGCTTCAGCAATAATAACTTTATCCTGAGGTAGAATCATTCCACAATCTCTGGCCACAGAGACAGCAGTCAGCATGTTGTCACCTAATTTTCAAAATATTTTAAATGTATTAAAATCAAAACAAAAACATAAATGTATCAAACAGGCATTTACTGAGAATCTACACTAGTCCCTATGATTTAGCTGGGTTGAATAAGCATAACTATGATCGTTACCCTTGAGAGTTTTAAAATAACTAAGTCAATTAAGAGCATACTTAGTAAATAAAAGGAAGCCTCAAATAATGCAAGCACATATGCTAAAGTTAGAACATTCTTAGCCCACAGTTTTTTTGTTTTTGGTTTTTGGCTTTTTTTTTTTGGAGAAAGGATCTTGCTTTGCATCCAGACTATCCTTGAATATGCCACATAGCCCAGACTGACCTCACACTTGTGAACATCCTGCCTTGGCCACCCAAGTATTGAGATTACAGAAGTGTGACACTACACATGGCTCATGCCGCAACTTTTAAACACAGTATTTTTTAGTCATATACTATTTCTGTCCCACAACAAATGGTGGTATAACATACAGAACAAGTCCTTAATAAATATTTATAAAAATAACCTAGAAGTGAGTGAGTAACTGGCACTCTGTGTAAAAAACACTAGCACATAATTACAGAAAAGGATGAATTATAAAAGATTACACACAAAAAAAAGTTAAGAAAGGTAATAAGAACAGATATAATGAGAAGAAGACAGACAACTTCTCAGTCACAAGAAGGAAAGAACTGAAGAGAAGCAAAGGCCCAGGGATCTGACTACTACTGGAACAGCTTGGCAAGATATTTCTTTCCCCAATTCTCACACACTAGCTTTCCAAGGTGTCTTCCTGTGACCTTTGGGGCACAAAGCCATGTTGTTTTGGCAAAGGAGGAGGAAGAAGAGACAAAGATAACAAGTACCTTGAATGAGGAGCCATTAGAGCTAAGTTTTGGGAATGGTAACAGATTTAGCAACCTTTAGCTATAGAGTAAGAAGTATGCTATTAGATCGATCTCAGAGTCTAACACACAAAAATGTGTGCAAGCAATTCCCATAAGTCTTAATCTATACATAAATGCCATAAAGAGTAATTTAAATCTGATTATAATAGGAATTATCCAATATTATCAACAGTACAAAAACACCAAGAAGAATCTGATCAGATACAGTAGTCAAAAAACACCCACCAAAGAGGCTATTTGCACTATTATTAATTCAAACCAGGACAGTAATTATATATAAAAATCTAATTCTAACAAGTATCTAGTAATCACTTTCTATGTACCTCTTCTAAAAAATTGTAAAAGACCCCAAAATGAACAAAACACACTCCTAATCCTCAAGATTTTTGTATCCAGCAGAGAAAACATTTATAAATAATTAATACAATACAAGATACAATAAGTGCTATAAGAAATATATGATTAAAGAGAGGTAAGAAAAAGAAATAGAATTTAGATTTTTATAGTGTGCCCTTCACTATTTTACTTTCTATAAATACAATTTGCTAGACTTCAAAAAGAATATTGCAAAATTATCTTATGCCTTGAAAAAGTGTTCTAAACTGCAATAGGACAACGTAGGATGCAGCAGCTATATGTTTCCATAACTAACTGATCATTCCTCAATACTGCGTAACTTGAATTCTACAGTCATGCTCAAATTGTTTTCTGTGTTCTTTTATAAAGTCTAACCTGTGACCATGACAGTGCGAATGTTGGCTTTATGCAAATCTTCAAGTACTGCAGGGGTTTCTTGCTTTAATTTGTTCTGCATTATAATTAATCCCATAAAATCCATGTTGTTTTCAATGGCATCTCTGCAGAAAAAAAGAAGTTTTAACACACAATGGTTTAATCAAGAGAACAGGTATTGTTCTCTTTGTGTTGACAAAGCAATTTAAAATATCTATGAAGTAAAACATTTTATATACTGAATAAACCATGTATGCATTTATAAGTTCAATATCTCAAAAAATTTAAATATGGAAAAATAATTCCCAAGAAATCTAGTTTTCATATACTGGAATAAAAATGTGTCCTTTGAAACACAAAATATAAGGATCGCTGAGAAACGTATATCCTTATAAAAGACTAGATAATTCTAGCACTAAGGACTCTTACACCTATCCAAAAATACTCAAGCATAAATCTACTCTTTACTATCCCTCATAAAATATACCCTAATTTAAACATTAAAAGGGAAACTAAGAGCCAGTGGTTCCCATCTGTAATCCTAGCTACTGAGGAGAATGAGATCGGGAAGAATCACAGTACAAGGCCAGTCTGTGCAAACAGTTTGGAAGACCCCATCTCCAAAAATAACCAGAGCAAAATAATTGTAGGCGTGACTTAAGCAATACAGCACCTGCCTTGCAAGCACAAAGCCCTGAGTTTAAACCACAATCCCATTGGGAAAAAAAAAAAAAAGCGGGTGTAGGAGAGACCACACCACCACAACAACAACAAAAAAAACCCCAAGTCAGATACACTTCCAATGGATTTATTATCAAGCCTTTATCAATTTTAGAAAATTTTCTACAAAATACAATCCTTGATCCTAGAAATGTTATAGCAGAGTCTGTTACTTCCATTTCGTGGGAAGCAGGAAATGTTTCCCTTTCTCTCCCCCACTTCTCTGTACTTTATCCTGCCATACCAAAATAAATCCTTGCTAAAACGAAAACAAACAAAAAAAACTAGCAATGCAACAATGAGTTCTATTCAGGACCCAGAGATGCATCTTTTAGAACACTAATAATCGATAGTTATCAAGATGCTATTCTTCAACTAGCTGAGTATCTAAGCACCAGCACTGTGCTAGTCTAGTCACTGGAAAGTCAAGGATGAAAAGGCATGATTCTCTACTTTCAAGACTCTTGTGGACAAACAGACATGTGAACAAAGAGATGCATGGAAAATACTAAGTACTTCAGCACTATAATGGAGATAAGGTCTCTTCAGCGATGGCCACATTCTTAAGAAATCTGAAGCTGTGAAAATTACAGCACAGAAATATTTTATTAAATGAGGAATGGGAACCTGAAGTTAGGAACCAGAATTTGAGACCTACCATAACAAAGTGTTTGTTATACATAAAAATTCAAGAATAAAGGTGCCTATGATACCTAAACATCCTTAAAATATATAACGTTTAACAAATTATATGGTAAACTTAAAATGAATGACATTCCTGGTGGTAACAGAAAAAAAAATCTAGAATCCTGAAATTGTTTTCAAACCACAAAGTTGTACCAGTGTAGTACCACTGGGTCAAGAGCACAGGTTCATTTTCCTGTGGGGCTGTGGTTCCTGTTTCAACCTGTTTCCTAACTCTCCTATGGATGACATAGGGCACAGAAACTCTCTCCTGCAATTAATAGTTAAGATATAAAGATTTGATCTCTAAGAGAAATGTTAAAACCTATTCCTAAAAGAAAAAAGAAGGTCTTGGTGGTTTGAAGGAAGAGGAAAGAAAGGAATATAGAAAGAAGGTTGATAGGAAGGGATAGAGTGTGTGTTCTAAACAGCCTATTTAATGGCACAGAAGGATGTCTGAATTTGACAGGCTCAAAAACTACACACAGGCAAGCTGGAGGTATGGCTCAAGTGGTAGAGCCCTTGCCTAATAAGCACAAGGCCCTGATTTCAAATACCTGTAATTCTCCCCACTCCCCCCAAAAAAGAATTACAAACAATTCAACAGTTAAATCTCTAAGGGGGGAAATGTTATCAAAAGGTGAAGTTAAGAAAAGATTAATGTACCCTTTGTAGGAATTAGTATATATTATATATCTGTGACCCTCAACCAAGTATATGCATTCGTTCATTGGATAGAGGTTTTTTGGTTTAAAAAAAAAAATCTCCAGAATAGGCAGAATTAAAAGGACAACCAAAGATATTCCCTTCTGCTTACAAAAAGAGCATGAAAAAATTCCTAAACAAAAACATCCTCAAAGGGTAGGTCTACATCAGTTACAATAAAAGTGGCAATACCTGAATGTGAAACCTATATTTATACAGAGAAGGAAATGTGATATTAGTAATGCCATTTGACCTGGGGATGGGAGTGTGGTGGTGATATTTGGTATTGTGACCCATGAAACAGACCAAATTAGTATTTGTATCCAACCACTGGGCAAAAGCTAGATCATGTGGGCAACATGCCTGACACACAGTAAGCACATGATAAATATTTAACAAACTGAAAGAAGTTACGAGTTTTATGGAAAATCATACAACATTACAATAATATAAGCAAACATGGGCAAAAAGTCAATACAGAATAAAGTGAAATTAGATAATGGAAAAAAATTGTAATTTTACTTTAACCACCTAAAACAATGTTACATTATAGAAATAGTTGCATATGTTCAATATTTAGAAATATTTGCATATGTTCGGTATTTAATGAATAGCCAACCATGTGCGATTTACTATACACGACTTACAGAAGCAATACCAATGCATTATTGGAAAAGCTGTAGAAAAGCCATTCAATCTTACCTACTAATATTCTGTACTTTATGCCATGTCAGCTTCGACTCCAACTTTCTGTGTGCAAAAGCAATCACACGGAAGCCCTGTTTAGTGTAATCTTCTAAAACTTTCTCAAAATCAACAGGAACTATTTAAAAGAAAAAATAAATTTCATTTTAGAATTATTGGCATAAGTTCATACAAATACCAGAATTGAATCCAAAACCATATTTCCTCACCTGTTTCAGGTCTACAAAGACTGGCAATGACTTCAGGGGCTCCCTTCATGTAAGCATCCATTTTCTTATCCCCTAACACTCTTGCAACCACACTCATACGTTGCAAAGCAGAAGAAAACGGAAACTGGCGAACAATTCCTATCTCATAAATAGCCTATGTAAATTCAAAAGATGCACAAAGCATTTAGTATTCTTTAAGAATAAAAACAAATGTACTCAGGTAACAAGAAAACATTCTTCACTTACTGGAAGTTCAAACAGCTCCTAAAAACAAAAGAATAAACAAAGTACAGATTAAGTCTATTAATATACTCAAGGTAGAAAAAAACCTTAACCATTCACAAATCATTATTCTGCAAAAATAATGAACTTTGACAATTTTATTTTATTTTATTTTTTGTGGTATTGGGGTGTGAAGTAAGGGCCTCACACTTGCCAGGCAGGCACTCTACCACTTGAGCCACTCCGCCAGCCACAGAACTTGATTATTTTAAAGTCAAGACTCAAGATTCCTTCTCTACCACCTCCCCTTGAAAATATATGTATGTTCTTAGGATTAGGGTTGTAGCTCTATTGTAAAAGTATCTGCCTAATATGTGCAAGGCCCTGGGTTCAATTCCCCACTGCCATAACCAAAAAAAAAAAAAAAAAAAAAAAAAGAAGTATGTTCTTGAATATTTTCAAATATTCTGAAACCCTAAAAATACTAAGCACATTAAATGCTAAAATAAATGAGGGAACTTAAAAAACTCCCCTAAGCCAGATGTGGTATAGCACTTGGGACACTTAAGTGGAAGGATCACAAGTTTGAGCTACTCTGGGCTATATAGTGAGACCATATCTCAAAAAACAAACAAAATAAAAATTCAGCTAAACTAAAAACTTATTAGTCTTCTTTTATATGTTCTTTTTTATGAAATTCCAGGAATACAGATACAATTTTAAAGGATTAACCATCGTGTACATAAATCATTAGGCACTACAGTAAACAGGAGAGAAAAATAATGGCACTGAGAATTACATCTCAGTATTTTACAAAAATATGCCCATAGCACACAGGTATACACAGTTAAAATACCCCTATTTGCATAAGAGTTAAATAAACGGTATTTTAACTTCCTCATCTAGAAACAGTTCCATGAGAATTAAAGGTAAGGAAGCATCAACAGAATGTTATAGCATTAAGTGATCTAATACCATTTCTTGGTTTCTTGCAGCGGTAGATTCAGGAAGCAGCTGTTTGGGAGGACGAACCACAGTAGGCATAATCCGATTATGAAGTGCTGTTTCTTCTTCAGTTGCTTCTTCCAGAATCTGAAAGGAAAACATTAAATACATCACTTTATAAAATTCAGTTTACTAGCTCCATTTTTAAATACAACAATATGGTCATTTTCTGTGAACTTAAAAAACCAGACGGTTCTTACAGTTGTGAAAATTTTCAGTATATAATGAAGGGACTCCTTTCAGGAGAAGATTTAAAAGTGTATGAAGTTCAGATATGGTTAGTGGAACCATTATGTCCAGAATAGGCTAAGGCACAAAGATGCTTGCTTAGAGTTTCAGCATGAATATTTGCAGTTAAGCCACTACTATCTTAGCCCCTTGAAATTTACTTTAAAAACACTTTTTTTGGATGAAAAAAAAATTTAACCAGGATTAGGGGTGTAACTCAGTGCCTAGCAGGCACAAGGTCATGGGTTTGATACTTAGCACCATAAATAAATGAGTAAATTAATAAATTCAAACAAAACCCTAAATTAAACACACATGGAAGAGAAAATAAAGTAATATGACTCTATAGCTAGAGGCAACCAAGCAATGAAAAAGTTATGAGGACAGAAACTGCAACCAATCAGCCTACTCTGTACAAGTATACCACACATTTTCCCTCATATTTCAACATTTTGAAAACTGGGATGCACCGTATATTATGTGACATCAACTATATCACGTAGCAGTTGTGCCTATGCTGAGTGCATTTCACGGATCTGTAAGATCTCGTAGGATCAAGCATCAAAGCATCTCAGGGCCAACACAATGTGTCATTATGAAAATTCACCAATTTTTAAAAAAGATCAAACACTAGACACTAAATCTACTGAAAATATTAACAAAATACAAAAACAAAACAAATAAGCACCTCCTCAAAAAAAAATACCAGTAAACAGAAAGCAAAGGGCAAATTGAAACATAATGACTAACTGAGATACCAATGAAAAACAATGCCCCAGGATAAACATAAGAGAATATCAGGAAAGGTAGCTAACAAAGAAAATTATCAAGTCCTTCTCTAGAGACATTCCTCAAGAGGAATAAGGGCTGCTAACATGAAGGTTATTAGCTTTTAGAACAAAAGCGATACTTGGGCAAGTGGTGACAGTAGACTAGCAAAGTCACTGGAAGTCTAACTCTGCACTGTTCCTCTGAAACTGAAAAATGGCTGTTGATGGGACCTTACCCTTGACACACACAAGGCTCCCTAATCAGCCTTCTCAATCAGGGAAACACAAGTACAGACAAGGATGAAAATCTTAACTACAGCTACCCGGAATTATTAAATCAGCTTCATACTTGAATAGGTAAGTAGTATCCAGATATATAATGAAAACCAAAAGCAGGAAAAAAAGGGAAGGAGGTGGGGAAGTTATTCCGGAGAAAATATACAACTCAGAAGCCAGAGAGAGCTTTAAAAACTCTGATTCCACCTATGAAAGAACTGAGTGTTGTAAAATGTTAACAATCAGAAAACAAGCAAGCACTTACAAATTCCAATAACCAGTAGTAGGGCTAATGGTGTGGCCAGCTGGCAAGAGCACCTGCCTATCAATTGCGAGGCCCCGAGTTCAAACCCCAGTACTGCCAAAAATTAAAATAACAAGTGGCAAAAATAGGCATTGTAATAAAAATGTATATGCTCGTGTATACGTGGCTACCTTGTACTTTTTTTGCCTTGCCAATAAATGGTGTCATTTAAGGTCATCCTACCAGACTTCTAGACACCTGGTTTATATTATAAACCAGGAGTCTGAGTTGGCCATCCTCTATAAGTGTTTAAATGAGTTAATTTTAACTAAAACTGATACTTTTTATACAACTACAAATATTTCTTCAGTGATATATTACTAGAAATTACATAATTAGTTCTTTTTATGGTCATAAAATACATTACCACCAACCTAGTAGAAATAATCCTTCTGTAAGGTAACTTATTATTACATTTTCCTTCATGTTTTTTACAATGTTGAACTTACCCATCCAATGGCTTCAAACATTTTCAAATCAAGTGGGTCACCTGACAGCACACCTTCAATTTTTGTAAGTGAATGACAAGTAGCCATACAAGCAACAAACTGAGATTTTACCAACAACTCATTGCAAACATTCTCTTCTGGTAAAAGAAATCTAAAGAGAAAACACAATGAGTTAGGTTCATAAATTCCTAGTCTCAAGACAATACTCTAATCATGCCTTTTCAGGTTTTATAATTTAAAATCTTTTAAGCTGAGCACAGTGGTACATGCTTAAATTCCACCTACCAGAGAAGCTGAGGAGGATCACAAATTTGAGGCCACCTTAACCAACATAGGGAGGGAACATGACAGGGAGCAAGGAAGGGAGGGAGGAAAAAAGAAACAACTTTTAAATTCAAAACTGAACTCTTAAGAAAGGGAAAATTTCAAGTGCCAAAAATAGAGGAAAGGAAAAATGAGTGGGGTGTGAATTTCAACTGATGTTGTGGCCAGTGGGGGGGGGAGGAAGAAAGGAGGAGGCCATCTCCATATCCCAAGAACCAAGGTCCTTAATATCACATCAGAACAGCACACAAAGACCTGGCCACATATGAAATAGGGAGATAGCAGTGAGAAAATTCCTTCTACCTAAGAAAACCAGTGCTCTTGAAGAGTCACATATCTGTGGGAAGGAAGGTAGCAGACTAGAAAAAGGTTATACCCATAAGCTTTTGTCTTCCTCCACTCAAACTTTGAGAAAGGAACTAGTATCTACACAGTACTTACTATGTACCAGGAACAATTCAAAGAACTTTACATATATTGACTCATTTCATCTTCACACCACAGGAAAGGTGTTTTATTATCCCCACTATGGATGAGGAAACTAAAGCAGAGTGGCTAAGAAGCTTGTTGGAGTCCATTAGTAGCAAAGCAAGGACTAAAATGCAGGAGATACAGTTTCTAGAATATTTTTTTTTTTTTTTGTATGGGACTGGGATTTTGAACTCAGGGTTTCGAGCTTGCAAAGCAGGTGCTCTACCACATGAGCCACATATATCCAGTCCAGGAGGTCTGGTTTCTAGACCTAAGCTCTAAAACTATGCTATACAGAACAGATTTGGGGTTTGAATCTATGCTACTGTCTGGTCTAGAAATCTCCAAATTATAAAATCATCAGTAACACTTGTCTAGTACCATGGGCATCACAGGGGCCTTTGGCTAAGCAAAGTTCAAACCTCTCTAAAAGGGGATCTTCCCCAGTGCAGCCATGAAGGAGTCTCACAGAAAACTCTTGCTAAGGATGAGCCTATAATTTAAAGACATACTAGGAAACAATTCAAAAGAAGAATCAACAGACATTAACAAGGACAGAATTAGAATCCCATAAACCTGAGATAATAAAATGTCAATGGGAAAGAATGGCAAAAAAAAAAAAAAAAACCCAGGCATTTTTAAATTAGAAAAAGAACCCATCATGGGGAATAGGGAGCAGATTTGAGAACAATCCTACATATGGTTATAATTCTCAGATGAAGAGAAAACAAAGTATGGGGAAGGCTACAAATTTTCCAGGACTTTACTAAAGAAAATATGAATCCTTGGAGACAAGAAGCAAAATAAACTGGGCACCAGTGGCTCACGCCTGTAATCCTAGCTACTCAGGAAGCAGAGATCAGGAGGATCACAGTTGGAAGCCAGCCTGGGCAAATAGTTCACAAGACCTTATCTTGAAAAAACCTATCTCACACACACACACAAAAGGCTGGTGAAGTGGCTCAAGGTGTAGTAGACCCTGAGTTCAAACCTCACTACCAAGGGGAAAAAAAGCAAAAGGAATCCTGTTAAAAATAAAGAGAGTTAGAGGTGTGGCCCAAGAGATAGAGTACCTGCCTAGCAAGTGTAAAGCCCTGAGTTCAAATCCCTGTACTGCCACAAATAAACAGTAAACAAACAAATAAAGCCAAACATAGTGATACAGACCTATACACCAGCACTCAGGAGGCCAAGGCAGAAAGATCGTAAGTTCGAGACCAGCCTGGGCTACAGTAGAGACCCTGTCTCAAAAAATCAAAAATAAATGAACAAAAAAAGCATAATGAAACTGCAGCAATCAAGGATAAATATTTTTGAGAAAATATTTTTCCAAGCCACAAAAGGAAAGCGAATACTAGAGACTAGTAAAACTTCTGAGTGGCAATAGTAAAAGATCTAAAAAGAAAAGGAATAATGTCTTTCAAGTCCCAAGTAAACACAAATGTCAACCTAGAAATCTTATAGTTACACAATCATTCAAGAGTGACAATGAAACAAAACTTAATGAAAGTAGTTACAGAAGATGGCAATTTAATCAAGAGGAATGGGATACGTGAAACAAGGGGTAAGAGATTTGTAAATCTAAGCATGAAGACTGTATTAAAAGATCATGACCATAAAACATAATGCAACAAATATATAAAAGAAGGGAGGGGAATAATCAGGGTGAAAGTAATCTATAGTATGGGTTTTCAGAAAGCAGTACAGACAGACCCATAAACTTTAACCCCTAAGTATGAATGTTAATAGCTTAAGAACAAGCAGTAGAAGATATGGATGCATAAATTCTTAGGAAATGAAAGAATGAGAAAATGTGTACATAAATTGAAAGATGGTAGAAATTAATTTCAAATCTGTATGAATAAGTGAATACAACAGCACAGAAAGACTTAAACATAAACAAGTGAAACAGATGTAACAGGCAAACATCACGTAACAGAAAGCTGGTGTGTGTTCTTTTTCTATATGCTTATTAAACCAAATAAGGAGCTAGGGAGCCCCGAGTTTGTCAAACTCCCTGTTTGAACTTGGCTCTCCTCTTCCTCCGCCCCCCCCTGCCCAAAAAAGGAATTTAAAGCAACATGTGTTACTAGGGATAAGGTCACCTTATGAGCAAGAAGATATAACTCTTGAAATTATAGAAACAAATAAGTGTCAAGCTACGTAAACCAAAATTTAGCAGATTTTTGAAAAGAAAAAATGACAAACACAACTACAGTGAGAAAACTTCTGATTTTCAAAGGATAATAAAAACAAAGTAGCCAGGCGCCAGTGGCTCATGCCTGTAATCCTAGCTACTCAGGAGGCAGAGACCAGGAGGATCATGGTTCAAAGCCAGACAGGGCAAATGGTTCATAAAACCCTCTCTCAAAAATACCCAACACAAAAAAGGGCTGGCAGAGTGGCTCAAGGTATAGGCCCTGAGTTCAATCTCCAGTACCACAAAAAAAAAAAAAAAAAAAAAGGTAAAAAGATGAACCAGAGACTAATAGAATATATTTGCATAGATTACTACCTGGAAACCATAAATAACCTGTACAAATGCGTAAGATAACAGACCATACAAAAAGAAGAGGATATATACAGATATATAGAAGAATGCAAAATGACCTTCCCTCCAAAAATGTGAAGATATTCAACTTTGTAAGTACTGAGAATGCAAATAAAGCTATAATAAAATATTCATTTCATATCTACTCACTTAGCAAAATGTTACAATTGGTAAGGATGTGAAGCAGTAGGATCTTTATTCACTGAGGGCGAGGGTAAATAAGAGATCAGTTAGTAAAACTGAAGCCAAACTCATGCTGTGACTGAGCACTGACACAGGGATTTGACTTTCTCAGACTCAGCCACATGCTCTACATGTATGTAAGAATTTTAATTGCAGCACTGCTTGTGAGAGGGCAGGAAAAAAAGGAGATAAAATGAAATTGTCCCTTAGTGGAAGAACAGACATTATGGTTTAATTACATAATGAAATACAAAGAAGTTAGAATTAATTAACTAGGTCTATACACATCAACGTAAGGCAAAGAAGCGTATGAATGGCGTATCATTCATGTAGTTTACTTGCAGATTATATCTCTAGAGAACATATAAAATATGCAAAAGTAAAAACAACTTCAGAATAGTGACAGAAATACAGAAATGGAAAGAGTGGAACTTTTAGCAATTTCTGTAAAAGTCTAATATTTTTAATGAAGAGATCAGAAACATATGGCAAAATGTCAACTGTTTAGTCTTGGTGCTAGGTACACAGCTATCTGTTATATTACTTGTTATATATTTGAATATTGCATACTAAAATATTAAAAATTACTAAACTATAAAATCTAGCTAATATTTACCGGGTATTTTCCACTCGTTGAATCCCCCACAGATCTAAACCATCTTCAGTAAGAGTTCCAGTCTAAAATAAGAAAAGTACACATGCACAATGTAAGGATAATGCCTCAAAAAGAAAAAAATCCAAAGACATGTATTATTAAAATCTATGCTACAGATACGTAATGGAGTACTATAGAGAGTCAAGGAAAAGAAAGAAAACAAAACCTCCACATTTTGAGAGAACACAATATGGTTCCACAATGTAGGACAGAGAGGACAAAGCTGTATTAACTATATATTTATGTGCTTATATTGTTAAAAAGATGTACCAACCTATCTATAAATCAATAAATGATGTCTAAAACAGTAGTAGGGATTAGGATATAGGTAGCCAAGAAGAAAAAGTTAAATGACACCAGTTACATCTAGGATGTAAATGACTTGGTTTCTTCAGCAGGAAGAGTAGGCATAAGGGGCAAGAAAAGAAAACTGTTAGAGATTAATCATAACCACTGGGTGATGGTGGGTCACACCTGTAATTCTAGCTACTCAGGAAGCAGAGATCAGGAGGATCAAGATATGAAGCCAGCTCAGGTAAACAGTTTGATAAGACCCTTATCTCGAAAAAACCCATCACAAAAAAGGGCTGGCAGAATGGCTCAAGTGGTAGAGTGTCTGCCTAGCAAGCGTAGCCCTAACTTCAAATGCCAGTACCACTCACCCTCCCAAAAAAAGATCACAATCAATGAAATCCCTATCTAGATCCTCACTGAAAAAATAAATTGTAAAAATCTTAAGACATTTTTTACACAGCAGTGAAATCTGAATACGAACTAGATAAAACTGCAGGATTGCTAACTTTATTCAAAGTGTAACAGAGATGTTGTGATTATGTACTCTTTTAAACACCTTATCTTCCAGAGCACATGCTGACATAGTTACAGGTATAACTCCTGCAAAATGAGAGGACATATAATGGAATAATGACAAAATGTTGACAACTGTTAAAGCTGGGTAATGAATAATAACAGCTTACTTTACTTGATTATATTTATGTCTTATCTCCACTTTTGTACCCATTTATAGAGTTTTTAATAATAAAGATTCTGGAGCTGGGCATGGTGGTGCCCATGAAGGATGAGGCAGGAAGATTACAATTTCCAGGCCAGTCTGAGTTACACAGTGAGACAAAAAAATAAGAAACAGCAAAAGAGTCCAGCAGCTAGGGCTGTAACTGAGTGGCACATGTGCTTAGCATGCATGAGAGACACTGGTCCAATCCCCAGTCATCATCCCCCAAGTTTTTTTTTTCCCATAATGCATAAACGAAAATTTCTGAAAAGATATATGAAACAGTGATGGGAGTATATAATCCTTTCATTCTTTTCTCAAAACATACAATTCTCATTCTTTAAATAATGAAATACTCAAAAATCAAATTCTTATGTCAGTTACCTAGAAGAGTTTGATGGAAGGTTTTTTGGTTAAGACTTAATTCTTGAAATAAAACTTTCAGAAAACCTAATTTCACTTCAGGAAGAGAGGAACCCTTGTTAAGAGGCAAGGTACATTTCACACAGGTATATAATTTTCACATAAAACAACATAAAATCAGACAGCACACACTAAATACATATACTTATGAGTAAAATGCCTATTCTGCTAAATTAGAATTAGCTAAATAAAAGACCATATAATTTTTGCTATTTATTACTACACCTTAATTTTTTAAAATATTTTTCGGTGGGAGGGGGGCGGTCTTGCTATGTTGCCCAGGCTAACTTCAAACTTCTGGGCTCACTCTATCTTCCTGCCTCAATCCCCCAAGAGCTAGGACTGTGGGCTTGAGCCACCATGCCCAACTTGTTACTATGTAAGACCTAATTCTGATACAACTAATCAATTGCAGATTTGACCAAGTAAACAATATTCTAAAGTTCTAAAAATTGAAAATATAAATGTTTTTAAAGATGCATGTGCTAAATAAGCTGAGAAAGGAAAATTAGAGAAATATTAAAAACAAGTGCATGTTAGTTCACTAAGAAAACAGAAAACATTAATCTAAATATTTAAAAGCAACACAATAATCCTTAACAATGCTTATGAAACTGAACCAACCTTGTCAAAACAAACAAGATTCAGTTGTCCACAGATATTTATCCTTTGAGGACTGATACAGAAAATACCGACTTTTTTCAGTCTTCTCTGAGCATACACAATACCAGCAGTCATTGCAGCAGGAAGTGCAGGTGGCACAGTAATTGTAATGATATCAAGAGACTTGATAATTATTACTCCAACTTCTTCCTATAGTTGACACAAAAACAGATGTCAACCACCCAATATTAAATATTTATTAATTCAATGTGAACATTTCTTTAGTGAAAACCTATAAATATTTCTATTTTATGTATTTATATAACCATGCGTGTATATATATGCATATATATATAAACACATGTATCAGTGATTTATAATTTTTTCCTTTCAGATATTCTGCAAAATAGAAAACTCAATGAATTGTTCAATGGATTATAGGATAACTATAAGAAACTTACGACAGTTAAAGAAAACTCTCATTTTAATAGCCCTACATTCTTTACATACAACAAACTTCAAAGCCAAATTAAACTTTGTCAAATACTGACTCATCCGATAAGCACCATTACTATGCCAATCTCTACAGGGATAGAAAGCCATCTGACAAGGTCCCTTAAGGCGCCTTCAATTCAATGTTCAAAAATAATTTTATTACTGTATATTTTCCTTTATCCCAGAAACAAAAAAGAAAAAGCTTCTGGTTCATGTGAAGTATTTCTTTCCTCATTTCTTTTTTTTAAGTTACAATAAGCACCTAGCTAGCTTAGTCAGTAGAAAGCAAGAGACTCTTAAAAGTTACAAAAATCAAAGTGAAAGCCCATCTAAATCAGAGCCATCCAAAAGAATTACATGCTAAGGTGCAAGTATTCTATATTTGAACCTTTTTGAGACAGGGTCTTGCTATGTAGTCCAGACTGGCCTCAAACTCACAATCTTCTTGCCTTAGCCTCCCAATATATTTATGCTTTCTAATGTAATAGATGCTACTAGGTTCATATGGCTTCTTTGCAGTTAATTAAAACTAAATTAGGCTGAACATTTAGTTCCTCAATCTCACTGGCCATATTCCAAAATTCTCTATAACCACACGTGATAATTAAGAATCAAACTCTAACAAGAGTCGTACATATATACATACCTTACTTAAAATGCTGTTGATAATTGTGTAGATGAACCCAATGCCAGCCACGGCCACAAGACACAGTAGAAACAAGTAGGCATCTCTGTAGAGTTTAAAATCAGTTGGTTTGGGATACAATATAGAACGGACAAGTTGTCCTTTGGAAGTACTAAATCCTTTAAGAAAAAAATTAAAGAAAATTGCTTTTTATAAACAAATGAGAATTATCTCCCTAAACAGAATTTCTTTGTAAACATCTGGTAGGCATCAAATATACCGAAACATGCAAGAGATGAAACGATTTCTACCTGTTCTAACTACTATGGCTTTAACAAGTTCTCCAGTGTAGAAACGAGTCTGAATAACAGTTGTTCCACAAAACAGAGTGTGTCGTTTATGTGTTTCTGGACTATATAATTCCTCTCCCATTCCTTTTACATCCACTGAAGGATTTGGCAAATTAGTCTTTGTCACTGGAACACTTTCTCCTAATAAAAACATGATAGGTAACCATAGAAATCAGTTTCACACACACACAAAAAAAACTTAAATTATGAAATATTCTAAATGTTAATAGTACTGGAGTTCTACATGTGGCTATAACATAGCATAATCAATCAGCTTTTTGTTTTACTAAATGATTCACCCAGAAATACCAAATTTTGTGAGTGATTTGTGACTCAAAGGTAATATATGTCTATATTCGGAAATGACTGCTATTGAACTTCAAATAATTTCAAAGAAGATCAGGTAGATTCAATAGCCCCAGCACTCATTCTCTTATTTTTAAGAACTAAATTGAAAACACTGTTATCTCAAGTACCTAGTGGTATGAAGACTACCCCTAGACAGACAGACAAACAGACATACAACATACTAACTTACTCACTTGCTCATTCACATGTCAGGGAGAGAACAAAAAAGACATGGGCAATGGAGAGAATGAGGGCTGGAGGTGTGACTGAAGTAGTAGAGGGCCTGCTTCACAGGTGCAAACCCCTGAGTTCAAACCCCAGTACCGCCAATAAATAAAGGGCTGGAAGGATGGCTCAAGCATAATGTACTTGCCTAGCAATCATGAAGCCTTGAGTTCAAAACAAGTCTACCAAAAATAATAAACTAAAACTTAAAACTTTTAAAAAATGAACAATATAGGGGGTTCATCCTTCTTTTGAATTTAACTTTCTGTAGTATTTACACTTCTTGCTTCAAAGGCTACTGTGCAGGATATGTACATGTGTGATTATGTGTTTTAAGATGACTCTTAACAGTTTCAAAATATATTGTGTAGGAATGATTTTCTTGCCAGATTGACTATGACAATTAAAAAAAAAAGTATGACTTAAAAGGATATAAAGCTCTGTTTCTAGATTGTGAAGTTCCTTAATGAAGTCACCTAATGTCTACTTCTTTCAAGTTTAAGAAAAATATAGTGCTTTATTAACACTTTTTATATAACACATAGGGAAGCAAATGTTACATTCTCTGTAGGCAAAGGGCTTTCTTCTTTCCTTCTTAATAAACTATATAACACTCCCTCAAGTTGAAAGAGTGGCCAGAAGCAGACCAAGACATGTAGTCAACACCACATGGCAATTTAGTATAGGGCAGAATTTGGTCTACCCAGGCAGAATGATTCAAGTGGTAAAACCTAGCAAGTGTGAGGCATGGAATTCAAATCCCAGAAGATCAAAATTTGGTCTACCCCCCAAAAAAATCAATATCCATCACATTCATGAATAAAGTAAGTAACATAGTTAATTTTGGAAAAGTTTAAACAGTAACTACTTAATACTAATATCATCATAAACAACTGGTATGATAGTTGTTGATTTAGTTTAATTTACCTGTTAACATGCTTTCATTTACAATGCAAGTTCCATTAATAAGTACCGCATCGCAAGGCATGACCGTTCCATTTAATGGAATGACCATGACATCTCCTGGCACAAGGTCTGTAGAAAAGATCTCTTCTATTTCTGAATTTAAAGAAAGAATAATTAGAAGAGAATATTCTTTAACTTGGGATAAAAATACAGCAAACAAATGATTTATCCAAAGGTCTGTTGATCTCACTAAGATAAAAATGAGGTCAGTGTGAAAATCCCATTAGATGGAGAGTTGACAAACAGGAGTAAACCAACAAAGCATGGAATGTGCACCATCTGTCTCCTGGTGGGATGCCAACTAAGCACAGGTGTAGCCAAAGTCCCTGTGAGTTCACTTCCTTACCAAGGACAACTGTCAGTAATCAATTTCAGTTACCAGCCCTCTTAAAGGAAACATGGAAAAATCAGCATCTTTTCAGCAGTGTCCTTACAGTGCTCTTAATCTCACAACCACTATTTATAACCCTAATGTCTCAAGCCTTCTCAACATTCTTGTCTTTTTCAGATATTTTAAATATGGCTAACTAAATTATTAAATAAATTAAACACTGTAACATTACCTAGCCCACTATTTCCTTAGAAATTTAAGTTAGCTAAATCCTTTCTAAGAACATCTTCCCTGACCACTATGGTGGCATACACCTGTAAATCCCCAGCACTCAGAAGGCTGAGGCAGAGGAATGAGCATCTAAGGCCAGCCTGGACTATACAATAACACCCTGTCCAAAAAAGGCCAGACACAGGGCTCATAGCTATAATCCTTGCTGCTTAAGAGGCGAAGATCTGGAGGATCATGGTTTAATGCCAGCCCTGGCAAACACTTAGCGAGGCCCCATCTCAACCAATAAAAGCTGGCATGGTGGTACATCCCTATCATCCCAGCTACAGTTAGCATAATTAGGAGGTTCACAGTCCAGGCTGCCCTGGGCATAAATACAAGACCTTATTTGAAAAATAATTAAAGCAAAAACAGTTTGAGTGTGGCTCAAAGTGGTAGAGGACCTGCCTAGGAAGCGCAAGGAAGGTCATGAGTTCAAATGTCAGTACTAGAAAAAAAAATAAAGAGCTGTACTGAACATGTACAAACTTAAAAAAAAATCTCCATAAGGGCCAAAGAGTTTTTCATCACATTCTTCTTCCCTCCCCTCAGGTTTAGTACATGTCCAGACCAGAGGTGTGGCTCAAGTGAAAGAGTGCCTGCTTTGCAAGCCTGAAGCCCTGAGTTCAAACCCCAGTCCCACCAAAAATTAAAAAAAAGTGTGATTCTCTCACCAGCAATTTTGGGCTGGTGGAGTGGCTCAAACAGTAACAGCACCTGCCTCGGAAATGTGAGCCCTGAATTCAAACCCCAGTACTGCCAAAACAAACAAACAAAAACTTGTCCCCAGAAGAGAGTTACGCTAGTTTGTAAACACAGATGACTGATGAGAAAACTATTGTTTAGTGATATGTCTGCAGGACAAATACATTTCCTTCCTTTCCGAAAAAAAAAGGAAGTACTTTATTAATTATGATGAAACAATTTCTAAAAAATAATATTTAAGGCACAGGTGTACTAATCTTCACTTTAAAAATAAGAACAATTAGTGCACCCACTATAAAAGTCTTATTTTATGCCACGATGTATCACCACCCAGCACGATTAAAAAAAGACTTTTGCCTTAAAAAAAAAAAATTCTTATTTTAAACTTAAATTTTCTCAAAGCTTTAGCACTTAAAATTTTTCTTTATCCTGTACCAAAAAACAAATTCTCAATGATATTTAAGACTATACAAAAGGAGTAAGGAAGATGCAAGTTACTTGGTTTGTCTATTCTGGTACCATAAGTATCATCAGCAACAGCAGAGCAAGAAGAGGAGGAGCACCAACAAACTACTCATTAAATAAGGCTACATCTAGCTGAGGCACGTACTCACAGCAAGAGCAGCAAGTAGCCAGGAAGCACCACAGAAGAAGCAGTCACTTGGACATATGTCCACTAGTCTGACTCTATGGAGTCAAGAGAATGGAGACTGACTTGTATTCTGGAGCAACCAAAGCAGCTCATGATGCTGTGCTGGCTCTTCAACATCTCATCAGACAAACTTACAGCTCCAAACATCATCCTTCGTACAATCCTGCTTCTCTTACAGTGTTCTCTATTTAATTAAACAACACTAACATCCATCCATTCAGCCTGATGCTTCCCTGAGAATTCAACAAGTTCTGTTTAATGCCCATATTTTAGTATCTTTCAAAGCCATCTTATTTCTTATCTTCACAACCCCCCTTTTGATCCAGGCCATGACTGCTAAGCCAATCTAAATGTAGACGTCAGAATGACCTCTTTTTTTGCAAAGGACAAATATAATCACATCACTCTTTTGCTTAAGAAGCACTTCAATGGCTTTCTATTGCTTTTTCATCATGTCCAAATTCCTTATCCATGCTTCTTTCACGCCAACTGGCTGCATGTGCCATACTGAATTTCTTTCAGTTCTTACAATGACCACATCACCTCAATTTCTAAGACTTCGGGTGCTTAGGATCCTTTTTCATTCCCTTTCACCTTATCAACTTCTCATCTACCTTCTACCTTCCTAATTCAAAGAGTCATCATTGACAATTACTTCATCAGTGAAGTCACCCATGATACCTACAGTAAATGAGCTCTAGGAGATAAGTTCTCTGACCTCTCCCTATCATACTATTTATCATACTTCATTGTTGTTTATCTGTGTTTCCAGTAAGACTGAATCCCCAAAGCTTAGTGTAGTACCTATCACAATGCAGAAAATGAAAAACACAATTTTATGTAGATGAATGAGTGATACATATTTGTGGTTCTTAACAAATCAGTACAGCTGGACAATGGTGGCTCACACCTATAATCCTAGCTACCTGGGAGGCAGATCCCCAGATCAAGGTTCCAACCCAGCTTGGGCTAATAGTTTGCAAATCCCATCTTCAAAATAACAGGAGCAAAATGGATTGGATATGTGGCGCTTTGTAAGCGTGAAACCCTGAGTCAAACCCCAGTTCCACCAATAACTAAATGATAAAAAATTAGTGGGGGTTTGTGTATATAAAATAGGCTTACTTCATATGTTAGTGTTTAGCGGACTTTTTTATTATGTATCTTCAACCATCGCCTGAAGAACTTACCTTCATTTACTCTGCAAACTGAAACTCTCACGGTGCTATGAGCTGCCACCATGTCATGCAGCATAACATATTGCTGAAAGAAGAAAAAGCTGTTAAAAACTAGTCAATAATAATCCATTCCTCCAGACATTAAAAAGCAAGGTACTCAAAAATAAGGCACATTAACATTCCAAGTATGTATTACTCAGCCTTTATAAAATGTCAAGAGTCAGAGATTCAGGAATATTCATTGTTTTAGCTCAAAACAAAATACGAAGCACTTTAAAACTGGATTAGTACACATCTGAAATCTTAGCACTTGGAAGGGACACAAGGATTGTGAGTTCAAGGCCAGCTGAAGTTACATGTGAGACCATGTCTCCAAAAAAATAAAATAAAATTAAGGCGACATCCTGGGAAAACAAAACAAACAAACAAAAAAACCAATGTAACCAGCCTTTCAGCATTCTACAATTTCAGTCTGTGATAAGCAACTATAGATCCCTAAACCCTCTAAGTAGTCAAAAAACCTATCTTCAGCCGAGCACCTGTGGTTCACATCTTTAATCCTAGCTACTTGGAAGGCAGAGGTCAGAAGAATCATAGTTTGAGGCCAGCCTGGGCAAAGAGTTCTTGAGACTCTATCTCATAAATACCCAACACAAAAAAGGGCCAGTGGAGTTGCTCAAGTGGTAAGAGTGCCTGCCTTACAAGTGTGAGGGGATGAGTTCAAATCCCAATACCATCACACACACAAAAAAGGCAGAAGGATGTGTAAAATAACTACATGACTTACATGTTATATTAAAAAATGTAAACACAGTTCAGAAGCCTGTAGTAAATTTTGGCTTACCTTTCTAATGGAATACAGTGAGCTCACAATTGATACTATGGACATAACCACAATGGCGAGAGCATAGTAATAGTACTCATCAATGCTCCACAGTATAACACTGAACAGCTGGAAAATGTAAAATGGGTTGAGAACCTAAAAAACAAGATTTTTTTTAAGAAGTCAAATTGAGTGAGAAATGTTTAATCATGCAGATTCTCTACCTTTTCATTTGAGAAGTAGCCAATGAGACACTTAAAGGGTAAACTCTCTAGTACCTGAGGGCAACATGTAGCTCTACATGTTGTAAAGAGTAGGAAATTATGTTAGTATATTCTTCTTTACCATTAAACTACTAAAACATGGCTAAATATGCTTAATTTAAATTATCTGCATCCATTTGGATTCATATAAAACCAAAATACAGATTCAGTTAAAAAAACCAAAGTGTGTGAAACTAGCTGTTGTGCATTCTGCTTTAGTAATAATTTGTTTTCAGTAATTATTGTGCCCTTATCTAATAAGAACTATAAAACTTTTAGTCAAATGAAAATACTTACTTATTATGAACTCAAAATACAAATTTACTTACACATCAAAAGCTCACTGAAGTCCACAGGGAACAGAAATACAAGAAAATGTGTTAAACTCTTTTGTTTCCTCAAATGAAATTCTTAAGGATTTAATCTTGAATGCAAATAAGATAAGGGATCCCTGGAAATAACTTCAAATTCCCCAATTTCATGGTATTTTATCAACTTCATTAATAACCTCCCGATGCTTAAAACTGATGCTTCTACTTTTCAAACCACTTTCACATAGGTACTCCCATGTTACCTCAAAACCAAATGAGTTAGACTCATCCAATTTTGTAGAAAAAAGGACAGCAGAAAGAAATGTTTTCTAAATATCAAAGATGGTTACTGATGAGACAGCATTAAAAATCAGTCTTCCTGAATTCCAAATTGGAACATATGCTATGTTTATGAGCAACAGTACGTGGAACTAAGGAACTGATGGAAAACTGGTTATTTTTCTGAAGTACTCATCTAATACAATTAATTCTTTTATCTACAGCCAAAAGCCAGAACAAAGGTTGGCAAGCCTTTCTCTGCGAGACAGTTACTCACTGCCTTCCTCTCCATGCTTTATTCACACTGGTATGGCACTTACAACTAAACTCTCCCAGACTATAGTGCAAGTCCTCAAGGTCAATCATTATAGTGTGTTGATTTCCAAACTTCTTAGAAATGCTTAGTTTCCAATAATGCACGATGATATGCACCAGGTGAAAAACACATGGTAAACAAAAACAAAAAATTTTAAATAAAAACTAGATATCTATAATAAGACAGGGTAAATTTCACTGGAGGCATGGCTCAAGTGGTGGAACACCTGCCTAGCAAACACAAGGCTCTGAGGTCAAACCCCAGTGATATCAAAAAACAAATAGGCAAGATAGAGCAAGATTTAAATAATGTCTTGAAAGTTAGAAAAAAAAAAAAAAAGGGAAAAGGAAAAGAAGCCTACATAATAAAAATCAAAATTAAATAAAGTAATTTTTCATTTCCTAAATTCTTTGTTAGAGGAAAAAAAAATTTCTCTACGTGTCTTCCAAATAAAATAGGAAGCAAAGAGAAGTTAGGAAGCAGAAAAACAAAAATACTAAAAATTATTAAATTACAACTTTCCAAACTGACAAACCTATTGATCACAAATGTTGGGTTGTATGTATGTGTATAAATAAACTTACCTCTTTAATTAGAAGCTTAAGAACAGAAGGCACTTTCACAGCAATTTCATTTACTCCATAAAGCAATTTTCTATAACAGGAAGATAGAGGAATAGTGTTACACTGTATTATGTAATAGTATAATTTAGAAAGGCATTCCATTAGATAAGGTTCAAACCAGACTGCCTTAAAGTCATTTTTGTAAAAGTCTGTGTTATAAATGATTAAAATTCCCTACCTTCAGGGGGAAGTGGGGGTTTAAGAGAACAGTGGAGGGGGTGAATTCAAGAATGATATATTTGATATAGTGTAAGTACTTTTGTAAAAAAGTATCCCCACCCAGCACAATAAACTTAAAAAAAATTCCCTACCTCCAAAAACAATTATCTACAGTATTTAATTCAAAGAAGTTAATTCTGGGTAACTATACCATTTGCATTTTATTTCACTGTCTTACATCTTTACGTGTGACAAATGTCTTTCCCATTAGTCAGTAATAACCACCTCAGCAGAAGCCTCTTCTCCATCCTTGAACACAATAGGTCTTAACAAGGTTTGAATTACAATTAATGTTTTTGCAAAAGACTACATAAATTTGAGGAATCCTGTACTATTCTTCTAATAAGAATACTGCATTAAGTGTTTATTTCTAAGAACTGTATATTGACTTTTTAGAAAACGATGCTTTAAAAGTTGCTTAGGGCTTAGGGATGCAGCTCAGCAGTAGGGTGCTTGCCTAGTACACATGAGGTATCACTTCCTCGGTTCCAGTCCCAGCCTTGTTCTCCCCCCTTCCCCCCCAACCCCTGAGACAAAAAACTTCCACTTAATTCCTTACAACAGTACTTTCTATATGATAAACAGGAACTTCTGCCTTTTAGGCAGTGTAAGTTTGGAAGAACGTTTTTGTTGTTCCAACTATTTGAAAAACATCCTGCAGTAGTAGGAGAAACTTCTAATTTAATGTGAAGATGGTATTTATCTCTAAAATAGGTAACACACTGGCATACTTTAACAAATAACCCAATGCAAAAAGCCTGACTACAAATGTACAAATTTTCATTGTGGTAAATTTGAGCTCATGCTTAAAATTCCCAATATTTCAGAAAACCTAAGATGCTACCAATGTACAAAACATAGCATTATTTTATGTATGATCAAGATAAAATTTCTGTCAAATAAAGGTGATTCTCCAGCAACAATATGACACATTCCAATTTCAGGGGCAGCAAAATATTGGGAAATTTGCAATTTAGAATTGGTGAAATAACTTCAGGGATTATCATTGTTGATATCAGTTTTACTCAAATTATCAGTAAATTCTCAACTACTAGTCTATCATCTTTAAACACCTGCTAATACACATAGTTTACTATGTGGTAAAGAATTTATTACATATACTCCTGAATTTAGGAATTTTGAGAATAGAGCTAACTTTAGTTGGATAAAGATTACCTGTAGGCATGCATCCCCTTTGTCAGTCCTGCACTATGCTTTTCATAAATTGACGTACAAGAAACACCTTCATCCAGTCCCCTAAATAAATCCAAAGTTTTTACTTTAAACAAAGTTTAAAATATCCAAATTTCTTAATGCCTCATTTTTCTACATGCCTGATTTTAAAGTGTAACTTCCTCACAAATTTCTTAGAAATCCTTTACAAAAATTTAAGTATAATGGATAAGAATTTTAAAATCTCAAATTCTTAACGTAAACAATAATGAATGGTCTAATCTCAAACACTAGTTATCCATTGCATTTATCGTGTGTTAAGAAGGCTATAAATACAAGTCTATATAATATCATTATCTTTTAATACCGTGCCAAAGCTGTAAAAGACAGTAATTAAAATAAAATTTAAGATAAAGTATAACTTGAGAATTACAAACTAAAGATCAAAAATATTTTATCCAGTTTTTCCTGTACAACCTTAACTTCACACTAAGATTTTCTATTGATTTTCATCCATCTCCACAAAAGCACCAAATTCTCCCCTGAACCAATGTACAGATGCAGTAGAAATACAGAATTTATGAATCATAGATAACTGTAAGACCTGTAACAATCCTAACTGAGATCCAACTAACTTACCTACTTTTCTAAAATATCTTAATTATGCTTATTTTAACTGGGATACCAGACAGACAACTCTAAAGCAAAGAGAATCATACACATAACTTAGTTCCAATCCTCTTCCACTTTTTCCAGCTAGGAAACCTAAGTTCCGTAATTCACTGGTATCATTAGGATACATTCAAATTTTACAAGTTTCTATGTCTGACAGAGACCACACAGCAAATATATTTCACATCTTTTCCCCCAGAGTTTGGTAACTTCTCCAGAAGCAGTGATAAGCAGGGACCAGCATTAAACATTTTAACAAAATGGCAGCATATTGGCAATTTTTTTTAAAAAAGCAATGGTTCTTAATCAGGAAGGGTGTTTAGAACTAGGCATGTGAAAATGCCCACGCCATTTCCAGGATATTCTAATTCTTTAGTGTTTCTGGTGAAAAATCTAGGCATTGATATCCTAAATATTCATGTTTCTTATTTTTTACTGCTCAACTTATGAACTCTTTTGGCATGAGAAAGCAGTGATACTTAAATAAATGTTTGTAATAACCATTTTAACAACAGTAATAAATGTGGAGTCCTCAGCAAGCTAAAACTGGAGGATTGCTTGAGTCCGGGAATTCAGGGCCAACCTAGTCAACACAGCAAGACCCCACCTTTTAAAGAAAAACAAATCCAAACTTAGTACTTGTATAACTTGGAATTCTTCACCAAAAGAAAAAAAAAAAAAAAAAAGAAAAAGCTCTTCATAAAAAAATAAGTTTTAAGGGAATACTCCAATTTGTCCTACCCAAAGGCTACATATGGTAATGTTCCATTCTTTATCCAAACAGCAAAATTAAGTTTCTATTTGTTTATTTCTTGACTTCTCAAGTAACACTGGGTGGAACTGTCAACAAACTGGGAAATAACAATTCAGATATTATGAGATAAAACATAGAGGTTGAGGACGTAGCTCCGAGGTAGAGCCCCTGCTTATCAGCATGCTTAAGTCCCTATGTTTGATCCCTAGCCCAACACATACCATAAAAAATATCAAGGTCAAAAACATAGGCTATATGGTATACTCAAATTCACTTTAAGGTGAAAATGAAAGAACCCAAGACAGACAGACTTGGGATTTTGTTATTATACTACTTCCATTTTTTCTTTTTTTTTATATAGTCTTACTATGTAGCCCAGGCTGACCTCAAACCTCCTCCCTCAGCCACCCAAGTGCTGATATTATAGGCATTCACAATTACACCCATCTTGTTTCTAAATTTTATCCAAATTTTGCCAAGCTACAAGATGTAAGTAGGACTTACTTTAAAAAGGTCAATAACTCTTCAAATAACACTGGGGAGTTGTTAATGAATAAGTGAATAGAAGTTATGCAATAAAAACCTCCTTAATTTTATGTAACACTAGAATGGATTCTCTTTTATTAGAACATTTTCAGGACATTCAGAATATAACCCAAGCAAAAGAAAGATACTTACTTCAAGATATCAAAATTGTGAACGGTATCATTCCAGAAATATTTTACACTATGGTGGGTGAAATAACGAATCTGCAGAACACACACAAATGTGGTATCAAAGAGTTTATCATCCATCACTTATTGTAACATCTAATCTGTTTCTTCTGTTAATACCCAAATTATTACATTTAGTAGTAGGTATTTCATATGCATATAAATTTATCTCAAGCTGTAACTGCAAACACAAATTATAAGCTATATATAACAATGTAATATGTTAGGGGTGAATTCAACTATGATATTCTGTTAAAAACTTTAAATGTTACAATGTATCCTCAGTACAATAAAAAAAAACCTTAAAAAATTTGTAAAATGTTAACAATTCTAATTTTGAAGAAAGTTTGACAGGCGATCACAGTACCTGTTGTGATTGAGTCTCTGAATATTTACTCATCTCATGCCTAGTCTCTTCAGCTGGATTCTCAGTTAAGTGAACTGCATGGCCATTTGAAATCTTATTAGCTATAGATTTTGGATTAAAAAGTGAGTGATTTTCCAGAGAAAGCAAGCGAATTTTTGCACAAAACCACATTCTGAATTCATCCTTAGAAGAGAAAGGGAGAGAAGCCAATTTTCAGTTATGCATATTATATAACTGCCTATGAATTTTTGTGTGTGTGTGTGTGTGTGGAACTGGAGTTTGAACTCAGGGCTTCACACTTGCAAAGCAGGTGTCCTACCTCTTGAGCCACTCCTCCAGTCCCTGCCTGTGTATTTTAACTCCCCCCTCCCCACCACCACCACGTTTTTTTTTTTTTTTTTTTTTAAAGTTTCTCCTGCCGGCTCCACTGCTGAGATGCAGACAGGCTAAGGGTCACTGAGAAATGCCTAAGTCCCACTCTTTATATACTTTTTTTCTAATTGAAAAATCTTCATTTTCTACTCAATAAATTTTAAATAATACCAAAAAGATGAATAAATTTACACAAAGTACTTTCCATTGCTCACCAATTTTATGACATACTTCACAAACATTAATATATTCCATAAAAGATCACAATTCTTTAATTTACAATCTATATCCTGAACACTAGCTATTAAGGCCCCTTATAAACTGCTTCCAATTAGGGTATTTTAAAAAATCACCTGGCATACAACAGAGTCATATAGTAGATAGGCAGCTGGCCTCTGCAAGCCACAGTCCAGTCAATGAGAGACCTGGGCTATATCCCTAGCCAAGTCTAATCTCTCAGGGTGGGCTGAAGACACAGCGCAAATGTATAGCACTTACCTAGCTAGCATGTACAAGGATGTGGGTTCAACCCTTAGTGGGGTGTGGGAAGGAAGGGAGGAAGGGAGGGAGGGAGGGAGGGAGGGGGGAAGGAAGGGAGGGAGGGAGGGAGGGAGGAAGGAAGGGAAAGAAAGACTTCAGACCCAAATATTTTGAAAATATAGACTGTATAAAAACTTTAAAAAATAAAAAAAAAGTAGACTGAACATTCCCCATATTCTGGCAGTATGTTCCATTCATATATTATTTTTAACAAGGCACACACAAAAACATTATTTTACTCCTTGAATATTCAGCTTCCAGTAAATGGACTTACAGTTGTCCTCAGCAGCACTACTTCACAGTCTTTAACTGCAGCTCTAATACAAGTCGCTTTCACCCGCCACTCAGGCATCCAGTAAAGGAGGAGGAGAAGGAACCCGCCAGTGCAAATCACTCCTAAAGAAACTAGGGCAAGCTTCCAGCGACTCAAATTATAACCATAAATCTCCTGCATAAACACAGTGATCACATGATTAATTAACAAATGATATGGCAGATGAATTCAGATTTCCATTGTTTCCAAGATGGGTATTACCATCTTGTCATAGTAACTGTATTTGCTCAATCTAAAATTCACCTTTAAATTTTGTTTACAAGTTCACGGTCAAATTATACTCTTAATAATTCAATTTGTTGATATTTACACTTTTATGGTTTTACACTTGATCTCAGCCAAAAGGCTGAGAAACAATTTTTTATGGTTTTATATTTGACAGGTTTAATAAGTTATTTGCTACTAACAGTTCATTCATATTTAATGTTTCTAACAATTTTTACTTTTAATTCTTTTAACTGACAATGAAATGAGGCAGGACTTTCACAAACAAGCTTTTTGTTTTGCAGTACTTTTAGATGTATAAAGTTAAAATACCAGACTTCTTCTAGACCCTGCAGACCACTCATCCAGTCCCCCTAGTGTTTTTTTGTTTTTCTTTTTTTGCAAATGAAGGACTGTGTTTATACCAATCATGGCACAGTCCCTCATGCTAATGAAGGAGGGTGTTTGTATCAATTACAAGCATTCTGTTGTCCCCTTCTGGCCTGGGCAGAAATGGCTGCAGAGTCATCTAGAGTTCACCAAGGCTTGCAATGGCAAAAAAGTCTAGTGCAAGCTGTTTGAAACAGTCCTTGCTGGGACCATGCATCAAGAAGCCCGCATTGTGCTTCAGCAGCAAGCAGCTGTGGTTGTCATGTAGCTTCCTCAAGGCATCCACGGAGTGTCAAAGCAGCCAGCGCAGGCATGACAGTCCCCCTAGTGTTAACATCTCAGTACATTTGCCAAATGATTAGTAAACTGCTGTATTATTATCAACCACATCCAAAATTAAAGTTTCACCAGTTTTCCCACTAACATCTTATTTCTATTCCAGGATATAATCCAAAATATCACACTGCATGAAAATATCTCATTTGTTGAGATGGGGTCTCACTAACTTTTTCCCTGGGCTGTCCTTGAACAACAATTTTCCCAAACTCCAACTCCTAAGTAGCTGAGATTATAGGGGTGAGCCACCATACCCAGTTGGGATAGGCTTTACCTTTTTTTTTTTCCAATATGCTAATTGTCCCAATAGTACGGTGACTAATCAATTTAACCCCCTGACCCAAATTATTTCAAATGTTCCTGTTACAGACACAAAGAAGGGTTGTTAGGTATAACAAATCAAAATGTGGAAGGCCTAGTTAAATTTAAATTTCAAATAAGCAGTGCAGGTGGAGTGACTCAAGTGGTAAGAGTACCTGCCACTCAGGGCTCTCTAAGTTCAAAACCCCAGTACCACCAAAAATTTAAAGATATTAGTATAAACTTCAAATGAGCAACAAGTTTGTTTGCTCCATAGCACATTCAGGACATACTTCTACCAAAAACTTTTTCCTTGACTATCTAAAATTCACATTCAACATGTCACCTTGTATTTTATCTGACACACAGCTCTGATCCCACCCAACAGAGTTGAAAAGTTTTTTTTTCCTTAAAATTAAGATCATTTTTCAACTTTACAAACCAAAATTAAAGACATTTTCATTTGAGATTATACTAGTGTAATGACGTATCACCAAATACAAAAACATACTTCATCCCCCTGAGTTTTATCAGCTTACAAGTGAAAAAGGAATCACACTATAACCAGCAAATAGAGGTATTACATAATCTCAATTCAAAAACAATTGGGACGAAGAAACTCACTGATTCATCTGTTAATGTTTTTTATTGTTATTTTTATTTTTTTGATAGTATTGGGGTTGAACTCAGGGCCTGGCCTTTGCTAGACAGGCATTCTACCACCTGAATCACACCCCAGCCCTGTTGATTTTTTTTTTAATTGTCTTTTCTACTACTGAGGATACTAAATTCCAGAGAAAAATTCTTCAAACTTCACAAGTAAATTATGAAAGCTAGTTACCATTTCATCTTCTTGACCCTGGTTGATAGTCTTCCTTTCTTCTTTGTCCATATCTACAGTGGTCTGAAATGTCTTGTGCTTCACAACAGTTGAAGGTAACTGAGGAAAGAAAAGAAACAAATGTTTTTTAAAATCTTCAGTAAATTAATTTAATTGTCAATTGTCTATCATACTATCAAAATGTTCTTTGAAAATATTTTTGTTAAATTTGAATTCTTCCAAACCAAGAACACTTGTTTAAGAAATATTAATTCTAATACATGGATCAAAGTTCAATTGTTATTTTAAATAGCTATTAAAGTGCCAGTTGATTGGTATGCCAGTTCTTAAACCTGCATTACTTAATACCATAAAACTCAGCATATTTCATCTATACCTGTTGTAGCAGGTATAAATTGAGAAACTATTATAGCATCTTCCTTTTTCATTCCCCAGATTCAGGGAAATAACCTTATTTAACTACATTGAGCTTAGACACTCTACAAAACTGAATTTATTCTTTGAACTATAGTAAAAAGAAGTACTACACCAGCAGGGAAACCAACCCCAAAACCTCTCTGATTATTAATGACCCAACGAATACCTGCTGAGCATGTTACACCATGGAAATTCTGAATCTATCACTATGACAGGAGTACTCTTAATGGACAGCACTCAACTGACCCTCCCTGCCTCCTTCATTTCAAAGTATACTATATAACATGACTGCTCCTAACTATCCATGAAGCATTAAGCCCAATGACATAGCTTTTCCATTTTTCTCTGTATTTCAAAAATCAAATATTCAGGCACCTATTGGAGATTTGCAAAATGTAAAAATGATACCATTTTTTTTGCGATAGTTTTTGTTTCTTAGAAATATTTCCAGGAAAATGTTACCTAACATATAAGAAGATTTATTCTTACATTTTAATAATTTACTAAATACATCAAACCAAGACTAATTTTCATAGAAAGGAAGAAGTTCCTGGGGAGCCCCAGTCTTGGCACACCAATTACGTTTTGACATGTAGATTATACTGACAACAACAGAAATAGGGCAATCCAGTCTAAAGTCTCCCTGCAGAGCATGGGGGCTGCTGGAGAAGCCCTGGGGAATCAATTTCTTCTAGTCTGAACAGGTTGCTGAAAGCAAATAAAGCTCTAAATTTCCCCTACTTTTTCATAACAGCAAGAAACTGGAAGAAACCTGAGTCAATCAATAGACATTTCCATTTAACCCACAGCAACCCTCTACCTGGCTTTGTACTAGATGCTGTTATTGTTGTAATAAGGATTGGTCATTTTAGTAATGATTGGTAACTAAGTCACACTAATTACAGCCAGTGAGTTCTGCATCCATGGGTTCAATTAACCATGGATCAAAAATAAGAGAAAAAGCCGGACACAGTGCTCACACCTATGATCCTAACTACTCAGAAGGTGGAGATGGGGACGATCAGGAAGGCCAGCCCAGACAGAAAAATCTCCAGATCACCTGATTCAACAGTTATAAAGCTGGGTGTGGTGACCCAGCTAAGATGGAAGCATAAATAGGAGAATAGTTATTCCATAACAACTAAAGCAAAACTATATAGAGAACATTTGAGGGCAAAAACTGCATCTGTAATAAACATGTACAGACTTCTTCCATCATTATTCTTCAAATAATATAGTAGCCAACTGCTTACACAGCATTTGCATTGTATTAGGCCTATAATGTACATGTGCTTTACAGGAAGTTATGCATGGATTCAATACAAATACTACATTGCTTTATAAGGGATTTGAGCATCTTCAGATTTCGGTATCTGAAGAAATTCTGAATCAATCTCCACAGAAACTGACAGAAAACCATATTTAAAATATCAGGATTTTGGGGGGGTTGTTTGTTTTGGCTTTTCAAAACAGGGTCTCACTATTACATCTCAGTCCAGCTTTGACCTGAGATCCTCCTGCGTCAGTCTGATAATGAGGAGATTACAGGTACGTGCCACCACAGCCAGCAAAACATCAGTTTTAACTACTAATATATCAATAGATTTAACTGACATAAACAAAAGTTCTTTAACAGCCACAATCATTTTCAAAATTATAAAAGGATTTGTCTGAATCCAAAGAGCCCGAGAATTACTGCATTAAAAGGAGGCTGATCTCTGGAGAACACAATGGGAATTACCTCCCTCGTTTCAGATTCCATATTTCTACTCATCTGTCCAAGGTACAGTCAGTTTGACAAAGGACACTCAATACGAGACAGACGTGCTAAGATAGTAAGGCTATTTCTTACATAAAACAAATATTCAGGTAAAAGCCAAATAAAGAATTTTAAGTTAATCTCATACATAACATTTCTTGATGTATCATCAACCAATCAATAAAAACGTTGGACTCGGGTGTCATTGTGGCAATGAGGAAGTCTTAAAGGTATCTGGTCCAGTTTCTTTCTCCAAAACAAGGCACACTACTGTTCAAAACCCTGTAGGCAACTTGAGAACTGCTGCAGTGCATGAGCCCTAAAACATACTATTAAGAGTTATTTCCATACAGTAATGATAATCCATCAAATCAATATGACTTGAAGTGGCACATATTCTCAAGGGCTACGCCTGCTACTGTAAACTATGGAAAGATAAAGCAAGCCCAAACTCTCCCTGTGAAAAAGATCAGTAGACATTGCTTGATTGTGTGGGTATAGGTAGTCCATCAAAGGATAAGAAAAAGACCCACTGATCATAACACTGTCCCACTAAAGAATACCAGGCTAGGATGGGAGGGTAATCTGGCTGCGACATCTGTCACCCCGTTGATCACCAGGGTTGATCTGTCTGGCTAACCTGATGTCCCTGTCTTCCCTCACCACTCCATGTGCTCCCCTCCCAAATTGTGCACTCAGTGCAAGAGGAAGGGCCAGGACTGTTCTTCAGTCCAGGGTGCCTGAGTAGCTGTGCTTCCCTACTAGAACCTCTCAACATGCTCTCAAGAACACTGGATTAGGCTGGGGTTCTTAACCTTCAGTCTGTGATTGTTTCTTAGGCTCTGGAAATGAATCTACGTTGATCACTCTGGATTCACTGGGGTCAATTTTGATAACCAATTTTGATCCTCATTTCCCATCACCAGCACCTATAATATGTTTCTTGGGGAGAAAACTAATTCAAATTTTTATAGAGAGATTTTGGTTTTCAATCAAGATGGAATACAGAGACCAGATATGCCCGCCTGGATAAAACAGCAATAAAACGGACAAAATGTATAATGGTTTTCAAGAACTTGGATATTGGGCAATGAAGAAAACTGGTAACTGAGAGCTGTGAAGCATACTAGGTGAGCTCTACAATTGTTCTAATTTATTAAGAGGAGTTTGCCCACAAAAAGGGGAAAACAGAATCCAAACAGAACACAACAGCTTCCCCACGTTGATGAGACAAGGCTGGGAGTGTGGGGAGGCACCAAAGCAACAAGGTTTGTAGGTCACATCACCAGAAGAGAGATCTGCATAAAGAAAGAAAAACAAAGGTCTACAAGATGGTCTACCTCTCTAGTGAGTACTGCCCAACACTTGTTAAGAAATTACCAAAGGCCAGGGAAAAATGTCACCCAAAATGATTATGGGGAGGAAACTACCAGTGTTCACACAAGTCTGGGAATAGTATCCCTTACCCCCAACCAGAATGGAAAACTCCATTAGCCACAAGGGATCAGGGAGACTATTCAAAAGGCTTTTGCTTCACTAGTGGAATAAAATTAGCCCCAAACAAAGCTGCTCTAATTCTACCTAGTAACACTCAAAAACAAGACCTGAAACATTTTTAAAAAGAACCGGACACCAGTGGCTCTCGCCTGTAATCCTAGCTACTCAGGAGGCAGAGATCAGGAAGATCATGGTTCGAAGCCAACCCGGGCAAATAGTTTGTGAGACCCTATTTCAAAAAAAAACCCATCACGAAAAATGACTGGTAGAGTGGCTCAAAGTGTAGTGCCTAAGTTCAAGCCCCAGCACCACAAAAAGGAGAAGAAAAAAAAAAAAGTGGAATAATAAACCTGGCAAATAAAATTGTTCCCAATTTTACTACCTAACAGAACAAAGTTTAGGATATTTACTATAATAAAAAAAATCATTAAATACCCATTATGTCACAATGTCTAACATCCAATTAAAACTTAACGGGTACCAGGTACTGGTGGTTCACACCTGTAATCCTAGCTACTTAGGAGGATGAGACTGGGAGTAGTATGGTTCGAAGCCACCCCAGGCAAAAGTTCACAAGACCACATCTCAACAAATGGCTAGGCATGGCGGTATGCACCTGTCATACAAGCTACATGGCAAGGGGATAGGGAGCCTGAGATTGGGAGGATCAGGGTTCCAGGTCAACCCTGAAAAATGTTTCTAAGACCCCATCTCAAGAGAAAAAAAGTTGGGCATGGTGGTACTTGCCTGTCATCCCAGCTACAGTGGGAAGTGCAAAATAGGAGGATTGTGGTACAGTCTTGCCTGGGCAAAAAGTGAGACCCTATCTCACTTTTAAAATAATCAGAGCAAAAAGGGAAGGAGGCATGATTCAAGCAGTAGAGCATCTGCCAACCAAGCATGAGCCCTAAGTTCAAACCCCAGAATCACAGGGAAAAAAATAACAGGCACAGAACAAACTACAATCAGTAATGAGAAATTAAACGAAAAGAAAAAGACTCAAAATTGATACAGATGGTAAACAAAAATATTACGACATTTACTGTAACTATTCCACAGATTCAAAGAGTAAGAAGTAAGTAGAGACATGAAAATATGAAAGAACCAAATTGAACTGAAGATGAGAAGTAAAATGTCTGAGGCCAGTATGCAGGCTCATGCCTATGAGCCTCACTCCTCTGGTGACAAACATCAGGAAGATCACATCTGGAGGCCAGTGTGGGCAAAAAGTTAGCAAGACCCCATCTCTACCACTAAAAAGCTGGACATGGTAGCACATACCTGTCATTCCAGCTATGTGGGAAACATAAATAGAAGGATTTTGATCCAGGTCAGCCCATGCATAAAAGCGAGACCCTATTCAAAAAGTAACCAAAGCAAAAAGGGCTAACAGTGCGGCTCGAGTGGCAGAGTGACTGTGTAACAAGGCCAAGGCCCTGAATTCAAACCTCAGTAGCAACAAAAAGGTAAAATGCTGAGATGGAAAGTATACTAAGAGGATTAAAAACAGATTAGATATTGCGAAGACATAGTAGACACTATCAAAAAAGAAAACTAGAGAGAAAGAAGATAGAGGAAAAGCACAGAAACGGCAGCATCAGCAAGCAGTGAGATATAAAGCACCCTGATATTCATGTAAGATGAACAGGAGAGGAGAACCAAACAATGTGTGATGAAATAATGGCAAAATGTTTTGCACTGCAGATGAAAATTATAATGCAACAGATGGAAGAAATTCAAATAATGCTAAGCATAGAAACATTAAGAAGCAACACCAAGGAATGTTCTCAAACTGCTCCAAATAAGTGATGGAAAAAAAAAGTTCTAAGAGCAACTAAAGAAAAAAAGGCAAATTACTCCTGGAGTAAACACTGAAGGGAAACCAGGGAAGAAATCAATGAAATAGTAGAGAAAAGCTAATGAAACCAAAAGCTGGTTCTCTGATACCCAATAAAATCGATAAATTCTACCTAGACACACATCAAAAAGAGAAAATTGGAGGAGGGAGATGCAAACTACCAGTATCAGAAATACCAGGAAGTGATGCAGCATCACTTCTGCAGGTATCAGCAAGCTAACTGACTTTATACCAATAGACTAACTTTTCTGTAGGTTTGAAGTTACTTCCAAATATAAAATTTTTAAATTAAAATCCCATCTTTACTGCTCAAGGGAATGGACATTAAAGCTGAATTAAAAGCTGAGTGAATAGATGTATGTTGGTTCACTGTACTCATCTTTCTACATTTTAACATATCAAAATTTTCCATAATAAAAAGCTTTTAAAATAAATAACATAAACTCACCCATCTCAAGTTTTTAGATAGAAAAAAAAATTCAGAAGATACTCATTTCTGGCACTAAGGCATATTCTTGAGAAAGCTACCTCCAAAGGCTTCCAAACCAAAGCTTAACCTACTGTGCACCAGGCATTATCTTTAAACTCCTTCAACTCACCTAACTTTTGCTTAGTTTTCGAATCTTACTCTTCTTCACCCTTATATCTTTAACTGCTGTCTAGAAATATAAATGTACTTTCCACTTTTATGAATTCTAATTTTATCTATGCAGAATGTATTAGTGGATAAATAAGCATGTGATTTAAGGTTTAAGAAAAGGAACTACCATTAAAATCCAGTGTTTTCATTAAGCTCATATACTTGTAACTATCTAAAAACTTTTCTCCAAATCCCTTGAAGGAATTCACCTCAGTCCAGCATAGCAATATTCTCATTTCCTATGCCACAATTAAAACACAAAGAGTCTACTTTTTAAATAAGCTCTAGGTAATTTACTGCCTATTACAATGTATTTTCCTACTTCTCTAAATACAATTGTTGACCACATTATCTTTACTATTTCTACATTTCTCTATAATTTTGTTCCTTAAGACAAAATTCTCAAATTTTTCCAAAGTTAAAATGCTAAGAATAACTTAGATATAAAATTGTTCTTTAAGGCTCCAATTATTTACTTAAACACATTCCACACCTCATAGGGAATTACCAAGAAATCACCCTTCACCTAAACTTTTAGAAAACTCCAATGAGATAACAATTCCAACATTGCTCACTTTTAAAACACATGCAAACTGTAAATGTATATTTAAATTTTGAAAACATGTACATAAATAGAAAGCCTTTAATATTATTCCAATGACTCCATTCATAAATATATTTAAAATATTTTAAAATACACTGCTTATCAAGATGCATATTAAATACTATTGTATATCTAATTAGACATTTGAAGCATTAATAGCAAAGTTCAAAGTATAACTTTGGTGGTTTGTTGGAATGAATGTGTTTTTAATCCAGTCAATTTCAACATCACAGAAAATAAAGAAATTTTCTTACCAATAATACTATATCATCACTCCTCTCAAATGCAGATATAAGGGCTTTCAAGTGCTGGCTCTTAAGAAAAAATAAAAGTAAGCATAAAAATTCATTCAAATGAGAATTTTATGCCAAATTATCTGTTTGGGGCCTGTTTAAACTACTTTCAAAATGGTTTAAGGAATTAAAATTTAGGATTTTTTAATTCACCAAGTTTAAATGCTTTTAAAAGCTATAAGTTTCTGCCATCTGACTAGCACTGGCAGAGCTCCTATCTGAATAAATCGTAGCTCACTGAGGTTCCAATTCCACAGTGCATGTCTGAGTCTTGATGCTATCTAAATAGCAAAGAGCTTATAGGCTATTGTGCTTAACCAAACCCTTCCTTGAATTTATAATGAACTGACTTTCTGTGTAAGTTAAAAAAGCAGTACAGGACAAAGCAAAGCTATCAGGAATAAATCCCACTCAATTTAATATAGTGCTTATTTTTTCAAGTTCACCTACTTTTTTTTCACATTATGTAACTGCCAAGGGCCATTTAAGGTAATCTTTAGCCCAGGCTAAAAAGTTGGTTAGATCTCATTTCCTAAAACAAGTAAATTGGTTTAAACAGGCATAGAAACCCCCAAGCCTCTGTCATCTGTGCTTCAAACCTGAGCTTTTAACAATAATATTGAGTCAGGAATTCGGCTCAGTAGACACACAAGTACCTAACAATACTACTATGTAGTTTGGGTGTTTAAAAAAAGGATAATCTACATATGTGTCTGGAATTTCACAAGGTGATTTAGAAAATGATCTGTAACTCAAGAAAACATCAAGCAAAGGAATTTTGAATAATAAATTCTTTACTTCAACTTGTACTACTCAAAATTCACAAAAACTAAAAAACCATAGAGGAAATTTAAGCAACTGAATTTTTCAATGGTATTTTTATATACACTTCTGGAGTTTTAAAAATTAAAACTGCATTATGATTCTGGAACATCTTGGATTGTTGAATGAAAGGAATCATTCAACTTCATTCTGTAGTTCTAGATTTTTTTGTTGCAAATTAATAATACTAATGTTAAGATTTAAAAACCCAACTTTAAGCCACATAAGCAAAGGGTGTTTCATCACAGCTAGCATTCTGAAAATTATTTTATTTTCAATGTATACCTTCTCTACAGCAACTAAAATTATCTTCTATAATTCAAAAGCAGCTTTATCTTTTGCAACTGAAACAAACTATGCCAATACAGATAAAATCCTAATCCTATTCATTGAACAACCTCAATTTTAATATCTATACAAATACTTAAGTAAAAAGAATGAAAAAAATCTGAACCTTCCAACTACAGTAACCAAATTATAACAACTCTTTATGAGGACAAGACTTAAAACTTCAAGCCACCTTCTAACAATGAAAATGACATAATATAACTTAATGAATACATGGAAATTTAATAAGGATACCAGCTAAATTTTAACAAAGCTCTACTCAATACCCATTTTATCATTTCCCATCTTGGACTTTCTCTTAGAATACAAGCTTTTGTTTCTGTGTTTAGGCTGAAGGAAAACCATTGTATCCAACATACACCAAACCAAGATTGTATTTACATTTGTAAGGTGAAGTCTTTGTGTAATTACACTTTTTTGTATGTTAAAAAACAATGTGATTGCTACAAGGAAATAAGCTGTATTTAGGAAAGATAAGATGTATTAGGATCAATATAAAGAGTGAGTTTGGACTACCACTCTTGCATACACCTTTATCACTTTTACTACATACATCTTCAAGAAATCAACTCTTTCATTCAGAGGCAGTCCACATAGTAAAACTGTCATCATGAGACAAAACAGTAGCTTTTTGTCTAATTATAAAATACTAGCAAAAAGGGGAGAATTTACCTTTGGACTAACAAGATCTACATTTTACTTTTTCTTTATAAAAAAGGAGCTATGTAAAAATCATTTATACACATAATAAAACATTTTGCATTTTTAAAATATCTACTTACGTGAATGAAAGATTTTTCTATTTCACCTTCTCAAGCTACTCTGGTCCTAAAGCTTTCATACGTTCTCTTAAATCTTTCTCATCTATGTGACTTTTCTAAACCCCACATTCAAAGTTATGAAAGTATTATGACTAGATATATTTCAAAATCTTGCCATCCATTATGAAAACTACAACAGCAGAAGACAGACTTGTCCCATAGACTACAATAATTAAAACTGGCAGGACCAAACTGGCCTAGAAAGAAAACTGCCACCTATTCCTAAAGAAGGCCAAGTATATCAATAAATGACAATGGCTGCCTATGGGTTGGGGTAGGAGTGAGGGAAACTATAAAGAAGAGTGGATAGTTGGTTTAACATATCCACTAACTTCTGCTTCTACAATGAACGGCCAACCCTGCATTGAACTATGGCCCTCAAAACACTTTCTGGTGTTCTATAGACCTTCTCCAGTCGTTTTGCCTTGGGCAAGAGAAGCAAGTCGTTCTGAAGGCTCCTTAAACAAGTACACTGCCCTCCCTACCTTTTTGCCATTTATTTACTTTATATTTTATTTTATTTTTGGTAGTACTGGCGTTAGAACTCAGGGTTTCCCACTGCTAGACAGGTGCATACCTCCAGCCCCCGCCTCTTTTCTTTAAAAAAATAAAAGACGACAAGGACTCACTCTATAGCTCTAGTTGGCTTTAAACTTGCAACCCTTCCTATTGCCTCAGCCTCCCAAAGGCTAGAGTTACAGGCATGTATCACCAAGTCCAGCTAACATGCATATTTCTATTAAGCTACAGTTGATTAAATTTATTTTTACCTTGTTTATATTTTGGCCCAGCTGAGGAAAAGTGTTATTAGCCCATAATGTAGGTAAATTGCAACAAATTCTTATTTTATCAAACTAATTCATCTGTAAGAATTAAGTGAGCATATCTACCAGGTTCATTACTATAAGAGAAACAAACACTTACATAAAACTTATCCTCACTCCAAAAAAAAAAAAAGAGAAAGAAAAGGGCAGAATACTTTAAGCTATTCATAAGTGATCATTAATTCAACATAATTATTATGCAAGTTCTTTCATCTGTCTTGGTCTCAGCGTCTATGAAGCAGGTGGAATGAGGTAGGTGTTTATGACAAAAATTCCACTACGAAAGTTTGGCACAACTCAAGCATTGCCTTCATTATGACCTGCTGCAGCATTCTTTCACCCCTAGGTGGCGATCCAACATTGGTAAGGAAACAGGCTGGTAGTTTTAACAAGCATCAGTAAATGGAGCAGCTGCAGTTACCAAAGTGATCAAAGTTTATTAAAGAAATTATATGCAACATTTTTTAGTACAACTGGAGATCCTGACATGAAAAGGAGGAACTGCCTTTTAAAGCAAGCAACTGTACTCATGTGCCTCAACAGAAAAATAAGACATGCAACAAATATAAAATAAATGATACTGAGGAGAGGAAAGGCAAGTACTTTATTACTCCCTTTATACAGATTGCTCCCACCAGGCATGGTAGTACATGTCTGTAGTCCAAGCTACCAAGGAGGCTGAGGCAAGAGGGCTACTTGAGCCCATGAGTGCAAGACCAACCTGGGCAATATAGTGAGACCCTGTCTCAAAAGAAAAAAAAAAAAAAAAAAATCTAGCTTACTCCCAAATTGACAAGTACATTCAGGTATCTTACAATATTATGGAGAAAGGAAGGAACAGTAACAAGAACACATGAACCTACTAGAGGACCACTTGGTGTGTTTTATGTATGAAATTATGTGGTAAAACATCACTTGCCCATTAAAGTGGCAAAAAGAAAAGGAGAAAATGAAACTTTCATACAGTGCTATTACAAGTGAGTCCTTAAGTCAGGTCAGGTGATACACATCTATAATCTCAGAACTTGGGAGGCTAAGGCAGGAGGCTCTTTAGTTCAAGGCCAGCCTGGGCTGGCACAGGGAGACCTTGTGTCAAGAGTGTATCTTTAGCATAGATGAGAGTCCCTGGGTTCAATCCCTAGCAATGAGGGTAAAAAAACCAAAGTGAATCTACACTCCCTTTTTGGAAAACCAACTGACAGCATATTTAAGTTTAAAATCTTATACATACTTGGCATCTTACCTACACATAAGTATATATGCACAAAATGTATCCTTCTGTATTGTTTGTACCAAGGGAAAACAAAACAATAAAGCTTAGAACCAACCTATAAATGCCCATCAACAGAATTAATAGTTTATGCAACTTAGAGAATGAGTTAAGTCTGGGTAGAGACCAGATGGTTCCATACAATATACAGACAGAGAAAAAGAAATGCCTAATACAGTATTTTTGTAACAAGAAAACGTACATATGTTTTAAAAAGAGCAGAGAAAGGCATCAAATACACACCAAACTATTACCATTGGGAGGTATGTACTGCAGGACAGAGATTACCAATCACATACTTCAAATTCCTCTACATTGTTAGAGGAATGAAATAGAGTATAAAAGTTTTGTGCTTTTTCCCCTGCTTTAGGGGTGAGAGTGGGTACTTGAAGCAAAACACCTAACTGTAACAAATAGAGGCTGGTTTAAAATAAGCGAAAAGAGGTTGTGTGGCATGCATTTAATATAACAGGAATAAACAAATCAAGAGTTCTAGGAACAGGGTTGGTAGTATGGCTTAAGTAGTAGAGTTCCTGCTTAGCAAGCTGGAGACCCTGAGTTAAAACCCCAGTACTACCTCCCTGCACACTCCCCAAAACATAAGAGTTCTGATAACAACTTGTATAAACAAACCAAAAGCTAAAACCAAAACCTAAAAACTACACTTTAAGATTTTTGTTGAGTAACATGTAAATGAAGGTTCTTCCATTTTAATGCAAATTAGTGACTTTAAAACTATAATGCTACTAATTAAAATCCCTAGTCAATCAATGGTCTTTGAAATTTAAACATTCCTTAAACCACAAGCTCACTTTATTAGAGCTAAAATTGGGATGCATCTCGGATGAAACTCTACGGCTGCCCATCAGCAGGTAACAGCTCTGATGCAAGGGGTCACTGCACACTGCTCTCAAAGTTGCTCTCACTGTTCATAGCACTGCCATTTAGTAATGTAACTGTTGGTAGCATAATGCTAGGCTTATATTGCTGACTGATGTATTAAAAAGATTACCCTACAGATATATCCTCAAACAAAAAGCAACAGTGTACACAGAAAGGTAAGGTATCAAAATAGAGCAGCAGACGGGGAGAGGAAAGGCTAAGGGTAGAGAACAAAACAAAGAATAGAAGAAACCTTTCCAGAGGATTACACTCTTAAGTTTTCAGAATGTTAAGGAAGTAACATATAAACTCCAGAAATGTTCATTTTTCTTAACAGAAAACTTAAATTTATTTTTATTAACTCAGCACAGTTCAAGATTACTGCACTACCTGCAAGAAAGCAAAATTAGTTTTATTCATGATCTATATTCCAATATAATACATACTTCATTCTTCCAGGTGGGGTGGCTCACACCTGCAATCCCACCATTCAGGAAGCTGAGGCAGGTAAATCACCAGTTTGAGAACCAGGTTGAGAACAACCTGGGCTAGATAGGAAGGCCCTGTACCTGTATCCAAAAACAAAACAAAGTACAATCCTGCAAAACTGTTACTAAAAGGCACTTGGACTACAGATAGAGAGAGAGACACACACACACCTGTATAACACGTGTATATACACGTGTGTGTGTGTGTGTGTGTGTGTGTGTGTGTGTTATAAGGCAGGGTCTTGCTATGCTGTCCAGGCTTCCCACTTTCCCTGGCTTGGGTCAACTTTAAGTTATATGAATTTATGTTGTTCCAGTTTACTCCTTTTCCCAATTTGAAGCCTACCCATGTAGACCCACATATAAAGTAAAAAGCATTAACAATCACATTCAACAAATATTTTAAAAATACAGCAATATAAATTGCACTGTAAAGGATAATGGCCTTAGTCCTGGTACAAATATCATAAAAATGTTAAGTTTCTAACTTTCTATGGTAATCCAGGATTTAATAAAAAAAAAAAAAAAAAACATGTGTTTGGGTACTAAACCAACCAGAGTAACAGTAAATGACATCTGTACAATATTTATAATTTTTGAAAAACTTTTACAGGCACCTACTTACCAGTTTTTCTTAATACTGCCTTCTAAAAATAAAAAACAAAAAGAAAATCTTCACTAAATCAACAGAAGCATTTTCCATTTTCTCTAGCAAGGCAAGAATGGGGTAACTTTATATTAAAAACCTGCCAGCCATAATCTTAGCCACTTGGAAGGATGACATCAGGAGGCTGGAAGACAAGTCTGAGTAAATAGTTCATAAGACCCCCATCTCCAAAATAACCAGAGCAAAATGGGCTGCAGGTGTGGCTCAAGGGGTAGAGCTCCTGCTTTGCAAACAAAGCCCTGAATTCAAACCCTACTCTCCCAGTCACATATAGGACATAGAAAAAAATTGGGATTCTTAAAACATATATGACTCAATATTGTATTTCAAGTTGAACATTTCTTTCCCTTCGTCTTTCCCTCCGTATTCTTCTCTCCCCCTCCCTTCATCCATCTCTCCCTCCTTCCCAACGTCTCCCTTACTCATCTTTTCAATTGCAAATATGAGATTATTCATGCCTTAGCCCAGGGACCACTCATTGCTTCAGCCTCATACCAGCCCATCATGGCTGTTTGTTTGTAACTTTTTTCCCTAACCTTTAATAACTATTATTATCACCCTAGCTATGTCTGCATATGCTGTCTGTATGCATCCACATGCGATATAAGAATCTGGACTTTCTGTTTATCAATGACTACAACAGTAACATCTTTCAAGGGACTATTTTCTAAAAATTCATTTAAACCAGCTGTTGCTCCAAATGTACCTGAAGTACTTTTTTTTCACAAGGAAAACAGTGACTAGATTTCCAAGATGACCCACAAATGCCTTTTCTATCTCCCACAATTCTGCTAAGTGCACATTACACTAGCCTGGGTTAAGGGGCAAGTAGGCAGGTTATGACCACTTCGTAATTATTAGCATCCCCCAGGCTGTTCTTTTTGCAATTATCTTAGCAGGGGCAAAGGGTAGCACTACTGGACCGCATAGAACGACAACTACCAACCACTCATTTAAGCACTGATCTTTCTTGAGCTCCAGATCAAATTATCTACTATACATTCTGCAGACAGCAAAAACTCAATAGGTTCATTTTATCTTTCCTCCAAAAAAACCTACCAAACTGGGCGCTATTTTCTCATTTCAACCCTTCTCAAATCCACTTCGTCATGCCCTTTTCCTTAGTCTTCTTCATTCAGGTCTATATATGAATCAAATACAATCTTTACTCTTCCTGCTTAATGCTGCAGCATTCCCCAAACTGATAAGGATATCTCCACAATGTCTCAAAAGACATCATCTGCTAATATAAATTCAAGACACGCTGGTTTAAAGTTAAGATACTTTTTCCTAGCAAAACTTAAGTCTCTCAATGTAGACTACTACTTATTTCCCTACCACTGTGAAAAGAGGCCCAACTGAGCTCAAGGGAGAAAGTCAACACAAATTACAAGACATGTAAAATCCTACAGAATCTGCCCTACCTAGCTCTTAACACTATCTGCCATTATCAATGGTTTTCATTCACCTTTTATAAGCCTTACGTCCCATTCATATAGAACATATATATATATATATATACATATATATATATACATATAGAACATATATATTCATATAGAACATATATATATATACATATAGAACATATATATTCATATAGAACATATATATATATATATATCTCCTCAATAGCCCTACCATTTCCTGATTCCATGTCTTTATACACAGCGTTCTTCTGCCAAGAATGCCCTTCCCTACCTTAGTCCGGCTGGAGTTCCTGCTCATCCTTCAGAGCTAGCTTAAGCTACTAATCTTTCTCTGCTCCTTCCTCCTCCTAGCAAAGGACTCCTCCCACCTCTGCCCCACTTCTGCATGCATCAGAGCAGCTGTCTAAAGACACTGAACTTACAGACTTAAAAGGATGGGAACCAGGCCAGCACCTAGCAATATAGCTGAATGAGACAAGGTAAGACCAGGTTGAGGAACAGGTGGACTCTTTCCTTTTTCTGGCAAAACTTCACAACAAAGTAAGTTTTGATTTTGGTATGATCCCACATTTCATCCTTATATCCCTTTCCCCAACCCTCTTACCAGATCACTTAGTGACCTCATGTAACCCTATACAACCACTACCATAGTACTGTGCTGTTCAAATTAACTACTTTCTCTTTCAATCAATAGCCATTCAGTTTGGTTCAAAAGCTAATATATAAATGAGCGACAGCTTCTCAAAGCTGACAGACATGAAATGAACCTCTCAGTAACAAAAAAGAAGTATGGAGAATGCTGGGTGTGGTGGCACATGCCTTAAACCCAACACGTAGGAGGTTGAGGCAGAAGGATGCAAGGTCAAGGCCAGCCTGGGCTAGTTAGCAAGACCGTATTTCAAAAAAAAAAAATATGGAGAGAATGTGAGGTGTGGCCATTTCAGTTCTACAACTCAGAAAGCTGGTCCATAGACGAGTCTGAACTGCTTCCTGTAAGTGTTCCCACTTTTCATCCACTCCTGCACAGTAGCTGAAGGAGGCACTAATGACAGAGACAGTTGGGGCTGGTGGTATGGCAATCCTACAGATCATCTGCTGAATAGCTATTTGTCTTCATTAGGAAATACATATGGTTAATTTTTCATTATTACAAAGTCTCACCAACATGTTCATGAATGAAATTAAAACAATGCCTTTATTCTGGCAAAGTACTCCCTTAAAATCTAACCCTAAACTATTGCTTGATTAGAAAAAGGCAAATTAATTGCTGCTCAAGTACTGTAATATTTTAATAATACATTTACCATTCTAGTAAGAAATGAAGTGGTTCACTACCACTTCTAATTTCATAGAAGTTTTTTTGTTAGAATATTATTGCTCAACATGTGCCAACTACTGGGCTAAATGCTGGAGGTTAAAAAGACTAAATTTTTAACCCGAAGAAACCCAATCTAGTAAGCTAGACAGATAAATATGCAAGTATATATCAAACAAAACTTTTGAGCAATGGGACAAGGAGGGGAACAAGAAGGAAGAAAAGAGGACTAGGAACAGAAAGAAGAGCTGAAGAGTACAAAGATCATCAAGCAAGCAGTTATGGGAAATATTAGAGAAATAAAGAAACAGAGGCATAAAATTCAAGCAGAGGAATTACCATATGCAGAAGTACCAAAAGGAAGCAGAAGCCAGCATGGGTAAACAGTTCACAAGACCCTATCTCGAAAATACAAAAAAAAAAAAGGCCTGGCACAGTGGCTCAAGTGGTAGAACACCTGCCTGGCGAGCATGAAGCCCTGTGTTCAAACCCCAGTACTGCAAAAAAAGAAAAAGAAAAAGAAAACTCTTAGTTGGGTATGCAGCTCAGTGGTAAAACACTTGCCTAATATGTGCCAGAAGACCATCTCAAAAAATTCAAACCATTTTTTGAAATATGAGATATGCAGAAACATCACTAATCAGCATTTCTGATGCTCAAGATTGAGCTCAGAGCTTTATACACATGCTCTACCAACTGATTTATACCCCAGTCACTAACTGGTATCTTTAAATAAAAATTAATCAGTATTTAACATAAAATTCTATTAAATAAACATCTTTTTTTTTTTTTAACCACTTAAGCCTCCCCCCTCCCCTTTTGTTTTAGTTATTTCTCAGATAGGGTCTCAAACTTTTTGCCTAGGGCCCTCAATGCACATGGCTGGGATTACTGCAGCTTGGGTCACTATGCCTAGCTTGTCTTTTGAGATAGGTATCTCTAACTTTTTTTTTTTTTTTTTTGCCTGGGCTGGCTTGGAACCACCATCCTCCCATCTCTACCTCCCACAGAGCTGGAATTAACATACCATTCTAAGTTTTATAATGTGGCCAGGTACAGACATTGAGTAACAAAAATAGAGGATGGAGGAAAACAAACTATAAAACACACCCAGAGGCACAAAATTAACAACAACAAAAAAACCACAACAATCCTCAATCATCTACCCCCCATACACACACAACTCAAAATTTGTTTTGAATTACTAAACAAATATTAGTTAAGTTACTATTTGCTCAAATTCATCCTCGTAATTCTCTTAGGTAGGTTTTATCATATCTATTTGGCAAATAAAGAAAGATTTAAGTGATTTACTTAACACCAGATATAGAGCTAGTAAGTATGGGGCTGCAATTCAAAGTCAATTTATCTAGAGAGCTATTACTAAGGCAAAACTGTCTTTTCCCCTGCTACCCAATAACAGTTGTATTTTAATTTTAAATTTCTGGAAACATTCTATAGAAATTAACAAATCCCACACTTTGGGATCAAGAAATTGTATTTTACATAGTTAACTTGCTTTTTCTGGAAATTAATTTCTTTCCTAACTAGTCTCTGAGTGTCACTTGATCCTTTCATTGTTTGATCCACAAAGTAAAAGAGACAATATTCTAATTAACAAATTTGGCAGTCCTAAAGTTTATTACTCATTTGAGTTACTGTTTTACCACCACCTGGAGTCTAGCAAAGGCTGGGATATGACCTGTGGGCCTAAAATATTAACAGATCTGGTGTTGGGGTACTTCTCTCTGGACAACTGTTCAATGAGCCTCTCCAGTAATCTCCATTCTCAAACAGCGTTCCTCAATCTCAGACATTTATTATTTGGACAGCTCCATTTTTCTCCCTACTTAGTGATTACCTTAAAAATCATTTTTAAGCTGTAATTTAATAAGGGATTTTTTTTCCAATTACTATTTATTCATGATATTCTACATTGCCCCTTTTTAGTTGTTGTTGTTTTGTCATGTGACAAGGTCTTGTTACGTTGCTCAGGCAGACCTCGAACTCTTGTACTCAAGCAATCCTTCCACCTCATCTTCCCAAGTAGATGGGACTACAGGCACATACCACCATGCCAGTCATACTGCCTATATCTTTAATCTTACTAATGTAAACGTTTTTAACTCATAACTTATCTTACCACAAGGTAAAAACCTACTTTCCTCCAGATTAAAGCTGGGCATAGCAGCGCATACTGTAATCCCAGCACTGCAGAGGCTGAGGCAAGAGGATGGAGAGCTCCAGGCCAGCATGGGCTACAGGGCAAGGCCATAGCTCAAAAGTAAAAAATGATTAAATAAGCCCGGAACCCTTAATTTTTTAAACCTAAATCTTTGCCCCAATTCTGAACTTCTCTTATTTCTCTATTCTCAAAATAAAATTATCAAGTAAAATCTAAGAATTACTTCCTTGCTTCTAGCATGTTATCCGAACTAGTTAGATGGATTAACTAGAAGTTTTGATGACTACAGATTCACTCACTGTATATACAAGCCAGTTAGCTTCACTTCATATAAAGTTCCAAAACACAAAAGCTAAATCCTGTCAGCCGCCCTTAGGATCCAGATTTAACCAGCCAAGACATAGCATACATTAGTCTCCTTAACTGCCAGAGTATGTTCCCAGACTCCCAGGGCATACTTGAAACTGGGCAGTACCAAACCCTATGTTTTTTCCTGCACATACATACCTTAAGTTAAAAGAGATTACCAAGAAAAAAATACAACAATTATCTCAACATACTGTAACAAAAGCTATGTGAATGTGGTCTCCCCCACCTTCTCCCAAAGTATCTTCCTGTACTTTGACGTTTCATTTAAAAGAAGGACTTTCCAGTTTCTCTTCGGCACATGTGAATTGCTAGCATCCCTACTTTTTGACTACTCTTGCATTTTTGGGCCCTTATTAAGTACAGTAAGGGTCACTTTAACATAAGCACTGATGTATCCTGACAGTTGATTTGCTAACCAAGATGGCTATGGCGGGATAGCTCAAGTGATGTAACGCCTGCCTAGCAAGCATGAGGCCCTGAGTTCAGATCCCAGTGCCACCACTAAAAAAAAATAATAAAAAGCAATGTACCAAGATGGCTACTAAGTGCTAATGGGCAGGTAGCACATACAGTGTGGCCATGCTGGACAAAGGGATGAATCACACACCAGGCCAGAGAAGTGGGATGGCACAAGATTTAATCATGATACTCCAAACAGCACAAAACTTAAAACTTGTGATGTTTATTTCTGAACTTTTTCACTTAATATTTTTCAAGCACGGGTGACCAAAGGTTAATGAAACTACAGAAGGTAAAACCATGGATAAGGAGGCGCTAGTATTCAGAGTACATCCCATGACTAGAATCCTTGGGGATGTGCATCAGATATGGCAACTTAACAGCTGTCAGACACTAGCTTAACTTCTTTTAGCATACCACTGTGAATTACTTTAAGTTTTTCAAGATGAGTTCAAACCCCAATACGGACAAAAAAAAAAAAAAAGTGTTAAGAGTGTTTCCAGCCAGTCTGGTGGCTCATACTTATAACCCTCATTACATGGGAGGCTAAGGATGGAAGTTCAAGGCGAGCCCTGGCAAACAGCTCGAGACGCCCCCCCCATCTCCAATATAACCTGAACAAAATGGACTAGAGGAGGTGTGTCTCAAGTAGTATTGCACCTTATTTGCGAGCACAGAACTTTGAGTGCAACCCCAGTTCCACAAAAAATAAATAAATAAATAAATAAAATAAAGCATGTCCTTTAGGAGGAGATAAGCTGCAAACTCCTGTTCAATTTATGATCCATTCACAAGATCTCACACTTAGTATTATCATTAGTAAGTCTAGGTCACCAAGTATACTAACAAGGAGAACCCATTTTAGATGGGCCATGTTATCAAGATCATTTTGAAGTTCCACTTCTGCCTTCCAAAAGCCAAGAAATTACAACCACTTTGTTGTCATTTACAGGTGTAAAGTTCCCATTTCACCATCACCCAGAGTATGGAAATAAATAAAATACAGAAAAAGACAAAGTTCCAACAGGGCTCCCTACTCACTATTCATTTTCACTGAGTTTGACCACTGAGTCGGTTATATGTCTACAGTCACTAACCTAAAACGTATTCTCCTAACATTACTATTTACGTTAGGAATAAAGCATATTCATAATTGAAAATCTCCTATTCACAGTGTTCACAAAACCACCTTGCCAGCTGGGAACCAGTAGCTCATGAGTATAATCCTAGCTACTTGGGAGGCTAAATTCGGGAGGATCCAGGTTCAAGGCCAGCCTGGGCAAACAGTTCACGAAACGCCATCTCCGAAATAACCACAGCAGAATATACTGGAGAGGTATAGCTCAAGCGGTAAAGCCCTGAATTCAAACCCCAGGCCCACCAAATATATATACATATATTTAAATCAAAAGAAATTTCAAAAGCAAAAATTTTTAATCCCTGCATTACACAGCCCAGTTGATGCAGAGAAGCCCTTAGTCCATACTGCATTCTCATCAGTTGTATTTAAATTGTTGTATGAGCCAGGCACCTGTGGCTCTTTTCTATAATCCTAGCTACTCAGGAGGCAGAGAGCAGAAGGAATGTGATTCCAAGCCAGCCTGGGCAAATAGCTTGTGGGATTCTCTCAAAAATACCGAACACAAAAACAGGACTGGTGGAGTGGCTCATGTGGTACAGTGCCTGCCTAGCAAGCATGAGGCCTGAGTTCAAGCCCAAATAACACACACACAAAAAAAATTTCTTACGTGACCTGAGTATTTCCCTGTCCTGAATTTTATGAAAATATGCCTCTCAAAAAGCAAATGGGTGTTCAAAGTGCAAGGTAAAAGTTAATGTGTTTGCTGGCATGACTCAAGTGGTAGAGCGCCTGCCTAGCAAGTATAAAGCCCTGAGTTCAAACTCCAGTACCACTTAAAAAAAAAAAAAGTTAATGTGCCTATTGTAAGTGATAAAGTGAAAATTTCAGATTTGTTTTGAAAGAACACGTGTTTTTAGGGTCCACTGGCAATGGTATAGGAAAAATGAATAAAGCATCCTCAGTACAGTACTGAACTCTATACATCCTGAGCACTCATGGTTTTTCCTCAATGGAGGTCTTTTTGGAACCATATACCCATGAATATCAAGTGTCCCCTGTGGCTCATCACATGATACAGTTTAGAGGAGGCTAGGCACGGTGACATACATCTGTAAACCGAGCTATTTGGGAGGATCATAATTTGAAGCCAGCCCAGGCAAAACTTAGCCCATTTCAACAGTCAGGTGTGATGGTCCACCCATAATGCCAGCTCCCAACTAAGTAGGAGGACTGTAGTCCTAGGCCTGCCCCAGGCAAAAATTCAAGACTACTCAAGAAAAATAACTAAAGCAATTAAAAACAAAGGTTGGGAGTGTGCCTCGGGAGGTAGAGCGCCTGCTTAGCAAGTGCAAGGCCCTGAGTTCAACCCTAGCACTGCCAAAAGCCACTGTTTAAGAATAGATCTGTGTTCTAATTAGCATGAAATTAGTTCTCTACCTACCTACACTATGTAAGAATTTATTTTATTTCAAGCCAATTTTAGATTAAAATTTTAAATACTACAAGGTTCTCCAAATAAAGCTTACTAGTTGGTCTAGACAAAGAAATCAGTCCTCTTACAACATAATACTGAGTGAACTTGAAGTTTATCAACTTTATTTTCAAGATAAACTGCTACTTAGTATTTTTAATTATAACTACTATTTAATTGAAACAAGCAGTATCACTTTTCCTTCCCAACCCCAGGATCAAAAAGAGGCGTCTAACAGCTAATAACGTTTAAAAACTTCACTTAAATTTTTCACCCTGTCTGGTCTAATGACAGATACTCAAGTTAAATTTAAAAATAAATAAATAAAAGCTGGGTGCCAATGGCTCATACCTGTAATCCTAGCTACTCAGGAGGCAGAGATCAGGAAGATCACAGTTCAAAGCCAGTCCAGGCAAATAGTTGCAAGACCCTATCTTGAAAAAACCCTTCACAAAAGAGAACTGGTAAAGTGGCTCAAGGTGTAGGATCTGAGTTCAACACCTCAGTACCCCCCCCAAAAAAAAAAAAAAACCAGGATGGCAAAAGTTACCTTCTACAAAAACAACAATCAATAATAGGCCTATTTCAAACAACTTTCAGGAACTGATAAGTCTTAAAAAAGGAGTTGTTGGTTTGGCCGAAGTGGCTTAACCTATAGAGCGCCTGCCTAGCAAGCATAAGGCCCCAAGTTCAAACCCCAGTACCACAAAAAAAAAAAAAAAGAAACAAACAGGAGGGAGGGGTGTTGATAAACTAAGATATGATGCCCACACACATCTGTTTTGGCGACTGTAGCCTGTTCAGCAAAGCAACAATCCTCTAGAGAAAAGAATGCCACATATATTCCAGTAAAGCAAAATTAATGCCATGTGCCTTGGTAAAGATGCTGAGTCCAACCAAAGGTAGAATACTTTTAATTATGGACTGGCCCTTCAAAAGAATCACATCAAAACACCTTCGCTTTTGCCACAAACCCTTAGAAGACAGTGTTCAACGTTAGAGTACCAGCATTTCTTAATCATAGATCTAAAATAGTCATTACATACTCAACTGTGTTCTATTCTTTTAGTTCAGACCATGTGTAGGTTTCTGGGTTTACAACTCCATACCCACTCATTTTGCACTAATACAATCACTAACTATAGCTCCAAGACACAGATGTTTAGAAGTACTTAATTACGTAAATGATTCATACCTCCTATGTCCAGACACCAAGATTCTAGGATGTTTCTGTCCGATCTATGGGAAGAGGAAACAGTAAACACCTGTCACAAAAGCTTTCCAAACTGTTACTGTCAATCCCCAACTCCATTCCCTCCCTCTCAACTCCGTCACTCCCAAAAAACTAAAGGCCATACTGCTCCCCAGAACCTGAGTTTGTGAAGAGAATGAAGACAGAAGGCCAGCGTAGCCAGGAAAGTACTGCCGGCAAAGGCTCACAGAGGCCGAGTGCGAGGCTTTGGGCAAGTCAGCAGTCACTTTGATCTGGGCCTCAGTTTATAAAATGAGGCGATCGGCCCGGACCTCCACTACTCCGGGCTGAGAACGAACTCGGGATTCCTACAGTCAGTCCCCGTGCATCCCATCCGGGGACCTGCCAACAGCCCATCTTCGGCCACAAGACCATGCCATCTTCCGGACTCTCTAGAAGAGCTGGACCACCATCCCGCACCCTGGCGTCCCCCCGCCCCCCAGATCTTCACACTCCCAACGTGGACCCCTCTTCCCTGCCTCACCTGCCCCTGACATTCCGGGGGTCTTGGTGCCCCTCCCCTCCATGCTCACCTTCCCTGATTACTGATGCCCAATTCAGGCCCCAGGAGGCAGTCCGTAAGCTCACCTGGTACCCGCCACCCCGACAATACCGTTCTCCTCCTCCAGCCTCGCCATCACCGCCATCCACCCGCCCCACGCCCCGCTATCTGGGACCACTCACCGGCCGCGCCGCCGCGCCGACTCCTCGGCGGCCTCCCGGCCAGAGCAGCCAAGAGGCCGCGGGGGGCCGGGCCGCCGCTGCCACCGCCTAGCCTCAACCCAGCCCCATGGCCCTCGGCCGGCGCCGGCGGCCGCGGGTCGCTCGAGCTCGAGGCGCCGCCGCCGCCGCGCGTTGCGGCTCCGGCTGAGGGGACGGAAGCGCCGCGACGGGGCCCGGGCCGGGCCGGGCGCAGGGCGTCCGCGCTCTGCTTGTCGGCGCCCGCGGCGGCGGCGGCGGCGTGCAGCCCGGCAGGGCGAGAACAAGGCAGGGCGGCAGGCAAGACCGGCAGGGGAGGGGGGCGTTCTGCACTCTGAAACGGCCTCCCGCCGTCGGCGACGTAGCGACCCCCCCTCCCCTTGGCCGCGGCGTGCGATCACGCTACGGAGAGAGCCGGCGGGCAGACGGGGGAGCGCGCGCCGCAAGCTCGGGACTCCCGCGCCGGATGTGAGGTCACGTGATTGCCTCATCCCAGCGCCGAGGGCTAAGGGGGGCTGTAGGGACGTCAGGAGGGCGGGGTAGGGGGCGGAGCTACGGCTTGGCCCTGCCCACCTACCCGTTAGGCAGCCAAGGAAAGAACCACCAGGTGAAGGCACTATAAGATAAGTGCCAAGCATTGATCGATAACCTAGGGCTACTCTTTTGGCGAAAGAAGGTGAAATGTGCCGTCCTTGCCTTATACAGACAAGATCATAGTCCAAATCCCCATTTTATGATCAGAGAAACTGAGGCCCTATGACTAGTTCAGACTTGCCCAGAGTCACAGTCCAGAGAGAAAGCTGGCACTAGAATGGTGGAGGTGAAACCAGGTCCTAGCTTACCATCCAGATTGGTTCGTTCCTTTAGCCCCCTCTCACAAAGTCGAATTTGACAATCGACTCTGCGCGCCGACTTGGGGCGGAGGTCTGAGAGGAGTACGCACTAGAAAGCTCCCAGGCGTCCCCTGCCTCCGCCTTCAGCGAGAGTTTCTACCGACAGACCATGCTGGATGCAAATTAAATACTTCCCTCCCACACTATTTATCTCAGGGCAGGGCCCGGCCGGAAATTCAAATCAAGGGTTTGGTTTTCGCTGCGCCCGCCCGGCGACGCGCGCCAGAAGCGGGGAGCGCGCTCAGCCACCTGCTGCCTCCCACTCCCGCCCTCTTTCAGCTCTAAGTCGCCTGCGCCCGACACCAGGCCATCACTATTGTTATTCCACCTTCTGCTAGCCCAACTCTTAGCTGCTTGAACGTCTTAGAGGAGGGGACAGCCCCTGTCCCCCATACTTGGGGACACTTTGCTAAGGGGCAAGGAGCACTCAGACTGGACACTTCTCCGGGGGCTGCCCCTCTTGGCCCAAGGCACAGGGCGACACCTCATCTGAGACAGCCTATTGTCCCGGGTTCATGACACTAATATAAACACCTTACTGGGAGCAAGAAAGATGCTGTTCCTGCACCACCACCCCCTCGTTTGTGTGGGACCAGGCAGTTTAGTGGCATTTCCTCACACAGAGTGGTGTGGACAGCTCACTGGACCAAAATGATCCACAGCTGTCTACTCTCAACCGGAGCTCACCGTTGCTTCAAACCTCACAGCTGAAATGAGTAAATGAGACAAGGAGGGTTAGGTAAACAGTATGAAAGCAATGTAGGTGGGGCTGGGCCTGAAAAACCTCCTCCCCACCTTTCCTGGCTCCCATGGCTCCTGGTTGTTTCCCCTAGCCTTTTAACAAGTTCAAGTCTCTCCAGGTCCTAAAAATAAAATGATCAAGCCAACCAGACACTGGCAGTGCCCTCTTCAATTAGACCCCCACTTAAATGGTGGTCTCCCCTGGTGCCTCCACCTTCTTACTTAACACTTGGCAATCTGATTTTTCTCCCCAGCCCCCATTCACATCCTTCTTCACCTTGCTCAGGCAAAAGTAACTCATGACCTCCACTTGGCCGAACTTAGCAGCATTCCTCTCTGCATGTCTGCTACATTTGACACACTTTGGATGGGCTCGTCTTCTGGAATCTCCCTACTACCTTGGTTTCCAAAGGATTGTACTCTCCCAATTGTCACGTCTCAGTAGCTAAGGCCTCTGCCTCTTTCAATGGCATCCTTAAGTGCTACCAATTGTGAATCTTCACCTTAAATGCATGTCTCTGCCCTCAGCCCACAGCTCTACTTACTCCACTTACTATTGAGGATCACCTCCAGCCTCCATTTCAACTTCCAAATCAGCAACCTCCGGCCAGACCAAAATGTAGAACCAATATCCAACTGCCTGCCAAGCAGCTCACTCTAAAGCTCAAGTGACACCCCAAAATTGGCATGCCCAAAACCAAACTCATCCTCTGTTTTCATAGCTACCCACCCCCACCCCATCCCCACTATTGGCACCACCATCACATAGTCATCAGTTAGAAAGTTAGGAATGAGTGAGTCATCCTTGATTAATCAGCAAGTCCTCTCTATTTCACCTGCTTAATAAGCCTCAAATTTCTGCCTCTGTTCCACTGGCACCCATCCTTTCTAGCTTGCATGAGAACTAGCCTCCAAACGTCTCCTCCTTCCTGCCTCCAGAGTGAGCTATCTAAAATGCACTGTGCAGGTTCCCCTAGGATTCTGGCTGCAGTGTGTACCTCCAACTTAAAAAAGTACAAACCTGCACTCGGGCTCTTAAAACACCATAATGAGCCCAACACTGGTGACTCACACCTGTGATGCTATCTACTTGGGAGGCTGAGATCTGAAGGTTCGAGAACAATCCATCCAAATGGTTTGTGAGACCCACATCTCCAAAATAACCAGGGCAAAATGGTGTGACTCAAGTAGTAGAGCACCTGCTTTGCAAGCTTCAAACCCTGAGTTTAAACTCCAGTCCCACCAACAGAGAAAAAACCAAAAAGCTATGAAGAAAAGGACTCGGTGTGGCCTACATAGTAGAGTACTTGCAAGCTCAGGCCCGGAGTTTGATCCCCAATACTGCAAAAATGAATGCATAAATAAATAACCATGAAGAGCCCAGACTTCAAGATGCAGTCGATTTTTTAGTGTAAGGCAATGTAGTGGGGGCAAGGAAACGATAAGAAGAAAGATATCCATTGAATATTTCAAAAAGTTCCTGCTACGGACGTAAGATAAATCTGAACACTGACTGGGGAGATGATGCTGAGTCACCAGGAAAGGCCTGGGCAAGTTATAGGCTGAAGGAAGAGAAGGAGAGGAGGAGCCAGAATAAAAAAGAAGCCCAAAACAGGGGATAGATGGCAGGTGGAGCCAATCTTAACAGTTTTGAAGGCTTACTGGTTCTCAACCCATAGTAATTCTGGGCCCCAGGCCCTATTCATGCTTGGCCCAGTCCTTCCCTTTTCTGACCCTACTCACTCTTTAATACCCAACCCAGGGGCGGTGGGGTGGCATGCCGCTATAGTCCCTACTGAGGCAGGAGGACCACTTGAGTCCAGGAATTCAAGGCCAGCTTGGGAAACACAGGAAGACTTTGTCTCAAATAAGCAAGAAATGACCCAATCCATGGGCCACAACCCCAAATAGATAACAGTCCTACTGTTACACTCTGACTTCACTTTCCACAAAAGTAGTTCTCCATCCTCACAAGCATTTTCCTTGCCTCTCCCATACCCCATTACCTTACCCCCTATTTCACTAAGAAAATCTACACCATCAAGAGGGAAAACCCTTCCCTGCAAAATACACGCATCATCTCACATCTACATGCAGTGTGAGTCTCTTTTCTTGCTCCAGAGGGGCAAAGCCTCCTCCTGATACAGTGAACCCTCCACAAGTGCAGTGCCAGGCCTCCCAGAGGTCACCAGCATTGCCAAGTCCAGTGCACACTTAGTGGACCTTTCTCTCCAACCCTCTCACAGCATTCATCTCTCCTCCTTGAAGCACTTTGCCTTTTCATTATGTAGTCTTTTTGAATTCTTCCCTCTTCCTCCTTGTCCACTCCTTCTCAACCTCTTGCACGTGCTTCCTCTATCCTGCCTCTAAATGTTGCTTCCCAGGGCTCTTCCACCATCCATTCCGCTCTCAAGAAGAGTTTTAGATTTTGTTTTTATTTTGGTGCTGGGGGTTCTTATCCAGGGCCTCATGCATGCTAAGCATGTGTTCTGCCACTGAGCTACACCCCAGTCCTGTTTTTGTTCTTGTTTGTTTTAATTTGACATCTATGGACTTTGAAAGGGTTGTGTATGGGCTTCAGGAGCTCTATAAATTCCTTAACTTGAATGTAAAGCTTTTTAAAAATGTTGTAGAGCGTTTGTGCTCCTTGCAATAGTATTTGAGAGTAATTCGGAGACAGAGGTTTGTTAAGCATGCATAAGGCCCTGGGTTCAGTCCCCAGCACAAAAAGAAAAAAGAAAAGAAGGAATCCACAAAAGGATAAGACCTATGATCCGCATGTTTTCCCCAGTCACCTTCCCCACCAGGGCTGTAGCTAGCGTATATTAATAATAATACATGTACAATAATGACTCTCACCCATGTCCCCACGGCCCAGGCCTCCCTGCAGAGTCCCTGGGCCATGCCTCCCTACCATTTTTACGTGCTGCTTCTCTGTTGCCACTTATCTAAAAGTCAGCTCTTACCTTCTTCCCCAAACCAACTCCTCTCCCAGGCTTCCTGACCTTAGCAAAAATACTCTCACCCATCCAACTGCTCAAGCCTGAAACCTGGGAGTTCTTTCACTCTTTTTTTCTTTAAGGTCATTTCACTGTCATGAATTTGTGCATATTTATACAGTACAATATTCCAATATGATAATTCAATACATGAATGGTGTGTAATGATCAAATCAGTAATTGGGTTCCCATCGCCTCAAGCATTTATCATGTCTATGTGTTGGGAAACTTTGCAATCTTCTAAGTTATTTTGAAATATATCACAAGTTGTGGTAGACTATAGTTGCCCTACTGTGCCACAGAACACAGAGAACTAACTCCTCACAGCTAGCCATACTGTGCTATTCCTTATTAACCCTTCTACCCCCTTTCTTCTTAGTTTCTAGTGACCACTATTCTACTCTCTTCTATGAGATTAACTTCTTTGGCTTCCATACATGAGAACATGTGGTCTCTGTCCTTCTGTGCCTTATTTCTATGCATGTTTCACTTAACATGATGTCTCCAGTTCCATCCATGTTGTCACAAATGACAGGATTTTATTGTTTTTATGGCCGAATAGTATTCCCTTGTGTGCATATACCTTTGTCCATTTGCCTGTTGATAGACACTTGGTTGATTCCACATCTTGGCTACTGTGATGAGTGCTGCAATGAAAATGGGAGTACATGTAGATATCTCTTTTAGATAATGATTTCATTACCTTTAGAAGTCATTTTTTTTTAATCTCCTGTTCTTTCACAAACTACCACCAATCCAATATCAAGTCCCTTTCAAATCCTTGCACATATCTCCATCTCCATTATCACTATAGTAGTCTAAACCACCTCCATCTCTTACCTGGGACTACTGTAGTAGTCCCTAACAGACTTCTCCACTGTCACCCTTGCCCTTTCCAATCCATTCTCACAGGGTGGGCCAGAATATGACTGCACATGAGTTGGATCCTAGCTCCTGATGACAGCTCTCAATGGCTTCCCATTTCACTTAGGATAAGTGAAATGCCCTCTGAGCGCCAGTGTAGGATATGGCCTGCCCAGCCCTCCCCTTTTATTGACACTCCTCCAACCTCACCATTCTCTCACCCTACATACCCTCCCACCTTTTCTTATTCCAACCACAGGGCCTTCTTTCAGTTCCCCAGACAGAAAAAGCTCTTTCCTGCCTCAGAGTCTTTGCACAACCTGCTCTCTCTCTCCCTTCCCTTTTCTTCTTGCCTAGCTAACTCTACAAACTCAGCTCTTGGCTTAAATACATATACATCAGATGTTGAGAAAGATCTTGTCTGGACACTCATTCTTTCCCTTTATTTTTTTGTGATCTCCTTTTTCCCTTTATAACCATCATCATAATTTTACTATTTGTAGGCTTATGCATGTATTTATGTTAAACCTGTCTCTTCCACCATACTGTGAACTCTGTGAAGGTGAAGACCAGTTGTAGCTCCAGTATTTTTCTAGAAGAGACTTAAAAGTAGCCATCAAGCCAGGGATGATGGAGCACACCTGCAATCCCAGCACTTGGGAGGTAGAGACAGGAGGATAGAGAGTTTGAGGCCAGCCTGAGCTACATCTGGAGACACCATCTCAAAAAAAAAAAGTGGCAATCATTTTGGAAGAGAAGTGGGGATTTGCTGTAAGGCTGTATTTTCATGACACTTACAGTAAGACTGAATTTCTTGTGTGTTCAGGAAGGTCTTTTGAAATTATGGGGAAGGAACACATAAAATATCCCCTCCCCTAACTATCTCTCAGTGCTGCTACTGAAAGACTTGAGTACTCAGCACTAAATGAAGCAATGTTTTTTGTCTGATGAATTAACCAGTAAATAAATGAATGCACAGTTTCAAACATCATCTCCTTCAAATGCCCTCCCTAACTCTCGGACTAAGTGAAGAATCCCTCTTGCAGCCAGGTGTGGTGGTTCCTGCTTATAATTCCAACTCCTGGGAGGCTAAGGAAAGAGGATTACAAGTGCAAATTTAAGGCCACTATAGGCTACATATGGAGACCCTGTCTCAAAAAAACAAAAATAACCCCTCTGCTGAGCATATCCTGCATTTACAATTTTGAAAGGTTATCTATTTAGTGTGTGTCTGCTACTAGTCTGTATTTTATTCACCTATTATTTAATTTAATCTTTACAACAATCCTAGGAAGTAGATACTATTATCTCTGTTTACAAATGAAACTGAAGAAATCTTAAAATCTTCTTTTATAGCATAGTAATAGATGGTAAATAGCTCACCCAAAGCTACAGAGCTAGTAAACAGCACAGTCAGGAGTCAAACCAAAGAGGCTTGGCTCTAGAGCTAATCTCTCCACCACCACGACCAAGTGCAGCCACAGTGATCACCTTCTGGCATCCCAACACTTTGGATTATCTGTTTAAGCACCTAACTCCAACTTCCTTATGAACAAGGACCTTTGTTTGTTTATTTGTTTTGAGACAATGTCCCTCTGTGCAGCCCAGGCTGGCCTCACAGTATGTGGCCAGACTCAAAATCCTTCTGTCTCTACTCTCGGGTGCTGGGATTACACACATGTGCCACTGTGACTGGTCAGGAACACGGCTCTTTCTCACCCCGCTCTGGATCCGCAGCCCTCAGTGGAAGACTCGGCAAATATTACTTCTCAATAATAAATCTGCTGAGTAAGTGAAGAGGAGGGCAACATGGATTTTCACACCTACTATGTTAAAATAGCAAAAGAGTGACTCCCATTTTACACAGAAGAAAATGGAGGTTCACAAGAGGAAGTGATTTGCCTAAGACTCTTTCTGACTGAGTCTGGCCCTCTTTTGTATTCTTTCTGCTGCTTCCACCAAAGACACATGTTCAGATTATTAAATACCCGCTACAAAAAAGAACTGGCAGATTGGCTCAAACAGTAAGAGTGCCTGCTTAGCCAGCGGGAGGCCCTAAATTCAAACCCCACTGCTGAAAAAGCAATAGAAAACCAACCATAGCATTCACCACCTTTCCTAGAAAAAGCAGCTGGGCTGGGGATGTAGCTCAGTGGTAGAGCACTTGTCTAGCATACATGAGGCCCTAGGCTCATTCCCAGCACAACAAAAATTTTCTCTCTCTCTGCTCTCTCTTAGTGCCTTCTAAGCCATTCTGTTCCTATTTAACTTGAACTCCATAGGTCAGTGGTGTGTGTGTGTGTCCATGTGTACTGGCACAGGAACTGGGAGCAGAGCTGTGAGTCAGATGTCTAGAAATCAAGCCCAGGGCACCCACTCACTTGTTTCTGTTGTTAAACAAAGCATGCAATCTTGTTTTGCCTCTGTCATGAAGCAAAACCCAGGGGCCTGGCCTTCTGAAGTCACGGAGCCCTAGGATACAGAGTATTTATTACAGGTCATGAGTATTGTTTGAGAAGTCCCCATTTTAGGGTAGAGGCCCCTGCTGGAGGAGTGTTCATGGCTGGCACGTAGCCAGTTGTGTGCCGGAAAACTGACCCTCTAGGAGATAAAAAGCACCTGCCCATTTCCTGGTGCCAATATTCCTGCCACAGGTAATTTCAAACAACCAACAATTTAACAAGTGGTTCACAAAATTCCTGAGGATTTCATAGTCAGCTCTAGTGAGATGCAAGTACACTGCTCAGTACATTGTTGCTGATAGTACTCTTTGTGTGGGTGGGAAGAGGAGAAATATGAGTGACCAGCCATTTAAGTTACGGTTTGAAGGGACAACGCCAGACTCAGGCTGTTAGAAGGAATGTCCTTGTGTTTAGATTTACCTGGTGAGAAAAGAGCAATTGTGTTAAACACACTTACGACAATTGCAAACACAATTGTGTTGTGTTCAAATCTTAACCTTCTTCTTATTTTACTTATTTTTTTGGGTTTGATCTCAGAGCCTCACACTTGCTAGGTAGATGCTCTTACTGCTTGAGCCACTCTGCCAGATATTTCTTTCTTTGAATCTCTCTCTCTCTCTCTTTCTCTCTCTCTCCCTCCCCTCCTCCTCCTTCTTCTCTCTGTCTCTCCTCCTTCTCTTCCCCTCCTCATCCTCCTCCCCCCTCTTCCGCTTCCCCTCCTCCCCCCTCTTCCTCTTCCTCTCCTCCTCCCCTCCTCCTTCTCTTTCTTCTTCTTTTCCTTCTCTCTCTCTCTCTGTTATGGGCTTGAACTCAGGGGCTCACGCATGCTGGCAAACATTCTCTCACTTAAGTTACACCCTCATACCCTCAGCCCTTTTTGCTTTAGTTTATTTGTTTGTTTGTTTTGTTTTGTTTATTCAGGTAGGGTCTTGCATTTTTTCCTGAGCTTATCTGGATGGTGATCCTTCTACTCACACCTCCTACATAGATGAGATAACAGGCATGCACCACCATGCCTGGCTTTATGAGTTTAGAGGTGAAGAGGCCAAAGCACAGACAAGACAACTCATATGGTCACATGACTAGTAAGTAATAGAGTCAGGATTTGAAACTGGCTCCAGATCTCAGGTTTTTACTCTCCAGGGCCCCGAGCCAAAGTCTAATTTTTTTTTCTTTCCTTTTCTTTCTTTTTGTCATTTTTTTTTCTTTTGTCAGTACTAAGAATAAAACCCAGGGCCTCATGTCTGCACTTGATATACCACTGAGCTAGCTACACCCCAACTGATGCACTGGCTTTCTAAGTAGAGTTCTACTGGAACACAGCCACACTCACTCATTGACAGACTGTCTTCAACAGCTTTGGAGCCACAATGGCAGGGTTGAGGAGTCCAGACAGAGAATAAATAGCCCGCAAAGCCAAACAATTGACTAGCCCTTTACAGAGAAAGTTTATTGACTTCTGTTCTATGATTTGCCTGGGGATAAGACATTGGCTATCATTTGGAACCTCTTCGTCCCCAGGTCAAACTGATTCAGAAATTATGTTGCTGGCCAATAAAACTGGTGAACACTTATGTTAAGATTGTAACATACTTTAACATTTGTACTATACCAATTGTGTCACTGAAATAGGATTCTCAACCACAAGATGTGATTTAAGTAACAAAATAAAATGTGTAGTAATAGACCTACGCATCAACTTCATAGGATCCCAACATCTCTGGGTTAGAATGAACTCAAAGATTACTTATCCCAACCCTGACTGTCCTCTGTATGATGATTCCCCTACAGAGAGACATCGCAACACCTGTCATTCTGTCTCCAAGGCAGCGAGGCAGCGCCTCCAAGTGCCTGTTTCAGATGCCAAGCAAGGAAGCTCCCCAAAGCCTGCCATTCACTGGCCTCCTGCATAGTCGTTAAAAACTTCCCCTGACCTTTTAGCTACTTCCTGTGAGCCTCTGAGGGACTGCCAATCACTTGTGACCTATTTACAAAGCTGGCAGCTCTGACTTCTTCCAGAGCAAATGCAGAACAAGCCCAGCTTACAGGTGGTGGACTGAGTTTCTTCGGGTTCCTGGCACCAAAACAGAATTACTCATTGGAAGAATGGTAGATCAGACAGGAGCCCAGATGCACTAGAAACCGCGAGTCAGTATCTCAAGATCATCAGAAGGCTGTTATCTTCTGTTTGCTGAATAGAGTTGCTTCCTTGGTGTTAAAAAAAAGAAAGCCTACTTGCTCTTCTTGGGTATTCATTTTTTTTTTCTCAAAGCAAAGATGCCTCATTACATCAGTAAGTTAAGGCGATACTGATTGCCAGCTGCAGCGTGGGAGTCCTACTGCCAAAGAATTTCTTTCATAAGCCTTTCAAAAGTGAGTTGATCCAAAACACGCCTCCACCATGGCATTACCTGTAATCTAATCCAGTCTAGGAAGTGGAATTCAATAGCTCAAGGTTCTGCAAACTCCACAACAGCTGTCACCACAAAATGAAAGTGCACAGGCTTGCTTTAAGGTGGAGAACACCGTAAACATTGCTGTTTCCACATGGTGTTTGGCACTGTGTTCTTTAGATCCTCTTAAATAGCTCAGATTACCAGCAAAGACAACAAAGTGAAACCTCTTGGAACTCTACTCAAAGTTCCGTTTAAAATTTAATCTGATGGGATTTCCTTAAGGTACTTTTTTTTGGTGTATGGAGTGGGGAGGCAGGGGGACAGGGTCTCTCCCTGTTACCCAGGCTGGCTCCAAATTCCTGGGTCCAAGCAATCCTCAGCCTCCCCTCCCAAGTACCTGATATTACAGGTATGTGCCACCATGCCCAGCTTTTAATAATTTTTTTTCAATACTGGGGCTTGAACTCAGGGCCTACACCTTGAACCACTCCCCTAGCCCTTTCTTGTGAAGGGCTTTTTTTGAGATAGGGTCTCACAAATTATTTGCTTGGGCTGGCATCGACCCAAGATGCTCCTGATCTCTGCTTCCTCAGTAGCTAGGATTATAGATGTGAGCCTTAAGGCCCCAGCACCAGGCCTTAAGGTAAAATTTTTAAAAGTAAATTTCAATAAAATTATGACCCATTTTTTGGGGGGTAGGATTGGGGTTTGAACTCAGAGCTTTACACTTATGAAGCAGGTGCTCTGCTGTTCGAGCCATACCTCCAGTCCATTGTGCTCTGATTATTTTGGAGATAGGGTCTCAGGAACTATCTAACTGGGCTGGCTTTGAATATCAGTCCTCCCAATCTCAGCTTCCCAAGTAGCTAGAATTATAGGCATGACCCACCGGCGCCCTGCTGACCTTGCTTGTTTTTAAATACGGATAAAAGATGTCCCTCTACTTAGATGAGGTTATGTCATGGTAAATTTGCCGTAAGTTGGAAACATCCTAAGGTGACAATGCTTGAGTGCACCTCACATACTGAATCTCCCAGCTTAGCCCCACAGTAGAGTGAGGGTTTTCCCTGGCTACCCCACAGCTGACTGGGAGCTGTGGCTATTGTCACACCCAGCATCACCGGAGTACTGACAGCATATCGATAGCCTGGAAAAAGAACAAAATTCAAAGTATGGCTTCTTCTGAATTCATATCTCTTTCACACCAGTGTAAAGTGAAAAAAAATCACAAGTTAAACCATTTTAAGTCAAGATAGTCTGTATATATAAATAAGACTCAGAGCCAGTGGCTCATTCCTATAACCCTAGCTACTCAGGAGGCAGAGATCAGGAGGATCACAGTTCAAAGTCAGCCCAGGCAAATAGTTTACAAGACACTATCTCGAAAAAAACTCTGCACAAGACGTAGGCCCTAAATTCAAACCCCAGTACTGCAAAAAAAAAAAAAAAAAGATGACGACGATGACTCGGGGCCCTAAGAAACTCAAATATACCTTCAAATGGTACTTACTAGCTTTGGGGGTTCTGGAACAGTTGATTATACTTGTTCTGTAGAAATTATGTGTTCCTGTAACTCACACCTTTAATCCTAGCTACTCAAGAGGCAGAGATCAGGAGCATAGCAGTGGGAAGCCAACCAGGGCAAATATTTTCAAGACTCTATCTGGAAAATACCCAACACAAAACAGGGCTGGCAGAGTGGCTCAAGTGGTAGAGCACCTGCCTAGCAAGCATGAGGCCCTGAGTTCAAACCTCATCCCATTAATAAAAAGAAAAAAAGAAAAGGAGAGGTATTGCAAAGGATAGGCCTACATGGTTGTCTGCAGGGCAGGTCATTGGGAAGGGCAGCCTATAATTTCTTCTTCAAAGAGTCCTTGGCTCTGCTCTTACGGTCTTTCAAACAACTGAAACAGGCCCAACCAGATTATCTAAAGTCATCTCCCTAATTTAAAGTCAGTTGATCATGGAATTTAATAACATTTATAAATACCTTCTCAGCAACACCTAGACTGGTGTTTGATTGAATAATTGGGAACATGACCTAGCCAAGCTGACACATAAGAGACAATTGTGTTCCTCAATACCTATCTTGGAACTTTGGAAGTGACTTTTTCCCATGTGTGTGTGTGTGTGTGTGTGTGTGTGTGTGTGTATTTCCTCTTCTAATTTTTTTTCTTTTTTGGCAGTACTGGAGTTTTGAAGCATACAAAGATATCACAAGAAAACTAAAACCAATATCCCTTATGAATACAGACGAATATTATTAACAAACTACTAGCAATCCAAGTCCAGCAACATTGCTATGGTTTCAACAAGTGTCCCCAAAAGGTCATACCTTCAAGGCTTGGTCCCCAGAATGGTGCTATTGGAAGGTGCTATAGACCATTAGGAGTAGGAAGTACAGATGTCCTTATGTCACTGGGGGTATACCCTTGAGGGTGATTGTAGCACCCAGTTTATCCTTTCTCTCCCTCTCTCTCTCTGCTTCCTGGCTTGTGAGGTGAGAGGTTTGTTCCCCTACATGTTCCTACCAGAGTCCCAAAGCAATGGAGCCACTTGATCATGGACTGGAATCTCCAAAATTGTGAGCCAAAATAAACCTTTTGTTTTGGTAAGTTAATTGCCTCGAGTATTTTTTTATAGTAATGTAAAGCTGAAAAAATAAACTTGAAAGTACAGAAAATATGAAAAGATAAAGATATAGAAATGATAAAACTCAACAAATTGGAAATGGAAATTTCCTCAACTTGTTAAAACGTCTATTAAATGGCATCTATAAAATCCCTACATCTAGAAAGACATTTATACAAAGTCTACAGCTAACGTCTAATCTGATGGTGAAAGATTGATAGTTTTCCCCTCTAAGATAAGGACCCAGACAAAATGTTCCCTCCTTTTGTGTGTGTGTGTGTGTGTGTGTGTGTGTGTGTGTGTGCTCACATGTACACACATTGTAGGCATTTCATAGGACTATCTATACAAGACTTCGTCATCTGTGAATAGAGTTAGTTGTATACTTTCCTTTCTGAGCTAAGTGTAAAATACTTAGGAAAAAGTTTTATGTGTATGCAAGGTATGCACTGAAAATAGCAAAATGAGCCAAACCCAGTGGCTCACATCTGTAATCACAGTTCAAGGGCAGCCCGGACAAAAGCAAGACCCTATCACAAAAATACCCAACACGAAAAAGGGCTGGTGGAATGGCTCAAGAGGTAGAGCGACTGCCAGGTAAGTATGATTCCTTGAGTTCAAACCCCAGTACCACACACACACACACACACACACACACACACACACACACACACACAAAAGAAAAGAAAGTGATGGGAGACATAAATAAATTGAAAGCTATCCTGTGCATATTGTTAAGGTGGCAGTACTGCTGAAATTGATCTGCAGATTGAGTGCAATGTGTGTCAAAATCCCAGCTTCCTGTCTGGCAGAAATTGACAAGCTGATCTTAAAAGTCATGTGCAAGGAACCAGGAGTAACCCCCTGCCCCCCAAAAAATCTTGAAAAGATACACTTCCCAAATTAAAAGCTCACTACAGAGCTACAATAATCAAGAAAGTGGTACTTAGGGCTGGGGGAGTGGCTCAGGTGGTAGGTAGGGCACCTGCCTATCAAGTGTGAGGCCCTGAGTTCAAACCCCAGTAGTGCCAAAAAAGAAAAGAAAAAAAAATAGGAGTAAATCTTCATGATTTTGGATTAGACAGTGATATCTTAGCTATGACACCAAAGCACAAGCAACAAAAGGAGAAAAATAAATATCTGGGTTTCATTAAAAATTCTGAGTTTTGCCTGGAGTAGTCATGAATGCCTATAATCCCAGCTACTTACAAGGCTGAGTAGGAAGATACAAATATGAAGCCAGCCTGGACAGTTTAGCAATACTTTGTCTCAAAATAAAAATTTAAAAAGGCTGGTGATGTAGCTCAGTAGTCCTGTGTTTATTTTCCAGCACAGGAAGAAGAAAGAAAAAAAGAGAAGAGAAGAGAAGGGGAGGGGAAGGAAGAGGGGAAATGGGAAGGAAGGAAGGAGGGGAAGGAAGAGAAGAAGGAAAATAGTGGGCTGGGGTGTGGGTAGCTCAATGGTAGAACACTTGTCTAGCATGCAGGAGTGCCTGTGTTTCACCCCCTACCTTTGGGGGTGGGTAGAGAAGAATGTGAGGACAAGTCACTGAATGGGAAAAAATATTTATGAATCACATATCAGAGACTTGCATCTAGAAAATATAAAGAACTCTTACAGATTAGCAATAAAAAGGAGGGAAGGGGGCAAAAAAAAAAAAAACACAATAAGAAAGAAATTGCTCAATTAAAAAAAAAAATGTACCAGGTTAGGAATGTAGTCAGTGGTATAGCCCTAGTCTAGCACTCATGAGGCCCTTGGTTTAATCACCACTGGAAAATAAATAATAAAAGTGGACAAAGAATTTTAATGACTATTTCGAAAAAAATATATATACCAAGGGACAAAAAGCACAAGAAAAGATGCTCACATCATTAGTCATAGGGGATTGCAAAACAACCAGAATGACAAGCCACTTCACAAGGACTAGTATGGCTAAAAGAGAAAAAAGATGCAGGGGTGTAACTCAGTGAGAGAGGGCTTGCCTAGCACGCCCAACATTCTGGGTCTAGTCCCTAGCACTGCAAAATAAACAAATAAAATTTAAAAATAAGAGACGGAAATAACATGGTAACAAGGACGTGGAAAGATTGGAACTCTAGCCAGATGTGGTGGGGTGTGCCTATAATCCCAGAATTTAAGAGATTGAGGACTGGGCTACATAGTAAGATCCTACTATAAAAATAAATAAAATTGCATATTGCTGGTAGAATTGTAAATTTGTGCAGCCATTTTGGAAAAGCCTAGCAGTTCCCCAAATGTTAAACAGAGTTACTCCACGACACAGAAATTCCACTTCGAGCTATATATATTCCAGAAAATTGAAATAAATATGTCCCCACAAAACTTTTACACCAATGTCCATGGCACCAGCACTATTCTTAATAACCAAAAAGTGAAAAAAATTCAAAAGTCCATCTACAGATGAGTAAATCAAATCTGGTACAATCCACACAGTGAAATAGTATCTGCCAGTGAAAAGAATGAGGAACAAAACATGGATAAGCCTTGAAAACATGATAAATGAGCTGTCAGTCACAGAAGAGGCCACATATATGACTCCACATCCAAGAAATGCCCAGAATAGGCAAATCCATGGAGACAGAAAGTAGATGATGGTTGCCAGGGACCTGGGGAAGGGGTGAAGAGAGAGAGACTGCTACTGAGTACAGGGATTCTTTTTGGGATTATAAAATTTCTGAAATCAGACAGTGGTGACTTGTACACGCTGAAAGGGAAGTTTTTATGGTATGTGAATAGCATCTTAGTAATGCTGTTAGTTGTTTAAATGGTATATTTACAAAAGGTTTAAAATAGCATACCAAAATCTCCAGGCCATGACTCAGTTGTGCCTTTATTTAAATCTTCTATCCCCCTGGGTAGCAATCAATTAATTCTTCACTCAAATTAGACCATCAAAAGTCTCCATTTGGGGCTGAGGGCATGACTCGAGTGGAAGAATGCCTAGCTAGCATAGCTCAAACCCCAATACCACCAAGAAAAAAAAATGGCTCCATATAAACATACGGAATCATATTAACACAGCGCCTCACGGATCACCTGAACAGAACCTCAGCTTAATACGGCCATAGCTTTTTAATTTTTGGCAGGACTGGGGTTTGAACTCAAGGCTGGCAAAGCAGGCCCTCTACTGCTTGGGTCACACCTGCAGTCCATTTCGCTCTGGTTACTTTGGAGATGGGCGATGGGGATCTTGTACACTATTTGCCCAGGTTGGCCTCAAACTGAGATCCTCCAGATCTCAGCCTGCAAAGTAGCTAGGATTATAGGTGTGAGCCACCAGTGCCTGGCTTCCCATAGCTTTTATTAAAATTGCTATAATAAACAGCTGTGTGAAACTCACTTCTGCATCTTTCCACAAGTATTAAAAACATCATCCAGCTCCTCAGTACATCACACATTGTTTCATGTATTGTAAAATACTTCCTGAAAAAATTGTTATAATTTCTTCTGGGAAAAGCAATCGTCCTTACAAATTATCCTTTCTGATGATAGTCAAGTCTACAGAATTGATTAAGATTTCTTTTCAGCTTTGGAGGAGGCGCGGTGGAACCATAGAAATTAGGTTGATTGACATGATTAGGACATTTGTATCTCCATTTTTTCTGTTTTTATGCTTCTATTCATAATTGGCTTTTTGGGTTTTTTTGAGTCAGGGTCTCACAGTGGCCTTAAACTCACATTCAGGCTGGACTTGAACTCACATTTTAGCCCAGGCTGGCCTCAAACGCTCAATCCTCCTGCCTCAGTCTCCCAATTGTTGGTATTATAGGTGTGTAACACCATGCCCAGCTATAATTTGAAAGTTTTTTAATGGAATTTTGATGTGAGTTACCTCAAATCCTGATATTTGAGCTTGAGGGATTGGTTTAGAATTTTGGTTTCAGGTTTCATGTTTAATTATGACTCACATTAAATCAAGGCTTCTCTACCCAAAAGAAAAACAAACAAACAAAAAAACCCAAGGGCTGGCGGAGTGGCCCAAGCCATAAGAGCACCTGCCTAGCAAACATGAGAGTTCATGGGGTTGTGAGTTCAACCCTAGTACCGCCAAAAACAAAAAAAGATTTGCAAACATGAAAAAAGAAAAAGAAAAGAAGAATGTTTCACTACCTGGGTACTATTTGGAGTTTTGAGCTACATATAATTCTTTGCTGGGTAGGGAGCATCGACCTGTGCGTTGTGGGGTGCTTAGCATCACCCCGGCTTCTGTGCACTCCTGCATGTAGCAGCTCCTCAGTTGTAGAAACCAACAATTTCTTCAGACAATAGGAAATATCCACGGAGGGCAAAACTGGCCCCAAGAGAACACTGCATTCATCATTATTGAAAAAACTGTCTCTGCCACTACTTCCAGTAACTCTTCAGAAGCATCAGAAATTCTACATGATGTACCAGAGATAGAAACAGAGATATATAGAGCCACACTTTAGATAGATAAAGATATAAATTCATACTTTAGATAGATGATAGCGAGACAGAGATATGTAGGTTCAGACTTTCAATAAATAAGCTGTTGGATGGATGGATGGATGGATGGATGAATAGGTAGGCAGACAGGCAGACTGTTCACATATATGAAATGAACCAACGCGTGCCTGCACTGTGCCAGTGCCTAAAGCAGAGTGCACCCATTTTCATTTACGTAGAAAGCATTTTTGATCTATTGTCACTCTGAGCCCAAATCCATTACAAAGGAAATTACTATTCTTCTAATTTTGAAATAGGGAAACTGAGGCCCACGGGATGCGCATGATCGAGTTCAGAACTCACCTCCAAATGCAGCATGTCGTTCCTCTCTCAGCCAGGAAAAATGTGCCTTTCTCTCCCCACCTCCCTGCCTCCACATAACCTCGTGTCCCTCCCTCGTTACTCTTCCCTGAGGATGGAGCGCTACGTGGCTCAAGACACTCTTCTAAGGTGCCAACGACCTAAAGTGATGTTCAATCCAGTCAGCCTAGAAAATGGGCTAACCCTTCCCAGATCACGTCGTACTTTCATGTAATTAAAACACAGATTCCCTTTGGGCTTAATGTCCTGTTTCCAGGTGGTGTCAGGAATAGAGGAGAGCAGGGAATGATCAGTCAGATCCAGAAGTGGGGACATTTTGTAAAACAACTGCTCTGGACTCGGAGAGACTGTTCAGAACAAAACAGAGCAGCAAAACATGATCATGGGGCACATCTGCGGTCCTCGACTGGGACCTGCAATGTTTTAAGGGACTTCCTAGAACGAAGGGAATTACAGTGTGACTGCATTCCCCTGCTTGCACGGGACTGTTTTGTGGTAGGATGGAGATTGTTCTTAATCTTACTGTGAATATTTTGGGATGAAGTGTCATGATGTCTGTAACTTTCAAATGAGCAAACAATAACAAATCAAACAGAATAGAATGTAGTAAATTATTATCATTTAAAAATTTTAAAATTTAGCTGGGGCTATAATCCTAGCTACTCAGGAGGCAGAGATCAGGAATATCGCAGTTCGAAGCCAGCCCAGGCAAATAGTTTGCGAGACCCTATCTCAAAAAAACCCAACACAAAACAGGACTGGTGGAATGGCTCAAGTGGTAGAGCACCTACCTAGCAAGCGTGAGTCCCTGAGTTTAAACCTCAGTACTGCCAAAACCAACCAAGCAAAAATTAAAAAAAAAAAAAAGAGAGAGAGAAGGAAAGAAATTTAAGATATGTAGGAGTTTGTTGAACAAGACTTTCAATCTGAATGTATGAATGTTTTTCATTATAGAAAGTTGGACAGAGGGCCAGGTATGGTGGTTCGTGCCTATAATCCCAGCTACTCAGGAAACAGCTATTAATTCAGAGTTCAAGGTTCAAGGCCAGCCCAGATGAAAAGCTATTAAGACCCTCCATCTCAACCAATAAACCAGGCATGGTGGTTTACATATGAAATCCCAGCTAATGGGAGGCATAGGTAGGAGGATCTCGGTTGCCGGCCACCCCTAAAAATATGAGATCCTATTTAAAAAATAACTACAGTAAAAAAGGGGCTGAAGGTGTGCCTCAAGTGGTGGAGCACCTGCCTAGCAAGCACAAGGCCCTGAAATTCATACCCCAGTACCACCACCCCCCAATAAATAAATAAATAAATAAATAAATGAGTTGGCTGTAGGAGCTGGACGGGTAGCTCAGTGGTAGAGTGCTCTAGCATGAGCAAGGCCCTGGACCAGCTCCCCAGCAGAGGCCCCAAGCAGCTGGGGAGAAAGTAAGAGCCTCCTTAGTGCAGAGATCCTGTTTTTGTTTCTATTTTTTGAGGCGGAATCTCACGACATAGCCCAGGCAGGCCTTGAACTCCTGCTCCGCCAATGCAGGGATTCTGAATGGAACTCCAAGAATCACTTGAGGCGGAGGGGCCATGGTGATGTAATAGTTTCACGACCCCTCTCCCCATAACTGTTAGTAATATAAGTAGCTCTGCAATTTCCCTGGGGAAAGGATCTTCTGTGGTTTTTTTGTTTGTTTTTGTCTTACAATCCAAAAATCTCACACATGGGGTGCCAGACCAAAGATTCCCAAGAAAACCTCAAGGCCTCAGTGTTTCTGGAGTCATGGGCTCTCATTGGAAAAAGTCTTGAGTAGCTGAGACTACAGGTGCACACTGTTGTACCTGACTTAGACTTTTGCTTTTGGTGGCACTTTGGTTTGAACTTAGGGCCTCATTTAGGCAGGAGCTCTTACCACTTGAGCCACTCCACCAGCCCTTTTGTTTTGTTTTGTGTTTTGTTTTGGCAGGACTGGATTTAAACTCAGGGCTTCATGCTTGCAAAGCAGGCACTCTACCACTTGGCCACAGCACCAGTCTGTTTTGCTCTGATTGTTTTGGAGATGGGAGTCTTGTGAACTATTTGCCTGAGTTGACCTCGAACCACAATCCCCCTGACCTCAGTCTTCCAAGTAGCTAGTATTACAGACATGATCCACTGGCACCTGTTTCAGACTCTTTTCAGTGAGATCCCATGACTCCAGAAACGCTGAGGTCTTGAGGTTTGCTTGGGAATCTTTGGTCTGGCGCCCTGTGTGTGAGATTTTTGGACTGTGAGACATTCATTTCCCTGCTGTTCACATCACATGTTGAGGATGGCTGTTTACAGCTGTAGAATCTTGAAACTGAAAGGAGTCTGAGGAACGATTTAGTTCAAAGAAGGTCTGAGCCAAGGTCAAGGGAGTAAGTTAGTGGTAGAAGGAGAAGCAAAATCTAGGTCTCCTGATTCACAGGTCTCCACTGTGCTTATTCAAAGAAACCCATTTAGTGAGGCACGATGGCACACACCTGTCTTCCCAACTTCAGGAGATGTTCAAGACCAGCCTGGGCCACATAGCAAGTTCCGGGCCAGGAGACTGTGTATCAAAAACAAGGCAGAGCAGGGGAGATGGCTCTGTGGCAAAGCGCTAAGGCCCTGGGTCTCTGCTTCCACCACCAGCACTGCAGAAGCGACTAAAGAGCCAACTATAGGGCTTTAGCTCAGTGACAAGAGAGGTTGCCTGGCATGCCAGAGGGCCTGGGTTCCATCCCAGCAAACAAACAAACAAAACAGCTTTGTCTGTTAGGTCAGTTGCCCTCTTCAGTTTTCTGTGTAAACTAGAAAAGCCAACAAGCATCCTTCTGTAGCAAAAAGCACTACCTGCTCTTCCCTTCCTCTTCTTTCTCTGACACCCCCAGAGATCCTAGCCAGCCACACTGTCTCCTCCACGTCCCGCACAACAAGGCATGCCACCTCATGCCTGTGCTCTGGCTGGCCCCGTTCCTTTCTGGACTCTCCCTCCAAATACTTGTTTGGCTAACTGACCCCCTTCTTCAAGTCTGCTGGGAGCTCACCTCCATGGGGCATGACCTGACTACCCTGCGTAACCCTGCGACTCTCTCCCCACCCCCTCAGGAGCGCGTGGTCCTCCTGCCTGTTTTTCCCCCATCACCTGTCACCTTCTAATACCCTTGACAATTTTCTCACTTATTGTGCTTTTTTATTCAGTATCAGATTCCCCCGTTTGAATACAAAGTCCACAAGGGCAGGGATTCTTATTGCAGCCATTGTTATAGCCCAGAGCAGGTATTTAATACTGAAAATGTTTGCTGGATGAATGAATGTTCTCTCTCTGCAAATCAGGACATTATTTCATGTTGTGGTCTTGAGGTCACAAAAAGGCAAGCTGGGGCGGATGTTGCGCTATGTTTTTCAGTTATTTAAGAGGTGGGGCTTAAACTTTTAGTCTGATGAAATCCATGGTTGAGCACATGACCAGTATTTCACCCAGAGACAGCTAGCACTGCCCACATGGATTAACGGTATCTCTCCCCACCTGAGGGCTTAATGTTGCAACTCTCTTGTAATAAGTTCCTAAATGTTTAATACTTGAATGACTTCCTAATAGGGTGTTGATTTACTACATCACAGGCATCATTAAGAGGCATCAGTTCAGGTCTGTTGGGATTAAGTTTAAAGCTGAAAGCTAAGCCTTGAGAGCCAAGCAAATCAGAAAAAAAGGCAGCCCGGGGTGCAGACAAACATCTACACACAAGCTAAAACTTGCAGCTGGGGTTTGCTAAGATCCCCAACTTTGCTTCAGGCCTGGTGGACTTCACCTTGTTCTGAGTGTGGGGAGTGAAGCTAACTTGGACTGAGTGTGTTGACTCTGTGGGGGCTCCGTGGTGTGTCCCCAAACAAGCACTCTGCAGCTGGTAAGCGTGAAGGAGTCCCTGACCTGGTACTGACAGAGATGGCCTCTTCTCAGCTTCACATGTGGAAGTGGAGATTCGTTGCCAACTTGCACCAGAAATTGAGACTAACTCTCATTGAGGAAAAGCGTCAGCTTGTAGCAACTGCACACCTGTGTGTCTTGCCAGTGGCTTGTCGTCATAACTGTTCATGTATTGCTTCACCAAGACTTGCAATTTCACATTGACAGTGGACTAATCGGTGAGGGAGTCTGAAAAGTTCCGACTAAAGGTTTTCAGGTTCCCTTCCCATACCACTGGGCCTTTCTGGAATGTTGTCCCAGCTCACAAAATCCTTCACTTCCCTTGGGGCCTTGAATCACTGCTGACTTCAGTCAGCAGTGAATCACTGCCTCTGCTCCTATGTTGGTGGACTGTGAGTTTCCTTTCTTAAAAAAAGCTTTCTTGCTGCAGGCATGGCTCAAATGGTAGAGCATTTGTCTAGCATGTATGAGGCCCCAGGTTCAATTCCCTGTACTGAAAAAGAAATAAAAATAAATAAAAATAAAAAAGCTTTCTTGCCAGGCACTGGGCTCGCATCTATAATCATAGCTACTTAGGAGACAGAGATCAGGAGGATCGAGGTTCGAAGTCAGCCCAGGCAAATAGTTCATGAGACCCTATCTCAAAAATACCCAACTCAAAAAAGAGGTGGTGGGCTGGCTCAAGGTGTATGTAGGCCCTGAGTTCAAACCCCATTACTGCAAAACAAAACAAAACAAAACAAAAAAACACCTTTCTTGATTGTTGTTGCTTCATCATTCATTGAAGAATTATTTAGGTATGAGTACTGTTTGTTTTACAATATGCCAAGCATCGGAGAAAAAAACAGTATAAAAACACTGGTCCTATTGTAAGGAGTTTGTAGTCTAGCAAAGGGAACAATAAGAAAAGGGAAATTTGGAGGACAGTTGTGGTGGTACATGCCTGTAATCCCAGCACTTGGGAGGCTGAGGCAGGAAGATGGAAAATTTTGGGCCAACCTGGGCTATGCAGTGAGACCACATCTCAAAACAAACAATAACAACAAAACAATAGAAAACCCCACCCCAAACTAAAAAAAAACAGACCTCAGAATACCAAAAGAGAAACGCAAAGAAAGCAGTAGTATTGCAAACTATTGTGGACCCTTTCTGGACATAGTAAGGAAGACTTTCAGTAAGAAACACTGCACTTCTCTCCTCGTGTAATATAAAAACATAGGCCTTTCCCATGTTGTTTAAAACTGGCTGCTAGCATCATTATGTGGAAATGGCCCAATTTGCTACCCCAATTTCTCATTGTCACTTTTGTCACATCTTGTTTTCACTCATACTAATTAATTCATCCTGACTTCACTAGATCTTGCCTTTCAAGTGTCAGGCACTCGGCTAGGTTTGCAGATAGAAAATGTGTCAACCTATGCTTGCCTAAACTCAAAAGGCAGAGAAAAAATGACTCAGGCACACACCTACAACCACTCTGAGGTGGCAAAAGGAGGTATAAATAAGTAGGTAGGAGAAGACTGAGGTGATGGACTAGTTTATTAGACTTCCATAACAAAGGTCCAAAGACTTAAATAACCGAACACATTTTCTCATGATTTCAGAGGCCAGAAAGCCAATGCCAAAGTGTGGGCAATCCCGGTTTTCTCTGGGGTCTCTCCCCTAGGCTTGCAGAGGCCCCAGCCTCTCCCATGTCCTCATTTGTTTTTTCCTCTGGATTCTCACATTCATGTTGTCTGTGATCCAAATTTCCTCTTCTTATAATAAGTATACCAGTCAAATTGGTCTAGGATCCACCCTAGCAACCTCATTTTAACTTAATCTCCTCTTCAAAAATCTCACCTTGGTCAGGCATGGCGGTACACACTTATAATCTCAGCACTTGGGAAACTGAGGCAGGAGGAAGGCAAGTGTGAGACCAGCCTGGGCTACAAAGTGAGAACCTCTTTCAAAAAAACCACTCCTCCAAACAAACAAAAAAAAGTCTCTCCCACCATTACAGTCATTTTTGGTTAGATCTGAACCTCAACACGTGAATTTTTTGGGGAAAATTTAGTCCATAACAGTAAGTGACAGGAAATTGTTCTGGAAGGAGATGACACCTAACTAGTTATGGGAAAATGGTAAAGAGTGACAAGGGAAAGGAGACAGAGGGCACAGTACCTACCTGCCTGGGTGTCATTGCATCCATATGTCTATCACTTCCTGTGGCAGTACAGCGCATAAACTTTTGCCCATATTTCTAATTTCACCAAGGTTGATTCCCAGCAGTACAGGGACTGGACCCAGGATGAGTCTTTTCCCAACCCCTTACTCTGCCCCCACATTACTCACGGCAGTTCTTAATCATTGAGTCATGGTTGTTGGCTAAAAACAGATTCCCAGGTCTGCCCCTGGACATTCTGGTCAGCAAATGGTGAGACAGAAGTTGGTCAGGTTTAGGAAACACTGCCGTGTTGTGGTGGTGATGGTGGCGGTGGTTGTTAACTTCTGCCACTAAATTCCGTGGAGGCCAGAACTCCATCTTACCCTCTCCATCCACAGCTCTGAGAGCAACGCCGGGCATGAGGTTGAAGCTCAGTGGAGATCTGCTGTAGGATGAAGAAGGAATGACACTTATAACTAACATGCTCTCTAGAGACATTTACAGGGTGACACTATTCCTTCTCACTGCATATGTGACAGCGTTTGGGGATTGTGTCTCATGAATGATTAGTGCTGTTTTGGGGGAGCTTTCTGATGGAAGGGCGAGTTCAGCCACCTCCACCCTTCTCCCATTCATGTGTGCATGTGTGTGAGCTCTCTTGTCCTTCTGCCTTCCACCACGGGATGATGCAGTATAAAGTCTACCAGAGGTAACCCCTTGAACTTGAACTTCCTATCCTCCAGAACTGTAAGATGAGATCAGGCACGCTCAGGGTGGGATGGCCGGAGACCCTAGAACTATAAGAAGCAAACAACTGTTCTTGGAAAGTTACCCTGCTTCAGCACAACGCAGACTGTGCTAGTCATCTCTGCAAATACACAGAGCTATGTATCTGTGTATTTAGAGATAACCAAGCCCTATCAAGCTGAGTGGGGCATAATCTGAGCACAATTCAAATACTTACGGTGTTATCTAAGGAAGAATAGGGATTCTTACCTCAGCAGATATGTTAGTGATTTAATAGACAAAAATAATATCACATTTAATATTTATTTCAATGAGTGCTAATAAATTACCTTTCAAAAGAAATATTTGTTAGCTGCGTTTTCTCTTTTGCGAATTATGTATGTTTTGAGAGCTTTGTAGTTTTCTCATTAACTTACATACACTGCTTACCTCTTAGCGTTTGCCAACCTTCATTTTTTTTTTTATTGTGTGGTACTGGGGTTTGAACTCAGGATCTACACCTTGAGCCACTCCACCAGCCCTGTTTTGTGATGGGTTTTTTCAAGATAGGATCTTGTGAACTATTTGCCCAGACTGGCTTTGAACCACCATCCTCCTGATCTCTGCCTCCTGAGTAATTAAGATTACAGCCGTGAGCCACCGGTGCCCTGCTCAACCCTCCTTTTTATACCTGCAGCAAATGTTCTGCTCAGCCTTTCAATCTCTTATTTCATTTTTTTTTAATTTCTAGAAATTTCTCATTTGTACATTGTCAAGTTTCTTGGTCTTTTCTTTTTGATTTCTTCCATCTTTTTTTGTAACCTATAATATATTATGTATAATGTATAAAATGAAAAGTTGTTCTATCAAAATACACTTTTCACTGGGAAAAATAAATAGACAACTGGATCTGTACCAAGTAAACATTAACTTTGATCATACTCATTGCTGGACAGTCCATAGCAAGCGGATTTGTCCTTGCTTCCCCAAAGCTGCTCCGCTTTCGAGTTAAGAATTTTTTACATTGTTTTAACTGATTTTGTTATGTTGATACTTATTTCTCATTCCACACCATCTTTGGCCATGCTGTGAGCACTCACAGTTCTCTGACTAATGGTGGAGCATCTGGAACCCTGGGGCTGGAAGAGTTTGCTGTGACACTTGAGCAGCTGCCATTGCATTTGTCAGATGGTCCACACCCTCCTCGTGGTCACCTTGAGCCAGTGACTTCACCAAGCAGATGTCCTCAGGGAGGACTTTCTGATCAACTTTCTTTTTTGGCAGTACTGGGATTTGAACTCAGGCTTGCTAGGCAGGTGTTCTACACTTGAGCCACTCTGCCAGTCCTGTTTTGTGTTAGGTTTTTTCGAGATAGAGGCTCATGAACTATTTGCCCAGGCTGGCTTCAAACTGTGATCCTCCTGATCTCTGCCTCCTGAGTGGCTAGGATTATAGGAGCCTGGCCAGCTTCAGTGTCTTTAAGGTGAGGAAACTTTAAAGCCCAGCTCTCTCTTTGGCAGCTTTCTGTTTCTTTCTTCGTCCTTGAAGTCTGTTCCTTAAGTTGGGGGTTACACCACCAATCCTGGTGGGAGATGAAGCCCTGGATGAACACAACCCCATACAAACCTAGTGTTGTATTAGTCTGGCCCATCACCTTCTTGGGACTGCAGTATATGTGGGTGCAAGGAGTGGGCCAGGATCCCTTGGAGCCCTCTTTCATCACTTTTAAGTTTAGAAAGGTGGGTGTCTTCTCTCTGCCACCTACCCCAAGGGTTCACTTTTCTAGACACAGAGACACTGCTCTATGAAGGACAGAAATCTCCTATTCTTCCTTAGAGAACACAGTAAGTGTTCAAATTGTGCTCAGATTATGCCCCACTCAGCTTGATAGGGCTTGGTTATTTCTCCAGCACCCTTGACTGTGTATTTGCAGAGATGACTAGCACAGTCTGCGTTGTGCTGAAGCAGGGTAACTTTCCAAGAACAGTTGTTTGCTTCTTACAGTTCTGGGGAATAGGAAGTTCAAGTTCAAGGGGTTACCTCCGGTAGACTTCATACTGCATCATCCCGTGGTGGAAGGCAGAAGGACAAGAGAGCTCACACACATGCACACATGAACGGGAGGAGGGTGGAGGTGGTTGAACTCATCCTTCCACCAGGAAGCTGCTCCCCCAAGACAGCACTAATCATTCAAGAGGCACAGGGGGACCTGTAAGAGGTGATGGGGTCATCACACTTCAGTTTTTAATACATGGACTTTAGAGGACACTTTCGAACCATGGCATCTCTCTCAAAGTGTGAACTTAAAATTCCTCTCTGCTGTCTCACACAGAGCTAAAGTCCATGTCTGTCCAAGCCTACCTACAAGGTCAAAACTTTCTGACTTCTTTTCCCTTCCCTCTACCCCCTACCCAAACCACCCCCCCCACACACATACTGCTCTAGCCACACTAGCCATCTTGTTACTCTTAGGACACACCAGGCACACTTTCCACCTCAGGGCCTTTGCACTTGCTGTGCCCTCTGCCTCCATAATATACCCCCCGAATTTGCCCTCTTACCTCTTTCAGATCTTTGCTTAAACATTACCTTCTCACTGAGGCCTCGCTGACACCTTACAGGTGCGATCCCTTCCCCTTGGCATTCTTTACTCCCCCATTCTGAATAATTTTTCTTCAAACCATTAATCACCATCTTCCAATTATAGACAGTAGTTTATTTATTGTCTGTCTCTCCCTTCCTGCTAGAATGTAACATTCACAAGGACATTTTGTTCTTCCCCCTCTCCCTCATGTCTAGAGCTGTTCTTAGCATATAGAAGACATTTGACAGATACTTGTCATTGATTGACTATCTCTTGTTCAACTCACAAAGTATAAATTTGTCTCCCAGTTCATCCCTTCCGCCAGTCACTTTTAGTCACTATGACAAAATACTTGAGGAAAACAACTTAAAGGAGGAAAGATTTATTTTGGCTCATGGTTGTGGTCCAGGTCACTCGGACCCATTGCTATGGGCCTATGGTGAGGCAGAACGTCACCACAGCCCTGCCTCACCTCATGGCAGCCCAGAGAAGAAGGGCCAGGGATGCACACATCCTTCTAAGCCATGCTCTCAGTAACCTGCTTTCTCCCATCAGGTCAGACCTCCTGGTTTCCACCATTTCCCAATGATGGCATCAAATGATGAGCCAGCCCATCTCTGGGTTAATCCATTCATTACTCTCCATCTGATCACTTCCCCAAAGTCCCATCTCTGAACATTGCATCAGGGACCAAGTCTTCACCACATGAGCCTTTGGGGAACATTCCATATCGAAGCCACAGCCCCGCTCAGAGCTGATCCCAATTGTCCCCCATGCTGACTGTTGACCTGCATGGGCTCCCACCTGCTCTCTGTGCCAGGATCCTGTGGCATGAATCAGAGCAGGTACCTCATAAACGTGAACAAGCGAATGAGAATATGAACAATGCTCTCTACCCCAGTGCCTTTGCACCTTGCTGTGGTCCTCCAGAAGGACCTGTTGCTTGGGTTTCCTCACAGGTCATCTCTGGGGCTGTACCTTGTTTCAAGATCTTGGTCATCACCAGTCTTCTGCAGCTTACTGTCTGTATGCAGGGAGCCATGGGTGCATTTCTGCACCCAGTCATTTCCATGACCTTTTTGTTGCTGGTTTCCACTACTGACTTGTCTCTCTAAACTTGCTTGACGATTTGAGCTCCTGGCTCTCCAGTTCACCCCAGAGGCACCAGGACGCTAATTGCACAGCTTGCTCTCTCCTGGGCTCCTTTATCATTGCCATGTCTTGGGCTTGGTGTAGCTTAGGGTAGAGCACTTGCTAAGCATGCACAAGATCCCAGGTTTAATCCCCAGCAGTGGAAAAACAAACAAACAAAAACTGTGCTTGTCTCTTCTCAATCCTTGGAGCCTGGTACTTTCATTTAAAATGGTAGAGTACCTGCCTAGCAACTGTGAGGCCCTGAGTTCAAACCCCAGTACTGCCATAATAGAAGATAAAATAGGGAAAAATGATTAAGTCCTTTTCTTCCCTGGCCTCAGTTTCCATATCTGTAAAATGGAGGCATGATATTTTTGGAGTCTGAGTCCACCCGGCACATTAACATCTTTGCGTGACACTGGAAGGTGTACAAATTCTTTTGGCAAGCAGGATCTTATTTCCTATAAACATGCCCAGTAAGTATTTACTGACAGAAATGACAATGACTTCTGTGTGAGCCGAAGAAGTCTGCTTAATGTCAAAGTTCCCTCTAATCGTTAGGTCTAAGAGCTGATTTTTTTCTTTTGCAGTACTGGGGCTTGAGCTCAGGGCCTTGTGTTTGCTAGGCAGGTGTTCTGCCACTGGGGCCATGCTGCCAGCCCTGTTAGAATCAGCTTTAGATTCTTAAACATTTTTAGTTTAGGAAACTGTTTTAGTTTGGTGTTGGTGGTGGGTTTTGTTGTTTGTTGGTTTTGAGACACAGTCTCATGATGTAGTCCAGATTGTCGTGGAACCTTCTATGTAGCCCAGATGGCCTCCAATTTACAAACTTTCTGCCTCACCCTCCCAAATTTTGGGATTACAGGTGTAGTGCCAGAACTCTTCCACTGTTCTGTTTTCTTTGATGTGAAACGCTACTCCAAAATGCATCTCTTCTCGGAAGGGTGCCTGCCCATTCTCCTACAGTCAGTTGTGGATGGAGGGTCTCCGCTACACCTGCCTGAGGCCAGTTGCAGGCTGCACACCTGGACAGGTGATGCCACCCCCTCCCTTCCTGCACCATCTGTATCGAGGGAGACACGGACGCACACCAGAAGGTAAACACAAGCTCTGTTGGGCGGTGACCAGCATCAAGGTTCTGGTTTCACTTGTCTCTCATGCCAGTGTTAAGGAGAGTGAACTTTTGAAACAACCTTCCCTTTTTTCTCTAGTGTGGTAGACAAACAAAGCCTGAGTCAGGAACCCATCAAGTGGAAGACAGAGAGGCTAAGACACTTGACTTTCTGTGACTCCAGTGCCCAGCCTCTTGTGGAGGTGTGCGGGACCCTGGGAGAGACTGTGGGGAGCACCTGACAGAAAGGGCTATTGCAGGGCTCAGGTGCCACGTTTAAGAGAACGTGAAGACAGTAAAAGAGTTTCTCTTCTATATTGCTGCCTCCTCTCATCATCAGATTTCAGAAGGGTCCTAAGAAGCCAGGAGTGGGGTGCTTTCATTCCTGCAGTCCCACATATTAGGAGGTCAAGGCAGGAAGTTCACTTGAGCCCAAGAATTTGAAGTCAACCTGGGCAACATAGCAAGACTCCATCTCACAAAAGGAGAAAAACAAGAAACAAAACAAAACAAAAACCAGAGGGGGCATACTAAGAGGCAGGCAGCACCATCCATCCTCCTTTTGGGGGCTATAAAGTGCCCCAGACGAAACTGGAGAATGCCTGACTTGGGAGAGAATGTTGAGCTCTCAAGGGGAAAAGCTGTACTGAAGAGATAGGGAAACTGAGGCCCAGAGAAGGGAGGCAGCTTTTGCCAAGGTGATATGGCCAGATGGTAGCAGAGCTGGCAATGGAACTCAGGGTCCAGAGTTTCCCCTCTTTCCCCTTCCCCCTGCCTACACTTTTCCAAAGTGTGGTCTTTCACCCCCAAACGATCTCCTTTCCTAAGTTGCTGTTTCCATGAACAACCCTTTCCCACCCAGTTACTAGGACTGGGAATCCCCTCACTATTCTTGACCCCACATTGCCAGTTAATGAGTCCTGATAAACCTTGCTTTAAAATGTCTTACTCTTGGCCAGGTGCTTGGGGCTCACGCCTGTGAGACTAGCTACCCAGGAGGCAAGATTAGGAGGATCCTGGTTCGAGGTCAGCCCTGGCAAATAGTCCTCGAGACCCTATCTTAAAAATACCCAACACAAACAGGGCGGACAGAGTGGCTCAAGTGATAGAGAGCCTGCCTAGTAAGCATGAGGTCCTGATTTCAAACCCCAGTACTGCCAAAAAAAAAAAAAGTCTTACTCTGTCTTCCAGTTACCACCACCCTAGGTTTTAGTTCCTGCCTCCCACTGGCCTCCCTTCTCCTGACCTTTCTCCAGTCTGTCTGTAGATGGATATCATATTAATAATCCGAACAGCGGTCACATGCTTATGTGGCCATCAGTATTCTAAGTGTTTCATGTGTGTTATCTCACACTATAGTTTGGATAAGTGTCTCCCAAATCCCACGTGTTCAGGCTCAGTCCCCAAGTCATGATGCTGAGCAGAGGTGGTGGTAGAAACTTTAAGAGTAGGGCTTAGTGGGAGGTCCTCCAGTTGCTGGGGCTGTGCCTTTAAAAGGGATAGTGAGTCAGGTGCTGGTGGCTCACACCTGTAATCCTAGCTCCTTGGGAGGCTAAGATTGGGAGGATTGAGGTTTGAGGCCAGCAAATAGTTCATGGGCCCCCATCTCCAAAATAACCAGAGCAAAATGGACTGAAGTTGTGACTCAAGTGGTAGAGCGCCTGCTATGCAAGCACGAAGCCCTGAGTTCTAACTCCAGCACTGCCTAAAAAATACAATAAAGGGGACAGCAGGCCCCTGATCTCTTTTGCTTCTTCTCTTTCCTGCCATGAGGAGAACGGGTTTGCTCTACCCTGTGCTCCCACCATAATGCAAAGCAGCCAGTCGGTGGTGAACTGGAACCTCCAAAACTGTGAGCCAAAAAAACCTTTTCACTCTGTATGATGATTCCTCTCAGATATTTGTAGCAATGATGGAAAGCTGAGTCACGCATCTTGTCTACTCCTGATAGGTTACGTCTCTTTATCTCCATTTTGTAGATGAGAACACTGAGACACCAGCAGTTAAATAAGTCTAATATAGCAGAGCAAACAAGAAGCAGAAGTAGGATTTAAAAGAAAAAAACAAATAGTTTGGTGTCAAAGTCCAAACTCCTCATGGGTTTACCATAAATCTCTCTGAGTTATCCACCTTACCACGTCACTCCTCTGTTCAAGAGCATGCTGTAGCTCCCGTCTGCCTGTGGGAGTTCCAGTCCTCGTTTAGCAATAAAGGCTCTGAATAGTTTGGCTCTCACTAGCCTGCAGATAAGTCCATCAACCTCACGATATCTTGATTTCCTCATCTATTAGTTGAGAATGGCAATTGTGACACTTTGTGGGGCCATAATGAGGATTCAACAGGTCAGCCAGACAAAGCATCTAGCTCGGTTCCCAGCACAGAGTGACAGCCGATCACTGTCAGCTATCATTTGGTTACCTTTGTGCTCTGTTCCTCACAGCTTCCTCATATGTGTCCTTTGACTAGGATGTAGCTGCAAATAAACAGTGCTTACTGCAATTTTCCCTTCCTAGGAATTTCCCCACTACTGAATGCCACCCTGCGCAAATCCTCCCACTCAGCCTGCTCCAAACTCACCTTACCCTTCCTTCCTTCCTTCCTTCCTTCCTTCCTTCCTTCCTTCTTTTCCTTCCTTCCTTTCTTCCTTCCTTCTGTCCTTTCCATTTTCTCTCTCTCCCTCCCTTCCTTCCTTTTGCAGTGAAAGCGACAGCAAAGTTTATTAGGAAAGTAATACACCTTCAATAGACTGAAAGTCTATTGAACAAGAGTGAGAACAAGAACAACTCTACTTTTCCCTTCATACCACTTGCTAATCATTTGTTAAACGTTTATCAAGTGCCTTCTCTAATAGTCACAATAACTGTATTTGACCTTACACTTTATGAAAGGGCGTCATGACACAACTATGTGTCTGTCAGCTCTCCCAAAAGCCTGGGCAGGGGCTCCTACTGTAGGACTGCTTTAGTGCCCACATCTGTTGATAGTATTAGGGTCCCCAGGGTGTGCCGGGTGATCAGGTATGACCCCCCCCAACTTCAGGGTGTGCCCAGACTTGTAGGTAAAGCAAGGTCTCACCCCACACAGGGTCAATCCAAGGCAAAGGAGTGAAGTGTGGTGGAAACACGTGCTCTCAGTTTGCAGGCACAGAGGTGGCCGTCACCAAGCAGAGCCACTACAGCCAATGGGCATGCCCTTGCTTGCAGGGACACATTCAGATGCACAAGCTGGGAAGGACTCTCCAGATCTTCAGTGTCATAGCCGCTGACAGGGCAGAACCAAGGGATGTATGGACTGAAGGAGGTGATCCCGGCTGTCCTGGGTGTCTCCTTTAGCTCTCTGGCTGCAGAGCACATGGCACTTTCTCCTGATTGCAATTTGGTTTCCTAAGGGAGAGAGTGACCAAAATTTGATTCTGATAAATTTCTACATTATCTCCCATGTGTTTTTGAGGCTTTTTTTTTTTGGTTTTGCTTTTGAGGCTGATTTTGTTTTAAATGCATACACTATCTTCCTTCTATCCAAGCTGGCAACGGGCACAGGGAGGGGTGATGACACCCTGCTTCCTCTTCCCTATAAGAGAGGGACATGCCCCCAGTCCCTAATCCAGCAGCATGTGAACAAACCACCTGTCTGAGTGGGTCCCTCCTAGACAGACTGATGTCAGTCTTTCAGAGTGGTCTCAGCTTCTTCCTCCACATCCTGCCCTTTATTCCACAGTCACAGTTCTAACTCCTTACATGACAGAAGTTTCTTGGGGAATGTGGTGATATCTAGCAAGTTTACATAGATGTTTATTCTTTGACCCAGAAATTTCACTTCTAGGCATCAATCCTAAAGCTACACAGTCAAAAATTCAGAAATGAGTCTTTCACACAAGACTTTCACATAAGTCTTTACCACCGCACTGCTGGTAGTAGCAAAAGACTGGAAATAACTCAGTGTCCATGGATGGGATGGAGGAAGTCTGTGGGGCTCATACACAGTGGCATGCTGGGCAGCTGTAAGGAAATGAAGAGTGGCTCCATAGTGCTCTGGTGTCATTGCCAAGATATAGCATTGTGAATAAAAAGCCAGGTGAAGGGCTGGGGAATGGTTCAAGTGATAGAGCATATGCTTAGCAAGTGCAAGGTCCTGAGTTCAAATCCCAGTGCCACAAAAAAAGCTAAGTGAAGAAAATTTTTACAGTATGTGATCACTGGGGAGGGAAATATGAATATACACATGTATTACATGTGCTATATATATATATAGTAAGAGGAGAGAGAATAGAGAAGACTAGAATAGAAGCTAGATTTTTCCAAATATGATTTGTTTTGTAGATTTATTTTGGAAGCTTATAAATATTTTAAAAATCATAAAACAAAATTAGATTTGAGAAAATGAAATGAGTGAGTTTGTTAAATCAGTGTTGTGACTATGCTGTGGCAGTGAAGAACTATTGCAAATGACCCTAGAGGAATTTGAATGTAAATTCCTAATGGGCTATCCCCAATAACCAAACCAAATCCCAAAGGAGCCAAGCCAAAAAACGTTGTGAAACAGCTGAGACTTCCTAGTAATGAAACAGGAAGTGTGGTAGTGGCAGTGTTGTTATTCTAAGACAGTTTCATGTGTATCATGGGATAAAGGAATGAGTAATTATGTTCAGTAGTTGGAAAACTGAGGCATTTGTCATGGGAGAAAGGAAGTATGGACGTAAGGTCAATAAAGTTAGCTAGAAAACCTTTACTCCTAAATTTGATAAAAATCATTAATTATTCAGAAGCTTGAGGTAGGAGGATCACAAGTTTAAGGTCAACCTGGACAACATAGTGAGGCACTGTGGGGAGTGGATTATGAGAGCCTATGAGCACTGGACCTAAGCACAGCTGTGCCCAGTGGTCTGTAGGCTGAGTTTGGCACAGCCCCAGCCACAGAATAAGGTGAGAATAAGATGCAGAGCAGCTGCTTTTCCTAAGATGTTTCTGAAGTCTGAGATTGACACAGCCCCAGCTGCAAAAGAGTAAAATGCAGAACAGCTGCTTTTCCTAAGTTGTTTAGGTTCAGAGAGGTAGATGGCAGGTGTCTATTGTTACAATGTCACACCCCTCCCCAAGAGCTGCTGCTCCACCTGCTTGTGGTATAAAAGAGTTGCTGAAGGAGGACACAAGACTTTTTGCTTTTTGCTTTTGGCTTTTTGGTTTTTTGATGGGGAAGGTTTTTTGGATGTGAGAGGCTTTTGGAAGGAGGAAAATTAATTGCTGAAGGGAAAGTGCTGGAGGGAGATTGCTGAAGGGGGAAAATGAATGGCTGAAGGGAAATTGCTAAAGGGGAATTGCTAGCAAGCCTGAGGGCCAAGATTTTAAGAAAGCTAAAGAGAACATGGGACAGTGCAACTCTAAGAACCAAGGCTATGAGAAAGCTAAAGAAAGAACATGGGACAGTGCAAATCTGGGGGTGAAGACTTTAAGAGAGATTATGCTAAAGAAAAGCTAAGAGAAAACATGGGGCAGAGCGAGTCTAAGGAAAGAGGTTTTAAAAAATAGTGAAGCAAGGTTTTAAAGAATTGTAAAAGAGTAAGGCCTTAAAGAATAAAGATTAAGAGAGAAACAAAGCAAAGGCAGAGAATAATAGAGATAAAAAAGCAATAATGGGAGGGGCAGGGGAGAGAAGTGACCCAAACTAATGCATATGTGAATAAATGAATAATAAAAAAAAGAAAGCAATGATGGCTTCTCCATCTGAGTGCCCAGCACACCTGATCCCACTTTCTGTCTGTCTGTCTATCCTGTGTCCTTTCTGAATCTCCCGTCACCACCCAGTTAGGCGCAATTAGGTTCAGTAGTAACAAGGAAGCAAGAAAAAGCTTGCTCCCAGGCACTGTCAAAAAGAAAAAGATATATATATGTATATGTGTGTGTGTGTGTGTGTGTGTGTATGTGTGCATATATTCGTTATTAGGCACTCAGGAAATGGGCTGGGAATGTAGCTTAGTGGTAGAGTACCTGCCTAGCATGTGCAAGGTCCTGGGTTTGATATCTAGCCACTGAAGAGTGCAGAAGATAAAAGACTTCACAAATTCTTTTTCTTTTTCTTTTCTTTTTTTTCTTTTTTTGTTTGTTTTTTTGTTTTTGTGATGCTGGGGTTTGAATTCAGGACCTACACCTTGAGCCACTCCACCAGTCCTTTTTTTGTGATGTGTTTTTTTGAGATTGGGTCTCTCTAACTATTTGCTCAGGCTTGCTTCCATCCCCAATCCTCCTGAGTAAGTAGGATAATAAGCATGAGCCACTGGTGCCCAGCAATTTTTCTATAGAAAGAAATTTCTAGAAAAAAGCATAGTGAGAACTTGTCTCAAAACACACAAAAGGGGGAGAGGGACGGTGTGGGGAGAGAGAGGAGAGAGAAGGAGAGAGGGCGCAAGGGGAAACAGAAAAGCTAAGGGACAACCAAGCATGCCCCAGTGTGCACATTGTCCCTGCCGAACCCAGCAAGGCATATGACCACTCTTCCGATGTGCTGGATCTTGAGCGTTGCTTTCATTTGGGAGAGAGCTGTTTCTCCTGTTTGTCTCTCTGCACCTGAAGTCTGACTGACGTGGGAGAAGCAAGGCAGATGGATTCACTCTGCAGGACACATGGCGGGGCTTTTGGGAAGTTGCCCTTCTGGGAAGTTTAATCTTTTCCTCTTTCTTAACTATCCAACTATTCACTAAATAAGTATGACATTTCTGCTGTGTGTGTGTGGGCTTTTGACTTTTTTATTTTTTTATTTTTGGCAGTACTGGGGTTTGAACTCAGAACCTCAGGCTTCCTAGGCAGGTGCTCTACCATTTCAGTCATGACCTAGTCCTTATCTTTATTTATTTGTTTGAAAAGCAAACACTTATTAGAACCAATACAAAAGCATGTAAAGATGGAAGAGAATGATAGAAGAAGGGGAGACTGAGGTCGGAATGGAATATCAGTTGTGGAAACACATAAATGCCTACTTGGTTTTGGTTTTGAGTGTACCATACAACATCACAAGGGTTTAAACCATCCCAGACCAGCCATGTGGAGGAAGGAGTGAAATTGAAGCTCGAAGTGGGCTGTCTCTGAAGCAGTTGTGACTGTGTGACCCTGGCACGATCTAGCTCCAGACACCCAGTTTTCTCTGTAAGATGGCGATAATACTCATCACCATTTTGTTGTGGCCAGAATTAGAGATAACTTGGCAGAGCTCCTGGCACAGTAACCTCTTCTGTTTATTCCTGGAGAGAAGGGTGTATCCACATTGGGAACAGAACCTAGGCCAGTACTGCTGGAGGTGGGTAGGGAGCTCAGGAATTCTCTCTTCCTGTGTTAACAGCAAAACAGAAGCCTCTCCACCTGCCATCCTTCCCACACTTCAGGGCTCTTGTCAAGTTCGGCCTTCAGGGAAAATGGCCTTTCTCCTCAGCCTTTTAGTAGTAGGATTTTTTCCCCCCTGTTCCTCTCCTGACCCTTCCCAGGATATAAACTTACTAACAGGGCCAGAGTCTTTAAGATCTTTCCACTCAGGTGCCAGAGCAGCCCCCCAAATGTCCCTCCCAGGGCTTTCCTGGAGTGGACATTTAATCACTTCTTTTTCATTAATTGATTTTGTAATCACTATGAGGTTTGAACTCCCAACACTGCTGCATTGGAGATTAAGTTTCCTTCAAAAACTGCTGACTGCCTTGGCAATCTGTCCATCAAAGGCCAACTCAACTGTGTAGGGAGAGGAGGCAGAGAGCCCACCTTTCGGCTGTGCTGTATGTGATACACAGACACTGAGGTCCCTTGAATTTATATAATGTCTTCTGGTATGTATAAACAGGGCTTTTTAAAAAATTTCCCCATTTGTACCTTTTGAAAATCTGTATCAATTCCTCATTGGAATTTATTTCATTCCTTCTCTTCCTTTACCCCAATAATGTAGCACTGGTAGATTTTGCCTCAGTCCTCCAAGGCCTTCAGACAGCAGTGATCAACTGAACAGAGGGACAGGGATTCTCCACTCAGAAGGTACAAGCCTCCTGAACCCCCTGAGATGGAATGAAGGATGGTACTTGTGTGTGTGTGTGTGTGTGTGTGTGTGTGTGTGTGTGTGTGTGCATGTGTGTGTGCATTTTTAGATGGGGTGATAATCCATGACTTTAAAGCAAAAGTTTTCATGGGTTCCTCCAAAAAAGGCGAACTAGTACATTTGGTAGAAGAGGCAAAAAGTAATGAGAAACACTTAAGTGTTCACAAGAATGCTTTAAAAAGATGGCACAAGTGGTATGCATGCCTATTTTCAGCAAAAAGGGTAATAAAATACCACTTTACTAAAAAAGAAAAAAAGAAGAGAGAAAAGGAAGGAAAGAAAAAAAGAAAGCAAATGAAATAAAATTCCCCTCTAAATCATTTCATATCTCATGACCAGATGAAGAAAACAAGACACTTTAGTAATGAACATCACTCCCTTTTTGGGAAAAGGAAACCCAGTAGAGGGGGAATGTACATAAAATAGAGTAGTAGACTCCGATAGAGAAACTTGAGTACATACCTCTAAAAGACACCATCCTATCCCATTTGCTCCAATTCTAGACTTTATATAAAAGATTCCCAAGGTTCCAGAGGCAGACTGTTATAGGAAGAAAAGTGACCACACATGGAGAAGGGCGGAGGTAACCTTCCTGTGCAACTGCTTACGTACCGTGCACACGCAACCTTCTCCCATATCTCAAATCTTTATTGCAGCAACCTTGTTTGAACATTGACGCAAGCACTAATAGCCTAGATTGTCTTCCTGACTTGCTTCTCTTTTGTTCCAGATTACTCTTCAGACAAGGTCCCTTAATCAATGTGTTCTGTGCTGAGAAAGACAGATTGACCCTTTGCCCGCAGAGGATTAAATTCACACTCTGCAGCCTTGCACGTAAGGCCTCTCACAATTTGACCCTGTGCACCTGCTGTGGTCTGAGTACGACACACACACACACACACACACACACACACACATACACACTCCCCCGCCAAATTCCTGTGTTGGGAATTTAACCCCCTCAGCCACACTGTTGGAAGGTAGGGCCTAGTGGATGGCGTTTAGGTTGCGTGAGCTTTGCCTTCATGAATGGGTTGACACTGCTGTGAAAAGGACGGGGGGAGTGGGGTTACTCTTTCTCTTCTGTGCTTTTGCCAGCTGAGGACACAATGTTTGTC